>NW_027361749.1:4372500-5067500 GCF_039654945.1 Dendrobates tinctorius | reverse complement strand
TTTAAAAAAGACATCAACAAACTGGAGCAAGTTCAGAAAAGAGTGACCAGAATGGTGACCGGTCTGCAAACCCTGTCTTATGAGGATAGGTTGCAGGATTTGGGAATGTTTAGCTTGCAAAAGAGAACACTGAGAGAAGACTTAATAGCTGTCTACAAATATCTAAAGGGCTGTCACATTGTAGAAGGATCAACTTTATTCTCATTTGCACAAGGAAAGACTAGAAGCAATGGGATGAAACTGAATGGGAGGAGACACAGATTAGGCCGGTTTCACACTAGCGCATTTTCAGCGCGCGCACGGCCGGGGGTAGCTCCGCCCCCGATCCGGCTCTCTGCCCGGCGTGCCCGCCCCTTCCTTGTAGCGCCGCCTCCTAGCGGACAGCGGCGCCTGCGATCGGCGCACCCTATCTTTAGCATAGGGTGCGCTGATCGTGCGCAGGCTGTGCGCTAGTTGCGCTTTGACCTGCGCTGCGCACTTTTGACGGTGCGCCGTGCGCGCCAAAATCCGAAAAGTTTGATTTTGGCGCGCACGGCGCACCGTCAAAAGTGCGCAGCGCAGGTCAAAGCGCAACTAGCGCACGGCCTGCGCACGATCGGCGCACCCTATGCTAAAGATAGGGTGCGCCGATCGCAGGCGCCGCTGTCCGCTAGGAGGCGGCGCTACAAGGAAGGGGCGGGCACGCCGGGCAGAGAGCCGGATCGGGGGCGGAGCTACCCCCGGCCGTGCGCGCGCTGAAAATGCGCTAGTGTGAAACCGGCCTTAGATATTAGAAAAAACTTTTTGACAGTTAGAGTGATCAATGAGTGGAACAGGCTGCCACAAGAAGTGGTGAGTTCTCCTTCAATGGAAGTCTTCAAACAGAGGCTGGACAGACATCTGACTGGGATGATTTAGCGAATCCTGCTTTGAGCAGGGGGTTGGACCAGATGGCCCAGGAGATCCCTTCCAACTCTACGATTCTATGATTCAGTGTACGGCCACAGAACTCTACCCCAAGGACACGGGGTTAGAGTCCTTCTAGGCCCACTGAACTCGCAGCATAGCTGCCGTGAGCACCGCTATAGACGCTGGCTATGGAGCACGTGCACTGAGGCGTGCCAAGTCCCTGGTAAGGCCAGATGCCTGACTCAACCTCAGACCTACCTACGCCTAAGCCTGGGCGCTAGCAGGCTAGGCTGCACAACACATGCGCACTAATGAGTCATTCACCAGAGACATTCATACGTGCATACATCACTCACTGCACATAGTCTGTAAATACAGTCTATACTAGCGCATGGGCGAGCGGCCATGCGAACCTTTTATAGCCACGGGCATCCGGACCTTCCTGGCTTCTCGGATGGGCCAATCCGAACACGAGCAGGACCTGAGCACGTGACCCTCGATCTCCAATGGGAGATCACTCCACGGGCATGCTCAGTGGCCCGACATGAGGACTTAGTCCCTGGAGAATCTCGCTGCTGAGCAGCATGCATTGTCATAGCTGTGCCACAGGTGGCAGCAGCAAGCAAACCCACAGAGTTGGCCTGGGCAGAGCGCCGGGACCGACGAATCTGCTGAGCAGGCTCCACTGCGGCCGAAGAAGAATGGGAGACCGCTGGGTGCAAGGCTCTGGATTCCTGCTGTGCAGTGGCAGGAATCCAATGCCTAACATTACACCCCCTCCCCTCTGAACCTCGCTAAGCTCAAATGCCACAATGAGGAGCGGAGCGTGGATGTTCTCCACTGGCTCCCAGGTCCGAGCCTCTGGAACATGACCCTTCCAATCCACCAAATAAAACGTTTTGCCCCGCATCACCTTGCATCCCATGATGGCATTGACCTCAAACTCGTCCAAAGACAAGTCTGATGTCCCGGCAGATGACTCGGAAAACCGGGACAAGTGAACAGGCTTAAGGAGGGACACGTGGAATGTATCAGAGATAGCCAAGTGTAGTGAAAGGGCCAGACAGTAGACCACAGAGCTGATCTGCTCGAGGACCTTGAAGGGGCCAGTGTAGCGTGGTGCGAACTTAGCGGACTCTACCCGCAGCCTGATGTTTCGGGCGGAGAGCCACACCAAGTCGCCAGGGGCAAAAGTCAGAGCAGGGCACCGGAGGTCCTCATTCTCTCCTTGGAAGCCCAGATAGCATCCTGGGTGTGATCCCACATGTCGCGTGCCGCCACCGCCCAGTCTGCCACCCTGGAGTCGGTGGATGACACGGGCATGGGGACAGGGACGCGCGGATGCTGGCAGTAATTTAGGAGGAATGGGGTCTGACCGGTGGAGTCGGCCACAGCATTGTTCAAAGTGAACTCTGCCCACGGCAGCAAGGATGTCCAGTCGTCCTGCCTAGCCGTGACAAAATGTCGAAGATATGTGATAAGGGTCTGGTTGGCTCTCTCTACCAACCCGTTCGTCTCGGGATGATAGGCCGAGGAGAGATTCAGGTAAATGCTGAGCAGGGAACAAAGCTCTCTCCAAAACCGGGACGCAAACTGAGGACCCCGGTCACTAACAATCTTGTCCGGCATGCTATGCAGGCGGAAAATGTGCTTAATGAACAACACTGCCAGGCCCCGCGCAGAAGGTAACCAGGAGAGAGGTACCAGCTGCACCATCTTAGAGAAATGGTCAGTGAGAACCCAAATGACCGTGCTGCCACTGGACTTGGGTAGCCCCACCACAAAATCCATACCGACCATCTCCCAGGACCTGTCCACTACTGGCAGAGGAAAAAGAAGCCCAGCGGGCCGCTGCCGAGAGGACCTATTCTGGGTGCAAGAGACGCACGCCTGAATATAGTCCCTGACGTCACGGGCCATATGCGGCCACCAGTACATCCTCGCCAAAAGCCCAGAGGTCCATTTTGCCCAAAATGTCCACCCACCATGGACGTATGAGCCCAAGAGAGGACCTCCGGTCGCAGATGGGCAGGGACAAATGTCTTGCCCGGAGGTACTTACTCAAGGGCAACCGGAGCCACAGTCCTCAGGCTCTCAGAGGGAACGATCAGCCGAGGCTCCTCCTCCTCTTCTTCCGATGACACCACGGAGCGGGAGAGAGCATCGGCCCAGACGTTCTTCTCCCGCGAGAGAAAATGGAGGGTGAAGTGGAACCGGCAAAAGAACAAAGACCATCTGTCTGGCCTGGCGAGAATTTAGCCGCTGGGCTGTTTGTAAATGCACCAAGTTTTTGTGGTCGGTGAACACCTGGAAAGGATGGCGAGCCCCCTCCAGGAGGTGTCTCCACTCCGAGAAGGCCAACTTCTTCGCTAGCAACTCCCTGTCCCTGATGGCATAATTCCTCTCCGCCGGTGTGAAGTTCTTGGAGAAAAAGAAGCATGGGTGCTTCCGACCTTGCGTGTCCTTCTGAAACAGAACCGCTCCTGCACCGACGGAAGAGGCATCCACTTCCAGAATGAAGGGCTTATCTACATCGGGGTGATGCAGAATGGGAGCGCTAGCGAAATGGGACTTAATGGAGGAGAAGCCCTTGGAGACCGGTTCTGACCACAACTTGGGGTTTGCACCCTTCTTGGTGAGGGCTACCAAGGGTGCTACCAAAGTCGATAAGTGGGGGATGAATTGGCGATAGTAATTTATGAACCCCATAAAGCGCTGCACCGCTTTGAGAGAAAGAGGTTCCTGCCAATCCATCACCGCCTGTAGCTTGGCAGGATCCATGGCCAACCCCCGGGCGGAGATGATATAGCCCAGGAAAGGCAAGGACTCCTGCTCAAACACACACTTCTCCAACTTGGCATAGAGGGAGTTTGCCCACAGGCGATCGAAAACTTTGCAAACATCTCTCCGGTGGCAGTCAATATCTGGTGAGTATATGAGCATATCATCCAGATAGACTACAACTGAGGTAGTAAGCATATCCCAGAAGATATCGTTCACAAAGTCTTGGAAGACGGCCGGGCATTACAGAGGCCGAAGGGCATCACCAGGTATTCATAGTGCCCATCCCTGGTGCTAAATGCCGCCTTCCATTTGTCCCCATCACAGATGTGAATCAGGTTGTAAGCCCCTCGCAGATCAAGTTTGGTGAACACTCTCGTTCCCCATAGCCTATCAAACAGCTCTGATATCAGGGGCAGAGGATACTTATTCTTAACAGTGATGGTGTTAAGACCCCTGGAATCAATGCAAGGATGTAGTTCCCCACTGTTCTTCTGGACGAAGAAGAATCCTGCCCCCGCTGGTGACACTGACTTCCTAATGAATCCTCTTGTCAGATTCTCCCTGATGTATTGAGACATGGCCTCTGTCTCCGGGAGAGATAGTGGATAGACTCGACCCCGGGGAGGCTCAGCACCAGGCAAGAGGTCAATAGGACAGTCATAGGGGCGATGCAGTGGAATGGTCTCTGCTGCTTTTTTGGAGAACACGTCCGCATACTGTCGATAGTGTTTGGGGAGCGAGGAGAGATCTGCGGGAACCTCAGTGGAGGCAACCTGAACGCACCCCTTCAGACATCTACCCTCACATGATTTACTCCACCCAATAATCTTCCCTGAGGACCACTCTATATGGGAGGAGTGGTACCGCAACCAGGGGACCCCTAGAAGTACCTGGTCAATACCCTCGGGCATGACGAGGAGGGATATTGTCTCCTGATGAGATGAGATGGAGCCACTGAGAGTAACAAGGGGGTGGTCTGGTGGGTTATCTGTGAGGGTAGAGTGGCGCCGTTCACCACTCTGACGGTGACTGGTGTAGACATCATAACCAGAGGTATAGCGTGCCGTTGAGCGAAGGCTGACAACATAAAATTGCCCCCTGCCCCGGAATCCACGCAAACCTCCACCGCCAGAGTGGAAGAATCAACCTCAAGTGTCCCCTCCTACGGCCACTAGGTGCGAGCATTCTCCCAGCTGCTGTGGGCACAGATTGGCAAAGTGACCGGACTGCCAGCAAACATGACAGCTCACAGGAGCTCGAGCCAATCGGGGCCTGGATCCCATACGGGAAGCTCCCTGACATTCGGACGCCCGATCGGAAGATTCCAGAGGTTTAGCAAAGCTAGGTGCCAACCTAAACCTCTGCCTACACTGGGCCCACTCCAACCTTCGCTCGGCGAATCGAGGATCAATACGGGTGGAGACAGTGATAAGCTCCTCCTGTGTAGTGTGAATCTCCCTGGTGGACAGAGCATCTTTCACATGGCCAGCCAAACCTCTCCAGGATGCCGGAATGAGGACCTAATCTGGCCACTCTAACTCTGAGGCCAGCGTCCGGAACTGGATGGCAAAGTGGCTGACCATGGACGAGCCCTGTGATAATGCCAGCAGCTGGAGCACGGTGTCATGGGTAACTCGTGGCCCCAGGAAGACCTGCTTCAGAGTGTCCAAGAACCGCGAGACACTCTGCACAACATGATCACCATGCTTCCACAGCGGTGTGGCCAACTCCAAAGCCCTGCCCAACAAGAGGGAAATAATAAATCCCACTTCGTGTGGCCAGCAGCTCCAGCTGTATAGAGCGCTGGCTTACGAAACCCCTACAAGAAGCACTATCACTCGAGAACTTCTCGGGCAGCGGGACAAAGTCAGGGCAGGGATGGCTGTGGTCACATGGGAGACAGCTTCTGTGGCTGCCTGAACAGCGACCGCAGTAACATCCGCAGTTGAGGCTGAATGCTCGAGAGCCGCCAACCTGCCCTGCAGCTGCCGGATGTACTGCAGCAGTCGCTGTTCATCTGCCATTACTAGCCAGACCCTGGCGCCAGTATAATGTTAGAGCTGGCGGAATGCACGAAATTATAAAATATTAGTAGGTGCGTTCGCAGCCCGGGGTCCACCGTGCAGAGATGGTACACTGCTGCTAAGTAATGGCGGAAGAATTAAGCGGTGTGAAACCAGTCACACGTGGGTTACGTCACCCAATGTGAACAGGGCGAACTCTGCTACTGCACAGAGCCGCTGAAAGTAGATGCTGGAGCCTGTTAACTCACAGAGCTCGGCCGAGAGAGCACACAGTGTACGGCCACAGAACTCTACCCCAAGGGCACGGGGTTAGAGTCCTTCTAGGCCCACTGAACGCGCAGCATCGCTGCCGTGAGCGCCGCTATAGACGCTGGCTATGGAGCACGTGCACTGAGGCGTGCCAAGTCCCTGGTGAGGCCAGATGCCTGACTCAACCTCAGACCTACCTACGCCTAAGCCTGGGCGCTAGCAGGCTAGGCTGCACAACATATGCGTACCAAAGGTAGGGGTTTCTTAATGAGTCATTCACCAGAGACATTCATACGTGCATACATCACTCACTCCACATAGTCTGTAAATACAGTCTATACTAGCGCATGGGCGAGCGGCCATGCAAACCTTTTATAGCCACAGGCATCCGGGACCTTTCTGGCTTCTCGGATGGGCCAATCCGAACACGAGCAGGACCTGAGCACGTGACCCTCGATCTCCAATGGGAGATCACTCCACGGGCATGCTCAGTGGCCCGACATGAGGACTTAGTCCCTGGAGAATCATGCTGCTGAGCAGCATGCATTGTCATAGCTGTGCCAGAGGTGTCAGCAGCAAGCAAACCCACAGAGTTGGCATGGGCAGAGCGCCGGGACCGACGAATCTGCTGAGCAGGCTCCACTGCGGCCAAAGAAGAATGGGAGACCACTGGGTGCAAGGCTCTGGATTCCTGCTGTGTAGTGGCAGGAACACGACACCTAACAGAACTCAACATAAAGAACCTGCCATGTTAATCCACTGAGCAATAAAGAAGAAATGTGTCAGAACAGGTGGATAGACTGTGCTCTATGTACAGCATGTGCTAACAGGTGTGTGCCACAGTGCATGGCTAGACTGTGCCCTGTACTGCAAGTGCTAACTAACAGGTGCGTGGCCTGACTGTGAACTAACTGAAGCGTTCACCAGCATGTGGCCTGCCTGTGCCCTGTGTAATATCTGATGCATGTCATGTCACATGGCCAGACTGTGCTCTGTGTTGAGGATAACCTGCCTCACCAGGAATAACTAATGCATACACTCACAGAAACAGGCCATTAGAGGCAGAGTTGAAGCCCCAAGCACACATGATGCAAATATGAATGTGATCATAGGGTGCCTCAGAGATCATTTTATAGACTAGGCCAGTCAGAAAGGACCTTACTCGCTGGCCAATCAAGACTTGCCGCAGGACCTGAGCAGATGACTACTGACCACCAATGGGAGGTCATCACCTCTCGAGCATGCTCAGTAAGGCAAATCCTGGACAGCCTCACAAGTGACTGCTCGCCGCTGAGTATTGCCAGTTACTATAGCTGAACCTGGAGAGGCAGCAGTAACCAAGCACACAGAACAAGTCTTAGCAAGACACTGAGACTGATGTCTTTGCTGAGCAGCATTTGCTGTGGCTGAGCCTTAATGGGAGACCGCGGGAGAAGAGAAGGCTTGGGATCCATCCTGTGCAGAGGGAGAATCCTGGCTCCTAACATTGTGAAACCTAAGTTTGGTAAGGGCCCTCAGTTGGCCCTGTATCTTACATTTGGAGAGCTCTCACTCCTACATTTGGGAGCTCCCTCCTTGATGCAAGATAGTGGAACACATATTCCCCATCCCTTTACAATGCCATTTCAAACATGAAAATAGGGGGGAAGCCAGCACTGCTTAAGGTTAGAACGCATAAATTGAAGTGCATATGCACATAATATCCAGCTGCATTCAAAAATGAGATATTTAGCAAAAAAATTGATCAATTCAATTGAGCCACCCCACCGCGCCCAGGCAATCTCATATGGGGGGTCCTACTCTACATTTATAATAAATACTGTGCCATTACGGCCTCCTAAGAGCATGACCACATCAAGTGCAATCCGTACCTGAACATTGCTGAATCGCTCCCATGAAGCCAGATGAAGCAAATGCAGATGAAGGCCAACCAGGTCTGAACATAGACATATCAGGATTGACCTCCACACATTGCCCAACCAGCAAACATAGATGAAGGGCGATATTGGCCCGGACACAGGTGCACAATTAAATAAAGCTTGGGGCAGGGCGGGGCTGCCGTGTGTGTGCACAGCAGCCTAGATTTATGCGTTGTAACCTTAAGCAGTGCTGGCTTCCCCCCTATTTTCTTGTTGTTGGTTTGTGGCTCACCACCACTGCTGCCGTGCACGCTTGGCTATGTCCGCTATAAATTTTTCTGTGTTCATTATGATGGATCTAGGCTGCTGTGCACACACACGGCAGCCCCGCCCTGCCCCAAGCTTTATTTAATTTTGCACCTGTGTCCGGGCCAATATCGCCCTTCATCTATGTTTGCTGGTTGGGCAATGTGTGGAGGTCAATCCTGATATGTCTGTGTTCAGACCTGGTTGGCCTTCATCTGGCTTCATGGGAGCGATCCAGCAATGTTCAGGTACAGATTGCACTAGATGTGGTCATGCTCTTACGAGGCCGTAATGGCACAGTATTTATTATAAATGTAGAGTAGGACCCCCCACATGAGATTGCCTTGGCGCGGCGGGGTGGCTCAATTGAATTGATCAATTTTTTTTGCCAAATATCTCATTTTTGAATACAGCTGGATATTATGTGCATATGCACTTTAATTTATGCGTTCTAACCTTAAGCAGTGCTGGCTTCCCCCCTATTTTCTTCATTTCAAACATGCTCATTTGAATTTTGGCCTTCGCCCGCCACCACCGCTATGTCATTATGCGCCTTTCGCTACAAAGTTTGAGAGGGCCAGCAGGTGCTGTGAAACCCATGTTTTGTAAGCTCCACAGTTCATTTTTGCCACTGGATCCCAATGGAACAACTGTCATAGTGGGTGAAGATTCTGTAAGGTGAATATAATACAGGAGTTGAGGGAGCTGTATGATCAATGTCAGTAAATTGGATTCTACCAGACACCAAAAGCATTAGAATTAAATTCTGAATACAGTGTATGCAAAGCAAGGGTCTGTATTGCGGTCAGTCAGTCAGGCCTGAAACCCATGTCAGGAACAAGTACAAGTCTTATTTTACATGGACGCTGTCTCCTCAAGGGAAAGAGACAGGAGTGCCATTGACCAATCTGCACAAGCCTACGCAGTTCTTCTGGAAACTACCCATCCAGGCAGAATGTATATTTTACATTACTTTGAGCAACAATGGAGTAATTATGGGATATGTCCCAGAGAGTGTCGCGGTCTGTGGAGTGTATTACTCAGGTGACAGGCAGTGCTACAGGGCTCAGGTAAAGGCTTTAGTGTGGCAATGACCATATTCCAATATGTTTAAGACTGCGGCCTGAATAGATATGTGGGGCGTATTAACCCAGTCTCTTAGACTTGCTTAAAATGTGCATAAACTGGCCAATACCCCACCACAATTTTTTGTAAGGACTCAAATTTAGAAAATGTAAGGGAAGCAACAGTTTCACAAAGAGAAGTCTCATTTAGTAGTCTGGAAAAGTCAGCAATGGTCTTGACTAGCACCAGACAATGCAAATTGCTAGCGAATATGTATACATTGTATACTTAACAATTTGTGAACAGACATACAGTATATGCTGACAAGGGATAACTGAATGCTGCTCTCAGACAATGAACAGGACGTGGTTACTGACTGTTGTGTCTGTGCAACTTCAGGTTGTGGACAGGAGGCATTAGCACTTTCTTTCTGGACAGCAGATTGGGAAGGACGTAACACATGGGAAGGGTCAGTGGTTTCATCGTCAAACACAGATTTTGTACCCATGCATTATGTCTACCTACTTGGGTGCTGTGTATATGAGCAATATATTGCATATACTAGCAGAAGTATTGTCAAATTTCCCTTTTTTTAAAAGCTATATGGGTAAAATTTTTGAACAAGCAGCATATATAGAGCATGTTTCATTGCTCAAATTAGTCTGTGTAAAGCTGAAACCTGAAGGATTGTGGGGAGCATATTAATGCATTCATGTTCTAAAATGTCCCAGTGCTGACCAAAAAAATCAACATCAGGCTACCAGATACAGCATAAAGTGACCGTGAGAAGGGCAACACAATAAAAAAATATAATAATAGGATATATAGAGATTGAACATAGAAATTTGACCTTTGCACAATGTACAAAGGTTTACAAAAATTATCCTAAGGGGTCTGTATCATACATGCTGAAAGAGGCCGTGATGGGGACCTCACTATACATTTAGCAGTTATTACAAGAGGTAGAGATAGGGAGTGCAAGTTTCATCATTGCAGAATGTGCAACGAATACCAAAAATTACCCAAGGGGGCTATATCAGACCAGCTGAAAGACGTCATGATGGGGGCATCACAATACACTTTGCAGTTATTACAAGAGGTATAGATAGGGAGTACAGTACAAGTTTCACCATTGCACAAAGTGCAAATTTTTCACAAAGTACAAATCATTACCCACGTGGGGTATATATGACCTGACCACTAAGTACTTGTTGCAGAAGCAGAAGGAGGATGTGATTTCCTGAACAAAATGTGTTTGGATGGTAAGGGATGGACATTAAGACAACATCCAAAAAAAAAACATTTGGGTTGCATTTTCATTATGTTGTTGTCATCGGTAGGGCTTACAAAGTCAGAGGAAATCCAGTCCTTGTTCTATTTTAGAAGAGTCTGCCTGTCTGTATTTTCCATTGACAGCCGTGTGCGCCTATCCGTTATGATTTCAGCAAACGAACTAAAAACACGTTCAAACAACACACTTGCGGCAGGGCATGGATGCACCTACAATGCGTACAAGGAGAGGTCAGGCCAAGTGTGCAGCTTGGACAACCAATAGTTAAAGGACTCTGAAGAATCAGCTGGTCTGATACAGACCCCTTGGGTAATTTTTGGCAAACTTTGCACATTGTGCAATGGAGAAACTTGTACTCCCTAATGATTGCCTTAGGCTACTTTCACACTTGCACTTTTTTGCTCTGCGCATCGTGCGCAGTGCAAACGCACAAAAAAAACACATCATGCGTTTGTGTGCGTTTTTTGCGGGTTTTTTAAAAAAACGCATGCTTTTTTTGTGCTGTCAGCGCACCCATAGACTATAATGGATGTTTGGGTGAAAAAAAAGCATTGCATGTGCATGCGTTTTTTGGGGACAGATCGGACGCACAAAAAATGCAACAAGATGCATTTTGTGCGCCCGAGCGCACACTACAAAAAAACGCATGTGTATGCGCACCCATGTAAAAGATAGGGAAAAAAGCATGCGGTTTTAGCGCAAAAAACGCAAGTGTGAAACCAGCCTTACTGACACACAAAAACAGTGGAGTAATGAAAATTATTGCTAATGCTAAATTGTCACGTTTGATTATCTTTGCCCAGATTGCGTCAGTCACACAACTGCTAGATAAAGATATGTTATCTATTAAACCAGTAGAAAATTATGTTTTTATATTGCCTTGCTGACACATTGCAACAGCGGAGTAGTGAAAATTATTGCCACTGGTAAATTGTCATGTTTGCGCCAGTAGCACAACTGCTAGATAAGGATACGCTATTTATTAAACCAATAGAAAATTATGTTTTTTTATATCACCTTGCTGACACACTGCAAGAGCTGACTAATGAAAAATTATTTCCACTGTTAAATTTTAGCATTTGATTATCTCTGCACGGATTGCAGCAGTTGCACAACAGCTAGATAAAAGTACGCAATTTTTTTTAACCAATAGAAATTTTTTAGGATTTTTTTACACCACCTTTATGAGACATGCCAACAGCAGACTCAGGAAAATTACTGGAAAAAATTAATATATATATTAGGTATTTAATCCCTTAATGACCGGAGCATTTTTCGGTTTTGCGTTTTCGTTTTTCGCTCCCCTTCTTTCCAGAGCCATAACTTTTATTTTTCCGTCAATATGGCCATATGAGGGCTCATTTTTTGCGGGACAGGTTTTACTTTTTTACCATGTCGTGTAACAGAAAATGGGAAAAATAATTCCAAGTGTGGTGAAATTGCAAAAAAAAGTGCAATCCCACACATGCTTTTTGCATGTTTTTTTTGCTAGGTTCACTAAATGCTAAAACTGACCTGCCATTATGATTCTCCAGGTCATTACGAGTTCATAGGCACCAGATATATCTAGGTTCTTTTTTATCTAAGTGGTAAAAAAAAAATTCCAACGTTTGCTTTAAAAAAATTGTGCAATTTTCCGAGACCCGTAGCGTCTTCATTTTTCGCGACCTCGGGTTGGTTGAGGGCTTATTTTTTACATGCTGAGCTGACGTTTTTAATGATACCATTTTTTTGCAGATATGAACTTTTGATGGCCCATTATTGCATTTTAATACAGTGTCACAGTGACCAAAAGAACGTAATTCTGGAGTTTTGATTTTTTTTCTCACTATGCCGTTTAGCGATCAGGTTAATCCTTTTATTTTATTAATAGATTGGTTGATTCTGAACACAGCGATACCAAATATGTCTATGTTTGATTTTATTTTTATTGTTTAATTTTGCATGGGCCGAAAGGGGGGAGATTTAAACTTTTATTTTTTTTATTTTTTTCATATTTTTTAAAACTTTTTTTTAACTTTTGGCATGCTTCAATAACCTTCTTGGGATGCTAGAAGCTGCCATAGCTTGATAGGCTCTGCTACATAGAGGCGATGCTCAGTCCGCCTCGATGTAGCAGAATAACAGCATTGCTATGAGCGCTGACCACAGGATAGCGCTCACGATAATCTAGCATCAACAACCATAGATGTCTCAAGGAGACCTCTAGTTTTCATACTGACGCACCGATGACCCCAGATCACGTGCGTTGCGCGTGTTTCTGGCCCGGCGGCCGGAAGCGCCATTTAAATGCCACTGTCAGCGTTTGACAGCAGCATTCAACTAGTTAATAGGCGCGAGTGGATCACTATTTCACTCACGCCTATTGCGGGCACATATCAGCTGTTCAAAACAGCTGACATGTCTTGGCTTTGATGCAGGCTCACCGCTGGAGCCCTCATCAAATTGGGGGATACTGCCAGCTGACGTACTATTCCGTCAGCTAGCAGTAAGGGGTTAAGCAATTAGCTTTTAAAATGGATGTTACTATACGCTGCCACTGAATATTATTTTGGGGTAAAAAAAAATTACAGGTTGCTGTACAGAAATATTATGTACAGTAGCTCCAAAGAAAACGCTTTTGTATATTCTGGTACTAGTATATTTTGGTAGTGTATGAAACCCTCCCTATTTCACCATAATCTCACAGTCTGTTCCTAATAATATCTATACAACACAGTGGAAAATGGCATAGATCTGCAGCATGTGCTTGCAATAATGATAAAACACCCAGGTGCTTGCCTTTTACTCTCCCTCCTATTAACCCCTTTACTACCAAGGGTGGTTTGCACATTAACTCCCGGGCCAATTTTTACAATTCTGACCACTGTCCATTTATGATGTAATAACTCTGGAGCGCTTCCATGGATCCCGGTGATTCTGACAATGTTTTCTCGTGACATATGGTACTTCATGTTAGTGGTAAAATTTCATTCTTATAGCTTGCGTTTATTTGGCAAAAATTTTGAAAATTTTGCAATTTTCCAACTTTGAATTTTTATTGTCTTAAATTACAGAGATATGGCACACAAAAAACTTAATAAGTAACATTTCCCACATGTTTACTTTACATCAGCACAATTTGGGGACCAAAATTTTTTTTTGTTAGGAAGTTATAAGGGTTAAAAGTTGACCAGCGATTTCTCATTTTTACAACACCATTTTATTTTTACGGACCACATCACATTTGAAGTCACATTGAGGGGTCTATATGATAGAAAATACCCAAAAGTGACACCATTCTAAAAACTGCATCCCTCAAGGTGCTCAAAACCAGATTTAAAAAGTTTATTAACCCTTCAGGTGCTTCACAGGAATTTTTTGAATGTTTAAAAAAAATGAACATTTAACTTTTTTTCACAAAAAAAATTACTTCAGGTTCAATTTTTTATTTTACCAAGGGTAACAGGAGAAATTGGACTGGAAAAGTTATTTTGCAATTTGTCCTGAGTACGCCGATACCTGATATGTGGGGGGGGAACCACTGTTTGGGCGCATGGCAGAGCTCGGAAGGGAAGGAGCACCGTTTGACTTTTTCACTGCAAAATTGACTGGAATTCAGATCGGATGCCATGTCAAGTTTGGAGAGCTCCTGATGTGCCTAAACAGTTGAAACCCCCCACAAGTGACCCCATTTTGGAAACTAGACCCCCAAAGGAAATTATCTAGATATGTGGTGAGCACTTTGAACCCCCAAGGGCTTCATAGAAGTTTATAACGTACAGTCGTACAATTAAAAAATCATATTTTTTCCACAAAAATGATCTTTTCACCCCCAATTGTTATTTTCCCAAGGGTAACAGGACCCCAAAAGTTATTGTGCAATTTTTCCTGAGTACGCTGATACCCCATATGTGGGGGTAAACCACTATTTGGGCGCATGGCAGAGCTCGGAAGGGAAGCAGCTCCATTTGACTTTTTTGGCTGGAATTGAGATCGGACTCCATGTCGCGTTAGCAAAGCCCCTGATGTGCCAAAACAGTGGAAACCCCCAATTTTAACTCCAACACACCCCTAGCCCTAGCCCTAGCCCTAACCCTAACCCTAACCCTAATGGGAAAATGGAAATACATTTTTTTAATTTAATTATTTTTCCCTTACTAAGGGGGTGATAACGGGGGGTTTGATTTACTATTTATGGCGGTATTTATTTTTGGCAGCTGTCGCACACTAAAAGACGTTTTTTATTGTAAAAATAGTTTATGCATCACCATATTTTGAAAGCTATAATTTTTCCATATTTTGACCCACCGAGTCATTTGAGGTCTTATTTTTTGCGGGACGAGTTGACGTTTTTATTGGTACCATTTTCGGGCATGTGACTTTTTTGATCACTTTTTATTCCGATTTTTGGGACACAGAATGAACAAAAACCAACGTTTCATGAATTTCTTTTGGGGGGTGCGTTTACACCATTCCACGTGTGGTAAAATTGATAAAGCAGTTTTATTCTTCGAGTCAGTACGGTTACAGAGATACCTCATTTATGTCTTTTTTTATGCTTTGGCGCTTTTATGCAATGAAGAAAATTTTATATAAAAAATAATTATTTTTGCATCGCTTTATTCTGCGAGCTATAACTTTTTTATTTTTTTGCTTATGATGCTGTGTGGTGGCTCGTTTTTTGGGGGTCAAGATGTCATTTTCAGCGGTACCATGGTTATTTATATCCGTCTTTTTGATCGCGCGTTATTGCACTTTTTGTTCAGCGGTATGATGATAAAGCTTTATTTTTTGCTTCGTTTTTTATTTTTTAAGGGGTTCAATAAAGGGGTTAACTAGTGGGATAGTTTTATAGGGCGGGTCGTTACGGATGCGGCGATACCAAATGTGTGCTCTTATTTTTTTTTTTTTTAAATGAATTTATTGGGGATTATTTTTTTTTTAATTTATTTAGAGATTTTTTATAAATTATTTTTACACTTTTTTTTAACTTTATTGCATTGTCCCAGGGGGACATAACTGTCATGTGACAGATCGCTGATCTGTCACATCACAGATCGCTGTGACAGATCTTCCTCATGCAGGCGCTTTGCAGTCATAAGGAAGCCGCCTCCTTGCAGGCCACCGAAGATCCCCGCCGCCATTTTGGATTTGGGGACCTGCAGGGAAGGAGACCCCCGCAGCAGCGCTGCACATTGTGCTGGTGTGGGGTTCTCAGGGAAGCACGGAGGGAGCCCCCTCCCTCCCGATGCTTCCCTAAAACCCCGGTACACTGCGATCGTGTTTGATCGCAGTGTGCCAGGGGTTAACATGTTGGGGGCGGTCTGTGACCGCCCCTGACACATAGTGCCGGGTGTCAGCTGTGATAATCAGCTGACACCCGGCCGCGATCAGCAGCTCTCCCCACGGGGGGCGCCCCTGATCGCTATGACGTACTATTCCGTCCTTGGGAATTAGTTCCCAGGTCACATGGAGGGAATAGTATGTCTAATGTAGGAAAGGGGCTAAATTTCTCCCTACGCTATCCCCACCTAGCAAAGAACCAATCTTCACAATCTTCAGCTCTTAAAAGAGCTTTTTGCAATGAATAACGCTCCGTATAAGCTCCTAACACTCTCCCTACACTCACACTACACTTTCCCTACTCTGTTTCTGGCTGCAATGTGTGCAAGATGGAGCTGGCAGCCTTTAAAAATTTCCTATGATGCTGTAAGATCAGCCAATCACAGTAATGCCACACCAAAGAAGGCACCAGCATTACTGTGATTGGCAAGCCATCCCAGGATGTTCATTGGCAGCTAATAAAGCACCAAACATGCTGGGCGGATCACTGGAATATAACGAGGTGAATACTTAATAACACGCAGAGTAACAAATAGCCCGAATAGCATACTATACGAGCAAGTAACGTATAGTGCCGAATTTATTCACTTATCACTAGTTACCACTAAAGTATTTTAAAGAAGATAACAGATAAATAGATGATAGATAGATAGATAAATAGAAGAAAAGCTGGCAACTCAGCAGCCATGTACAGTAATATCACAGCAGGACCAGACAGGATATAATAGATGGATATGCTGTACAGTATATACACATAGAATGGATATATAGATGTCAGTGACGTATACACTTAGTACAGTGCGTGTGCAGCACACTGTTCATGTATTTAATTATTAATAGATTTTTTTTCTGAAAAAAATTCCGTGGGCTCTGACATAATTTTCTTAACCAACAGAGGGAAAGCCTTAAACTGGGGGTAGATGTTTGTAGCCTATTAAAAATTTTCCCATGTCGCTCACTCTGACACCATTTAAGTGAAGTGAGTTTATTGGCTGTGAACTCCCAGGACCTTTCTGAAGGCGCTGTGAGCATGTGAACTTTCTCACACTCGTGGTGATTTCAGACAGGTTATAGGAGTCCACTGCGAGACACTGGGCAGCAATAACAGATGCTGCTCAGTGTCTCTGCTAGGTGTCAGGCTGTACCATGCAGCCTGCCTTCTAGATGTAGCTAGACCAGTCGTGGGACAAATGGATTATCATCTCTGCAGACTGGTGAAGAATATTGTTGTTATTTAACCCCTTAATGTCCAATGACGGACACAGTCCGTCATCAGACATTTCCCCTGCTTTGATGAGGGCTCCGGCGCTGAGCTCGCATCAAAGCCGGGACATGTCAGCTGTTATGAAGAGCTGACATGTGCCCGCAATAGGCGCGAGTGGAATCACCGTCCGCCCGCGCCTATTAACTAGTTAAATGCCCGCTGTCAAAGCTGACAGCGGGCATTTAAATAGAATTTCCGGCCGCCGGGCCGGAAATGACGTCATCGCCGACCCCGTCACATGATCGGGGGTCGGCGTCACGTTGCCTGGACAACCAGAGGTCTCTATGAGACCTCTATGGTTGTTCCAGGCATAAGGCTTTCAGCGCCACCCGGTGGTCGGCGCTGAAAGCACAGCAGTAAATCTGCTACATATGGGCGATCTGCTCATCGCCCATATGTAGCAGAGCCAATCGGGTTGCGCATGCTTCTAGCCTCCTATGGAGGCTATTGAAGCATGCCAAAAGTAAAAAAAAAAAATGTTTAGAAATAAAAAAAAATTAAAAAAACCTAAAAGTTTAAATCACCCCCCTTTCGCCCCAATCAAAATAAAACAGTAAAAAAAAAATCCCACATACACATATTAGGAATCGCCGCATTCAGAATCGCCCGATCTATCAATAAAAAAAAAGCATTAACCCGATCGCTAAACGGCGTAGCGAGAAAAAAATTCCAAACGCCAGAATTACGTTTTTTTGGTCACCAAGACATTGCATTAAAATGCAATAACGGGCGATCAAAAGAACGTATCTGCACAAAAGTGGTGTCATTAAAAACGTCAGTCCGGCACGGAAAAAATAAGCCCTCACCCGACCCCAGATCATGAAAAATGGAGACGCTACGGGTCTCGGAAAATTGTGCAAATTTTTTTTTTTTTTTTTTTTTTAGCGAACTTTGGAATTTTTTTTCACCACTTAGATAAGAGGACATAGACATGTTTGGTGTCTATGAACTCGTAATGACCTGGAGAATCATAATGGTAGGTCAGATTTAGCATCTAGTGAACCTAACAAAAAATCCAAGCAAAAAACAAGTGTGGGATTGCACTTTTTTTTGCAATTTCACCGCACTTGGAATTTTTTTCCCGTTTTCGAGTACACGATATGGTAAAACCAATGATGTCATTTAAAAGTACAACTCGTCCCGCAAAAAATAAGCACATGGCCATATAAACGGAAAATTAAAAAAGTTATGGCTCTGGAAAGAAGGGGAGGGAAAAATGAAAATGTAAAACCAAAAATACCCCTGGTCGATAAGGGGTTAAATTCTCTTGCAGGGGACAATGGCGTCACTTGAATACACGATGCAGTAAGTTTGGTTTAATTAATATTGATTAAAGGAGTCAATGTATTTCTTTTAATAAAAGGACTTTATTCTGGGTGTGTGCTTTTATACAATATGACTATGGGGTTAGTAATGGGAGTGTCTTATTGACGCCTCTCCATTACTAACCTCTGTGCTAGATGTCACCTGACAATACAAAGGTGACATCAACCTCCCAACTATTAAACCACTTGCCACTGCTACAGGGCAAGTGGGAAGAGTGGGGCTAAGTGTCAGAATTGGCAAATCTTATAGATGCGCTTTTTGGGGGGGCAATATCCATGCAGGAAGATAGTAATAGCCTAAGAAGGGGCAATGGAAATTGTCCCTCTCCTAGACTAAAAACATCAGCTCTTAGCTGCCCCCCCAAAAAGAGCATCTATAAGATTATATATACCCACAGTGTGGATGATATGCATGTAAGTGTATTAACCCTTGTTTACTATCACTTTGACATTCATCCCCCTGTTCTATTTACTTTCTTGCAAGGGATTTATTTCCCCACTACATATATATAAAATCTACTTCTGTGATAAAGTATATTACCACCAAATTGCACAAAGGCCAACTGGCCCTCTATTTCATACTACACTTCTGGCTAGGGGCTGATTTAGGAGCTCAGGGGCAGTCGACACACGAGCAAGGGCGCCACTTCTCGCCTTCTTAGGGTGCCAACCACCGCAATTAGGTAGGTGAAAAGCAGGGGTGGTATGTAGGGTTAGCTCACCCCTTCTTCACATTGGCTGAGTACAATTGGCTATTTCTGTATACACAGTCACTGTAGACACTGGTATGTGCAGATAAATGATTCATCTATACATCTATATATGCAGCATTCAGTTGCATTTTTGGGCACCCTGAGTTATTAGTTATACTGCTTCTGTTTTGATGAGGCATTGTGTTGTAGAGCTGAGTCACCTTTCAAAAATATCTGACAAGTAATCTTTCTTGTCAGACTATGGCAACATCTAGCATATGTAGCAGTGACTATAAATTATACCACTGCAACAAACAGGGGTGTATAAGGCTAGATCTGTATGATATATGAGCCTACTCTCTGGCTCTTCTAAGTCATTACAAATACATATATATATATATATATATATATATTCATACCAATTTTTGCACATTGCACTTTCACCTTTGCTGTGGGTTTAATAGTTTATATTTTAGTGAACCTTATTAAAAGTTATATCTTATAAGGGTATTTTTTCCTTAAATAACCATAGTTAACCAAATAGTTAGCAAACATAGACATAGCGGTAATGTACTGTAAATAGAAACATGCTATATGGTAGAGAAAATAAGTGAATAGGAGACATAGTAAAAATAATGGGATGTGCCTTACCATGATTCCATCGAAGGATGAAGGATACATAGATAGGGGCTAGTAGTAGAGCAGATGTGTCACACTGGGAGAAGGATAAGTAAGTGCACAACAATGGGAAGCAGGAAGGGGGAGCCCAAACACTAGGGAAGAGGGAAGTGGGGAATCCTAGGTAGATCTATAATCACCCTATCTGCCCTAAACGTTCCGATATGGGTTCTGAACATATCGCCAAGCCGGAACCTAAGAGAGGGGATAGGGTGTGCAATTGTCAACCCCCCCTAAAACTAAAGACAGAGAGGGTAGATGGAAGGGGGAAACACTTAGCTTGAGAAGACAACCTAGATGTCATGCCAGCTATCCTCCAAGGGTCCTCAGGGAAAACACTGACCGACTGCTAGAACTTCCATCAAGACTGAGGCAAGTATGAGCTAACATCCGCACCATGCTTCAGCAATTAAATTTATTTTTAATCTTCAGCACAGGTGTGTGATTATCAGCCGAAGGTGGAGGTAACCATTTTGTCCTAGAGGGAGAAGGATATCGCTCCATAAAAGAGGTGCAAAAATCAAGATTGTGCTTGAGCAAAGATCTTCTACAGCTGGATCCAGGATGACTGTCTGTCACACCTGACACACCCATGACAGGATCATTACACAGTGGTGATCCGCTATACTGCTAGCACTTATTGAGCAGGGTCTTCATTCCTCTACAGAATCATGACTAGGCATATCCTATTGCTTCGTGCAAAATCCAGTCCAGAGAGGAAATAATCCAGTCTAGAGAGGCACTCCATGATCCTGTAAAACAATTCTTCTATATTCATGACAATCAATACATGGATGCAGGAGAGCAGGTACAACAGTGGACAAGTGCCATTTTTCATTGATCAGAAGCTTCAATGGGTCCAGGTATGGAAGGAAGTGGCTGGGCGGTCCTTTTATAGAGACAATACCTTCATTACCACCCCACTGTAGCAACAATTAAAAACAGGTATTTTTTTTAAACCAACAATTACAATAAATGTATTTACAAAAAGACTGACATGTCGATCTTTTCATTAAAGCCACATGGACCTTGCGCATTCATGCATATTACCCATCTGGCCTCCCTACGTAGAAGTAGCTTTTTTAAATCACTACCTTGTTTTGGTAAAGACACCCTTTCTAACCCAGCAAAACTCAGTACCTTCCGGTCTGAATTATGTGCATCGAGTATATGCTCATTGCCCCTATCCCCAAGGAGACTGATATAAAATGTTCTCTGAATCGTACAAAGAGTGGCATAATAGTTTTTCCTATATAGAACCTATTACATGGGCACAAGATGTCATACAAAACAAACTGAGTTCTGCAGGAAATAAATTGATTAACATAATGTGATATTCCATGGGATTTGTTTTTAAGTTAAAATGGCAAAAGTGAAAAGTGCCACACTTGTGATTTCCCTTAACAGTGGAATTTTGTAACCAACTATTTTTGGGATTCTTTTAATAGTCCAGTCAAAATACGGTTTGACCCGGAACAAATTCCAAGAAAGCGTTTTATGATTTTTTTTTTTATTACTATTATATGTGGGGAACAACATATTAAAAGTTTTCCAAAAATTGATCACCACAAAGGTCCTAACTATGACGTCATAAGACGATGACAGCCATCGCACTAAAAATAACGAATATTTCCCTATTTCAAAGCTGTAGCTTTGGTTACAGAAGAGTTTGCATTTTGTATACTATACATTTTCATATAACAATTTTTATACAAAGTTTTATACTAACTACATGGACAGGCGAGGTCATGACGTCATCAATGACGTCATGACATATATGTACATTTCTAGAAATTATAGAATTAATACACAGTGCATTTTAAGACCTACGTCATCACTGAATAAGCTTGTCAGGTCAATAGTCACTATTTTCATCATCAGACACTGCTTCCTCACTCATATTGTCACTATGCCCTTCTTGACATGTTCCGCATACCCGTGAACAGGTAAGTCCATGTCTTTTGCTAGTGCACCGAAGTGTACTACAATCACGAGAACAATTGCAGTGAATTATTTTTAGAAGTGTTTCTGGCACGGGTGAAGTATCCCTCATCACTGGAACTAGACTGTTGTTCTGCAATTCCCATCCCCATTCAGTAGTGTCCATGGCCTCACCATTGTCCATCCAAAGCATCACTTAGAGGTAACTCCGAAGCGCATAATACTTCGTTGCAGAGGAGGTCGGTGGCAGTCGCTCAGGTGTTACAAAGATTTTGGCTGAACCAACTTTTTTGCAGAGAGTAGAATACCTCATTGCAGACAGATTGTCTCCAGGTTTGCCCCCGAACAATGCCACCATCGCTTTACAACCAGCGTCTTCAATCTCAGCTCTGTTTTTGTTAGGTGTGGAAAAGATTTTATCACAGCTATTTACGACCGAGTCTCCCTTCAAAACCTTGTGTAGACCGAGTTTTTTCCCATTCCAAAAACGGCGGAAGTGGTATCGCAACCTGTGAATGCATGAAGGAACAGAAGACTGCTGCAGACATGGTTTCCCAGGAACTTCTTCATAACCTTAATGTCGTATACAGTTGCAGGACTCCCTTTATCCGAGTAGAAATAAAGCTTGTTGCCATCGCTGGTTGACGCGTGATGAAGTAACAACACCAAAAGATCTGTATCTTCGCCAATGAGACTAGTACTTTTGTTGGATGACACTGACACTGCTGCCTTAACAATCTCCACATCTGCATCCCCCTCTGATTGTATTACGTGGCAACCTCTGTCATTCATGCGCAGTGAAGCGAGATTGATAAGAGACTGTTTGTTCTCCACATTCGAAAGTCAGTCCTCCTTTTTCCTGACAAATTTCATTCCTTCAGCAATGTTCACTTTGTTACTTGTTCGTTTTTTGCGCCATCGCTGATGGGTAATGTCCTTAGTGTTTGGTCCTCCAATGTATCCATCAAATACTATCGTAGCCTTGCCATAGTGCTTTAGTGTGAAAGATGCATAGTCTTCAGCGATTGAACAATATGTCTTTCCTTCTGACCACTTCAGTCGATGGAGAAGAGAACCTCCGTTAAGAACATAATGTTCCACTTCTGGTACATCGTTGAGTACTACGTCATCTGAACTCTGTTCTTTTATAGCAGCCATCAGTTGTGTTTTGTTTGGTTTGCGTAAGAGATGTTTTGCCTCAAAGAGGGATGGTGGGTATGGTGAAAATTCATGGGCCATCACCTCATCAAGGGAAAGATCAGCAGTTTGAGACACCACAAGAAACCTTTGGAACAAAAGAGCGGGGTCTATTGTTTTGTCCTTAGCAATGTCAATAGCCTCACTGGATGCCAGGGTCTTGGCTTGCATTGACCGCTTGTACTTAACTGAAAACAGTGATTGACCCTCCATTGTTGCCACTATTTCTCTGCCAATAGTGAACAGGTTATGGACATTCACATCCTTATTTGCATTGACACCGGTGATAATGTTGCGAAGAGACACTTCATCAGCGAAAGGTGAAAAAGTCTCAAGTTTATCTGCAATTTTCTCCAGGTCTTCATGATCTCTTCTCATCCTTGATGTTCTTGCCTCCTTGTGTTGTTCACTGGTGACAAAGCTCTGGCGAGTGAAACCCTGCATTGCATCACTGTAGGAAGAGTACTTAACTGAAAACAGTGATTGACCCTCCATTGTTGCCACTATTTCTCTGCCAATAGAGAACAAAGTACTTGTTCTCACCCACAAAGCTCTCCACAGTGCGGCACCCCCTTACATCTCTTCTCTCATTTCTGTCTATCGGCCTAGCCGATCGCTGCGCTCTGCAAACGACTTTCGACTAACCTCTGCACTAATCCGTACCTCCCACTCCCGACTCCAAGACTTCTCCCGTGCTGCTCCTATCCTCTGGAATGCTCTACCCCAAGAAATCAGGATTATCCACAATTTGCATAGTTTTAGGTGCTCCCTCAAAACACACCTGTTCAGAGCGGCCTATCACATTCACTAATCAAAGTCATTCTCTGTGTAAGTGTGCGTGCGTAGCCCATTCACTATCTCCATCCATCCTTCACTCCTGCAAGATGGCTGGACCTTCATTGTAAATACACCATTGTAAATACACACCTGTACTCTGTATCTCCCTCACCTCATTGTAGATTGTACGCTCTCACGAGCAGGGTCGTCTTATTTCGTCTTATTTTGCTTTAATTATTGTATTGTTAGCGTTGTTACTTATGACTTGTGTTTTGAAACTGTTAAACTGTAAAGCGCTGCGGAATATGTTGGCGCTATATAAATAAAGATTATTATTATTATTATTATTATAGGACACTGGCACAGACAGAGTCCACAAGGCCATCTGATGTTTGGACATTCCACTTCCTCTGGTGAGTCCTCCTGCAGTTTTTAGGGAGCGCATCAGAGCTTGCTTGATGACTAGGTCGCAAGCCAGGCCTGCCCAGTACTGATCAGTCCGCCTTACAACATGCAAGCCATTCATAAATCTATGGAAGACTGATGGCATATCATCTTCCAGAGTGGTCATAGACTGGAGGTAAAGGTAGGCGGCCTTCACATAGTTCCCATGCCCAGCAGCTGCAAGAATGGGCAAACATTCGGCTACAGCATGAAGGTGCATCAGCCAGGATCCTGTACGATTGGCCTCGATAAGCTCCCTTGCAATTCAAACAATCTGTTGGTAATTCATCCATAGTTTACCAGTGCGAGTGTGAGCGGATAATCCGTTTCTTTTGGTGGACAAGAGGTGAACAATTTCACTAAGGCAGGTAGAAGTGATGACTGAATTCAAGTCACTCTCCCCTGTCAGTGTCGGAGCATACAACTGCTCAAGTTCTTGCAACAGGTCTTCAAAACTGGGATGGTCGCAAAGTACTTTGTCTGCAACTTGCTGAGTAAGACACTGATCAAGGAGGAGATGGCCACGAACTGCATGCTGAACTGCCTTTCCAGTCATGATGTGTTGCATGGCATTGTCACCGTAAATTGTTCCCAAGATCTCTTTGATTCCACTCCCATCCATCAACGTTCCTATGGCACCCATAAGATTCATCAATGTGTGGAAGCTCCCGAGCATCAGGGCTGTCTTCAGGCACCTCGTGTTTGATTTCTGACGCTTTCCAGTAGAGTGGCTGATCAAATGTAACAACTGCAGCGGATCGGTGTTTATCACCAAGGTTGCACAGATACTTAAGAGTAGAGAAGATGCATGACTTGTCTCCGGAATACATGTCAATGATGGGCAGGAAGATAACCGAAGATGATCCCGGATGATCACATCCTTTATGTAGCATGTGCATCATTCCATTTCAGCTCAGTGCAGGCTGTTTTGAAGCGTAAAGACTTCTCCCACAATACATCAACATGATGGTCAATGGCGTCAAGAAATGGCAAGGGCTTGAATTTTATGTTTCGGCGAGTGTGTTTTGCGAAATGGTATTCCCTCAACTCTGCTTTGTTCAATTATCTCCAAGTCCGCAGTCTTCCGTCTGAGAACAGTGCGACTGACTTTCCTTCCTGGAGTCACAGTAGCTACCATCCCCATGCCGTGGAAAGTCCCCTTCCCATCTAACGTGATGATATTATGATCGACGTTGTCCGCAGTGAACAGCAGTGCCGTATCCAGTCTGTCTATGGTACCACCGAGTACATCCTGGCCAACAGAAGCGGCCGCGTTTTCCTCGAATCGCTGAACTTATGAATATGATGATCAATATCCCATGGCTGAGAGACTGTCTACAAGAAATCGAGACCTGAAATGATGATGAGCTGGACTGCTAACCCAAGCTGCAATGGAGCTACTGCAGCCCTGGGATGTACAGCCTTAACAACTGATTGTCCAATGCTTGCGACCTTCCTGTGAATGTCCTTTCCAACGAATAGGGTTTCAAGCAAGCAAAGCAAACTCAGGGGGAGATCATCTAAGGCAGACTGACATTCAAGCGAAGAAGTCTTTGGATATTCATCGGTTGAAGATGGGATCTTAGACTTGATATCGCTCTTGATTAGTTTGGCCACAGTCTCTATGATGGCTCTCTTCTGGGCTTCTTCATCCGTTTCCTGACTACGGAAATAGTCCCTCAGGATTATTCTGGTCTTTTCACGGAATGTTGCAATGTTAGGCAGCCCTTCACACTCTGCTATGAATAGCGAATAGCCATACCTCTCCTCCAGCCTATACCTCAGCCATTTATTACTATAGGCAGCACTGTCTCCTTTTACAAGATACTCCATCATTTTCTTTGCAAGATCTGTGACAGTCAGTTGCTCTTCATTGTTGTCCTCGAGAAATGCACACATTCTCAAGAACGCTTGCTCTTGGTCCATGTTCATCGGCCTCCTTACCTTCCGTGGTTTCTTTGTAGTAGATCCACCACCATGACGCATAGGAATTCCGTAATTTGTCTGAAAGTTAATGTCACATGAACGATGATACAGACAGTCTGCAGCATGTAAGTCCTTCCCAAAGTATGTGATTCTCCCTTGAATGGTGATTGCCCAGTCATCATTACGCTGTTTGCAATGTGACAAGATGGACCTTACAAATCCATCCGTTTTAACAAAGCTATAGTCATCGAAATCACTACTAGATCTTGTCTTCACCACTTCATGTCCACAGAACAAACACTGCATTGTGCTACCATAAGATCTAGTAGACACCCATGTACCTCTCTTGGCAGGTGAACGATGAACGGAAGTAGCTTTCTTATGCAAGTCTATTTGCTTCTTGTTTATGTAGTTCATACGACATCTCTTGTGCACCACTGCTCCAGCAGCTACCACAGTGCTAACGCCCCTGTCAATACTGGCTTTATTGATCCCTTCAGCTCCTTTTGCACCAATCACCACTCTTTCTCCTTCATCTTCTACTTCATGGCTCCATAAGGGGCAAGTTTCTTGACTTTCCATCATTCTCAGCTCTGTAAAAGAAGATAAATAAATTGTTAAATAATAAATATAATAATAGTAGTAATTGTAAAAGAAATATGATAGACATTGAAAGGCGAGTCGCATTTAACATTTTATAGCTTTGGCGGCCATATTCTTTGACGTCACATTTGGACCCTTTGTGGTAACTCTATCTTGGTAAACTTTAGTATGTTTTTCCCTTCATGTAATACTACCAAAAAAAAACAATAAAAAGCTTTCTAGGAATTTGCTCAGGGTAAAGGATTTTATTTTCGTATTTTGACTGGACTATAAAAAATTCCACTATTAAGGGTAATCACAAGTGTGACTCTTGTCACTTTTGTCATTTTAACTTAAAAACTTCCGTATATACTCAAGTATAAGCCGACCCAAGTATAAGCCAAGGCCCCTAATTTTGCCATGGAAAACTGGGTAAGCTTTTTGACTCGAGTATAAGCCGGGTATGAAACATCACCTCATCCCTGTCCTGGTATGTGTGGCTCTCCCCCCTCCCAGTATGTATTGCTCGGCTCCCTGTCCTCCTCAGTGCACCCCCCATCATCCTCAGTGCACCCCTGTCCTCCTCAGTGCACCACCGTGCTCCTACCTGCACCCACTGTCCTAAGTGCACCCCCATCCTCCTCAGTGCACCCTCGTCCTCCTCCGTGCACACCCCGTCCTCCTCCAAGCACCCTCCATCCTGCTCCATGCTCCCCCCATCCTGCTCCATCATACTCACCCTCCTGTGCAATCGCTGAACGTCCCCTGCATCCTCCATTGTCCCAGGGCTGGCAGCTTCTTCCTGCATTGAGCGATCACGTGGTACCACTCATTAAGATTCATGAATATGGATGCCACACCTATGGGAGTGGAGTCGCATTCATATTCATGACCTTAATGAGCGGTATTATGTGACCGCTCAATGCAGGAAGAAGCTGTCAGCCCTGGGACAACGGAGGATGCAAGGGACATTCAGTGATGGCATGGCAGGGTGAGTATGACGTCCCAGCCACCTGCTCCTGCCGCCGCTCCCCCTCCCCTGCTGGTTTCTGCACCATGACTTGTGTATAAGCCGAGGGGGCATTTTCAGCACAAAAAAGTGCTGAAAATCTCGGCTTATACACAAGTATATACAGTAATCCCATTTCCATAGGTAGAGGCATTGTTTCTATGAAAGGACCGCCCATCCACTTCCTTCCATACCTGGACCTGTTGAAGCATCTGATCAATGCGAAACAGTCGTCATCCACTGTTGTACCTGCTCCACTGCATCTATGTATTGATTGTGCTGAATAAAGATGAATTGTTTTACTGGATCACAAAGTGCCACCTATTTTTTCCTCTCTGGCCTGGATTTTGCGCGATGCTGTTTGTTTCAGGTGTTTCTCCTGGAATCATCAAAGCCGCGTACTGCCGGTCTACTGAGTAAGCTTGAAAAGGTATGCCAGATGTTTTTTGGTGCTGGTTTTCTTCAGTTACAACATCCTATTGCTTTTGTATGCTTTGTTCCTGTTCTTTTTTTTATGTATATATTCAATTGAATCTAAATATTGACTTTATTTGTAAATGCAGTTTGTGTTTTTTTTTTTATTAATGATATGCATTTCTTGTTAGCTGTATAAAGGAGTGTGACCCTCCTTGAGTGCCAAGTTAAACAGAAGTTCCTTGTTCCTATTTGTAAAAATACTTTTTGGGTCCCAAAGGTTCCAAGGCCCATGTGCAATTGCAACCCCTGCATCTTGTTACACCCATGGCAATAAAGAAAAGAAGCAAAAAAACATATATCCTTCAGTCTCAGGAATGTACAAACTAAAATAATAATTACTTGAAAGTATTTTCAGAATAATTTTTAAAGCACTTGCAAATGTAAAGTTATGTCTCCTTCAAAAAGAATATTTACTGAACAAACGCAGGTTACAGACTTGCTTTTGAAATGTCAGCACTATTTCTCTTTGTACACTAGTTCATTTAACATTAAATCTTATGACAGAAAGGCTTTTAGAAGAGATACGTTAGACAACCTGCTGAGACAGAGACCATTTACTACTCATAAAAGGGTATTCTTAATAGGAAAATTTCTGACCCAGATATTTTTTTTTTTTTTTTGCAAACAAAAAAATGTAAAACAAAGTTTGTATAAAACCATATGTATAGATTTTAAATCCGTACAGATTACAGCATGTTATGCAAATTTGAAATCACCATTAGTAACCCTCGCTTTTAATTAAATGGAAAACATAAATATTCACATAAAAGCCAATAAATACAAGAAAAATGTCAATGAGGTGAAAAATATTTTCATTACTGTTCATTTAAACATGTTGATTGCAATTATGCATTGCATGCAGAGGTGACCTTTACTAATGCAAGAGCGCAATACCTCAATGCATCAAATTGTACAACCAACTTTTCATTTTCAGATTAAAAATTCTGTGCTGATTATTCTAATAATATTTCTGGAAAAGTATTAATGATTAGTGTTCTCATCTGTCTGGGATGATTTAGTGAATCCTGCTTTGAGCAGAGGGTTGGACCAGGAGGTCCCTTCCAACTCTACCATTCTATGATTCTGTGTGAACAAATAAAGATATAGAAACACTGTATGAAGCTACAAGCATTTGGGGAGTTTTTGGTGTTGTAGAATTTATGCAGCATTTGTACTGTAATATTTTTGTCATTGCTTGAGTATTTTTTACAGGATTTTTTGTCATTTTTGAAGCTGAGGATTTTGTCTTTTTATGTACATTATGTTTTAAATAAAGATGCTAAGTTTTTAATACTTTGTATTTGGGATTGACAAAACTTTATTGATACAGTCATGTGCAGAATACTTGCACTTTTAGTATGTTTCCACAGGGTTAATGCACTAAAATACTTATGCTTTTTTACCTGTGGATTTTTTACATCTAATGCAAGTCTATGGGGAAAATCTACACATAAAACTCACCGTACTTGCTGCAAATTAGATACACGTGCCACTGGTCAGTTTATACTGATTTAGAAAAAAGCACATTGGGTATGATATTTCTATAAATTCCGCCCACTTTGCTGGAACTATATGACACTACATTTTCATGAAGCAAAAAGATACAGCATCAAAAAACTCACCAAAAACTCAATGTGGGAACTCAGCCTTAGAATTCTTAAAATACCAGCCAGTTAATGGGACTAGGAAAAGATGGTATCCTGAATCCACCTACACTAAATTTTATCAAATTAACAACCTAAATGATTTTGGAGGAGGCAAAAAAAAATTAGTCCAGTGAAATTTTACAAAAATAAAATTCATCCCAATTGTTCTTTTACAAAAGGAACATGCGATGGATATTGGGTCCTGCCACTGAAGAAGATGGTTCTAAAATCATCTTTGTTAGTGGCAGTGCCAAATATCCACTGCATCTTTCTTTCCATCACCCATAATGTCTTCCATCTGTTTGGTTTGAGTACAGCAGTTGCAGCAGTCAGGAAACTCTTTGGGTGTGAAACAGGAAGGGGAGAGGAAAAGAGCACTATCTATTTTACATATAGAAGCATCTGCCAGCTCGAATCATGGATTATGATGAAGATAATAATGTCTCAGTTTTTAACAAAACCTAGGAAACACACAGGGGTGATGAAGAATGGAGGTAATCAGAGTAGGAGTTTACTTGCATTTGCAATACATAGTGCAGGTGAAATGCATCAAAACATCCTCTGGGGCCAATCAGCTTTTCCTGTGGTCAGCTCTGTTGCAGTTAGTGTCGCATGTCCGGTTGGTGGATGAGGGTCTACATTGGCTGAATAGTCTTTTCATCATAGTGGCATGTGATAAATGCAGGTTTGTCATGTAGGAATTCTTTTTAACTTTGCTGGAAGACCAATCTTTTGCATTGTGCAGGATGTGCTGTTGGAATATTAGCCAGGTATATTACACATTTTGTTCTATCCTTGTGGATAAAACAAACTGACTAGCAAGTTGAGCAATGCTCAAGCTGTGCTCCTTCTTCTCCCTGTGATTATGATGAAGGCTCGCTGCCAAAATGTTCATAGAGGAAGTGGCACCATCGCGTGGTGAGATAAGATTTGTCTATTACATTCATTACAACAATGTAGGATACTATGGTCTTCACATCTATGCTCCAGTTTTCTATCCAATGTGTATTGCTGGCACTTTAGCCATAATTTTGAAGGTTATGGGAATATAGTCAATACACTATATGATTTTTTTTTTTATAGTTTCTGGATGCAAGTTTTATTTATGTTGGTACTTATTTGTGTATTTTCAGTCTTTGACTACATTGTCTATTAGCATTACATCTTGATCCTGTCTGCCATCTGGTGGTGCCACTTACTTTCTTTGGCTCATCACCTTGCACTATATTGGCCTTTTTTAACATTGCTTGTCTTTTAAGTTATTTCTAATAAAATATTGTAATTTTATTGTTCATCTTATGCCTCTTCTTATATGCGTTCCCTAATAGGTGTAGCTTTAGCACAACAAATGGTTGCTGACCGTATTTCAGATCCGAACTCTTTCCACTTCCTCCAGATTAAACACTTCCAAGTGTGTGCAGCTCCTGAGCAAGGCAGGTCAAAAAGTACAAAATTGTTTACATGTATCCAACCAAACTTCTTTTAAATTCAGAAGTGATTTTTTTTCAAAATCACATTTTTTTTCAAAAATTTCCATGTGTGCAGCCTCTGTGCAAATAAGAACAAAAAAGGAAAACCTGTTTTTAAAATTTAAACCAACTATTTTATAGTGCAATGTCTAATGTATTACCTATGAGTCTGAATGTGCAGATACAGGTCTATAAGTAATGGATCACCTGAAAGTTGCAAGAATAAAAATAACCTTATATTTCAGAAGCTGGAATAGGACTTCAGTGACCAGACAAGGTGGATGGTAACCTGTTATAATTGGGTCACCGAGGAGGAAAACAAGACCAAGCCAAGTCACAGAAAACCAGAGAGGTTGGTAACTACGCGGATTGCAGACCCCTGATCCTAACCACACAACTAACAACAGCCGTGGAGCGTACCTACGATGATTCTAGATGCCTCATCACAGCCGGAGGACTAAATTAGCCTAAAGCAAGAAAAGGGGAAATCTATAACTGCCCCAGAGCAGACCCCCACAAATGTATTGACGGTGAGACAAGATGAAAACACGAACACAGGTAGGAAAATAGGCTGAGCAAACGATGGGGCCCACACTAGCTAGAAAGGAAAGGAAAAATACTGTCTTCAATCATGCCAAAAAACCCTGCAAAAATGTCCAACACTTCTGATGGCAAAATATACCCTGATGTCATTAGACTTCTCCCACTATATATTAGCACTCTTGCATATTCTGAGAACATAGCAAAAAGAGGCAAATCTAATAAGGGACAAAAAGCAAACTGGCACATACAGTGACATAAGAGTGGAAATTCAGCACAGCCCCAGCCGGGGCTGGCTGACCACACAAAAAACTGAATAGACCAAAACCAAATCAAATGTGAACATTAGCAAGGATAACTTAGCTTGAGAAGGCAGGAACTGAGCTGGAAACTAAAACCTCAGGAGGCAGGAAAAAATCACCAGCATGGGAATAGGGAGTCGGCTGTCTTAAATCCAGTCTGAGACTCCAGATGACCACTCCTCTTCCTCATTATCAAGTTGCAGGTCTCTGTTAATTAGATCAGCTTCACTACCTCTTGCCACCACCAGAGGGAGCCTGGAAAGAGAACTCACAACTCCTCTGTCAGCACAACCAGCTAACCTCACCAGTAACCAGAGGCAGACCAGAAAATGAGTTCACAACAGTACCCTCCCTTGAGGAGGGGTCACCGAACCCTCATCCACGCCACCAGGCCGATCAGGATGGGCCCGGTGAAAAGCACGAACCAATCTATTGGCATGAATATTAGAGGCAGAGACCCAAGACTTATCTTCCTGGCCATAACTCTTCCATTTGACCAAATAATGGAGTCTCCGTCTAGCCAAAAGAGAATCAAATATTTTCTCTACCTCATATTCCACATTGCCTTCAACCAATACAGGGTCAGGAGGCGCTGCTTCAGGAACTACTGGCTAAACAAACCTCTTTAACAGAGATTTGTGAAATACGTTATAGATCTTAAGCGTAACTGGAAGAGCCAATCGAAAAGAAACAGGATTAAGAATCTCCAAGATCTTATAAGGTCCAATAAATCCTGGCTTGAACTTTGGAGACTCAACCTTCATAGAGATATCCTTTGACGACAACTAAACCATATCACCCACTTTAAACCGGGGACCAATGGTCCTATGCCGGTTGGAAAACCGCTGGGCCTTTTCCTGAGAGAGTGACAACTTATCCACCACTTGGTCCCAAATCTGCTGAATTCTCTCTACCACAGTGTCCACACCTGGGCAGGCTGAAGATTCCACTTGCCCTGAAGAAAATTGAGGATGAAACCAAAAGTTACAGAAAAAAGGCCACATCAAAGTGGCAGAACTAGCTCTATTGTTTAGCGCGAATTCGGCCAAGGGCAAAAATGAGACCCAGTCATCCTGATCAGCAGATATAAAAGATCTTAAATAGGACTCCAAAGTCTGGTTTCTTCTCTCAGTGTGCCCATTGGTCTGAGGATGAAACGCAGAGGAGAAAGACAACTGAATTCCCAGATTGGAACAAAAGGCTTTCCAGAATCTGGAAACAAACTGGACTCCTCTGTCGGACACAATGTTCTCAGGAATCCCATGCAACCGAACCACCTGCTGTAAAAACAAGGGCACCAACTCTGAGGAAGATGGTAACTTTGGGAGTGGTACAAGATGGACCATCTTAGAAAATCTATCACAAATCACCCCGATAACAGTCATTCTCTGAGAGACAGGAAGATCAGAAATAAAATCCATTGAGATATGGGTCCATGACCTCTTGGGCACCGGCAGGGGCATCAACAACCCACTAGAACAAGAACAGGGTTTAGACCGAGAACAAGTCTCACAGGACTGCACAAAATTCCTGACATCACGAGATAAGGCAGGCCACCAAAAAGACCGACTCACCAAATCTCTGGTACCAAAAATACCTGGATGACCAGCCAATGCGGAGCAATGAACTTCAGACATCACTCTCTTCCTCCACTGGTCAGGAACATACAATTTTCCCATAGGACAATGCTCAGGTTTATCCTCCTGAAAATTCCTCCAGGGCGCGTCTCAAATCGGGCAAAATGGAAGAAAGAACTACCCCCTCACCTAGTATGGTAGTAGGCTCGGTCACAATAAGAGAATCAGCAAAGAAACTCCTAGAAAGGGAGTCTGCCTTAACATTCTTAGTGCCAGGAAGAAAAGAGACCACAAAATTAAAACGCGTGAAAAACAAGGCCCACCTAGCCTGTCTAGAACTCAAGCGTTTGGCCGACTCCAGATAAATCAAATTCTTGTGATCGGTGAGGACCACAACTTGATGTCTAGCTCCCTCCAACCAATGTCTCCACTCTTCAAATGTCCATTTCATGGCCAACAATTCCCAATTCCCCACATCATAGTTGCATTCAGATGGGGAGAACTTTCGGGAAAAGAAGGCACAGGGATTCATTTTAGAAGTCACATGATCTTTTTGGGACAAAACAGCTCCCGCACCAATTTCAGAAGCATCTACCTCCACCTGAAATGGAAGTGAGACATCAGGTTGCCGTAAAACCGGAGCAGAAGTGAATCTCCGCTTAAGCTCCTGAAATGCCGAGACAGCCTCTGGAGACCAATTCAGCACATCAGCGCCCTTCTTGGTCAGATCAGTCAGTGGTTTGACAATACCAGAAAAATATGTATATGGTCACAGGACACGGCCCAAGACTGAGGTCGGTGTCCGTCTGGACCTACCGTGCATGCGGTGTTGCTACCGCAGACGCGGGTAAGTGCTGCTAACTGCAGTGCGGCGGTAACTACTGCCGCTATATGATAGTGCCGAGAGGCGTGACACCATCGGATGCTAGTGCAGAGTTGCGGTATGCACTGTGGCCTATAGCTTGCCACTGACTGGCACTGACTATCTCTCTAGTTCCCTAGTCACATACGTAATATCAGAGGGAAGGGGTTTTATAATGAGTCAGTCACCAGAATCATATATCCATCACCATTCACACATAGCAAGTACAGTCTATACTAGCGCATGGCGGAACGGCCATGCACGCTTTTTATAGCAGTCGGGACCTTCCGGAAGCTTCCAGATCTCCGCGATGGACCAATGAGATCTGGAGCACATGACTCCCGATCTCCAATGGGAAACCGTCTCATGAGCATGCTCAGTAGGAGGACAGAGGGACTTAGCCCCTGGAGAGAGTTGCTGCAAGGCAATCTCCTCTGCTGTAGATAAAGAGCAAGAGACCACAGAATGTAAGGGTCTGGATTCCTGCAGAGCAGATGCAGGAACCTGACTCCTAACACCTCTGTACAGCAAAGAGGCATTTTGATCCCTTAACAAACAGGGAATTCTCCCTCAAAATCTGGAACACAGTCCGGACATGTTCCACATGAGAATCCCAATCACTGGAAAAGATCAAAATATCATCCAGATAGATGATCAAAAACTTATCCACAAAGTCCCGGAAAATATCATTCATAAAGGATTCGAAGACAGAAGGGGAATTAGTGAGCCCAAAAGGCATCACCAGGTAATCAAAATGTCCCTCCGGAGTATTAAATGCTGTCTTCCATTCATCCTTGTGCTTGATGCGAATAAGATTATACGCCCCCTGAGGTCAAGCTTAGTAAACCGTGAAAAATGAGGATGAATGAACTCATGGAGATCAACATCCAACACTGCGGAGACACCATCACATGTTTCTCAACGCAGTGATTCTAGAGCAATTCCCCCATCCCTTATGGGAAATATGTAAAACATGCAAAACACAAGCTGTGGAGACACCATCACATGTTTCTCAATGCAAGCAATAACTAGCCAGGTCTTTCCCCGGGAATGAACAACCACGGGAAGGGCAATCTCCAATGAAGGAAACCACCTATGCCTCGCTAGTCATTGCTTGCATTGAGAAACATGTGATGGTGTCTCCGTGGCTTATGTTTTTCATGTTTTACATATTTCCCATAAGGGATGGGGTCATTGCTCTAGAATCACTGCATTGAGAAACATGTCATGGTGTCTCCACAGTTTTGGATGTTGATCTTCATGAGTTCATTCATCCTCATTTTTCACAGTCTTCTACTAGGCATTGCTCCTACTGGCCAGTTTCCTACTCCACACTGATGAGGGGCAATACCCTGAAACAGCTGTCTGTGGATGGATACCATGTTTTGGCATAGGTGGTTTCCTTCATTGGAGACTGACCTTCCTGTGGTTGTTCCTTCCCGGGGAAAGACCTGGCTTGTCAATGCTTGCGTTGAGAAACATGTGATGGTGTCTCCGCGGCTTGTTTTGCAAGCTTAGTAAACCAGCAGACACTTTTAACTCTGGAGAATAAATCAGACATCAGCGGTAATGGGTACTGATATTTAACCATCATCTTGTTAAGGGAACGATAGTCAATACAAGGTCTTAATGAACCATCTTTCTTGGCCACAAAAAAAACAGCACCTAAGGGTGAAGAGGATGGTCTAGTATGACCCTTCTCCAAAGACTCCTTAATATAGGATCGCATAGCATTATGTTCGGGTACTGATAAGTTGAAAAGCCGACCCTTGGGAAATTTACACCCAGGCATCAAATCAATTGCACAGTCATAACTCCTATGAGGAGGCAAAGATGCAGACTTACTCTCACTAAATACATCAGAAAAATCAGCCAAATAATCAGGAATATCATGAGACTGAAGAGAGTTGGAGAAAACAGGAGTGTCCCTAAGAACACACTGACAACCCCAACTCACCACAGACACAGATTTCCAATCCAAAACTGGATTATGAGTTTGAAACCAGGGAAAACCCAAAACAATAGTATCATGCAAATTGTGCAGCACCAAAAATTTGCTATTTTCTTGGTGGTCTGGGGCAACTCGCATTATCACCTGGGTCCAAAACTGAGGTTTATTCTCCGCCAAAGGAATAGCATCAATACCCCTCGAAGGAATAGGCGTCTGCAGAGGTATCATAGGAAAACCACAACTTTTAGCAAAGTCCAAATCCATCAGATTCAAAGCTGCTCCTGAATCTACAAAAGCCTTAGCGGAAAATGTGGATAAGGAGCAGATCAGAATAATTGCCAAAGAAACTTAGGTTGTACACTGCCCACAGCAAATGTGTGTGCAAATCATTTCTCTCGTTCAGGGCAGACAGAAATAGTATGAGAGGCATCTCCACAGAAAAAACACAGCTTATTACGCTTTCTAAACTCCTGACGTTGCGCCCTAGACAAAACCCTATCACATTGCATAGGTTCAGATGTTTGTTCAAAAGATGGCAACGCCTCTCGCGTAGTTTTACATTCACGTAAACGCCGATCAACTTGAATGGCTAATGACATAGAATCATCAAGACCAGAGGGAACAGGAAATCCCACCATCATATCTTTTACGGTCTCTGATAAACCTTTCTGAAAGAGAGCTGCCAATGCACCATCATTCCATGTAGTAAGGACCGCCCACTTTTGGAATTTTTGACAGTATAACTCTGCAGAATCCTGACCATGGTTCAATGCCAATAGGGTTTTCTCAGCTTGATCAATAGCTTTAGGTTCATCATACAACAACCCCAAGGCATGAAAAAATGCATCCACATTAGTCAGAATAGGATTTTCAGGTGTCAGAGAAAAAGCCCAATCCTGAGGATCACCGCACAGCAAGGAGATGACAATTTTTACCTGCTGCGCAGAGCTCCCCGGTGAGTTAGGCTTCAAGGCAAGAAATAGTTTACAATTATTCTTAAAATTCAAAAATTTAGACCGATCCCCAGAAAGCACATCAGGAGTAGGGATCTTTGGTTCAACAGCATGTGACTGAGCGAGATAGGCGGAAATTCCCAGCACATGCTCCACACGATCAGACAATTGCTTAATCTGCATTAGAGAAAAAACCTCCTACGGCCCCAGAGAAAAAGAGGAAAAAATACATATATATAAAAAAAATTCTGACACTTTTTTTTAACAATTTTTTCCTGCTTTTGAGTACCCTAGAATCTGCGGTATGGCTGGTGATTGTGTTATGATTGGGTCACCGATAACCAGAGAGGTTGGTAAGTACACGGATTGCAGACCCCTGATCCTAATGACACAACTAACAGCAGCCGTGGAGCATACCTATGATGATTCTAGATGCCTCGTCACAGTCGGAGGACTAAATAAGCCTAAAGCAAGAAAAGGGAAATCTAAAACTGCCCCACAGCAGACCCCAAAGGAAAAGACAGCTTCCACACATGTATTGACGGTGAGACAAGCTGAAAATACGAACACAGGTAGGAAAATAGGCTGAGAAAACGATGGGGCCCACACTAGCTAGAAAGGACAGGAAAGGAAAGATACTGTCTGCAATCATGCCAAAAAAACCTGCAAAAATGTCCAACACTTCTGATAGCAAAAAATACCCTGAAGTCTCTAGACTTCTCCCACTATATCAGCACTCTGGCATATTCTGAGAACATAGCAAAAAGAGGCCAATCTAATAAGGGACAGAAAGCAAACTGGCACATACAGTGACATAAGAGTGGAAATTCAGCACAGCCCCAGCCGGGGCTGGCTGACCACTCAAAAAACTGAATAGACCAAAACCAAATCAAATGTGAACATTACCAAGGATAACTTAGCTTGAGAAGGCAGGAACTGAGCTGGAAACTAAAACCTCAGGAGGCAGGAAAAATTCACCAGCATGGGAATAGGGAGTCGGCTGTCTTAAATCCAGTCTGAGACTCCTGATGTCCACTCCTCTTCCTCATTATCAGATGGTAGGTCTCTGTTAATTAGATCAGCTTCACTACCTCCTGCCACCACCAGAGGGAGCCCGGAAAGAAAACTCACAACTCTGTCAGCACAACCAGCTTACTCACCAGAAACTAGAGGCAGACCAGAAAATGAGTTCACAACAGTAACCCTTTTGGATCTGTTGGGAGCCAATGTAGTGTGCCTGTGTTGTGTGTCTACTGGAGAATCCATAAAGTGAGTGTAGAAGGCCTCATTGTGTATCTGAAGGCTGAACTTCCCTTATTACAAATCACAATCAAATAGTAGGGTTTATATGTGAGTGAAATAGTGTTCCAAAAGTTGCTTGTTCCATTGAAACTTTTCTAGCATTGCACCACAGTATCAGAAGAAACTGAGTTCACAATTTTAGTTGATTTTAACCCCTTTGCTCCCCAGGGTGGTTTGCACATTAATGCCCAGGCCAATTTTTACCATTCCGACCAAAGTCCCTTTATGAGGTAATAACTCTGCAACGCTTCCATGGATCCCGGCAATTCTAACATTGCTTTCTCGTGACATATTGTCCTTCATATGACAGAAAAAACTGACGGCTAGAGTTGAGCGACTTTTGTTTTTTTAGGGTCGAGTTTCGTTTCGTGAAACCGACTTTTCCAAAAGTCGGGTCGAGCAAGATCGGCCGATTACAGGGAAAAGTCGGGGTCGTCCCGAAACACAAAACCCAATGTAAGTCAATGGGGAATAAAAGTCGGCAGTGAGAGGAGGACAGGAAACACACCTACAGTGCCCATTTGAATGCCAAAAGCATCAATTCTTCTTACTTAAGCTTGTCAACCTTAATTAACTTCATAATACAAGTTACGCACTGAAAAATGGGGGTTATTTGGCTAAAGTTGTGGGGGGGTAGGGCTGGCTCCAGGTTTTCATGTGCCCTGGGCGAAAGAGCGCCCCTTTAACACATACCACAACTCATCATGCTCCGATACGGCAGAGAAATAGCGGTATAGTACAATGAAAAATACTTCACTTTTTACATCTCATGACGAGGCCCATCTATTTCTCCATACAGAATCATTGGTCCCATATAATGTTTGAAACAGTATATGATGAGCTCCACATAATGCTACAGTATATGTTGGTCCCCATGGAAGAAGCTCCACTGTCTTATGGGCCCAAATAATGCTCCAAACATAATGGGCCCCATTTCTAATGCTCTAGTGTATAATGGGCCCTGTAAATGCTGCTCCAGTGTCTGATGTCCACCTTTGGAATGTTCCAGTGTATGGTGGGCCCCATCTATCATTCTCCAGAGTATAGTGCGCCCCGAAAATTGCTGTCCCAACATTGAAAACAATCAAATAAGTCTCCTCGCTAGGGAATCCCTGTAGTAGTCTGGACTCCTCGTCGTCCCCATGTTCCATCTCACTGCACAGTATTGCCTTGCAAGGGCTGTTATCCTGAGCAAGCAGGGGGGGCCCACTCATTGGCGACGGCACTGGCACAGGGCCCCTGATAGTACGGTGGTGTGTCTGATGGTGGGTGGGCCGAACCTGCACTTTCATCTGCAGCTTCCTCTTTGTCACCGTGTAAGATGGAACTGTATATGGGAAGGGTAACCTGAGTTTCATCAGGGTCAGATTCAGGCCGTGTAGCGTGCGAGGGGAATGTAGTGGTCTGGGTCAATGTACCAGCAGATTCATCGAGCAGTGGCTGGGCATCAGTGCACTTGTGTCGCCCCCAGGAGTACGGTCGCCACAGTGGCATTACCTTCCTCCTAGGGAGTGTGATGTCATGCTTGGGAGCAACGAAGGATCTCTCTAGCAGGTTAACTGATTGGGCGGCGTTATTCCCATGAGTCATGACCCTCCAAACAGCGTTCATGAAGGCAAAGTGTTTGTTTTACGTGGGCAGTATGGTTGCAAAGCTGAACCTTAAAGGAATGTCCAGAAGGGCACCACCAGGAGTGGTGCCTACGGTTAAATTCGACTCCACCTGGGAAACCTCAACCATGCCAGCTACAGAAAAGATGCACACATTGCAAGCTTAATTCCGTTAACGAACGAGACTCCGTCATGCCCCGCGGTCCGAGTCCGGCTTACTAGAGGGACACGTGAGGCTCTGGCACATGAGGTTGGCCAATAACTGGTGTGTCATGCCCTTACATGTCCGTGGCTGCATGTGCGCTACACTGAAAAGGCCAGCGTTTGTCGTTTAGAGGTGCAGATAACCCGCTGAACATTGTTAGTGATGGGGATCACTGATTACAATTATTACCCGCGAACAATGATTTCCCAGTAAGTGCAGGTCAACCGCAGTTCCGGAATTAGGCCTAACCGTCATTCCTGAAAAAATGAAAAACTTACATGTGCAAACCACAGGTGCTGTAGCTTGCTTAAAAGCTCGCCAGCCGTTCTCACGCCCAGTATGGATTACACGTGATTGCACAAAGGTGAGAAAGGGTACCGTATCCCCGGATAACATGTATGGATAGCGTACACATTCAAAATATATGTCAATACATCAGGAGGCAGGCTCAGACGGTGTTAGGTCCAGTATGGCTTGCACGTGATTGCACAAAGGTGAGAAAGGGTACCGTATCCCCGGATAACATGTATGGATAGCGTACACATTCAAAATATATGTCTATACATCAGGAGGCAGGCTCAGACGGTGTTAGGCCCAGTATGGATTGCATGTGATTGCACAAAGGTGAGAAAGGGTACCGTATCCCCGGATAACATGTATGGATAGCGTACACATTCAAAATATATGTCTCAGGAGGCAGGCTCAGACGGTGTTAGGCCCAGTATGGATTGCACGTGATTGCACAAAGGTTAGAAAGGGTACCGTATCCCCAGATAAAATGTATGGATAGCGTACACATTCAAAATATATGTCAATACATCAGGAGGCAGGCTCAGACGGTGTTAGGTCCAGTATGGCTTGCACGTGATTGCACAAAGGTGAGAAAGGGTACCGTATCCCCGGATAACATGTATGGATAGCGTACACATTCAAAATATATGTCTATACATCAGGAGGCAGGCTCAGACGGTGTTAGGCCCAGTATGGATTGCATGTGATTGCACAAAGGTGAGAAAGGGTACCGTATCCTCAGATAACATGTATGGATAGCGTACACATTCAAAATATATGTCTATACATCAGGAGGCAGGCTCAGACGGTGTTAGGCCCAGTATCGATTGCACGTGATTGCACAAAGGTGAGAAAGGGTACCGAATCCCCGGATAACATGTATGGATAGCGTACACATTCAAAATATATGTCTATACATCAGGAGGCAGACTCAGACGGTGTCAGGCACAGTATGGATTTGACGGCCCAGACTACACAGTGGAGGAGCAGGGAGAGGTAAAGATTGCAAATGCTGGGGCCCTGCCCAAGCAAGGGGGGCCCACTCGTGGGTGTCGGTACTGGCACTGGGCCCCTCATAGTACGGCGGTGTGTCTGACGGCAGGTGTGCACCACCACCGTCAGAGACACTTGATTGCACTATGAGGGACCCTGTGCCAGTGCCTGCGCCCAAGAGTCGGCCTACCCACTTGTCCAGGGCAACGGCACTCGCACGGTGTCGTGCGCTAGGTGGTGACCCCGGCCATGGGGGGGGAGGCAGCACAGTTAGGGAGTTTTAGAAAGTGTCATATTTTGATGTTGGACATTCAGCTGATGCAAAAGGCGAAATAGGTCAAGTCCCAGGAAGAGGTGGACCAAAGCAAGCCATTTTTCTGTCACCCTATGTGTCATCAGGGGAAGGTGGGACAAAATCCTTGGAAACCCATGCATGGTTCATTTTAATGAAGGTTAGATCATCCACATTTTGGGTTGACAGACAGGTCCTTTTTTCTGTCAGGATTGATCCAGCTGCACTGAAGACTCTTTCCGATAGCACACTTGCAGCTGGGCAAGCGAGCTCCTGTTGTGCCAATTCAGGCCAGGTGTCCAGTTTAGCGGCCCAATAGTCAAAGGGGAATGACCTGTGTGGGAGAACATCGATATGGGAGGAAAAGTAGTTTGTAACCATAGTTGACAACTGCTGTCTCCTGTCACTTTCCATCGATGCAGTATTACCAGTTGTGTGAGCGGTACTTGAAAAATCAGTCCACAACATTGTCATAAAACCCCTGTCTCCAACGCCACTTCTGCTGTGTGCACCATGAACACCTCTGCCAAGCTGCTCCCGGCCCGTACGGCTCGTGTGAGAACCATCACCACTGCTGTGTGCTGGGAATGCCTCAAGCAACCGATTTACCAGAGTTGCTTGTTTATTAGCCAATTTTAGGTCAAGGTTCTCCTGTGGCATGATGTTTTGTAATTTGCCTTCATAGCGTGGATCCAGGATGCTGGCCAACCAGTAGTCATCATCGTTCATCATTTTGGCAATGCGGGGGTCCCTTTTTAGGATCTGCAAGGCATAATCTGACATGTGGGCCAATGTTCCCGGTGTCAATGATGCACTGCGAGTGCTGGTTGGAGGAGCACTTTCTGGCAAATCCACATCCCTCCAGTCACGCACAAACCCTGTACCAGACCTTGCCACGCCAACATTTTCACTTGCCCCACGAGATGCATCCTCCTCCCCTAAGTAATCATCCCCATCATCATCTTCCTCCTCCTCTTCTTCCTCCACCTCGTCCAGGAGAGGTCCCTGAGCAGACAATGGCTGAATGTCATCAAGGATTCCCTCCTCCTCTTCCTCCTCATCAACATTGGCTGCAGACGCCTGCTCCTTAAGGTGCGTCAAAGTTTGCATGAGCAGACGCATAAGTGGGATGCTCATGCTTAGGATGGCGTCGTCTGCGCTTACCAGCTGTGTTCATTCCTCAAAACACTGAAGGACTTTACAGAGGTCTTTCAGCTTCGACCACTGCACACCTGTCAACTCCATGTCTGCTCTCAAAGTGCCTGGCCGTGTATCCTCCCACAAATGCATTATGGCCTGCCTCTGCTCGCACAGCCGCTCCACCATGTGCAGGGTGGAGTTCCACCTTGTTGCAATGTCGATAATGAGGCGGTGGTTGGGAAGGTGGAGCAATCGCTGCAGCTTCTGCATACGAACGGAGTGTACAGGCGACCGGCGGATGTGCGCGCACAGTCTTCGCACCTTCTGGAGCAGGGCTGTTAACTCCGGATAATTTTTGAGGAAGCACTGCACCACCAGGTTCAAGGTGTGAGCCAAGCAAGGTATGTGGCTGAGTTTTGAAAGGGCTATGGCTGCCACAAAATTACGGCCGTTATCACTAACTGCCTTGCCTGTCTGTCGCCCAAACACATCATCTGCAACACAGCCTGCTGACGCTTTCCACTAGCTGCTCGATAGGGGGACACCTCGTGTGCAACAGTGGCAGCTGCAGATGGAGTGCTCGTACGACTGTGCTCTGTGGACAAGCTTTCGCTTCTGGAGGAGGAGGAGGAGGAGGGTCGAATGCCTACAGCCAACTGTTTTCTATACCGTGGGCTAGGCAGCACTGTCCCACCACCGCTGTCCCCTGTGGACCCTGCATCCACCACATTAACCCAGTGCGCAGTGATGGACACGTAACAGCCCTGGCCATGCCGACTGGACCATTCATCAGTTGTGAGGTGCACCTTTCCACTCACTGACTGCTTGAGTGCATGGACAATGCGGTCTTTCACATGATGGTGGAGGGCTGGGATGGCTTTGCGAGAGAAGAAGTGGCGACTGGGTAGGTCATAGCGTGGTACTGCATAGGCCATGAGTTCGCGGAAAGCTGCGCTTTCCACCAACCGATAGGGCATCATCTCTAACGAGATTAGTTTGGCAATGTGGGCGTTCAAACCCAGTGTACGCGGATGAGAGACTGAGTACTTTCTTGACCTACTCATAGTGTCTGGGAGGGTGAGCTGGACTTGAGAGCTGCATATGGTGGAAGTAGCAGTGGACAGGGCGGACTGAGAGAGGGTTGATGACGGTGATGGAGTTGGTGTTCTTTCTGATGGCCTAGATTCAGTATTTCATTGATATAACAGTGGGATTCCCTGACTGCTGTGGCCTTGCAACGACACCTCAACATTTGCTGCTGTGCTAACCGGTGGGCTTACAGTGGGGGAAACAATGTAGCGTTGCTGACTACCTTCTTTGTGATCTGTTGCACATGTGGCACTTGAGGTTTGGTGTTGTGTCCACGCTTGCAAGTGCATGGTGGTTAAATGTCTAAGCATGCAACTGGTATTCAAATTTTTCAGATTTTTCCCTCGGCTAAAGGTCTTTGCGCACTTCTTACAGATAACCTTGGCCTGATCATGAGGATTTTGTTCAAAAAAGTGCCACAGTGCACTCTTCCTACTTTGGCAGACATTTTGCGGCCTAGCACGCTGTGATCTTTTGACCCTCTGGACAAGCTGTCCAGCAATTCTTTTGATTTTTGGAACCTGTCTTTGGAGTGCTCCGGGCCGGCCAGATAACAGCTGTTGCGATGTCGATGTCTGCTCTGGATGCTCCTCATCTGAGCTATTGGAAGCAGCACCCTCTTCCCCCAATGGATGCCAATCTGGGTCATCCATCACCTCCTCTTCAATGTCATGTGCACCTTCCTCTGTGTCACCGTGTATGGTGGTATAGTGTGCGGGAAGGGGCACCTGAGTCTCATCAGGGTCAGAATCTGGCTCTGTACACTGCGAGGACAATGTAGTGCTCTGAGTGAATGTACCAGCAGAATCATCCATCAGCGGCTGTGCATCAGTGCACTCCATGTCAGATTCATCTTGGCCTGGCTAATTCACCATTTGACTTGATAATCCAGGCATGGTATGTGAAAACAGCTCCATGGAGTAATCAGTAGTATGGCCTCCGTCATCCTTCAATCTTGGTTGGGGTGCAGGACACAAGGAAAGGTGTGGTTCATGAACATGAGCCTCCAATGACAACTCAGTGCTTTTACTTTTTACAACTTCAGAAGAGGAGGCGATAGAGCTGGAGACTGAGTCAGCAATGTAAGACAAAACTTTTTCCTGATGCTCTGGCTTTAAAAGCGGTTTGCCAACTCCTAGAAAACTAAGCCTTCGAAGCCTTATGAAGCCAGACGATGACGCAGGCTCAACACCTCCTGCATTCGGTCCTATTTTGATCTTGCCACTACCATCAGATCCACCACCAACACAATCATTACCAGCTGCCAACCCCCGCCCAATTCCACGGCCTCTTCCACCAGCCTTCCTCATTTTTTGTAGAAATTTAGACAAAATCCAACAAACTATATAGTAATGTAAAACAAGGTACAAGGTGTCTATAGGACAGGGGAGATTTTGAATTTCTGCACACACTTGTGGACACTGGACACTTATGGATTGTGTGAGGCCCACTGAATATCACAGCACTGTCACAGGCTCGATGGCACAGGTGTGAAAAAAGTGACTACAGGATCACAGAGATTTTGAATTTCTGCACACACTAGTGGACACTGGACACTTTTGGATTGTGTGAGGCCCACTGAATATCAGAGCGCTATGTCACAGGCTCGATGGCACAGGTGTGAAAAAAGCGACTACAGGATCACAGAGATTTTGAATTTCTGCACACTCTAGTGGACACTGGACACTTTTGGATTGTGTGAGGCCCACTGAATATCAGAGCGCTATGTCACAGGCTCGATGGCACAGGTTTGAAAAAAGTGACTACAGGATAAGGCAGATTTTGAATTTCTGCACACACTAGTGGACGCTGGACACTTTTGGATTGTGTGAGGGCCACTGAATATCAGAGCGCTATGTCACAGGCTCGATGGCACAGGTGTGAAAAAAGTGACTACAGGATCACAGAGATTTTGAATATCTGCACACACTTGTGGACACTGGACACTTATGGATTGTGTGAGGCCCACTGAATATCACAGCGCTATGTCACAGGCTCGATGGCACAGGTGTGAAAAAAGTGACTACAGGATAAGGGAGATTTTGAATTTCTGCACACACTAGTGGACACTGGACACTTATGGATTGTGTGAGGCCCACTGAATATCAGAGCGCTATGTCAAAGGCTCGATGGCACAGGTGTGAAAAAAGTGACTTCAGGATCACAGAGATTTTGAATTTCTGCACACACTTGTGGACACTGGATGCTTATGGATTGTGTGAGGCCCACTGAATATCACAGCGCTATGTCACAGGCTCGATGGTACAGGTGTGAAAAAAGTCACTACAGGATAAGGGAGATTTTGAATTTCTGCACACACTAGTGGACACTGGACACTTTTGGATTGTGTGAGGCCCACTGAATATCAGAGCGCTATGTCAAAGGCTCGATGGCACAGGTGTGAAAAAAGTGACTACAGGATCACAGAGATTTTGAATATCTGCACACACTTGTGGACACTGGACACTTATGGATTGTGTGAGGCCCACTGAATATCACAGCGCTATGTCACAGGCTCGATGGCACAGGTGTGAAAAGTGACTACAGGATAAGGGAGATTTTGAATTTCTGCACACACTAGTGGACACTGGACACTTATGGATTGTGTGAGGCCCACTGAATATCAGAGCGCTATGTCACAGGCTCGATGGCACAGGTGTGAAAAAAGTGACTACAGGATAAGGGAGATTTTGAATTTCTGCACACACTAGTGGACACTGGACACTTTTGGATTGTGTGAGGCCCACTGAATATCAGAGCGCTATGTCACAGGCAGAAATTGGCTAGTGTATCACGAACTACAAGGTGTATGTACAATTGGGCAGAATAGGAATCTCCCTAGAGTGTAGGTCTGTAAGAACGGAACAAGTCCTCCACTTATCCTTCCACAGTGACACACAGCTTCACTGTGGCCGTGATAACAGCCGTTACACGGTACTGAGAGGAGCATGCATGTACACGGCTGTCCGGTGTACGTAAAATTGTCAAGCTCCGTGTTTTTTAAGTATACGGACTGACACACGCTGTCTCTCTATAGTTTTGAATGTGATCAAACAGCAAATATATTTAACTGTTTGAAAGCTAGACAAAACTAGTAGGTGCAGGTCTGTAAGAACGGAACATGTCCTCGACTTATTCTCACAGAGTGACACACAGATAGCTTCACTGTGGCTGTGATAACAGCTGTTACACGGTACTGTGTGAGGAGCGTACACCGCTGTATGGTGTGAAAAAATGCACGCTCAGTACCTCAGCAGGACAAAAAAAAAATTGGGATTGCTTTTAAAAAAGCAGTTTGCAGAGCAGTGGGTAAACAGCAATGCAGCTGTCAGGAAGCCTCAAAAGGCAGCCTAACAGCCAACACCGCTGATCCACCACAATATAGCCTCCCCTTGCACTGCACACACAGTGACTGGTGTGTTGTACAGGCAAAATCGCTAGCAGCAGAAGCAGTTTTTTTTTCTTCTTCCCTGCCTAACGCTCTCCCTACAGAATCAGCAGCAGCAACCTCTCCCTATGCTAAGATCGGCAGAAGTAAGATGGCGGTCGGCGTGCACGCCCTTTTATAACCCCTGTGACGCCCACCAAAGCAAGCCAATCACTTGCATGCCCTTCTGAAAGATGGTGGTGACCCCTGCCTATGTCATCACATTGCCCACAGTGTCCGTGGATCCTGATTGGCTGAAAAAGAGCGCAAAACAAACTTTTGAAACGCGACTTTGGCGCATAAGTCGCCGACCTCGTGGCCGACCTCATCCTAGGGTCGGGTTTCGTTTCATGAAACCCGACTTTGCTAAAAGTCGGCGACTTTTGAAATTTTTCGATCCGTTTCGCTCAACTCTAATCGTTACTATTATGAGGTTCATTGTGTATGCAGGACTCATGCGGTTTGCACTGTGTGTGTTTTTATAATGTTTTTAATGGTTTGTTATCAATAAAGTCATTTCTTGTAGAATCCCCATTGGCAGTTTGCTTTCCGATTAGTGGTCTTGCTTTTCTTCTTTTTTCATTTCACATGGTTGAGCGCACTTGGGAACTGCCCCCAAGGCCCTGCCCATGCCCAATGTTTGGTCCGTAGACCGCGGCTAGGAGTTAGTCCCGCTTTTGTGTCCAGCAGTGATGATGGATCTGCTGGGCTTCAGGGCGCTGGATGCGTAGGTTTTCTGTCTTTCAGATGGTTCTAGGGCAGCAGAAACAACCTGTAAATACTTGAGCAGCCCTGGAAAATCGACGCCGGCAGGATGATAAGATCCGGCGGAGGCGGGAACCTATGAGAAGAGAAGTGAATATAGTGTAAGTGACGGGACTCCATATAACATGATACTACTGTGCGGTCACTGTGGCCGAGGAATCTTATACAGAGGTCAGGAATCATTGTCAGCCATCATACATATCCCATCACTGACAGATAACATCTGCTCTCATTAATTATTCTCACTGACTGACATCATATAACATGGAGCTGATTCTCACACTTACGTTGTCTCTTTCCCTTCTTTTCTTCATTTTTTGAGCTTTGTTGCTCCATACTCAGATTTTTTTCCTCCTCAGCTGGAAATTCTGGTCAGAAAGTAAAAAAAAACTCAGTAACAATATATTCTTATAGGATTTGCTTTGTATCTATACTGTAAGTAAAGGGACTCGATGTTACATGATACTACTCTGCTGTCACTGTGGCCGGACGTCAGAGGAATCTTACACAGAGGTCAGGGATCATTGTCAGCCATCATACATATCCCATCACTGACAGATAACATCTGCTCTCATGAATTATTCTCACTGACTGACATCATATAACATGGAGCTGATTATCACACTTACCTTGTCTCTTTTCCTCCATTTCTAGCTCTATACTGGAATATATTGATTTTCTTTCCTCGTCAGTTTCATTTTCTATTCAGAAAGTAAAAAATAAAACACCTCTTAGTATCAGAATATTCATTAAGGATCTGCTTTGTATCTGCTTATAACACAAGTGTGCAGAATAAAAATTTTTGTCAGGTGCCAAGGTTTTTTTAATAGATTTATGGTATTTCGAGGGTGTTGAATTAAAAAATCTCATGGCATTACATAACTTACTCCCAATACCTATACAGCGCATAAAATAATACAACTATGACACATTGACTTAGTAGATAAAAATTGGCCACCAAAGAATTTTGTAACTTATCATACTCAAAAACTTGAACCAATCACCACAGCTTGGCCAAAAGACTCAAGGCCGTTTATCCCAGTGACTGAATGACTAACCCTAATGCCGTGAGAAAATGAATGGTGGGGCAGCACTTCTAGGAGAACGCCAGAGGTCAGACAGGGACCTGTGCCGCTACCCTCTTTTATCCCACTCTCCTTTTTAACTAATACATACACTAATCAGGGACCATTCACAGGAAAGGAAACCTATCCTTCCCCCTGCTACGATCCACTGACTGGCCAACCACCTAATCAGGGACCATTCACGGGAATGGAAACCGATCCTTCCCCCTGCTGCGATCCACTGACTAGCCAACCACCTGTAAAGCACTTGTGAGTATGTACCATGGCAAAAACAGAGGGAAATATTTTTCCCACTATGTAATCCCTTCAGGACGGGGATATATAGCAAATAGGGTAATGCCGTGTGTTCCCCTCCTGGAGGTCCATTGATCGCCATTACTTTTGCTGAATTGGTTCTAGTTTTTTAGGTAATTGTCACAAGTGTGTCACGTCCTCCTGAGATATCGGGGGTTAGAAGATCACTATGTATTGTGAATCGCAAATCTTCCATTTAACCTGTGTGTTCGTGTCCCATATTCAATGGATTTAGTTTCATCAATGAAAATAATGATTTCTCCCAATGCGACTTGTGTGCGATAACAAATGCAATAGCTTTTGGTGTTTGGGTCGGTCTTTTGACTCTAACAGCATCTCAGGTAATGAAATATCCTATATAATTATTTTCTATTTCAATTTGTAGGCTTACAGTCCTATAAAAGCGACTTTTTGAGGCCAGAATTCTATTGTGATTAATTAATTAACTATTAAATATTTCAGAAACTAGGGAGAACCTGGCAAAACCCAAGTAATATTTTTAATCAGCACCATAAACTTAATATAAAACCATTCAGACATTGTTGGTACCAAAATCACTGTTTACCAGTGCAATGTAAGTAAAGGGACGCCTTATTACATGATACTACTGTGCGCGAACTGCAGAGTAATCTTATCATATAGAAGTCAGCAACCATTGTCAGCCATCATACATGTGACAATCCCATCACTGACAGATAACATCTGCTCCACATGAATGATCTGGTAATCTTGTAAAACTGTACAAAATTAATGAAATGTATGGGCCTTTGGGAGATATGGAGATATTGGAGACTTGAAGTCAACATTCTCATGTTTTGTCCTGTAGACATGTACATACCTGGCAATGGGGACGAGGATGGCAAATTGGTAATAACATCATCATTAATAGATACAGGAAAAGATTCTTTCTGCCTGTTTGGAAGAAGAAAAACATGTAAATCACAAGTAAATGCAGTATGAAAGGGGTTGTCTCAAGATTAACACCAACTATAAGGCCTATTAAGACATATGAGAGTAATAGAGTGAAAAATAGAGCAAAAAACAAGCTATAAAGAATGGCTGGCATGTAGCAGTACATCTCTCCTACAGTGTGGGTAACACTAAAAGTGCATGACTGGCTGCAATTATGGGATGTTACATCAGCAGTTTCTGAAGCCAAAATAACAATGATTGCTAATCATGGGGCAATGGATACTGTATTTGATATTATGGTATTTATGTCCTATATTTGGACTTGTGCACATATATTAGCCTGGAGCTCCAAGTAATGACCCTATAATCTACTCACATTTCTGAGATGTCTTTGTTGGATTCTGGGGTACACTCCGGAAGGGACTCGGGATCCTCCTTGTTCATCCTCCTGGTAGTGTTGGAACAGAGCTAAATGGAGACAACAAAAATATATTAAATACATTTTTTTACTTTTAGAGGGTTTTTTTTTACATTTTTATCTATTGTTCTCATACTTACTTTAGAAAGCCATTCAGAAGAAGATGTAAAATTTGGGTAGTTAAAGCTTTCATTGTCCTCCTCATCCTCTAAGTACAGATGTTCATGATCTACGTGATCTACAAGACATAGGTAATGAAATATTTTTAGAGGCTGTCAATAAAACACAGTAACCATTTATCTGTAATATTAATGACAACCAATTGTCTTAAAATATGGTAGATGAGACAAACAGCTGCTTAGTCTAGATGATGTCTCCTTCTACTTACTGATAGATAAGCTTGTGCCCACTTTTTCAAATCAGGTAATTTTTTATTAAACATAAGAGCATTGAAAACAAATATCACATGTCACAAAACAACGTTCATTTTACAATTTTTTTCCCCCAGTATCTTACCCCTCCCCCTCGCCCTCAAGGAGACCATTCCAGAAACAAACAACAGATCCCGTACTGTCAGATATGGAACTGTTCAGTTCACCATAAATTTAACACAACATTCCTGTGTACTGGTGTACCATTAACCCCTTCACTACCAAGGGTGGTTTGCACGTTAACTACCGGGCCAATTTTTACAATTCTGACCACTGTACCTTTATGAGGTCATAACTCTGGAACGCTTCTATGGATCCCGGTGATTCTGACATTGTTTTCTCGTGACATATTGTACTTCATGTTAGTGGTAAAATTGCATTCAAATAACTTGCGTTTATTTGTGAAAAAAACGGAAATTTGGCGAAAATTTTGAAAATTTCGCAATTTTCCAACTTTGAATTTTTATGCCCTTAAATCACAGCGATACGGCACACAAAAAACTTAATACATAACATTTCCCACATGTTTACTTTACATCAGCACAGTTTTGGAACCAAAATTTTTTTTTGTTAGGAAGTTATAAGGGTTAAAAATTGACCAGCGATTTCTCATTTTTGCAACACCATTTTATTTTTAGGGACCACTTCACATTTGAAGCCACTTTGAGGGGTCTATATGATAGAAAATACCCAAAAGTGACACCATTCTAAAAACTGCACCCCTTAAGGTGCTTAGAACCACATTCAAGAAGTTTATTAACCCTTTAGGTGCGTCACAGGAATTTTTTGAATATTAAAAAAAAAATGAACATTTAACTTTTTTTCACAAAAAAAATACTTCAGGTTCAATTTTCTTTATTTTACCAAGGGTAACAGGAGAAATTGGACTGCAAGACTTATTGTGCAATTTGTCCTGAGTACGCTGATACCTGATATGTGGGGGGGAACCACTGTTTCGGCGCATGGCAGAGCTCAGAATGGAAGGAGCGCCGTTTGACTTTTTCAATGCAAAATTGGCTGGAATTCAGATCGGACGCCATGTCACGTTTGGCGAGCCCCTGATGTACCTAAACAGTGGAAACCCCCCCAAGTGACCCCATTTTGGAAACTAGACCCCCCAAGGAACTTATCTAGATATGTGGTGAGAACTTTGAACCCACAAGGGCTTCACAGAAGTTTATAACGTACAGCGGTACAATTAAAAAATCATATTTTTTCCACAAAAATGATCTTTTCACCCCCAATTTTTATTTTTCCAAGGGTAACAGGACCCTAAAAGTTATTGTGCAATTTGTCCTGAGTACGCTGATACCCCATATGTGGGTGTAAATGACTATTTGGGCGCATAGCAGAGCTCGGAAAGGAAGCAGCGCCATTTGACGTTTTTGGCTAGAATTGAGATCGGACACCATGTCGCGATTGGAAAACCCCTGATGTACCAAAACAGTGGAAACCCCCCACAAATGACACCATTTTGGAATCTAGACCCCCCCAAGGAACTTATCTAGATGTGTGGTGAGAACTTTGAACCCCCAAGGGTTTCACAGAAGTTTATAACGTACAGCAGTACAATTAAAAAATCATATTTTTTCCACAAAAATGATCTTTTCACCCTCAATTCTTATTTTTCCAAAAGTAACAGGACCCTAAAAGATATTGTGCAATTTATCCTGAGTATGCTGATACCCCACATGTGGGGGTAAACCACTATTTGGGCGTATGGCAGAGCTCGGAAGGGAAGCAGCGCCATTTGACGTTTTTGGCTGGAATTGAGATCGGACACCATGTCGCGTTAGGAAAGCCCCTGATGTACCAAAACAGTAGAAACCCCCCACAAATGACACCATTTTGGAAACTAGACCCCCCAAGGAACTTATCTAGATGTGTGGTGAGCACTTTGAACCCCCCAGTGCTTCACTGAAGTTTATAACGTCCGGGCGTGAAAATAAAAAAATCGTATTTTTTCCACAAACATGATCTTTTAGTCCCCATTTTTTTATTTTCCCAAGGGTAACAGGAGAAATTGGACCCCAAAAGTTGTTGTCCAATTTGTCCTGAGTACGCTGATACCTCATATGTGGGAGAAAACTACTGTATGGGCACACGTCGGGGCTCGGAAGGGAAGTAGTGACGTTTTGGAATGCAGACTTTGATGGAATGGTCTGCGGGTGTCATGTTGCGTTTGGAGAGCCCCTGATGTACCTAAACAGTGGAAACCCCCCACAAGTGACCCCATTTTGGAAACTAGACCCCCTAATGAACTTATCTAGATGTGTGGTGAGCACTTTGAACCCCCCAGTGCTTCACAGAAGTTTATAACGACCGGGCGTGAAAATAAAAATATCGTATTTTTTCAACAAACATGATCTTTTAGTCCCCATTTTTTTATTTTCCCAAGGGTAACAGGAGAAATTGGACCCCAAAAGTTGTTGTCCAATTTGTCCTGAGTACGCTGATACCTCATATGTGGGAGAAAACTACTGTATGGGCACACGTCGGGGCTCGGAAGGGAAGTAGTGACGTTTTGGAATGCAGACTTTGATGGATTGGTATGCGGGTGTCATATGCGTTTGGAGAGCCCCTAATGTACCTAAACTATTGAAACTCCCCACAAGTGACCCCATTTTGGAAACTAGACCCCCCACCGAGCTTATCTAGATGTGTGGAGAGCACTTTGAACCCCCAAGTGCTTCACAGAAGTTTATAACGCCTGGGCGTGAAAATAAAAAGAACATTTTTTTCCGCAAAATTATATTTTTGCCCCCAATTTTTTATTTTCCTAAGGGTAACAGGAGAAATTGGACCCCAAAAGTTGTTTTGTAATTTGTCCTGAGTAGGCTGATACCCTACATGTGGGGGTAAAACACTGTTTGGGCACATGGCAGAGCTTGGAAGGGAAGGAGCACCATTTGACTTTTTCAACGCAGAATTGGCTGGAATTGAGATCAGACGCCATGTTGCCTTTGGAGAGCACCTGATGTGCCCAAACAGTGGAAACCCCCAATTATAACTCCAACCCGAACCTCAACACACCCCTAACCCTAATCTGAGCCCTAGCCCTAACCCTAGCCCTAACCCTAGCCCTAACCCTAACCCTAACCCTAACCCTAGCCCTAACCCTAGCCCTAACCCTAGCCCTAACCCTAACCCTAGCCCTAACCCTACCCTAACCCTAACCCTAGTGGGAAAATGGAAATAAATACATTTTCTTTTAGTTTTATTATTTTTCCCTAACTAAGGGGGTGATAACGGGGGGTTTGATTTACGATTTATGGCGGTTTTTATGTTTGGCGGCTGTCGCACGCTAAAAGACGCTTTTTATTGTAAAAATAGTTTTTGCATCACCACATATTGTGAGCTATAATTTTTCCGTATTATGACCCACCGAGTCATGTGAGGTCTTATTTTTTGCGGGACGAGTTGACGTTTTTATTGGTACCATTTTCGGGCACGTGACATTTTTTGATCGCTTTTTATTCCGATTTTTGGGACGTAGAATGAACAAAAACCAGCGTTTCATGAATTTCTTTTGGGGGGGGTGCGTTTACACCGTTCCGCGTGCGGTAAAATTGATAAAGCGGTTTTATTCTTCGGGTCAGTACGGTTACAGCGATACCTCATTTAGGTCGTTTTTTATGTTTTGTCGGTTTTTTGCAATGAAAACTATTTTATATAAAAAATAATTATTTTTGTATCGCTTTATTCTGCGAGCTATAACTTTTTTATTTTTTTGCGGATGATGCTGTATCGTGGATCGTTTTTTGCGGGACAAGATGACGTTTTCAGCGGTACCATGCATATTTATATGCGTCTTTTTGATCGCGCGTTATTGCACTTTTTGTTCGGTGGTATGATAATAAATCATTATTTTTTGCTTCGTTTTTTATTTTTATTTTTTAAGGGGTTCGCTAAAGGGGTTAACTAATGGGACAGTTTTATAGGGCAGGTCATTACGGACGCGGCGATACCAAATATGTGTAATTTTATTGTTTTTGGTTTTTTTTATTTTGAAAAAATGGATTTATTGGGGAATATTTTTTTTTTTTTACTGATTTATTTAGCGATTTTTTTTTTTTAATTATTTTTAACACTTTTTTTTTTTTTTTTTACTTTATTACCTTGTCCCAGGTGGGACATCACTGTCCTGTGACAGATCGCTGATCTGTCACATCACAGATCACTGTGACAGATCAGCGATCTGTCACAGGCACTGCTGCAGACTTCCTCATGCCTGCGCTTTGCATGCAGTGAGGAAGTCAGCTCCCTGCAGGCCCCCGTCGCCATCTTGGATCCGGGGGCCTGTAGGGAAAGAGCCCCCGCAGCAGCGCTGCACATTGCGCTGCCATGGGGGGCTCAGGGAAGCACGGAGGGAGCCCCCTCCCTGCCGATGCTTCCCTTTAACCCCCGGTACACCGCGATCGCGTTTGATCGCGGTGTGCAAGGGGTTAACGTGTCGGGGGCGGTCCGTGACCGCCCCTGACACATTGTGCCGGGTGTCAGCTATGATAATTAGCTGACACTCGGCCGCGATCAGCGGCGCTCACCACGTGGGCGCCGCTGATCGCGATGACGTAATATTCCGTCCATGGTAATTAGGTCCATGGTCACATGGACGGAATATTACGTCAATTGTAGGTAAGGGGTTAATAAAGTCTGTTCAACCACGGCTGCCATATATTGTGAAAGAGTTCCAGTTCATTTCTCTTGGTGTATATACTTTTTCCAGTTGTATTATATAGTCCGTTTGAGCCATAAATTCACTGGACGGAGGCTCCTCTCTGATCCAATTTTTAGCAATCAATTTCCTTGCAATAAACAATATTATTGCTATTACAATTTTGGTCGTACTGTCAGTTGCTAACTCCTCCACATACCCCAGTATACATATCAGCGGGTCCCTAGGGACTGCACACCCATACACCACTCAAATACAGTTCAGCACAACAATCGAAAAGACTGACAGTCTGGGACAGTGCCAGAGCATATGCAGTATACCTGCCTGAGATTGTGAGCACCTCGGGCAGTCAGAGTTAGACTTCAACCCAGTCTTGAATAACCTATCAGGGGTTTTATAGACCCTATGGATCAAGTACAATTGTGACAGTCTCCCAGGTTCACTCATAGATATCTTAGGTACATACTCCAGAATAAATTCCCAACTAGCTCCCATTTCCTTTTAGCTTTAGTAGGGTGATCTCCCAAGAATGCGTTTAAAAAGACCCTATATACTTCCGATATTGCCCGCCTTGTTCCACTATTTTTAAGTATAAAATCTAACGTGAGATCAGTTTGAATCACTATGGGCCCTCCTCTACACTGAGACTGAAACGCGTGTTGAACCAGTATATACTGATAGAGATTTAACCCTGAAAACTGAAATTCCTCTCATAGCACTTTGAATGATTTAAGTTTCCTCCGGTAAATCAAATAATCTATCAAACTAATGCCTACCTCTTTCCACTCCTCAAATACCTTCATATGGCTAAAGTCCTGAAAAATAACTGTTATTCCAGATAGTCCAGAACCTAGTAAAACAAGGGACCCCACTAATCTGTTTGGCTTTCTGCCATACCTTATGGATAATCATAAGATTAAAAGTCTGGTACCAAAATCCCAATTTTTTTTAAAAAGTCCCGCCTCCAGACCCATACTTAACACCAAGGTCTTAATTAAGTACCTCAAACATCCAGGTATCTGACCCTTCCCTAACACGTCCCCCCATCCTTTAAGGTGCTGGCATTGTTCAGATAGAAAATATATCCAGGTATTGGGTAATGCAAGCCCCCCTTCTTCCTTCGACCTCTGCAATATTTCCTGTTTGAGTCTCGGACGCTTCGCACCCCACACCAGATCAACAAATATAGATTTTATCCTATGAAACTTGCACATTGGAAGCCAGACTGGGGAATTATTTAACACATACAATAACTGAGGCATAACAATCATCTTGAGGAGGTTTACTCTGCCCATCACCGATAGATATAGATTATTCCACACTGAGACTTTGGTACATATACTTTGCAGTAACGAGCTCAAGTTGAGTTCCTCAAACTTCATCAGTGGAAGCACCATATGGATCCCCAAGTACTTAAATTGCTGAACTACCTTTAATTTAGTACCTGCCTCCACCTCCCCAGTACAATCGTCATCTCCATAAATCGGCAAAACACACGACTTATCCCAGTTAATCTTCAATCCCAAAATCAGACCAAAACTTTCAATTAATATCATTACCCTTCTTAGGGACTACTCGGGATCTGCCAAGAAAAGCAGCAAATCGTCGCCATACAGAGCGATCTTCTGCGCCCACGTTTGGAATGTACATCGGATTCTGACTTAGAAGGTTGTAGAAGTCTAAGTCTCTCAGGAATGGATGACCCTTAATCTCAAATGCTCCTGCTGGAAAAGACAAAACAAATGTGTTGCAGATATTGTCAGAGACTGTTCCATATCTGAACTGTTTAACTTAATCTGAACTAATACAATTTCTAAGCAAACATGAAGGAAAATTACTGAAAGTCATATTGTGAAGAATTAGAAATGTATGAGCAGATAAAGTGCTGATTCTCATGGACATGGGCGATATGTCCTTTGTGTAATAAGCAAATTGTTACCTGTCCCAAGTCTTTGTTCAGGATTTTTTCTGAGCAGTCCTGTGATGAGGCACTGAGCATCAAAGGGAGGAACGGGATCACAATCCCAACGTATGTCTCCTGTTATATAGAAAATTACAGAAAATAACACATCTTTATTGGATTGTAAGCAAAAGCAAAGGAAATAAGTAAAACAATGTATCCAATCAAAGCAAATGATCGGATTATTCTACTTACCATTGACAATATTATTAATAATCTCAGTTTTGAATTTCCCATAAAATGGTACACTTCCCACAAGAAATTGATAAAGTGTGATCCCCATTGACCACCAGTCAACAGGTCGTCCATAGCGTTTTTTCAGGATGACCTCTGGGGCTATATAACATGGGGTGCCAGCAACCTGGAAACCAACGGAAGAAGGAGATGAGATTGATGATACCATTATTATGACAAGTTCTCACATAAAAGCACAATGACAGAAGATAAAATATCGGTGGAAAAGTTCTCTAGAAATGAAGAATGCAGAGAAGAAACAGTGTGATGAGATTAGTGAAGAACAAGCTGCGTTTCTGTAAGTTATGCCGACCTCATGGTCCCGGAACTCTCTGCTGATGTCCTTTGCTAATCGCTTGTAGGTGTTGGTTTTTGGTGTCATGACACCAACTTTTGAAAGCCCAAAATCGGCAACTTTAATGTGTCCAGCAGATGTTATCAGGAGGCTGTGAAAGAAAAGATGGTTTTAACCTTGCAGACTATATGATAATAAATGATAACTTCCATTATTATACTACAGGGGGCACTTACTTTGCTGGCTTCAGGTCTCTGTGCACCACCCCATGGCTGTGCAAGTATTCTACAGCAACAACCGCTTCTGCAAAGTACAAGCGGGCCAAGGGGACAGGTAAACGACCCATGGTGTCTAATAGGGTCTGACAGTCTCCACCTGTAGAAAAAAGGAAATATGACCGGTGAGGGGTTTATAAAGCAGACCACCGTGATGTGTAATGAGAAGTGAGCAGAGATATTTGGCAGGAAAGACTGTGTACAGTTATAATGAATAGTGCACATAACATTAGACATAACATTAGACTAAAGTAGTGGTGAAGTGTGCTCCATGTAACTAATAACATAAAGTGATATCACGTCTTGTCTACAGCTGAAGAAACTGGAGATACTGGCTTGCTCAGTGTGGACATACAGGGGAGATCATACAGACAGTGGCGAACATAAAAATCACAGGGACCCATAGAAAAAGTTCTAATTAGGCCCCTAAAAATAATATCTATTGAAGCCCCTTCGTGTTCTCACCAGCAATACACTTTTTATGGCCATTTCAAAGTATGATGCCCTCAAGCGTGCCCCCACCCATAAACATGGAGTATGGTATCCCCACAGTGAATCCTCCTGCCTACCGTATCACCCCACATATACAGTGTCAGTATGATTCCCCCCACTTAGTATAGTGGCGCCCACAGTGCCTATACTCAGTATAACGTCCCACACAGACACTCACACAATATAATGGTCCCCACATGTCTCCTCTCAGTATGATGGCTCCTCACACATAAATTTGGACCCTAACACAGAATGAGGACCCCCACACAGAATAAAGACCCCCCACAGCACACCACTCAGTATGAAGACCGCACCCAGTATAGGGGCATTCACAGCCGGCAAATCAGTATCGTGGCATTAGCAGGCTCCCATAGCCTCTCACACAGTACTATGTCCCACTCACAGCCACCCAATCAGTATTATCACCCCTATAAATGCAGACATTAAAAAATCACTATTCACCTCACCCCATTCCCACGGCACGCTGCTCTGGTCAGTACAGTGTGAGTACTGAGACTCCACACTACAGGCGGGATGCTGTGACTACTTTACACCTCCAGTGTATGGAGTCTCAGACCACAGTCTCACAACCATGGGATGAATGGTGGATCGGGGGCTTTTGGCTTCCTGATGCACCATTCTGTTCCTCAGTATTCTCATTCTGAGGATGCGGCTACTCTGAAATTGTGATGATAGGAGGAGTGATGTAGCCCAATGCCAAGTGGTGCCAAGCCTCCTCTGACTCATGGGCCCCATAGTGCCCCTGCACACTGATCAATGGATTTCCGTGCAGCTAGGTAATATACAACCTATAGTAAATGCTCTGTGGTGATGGAACCAACCACCTGGACAAATCCTAATTAAATGTGGGGTGATAAGATGTAAGCAGACATGGAGTGACTAGAATATAATGCATATGTGTCCTACCTTCCACATACTCCATGACCATACAGAGGTGAAGCTTAGTTGGAAAGGAGCAGAGCATGGAGACCACAAAGGGACAGTCAGCGAATGTTAAGATGTCCCTCTCCATATAAGCCAATGCCACCTTTTTTGGAGTATTCAGGTCCAGCTTGGCCATTGTCTTCATTGCAAAGACCTGCTGCAAGTCTTTATGGCGTGCTAAGTAGACGGACCTGGAGAAAAGGACAATCCATGGTTAATAATCAATCCTTGATAACAGTCCATCTTTAGAAATCATTATACGATCTTCTGTGCTAATTCTCGAAGTCTGTCTGTCACTGGAAATAAATTTCTAGAAATTAATAAAATAGCCCTACATAGATCAACTATGGAGCTCTGCACAATGATATGTCACACAGGTCACATTAGAGAGGAGAGAATCTTCTAGGGCAGATTCTCTATAATTGACCACAAGATACAATTCTGTCCAGGTAAAATTTAGTCCGAGGCTCCCACCTGTCCATGACTGCAGGTCTCTATCCTCTGTGCCAGTCTTTAGTTGTTCTGGCGCCCCCTTCTGGTGCTGAGGCCAGTGATTCGACTCACGTGGTCATGGTGGAGGGTGTTGGGTGCAGATGTCATTGACGTCAATATCGTGTCAGTCCTCACGTGACCATGTGTAGCCAATTACCCTTATCAGCTCCATAATGGAGCCCCCAAAAAATCAAAGTCCACTGAGGAGGAAGCTCTGGTGGAGAACAGATGGGGTCTAGGACAGGTGAATGGGATATATTACTTTAATCCCTTTCCATAAGGGGATGTGCCCATATTAAGTATTTGCAGCAGAAATTTTAACACCATACCTGCATTTCTAAGGCCGGTTTCACATTAGCGCTTTTTAAGCGCACGCACGGCCGGGGGTAGCTCCGCCCCCGAGCCGGCTCTCTGCCCGGCGTGCCCTCCCCTTGCTTATAGCGCCGCCTCCTAGCGGACAGCGGCGCCTGCGATCGGCGCACCCTATCTTTAGCACTTCTGACGGTGCGCCGTGCACGCCAAAATCCGAAAAGTTCGATTTTGGCGCGCACGGCGCACCGTCAAAAGTGCGCAGCGCAGGTCAAAGCGCAACTAGCGCACGGCCTGCGCACGATCTGCGCACCCTATGCTAAAGATAGGGTGCGCCGATCGCAGGCGCCGCTGTCCGCTAGGAGGCGGCGCTATAAGCAAGGGGCGGGCACGCCGGGCAGAGAGCCGGCTCGGGGGCGGAGCTACCCCCGGCCGTGCGTGCGCTTAAAAAGCGCTAATGTGAAACCGGCCTAAGTAGGAAAAACGATGCGCAAAATAGACGCATTTTTGTCGCGTTTTTGATACTTTTTTTACCTATGTTTTTGTTGCAGATTTTCCCCCACTCATTATTATAGGTGAAATCTGCAGAATAAATGCTGAAAGAACTGACATATGCAGAATTAAATGGAAAGATCAGCATCGTGTGCATGAGACTTCAGGAATCTCAGTCACTTTTCTGGCATCATGAAATCCCTCAGGTTTTGTAACAAATCTGAGCAGAAAAGACACAAAAAAAGCGACAAGTCTGCAATGTGTTCACAGGTCCTTCCAGGGTCACCTGTTATGGGTCAGAATGCTCCGCTGTATATAAATGAGCTGAATAGTGAGAATTAGATGTGGACAGTGATGTGGACTCTGATTATTTCCCTATGATAACACTGAATGGCGGAGCACAGAGGCAGAAGTGTTGTCATAGGGAACCCAGAGAAATGTGGATTATACCAATAGAAATCTCACCCAAAATGTCCAGCGCCGATCAGTTTGGATGCTTTAAAGTCGCTTATACGCGGCTTTCTCGCTGGGATCAATGATTCGATCGCTCCCTATAAAAAATAAGAAATGATATTCAGATAAAAAAAGCTGCCAGAAAAAAAGCTCCAGATACAAAAACGCTTCGCTCCAATATTATGTCCCAGCTGATATACAGCGATTGGATGTAGGGGATGATACAAGCAGAACGCTCCGCAAACACGGATGTCATTTAACCCCTTAACGACCCAGAGTTTTTCTGTTCTTGCATCTCTGTTTATTGCTCCCCTTCCTCCCAGAGCCATAACTTTTTTTTTTTTTGGTCAATATGGCCATGTGAGGGCTTGTTTTTCGCTGGACAATTTGTACTTTTGAACGACACCATTGGTTTTCCCATAACCTGTACTGAAAAACGGGATAACTATTCTAAGTGCCGTGAAATTGCAGAAAAGTGCAATTCCACAATTGTTTTTTTTACCACATTCACTATATGCTACAACTGCCCTGCCATTATGATTCTCCAGGTCAGTACAAGTTCGTAGGTACCAAACATGTCTAGGTTCTTTCTTATTTAAGTGGTGAAAAAAAACATCTGAAGTTTTATACAAAAAAAATGGCGCTGTTTATCGAGACCCGTAGCATTTCCATTTTTCGTGATCTGGGTCGGGGTGAGGGCTCTTTTTTGAGTGCCGAGCTGATATTTTTATTGATACCATTGTTGGATAGATACAATGTTTTTATTGCAATGTTGCAGCGACTAAAAAAGTGTAATTCTGACATTTTGATTCTTTTTTTCATTGCGCCATTTACAGATCGGATTTCTTCTTGTTAGACGTTGATAGATCGGGTGTTTCCAAACGCGGCGTTATCGAATTAATTTCAATTGTTTGGAATGGGGTAAATATGCTCATCTGCTATGAGCGTCGACCGCTGGGTGGCACCAATAGCAGTTTGGCAATGACAACCAAAGGGGTCTTCTGCAGTCCTCGGATTGTCATGCAAACCCATCAGCGACCCGCGGTCATATGACATGGGAGCCAGTGGGCGGAGCTAAGATGTGCTTATGTAGCAGCCATTTAAATATGCCAATGTCAGAGTTTGACAGCGGCATTGAACATGTTAATAGCCGCGGGTGGATCGCGATTCCACCCACGGCTGTTAAGAGCACATGACAGCTAATCAGATGAGCTGTCATGCTGGAAAAGATGGGAGAGGTCACGGGAAAAGCACGTCATAGGTCGTTACGGGGTTAAGGGGGATCCTCCATACACCAGAATCATTGTACAGTGCTGAATAATATGGGAGATCACAGATGAAAGCTTAAAGGGAATCTGTCAGCAGGTTTTTATATGTAATCTAAGAACAGCATGATGTAGGGGCTGAAATCCTGATTCCAGTGACATGTCACTTACTAGGCTGTGTGTCATTTTATTAAAATCAGTGTTTAATCAGCAAGAGATTATCGCTATAGGACTAGTCTTGTGTCACGTAGTCCTATTGCTCTATGTAACCCTGCTCCCACCACTGATTAGCGGATTTCTGCCTATTCACAGTGTACTGTACACAGACAGCGGCCAGCCAATGGTGTGGGCGGAGTTATAAATGGCTCAGGATTCAGAGCTCTGCTAGATCTGCAGCAGAGAAAAGTGAGATTTTAACACAACTACTGCACCCAGTATGGAAGGTGACATTGTTGGAATCAGGGTCTCTGCCCCTACATCATGCTGCTCTCAGATGGGTAGCAGAAACCTGGTGCCAGATTCTGTTTAGTATAAGTTCTATTATCTAACACAATAGTGTCATCTACATTTAGAACAGAGATCTCCCATGGTTATATGGGGGATAATACTGGACGTGTCATTCACACCCCATGATTTGGTGATGTACAGACATCCCCTTCTATGATACTCACAGCGTCAGGTTCTTGGATCTCCGGGATCTCATTGATTCCACTATCAGGAATCGCCAGCACAGTTGGATCTAAAATAGTGATGAAGAAATAAAATGTATTAGACGACATCAATCCTACATCCACAATACAGCAATATAACGGAGAAATGGCGGGACGTCTGTAAATGGGATTATTACTGATTATATGGGGATTCTAAATATGAGGCAGTCATCGCCCTCACTGTACATGTGAGTGATGGGAAGAGAGAGCTCAAGCAGAGAACCCATATGCACATTAGCCTGTAAGTGCACTAGGAACGTGTCACTGCACTCAGATGCTTTCTTTCACGTCCCCAGTGCACTTCCACCCAGGTTTGTGTATGGCTTCTACGTTAGATTTCTTCTGACTGAGATATTGGATTTCTAAAAACAAAAGGTCTCTTTTCATTAGAGGGTAATGGGTTTTACAGTCAGACCGGTACTTCACATGTAACATGTGCTGACAGGTTCCCTGTACACAGAGTACAGTAAATCCACCATTATCTCCTGTTCTCTATAATATCTGGAGATTCCTTCTAGAAGGTCGGGTGATCGGCTGACCTGTGGTCAGATCGCTGGTCAGTTTCCGCTGACTCGTATTAGGGTCAGGGGTCATTCCCGGGTGTAGATTTTGCTCATCTTCGGTGTCGCCTTCTGCTGTTTCCTAATAGTTATAATATATAGATTTAATATGTGGAAGATTTCACTAAATCACCAAATCCATAAATCAGGAAGAACTAAACCTGCATTTACAGATGCAGCAATTGTAACTATACAGACAATGTGCCATGTTGAGAACTTTTCTCATTCTGAGGGAACCCGGCTCTATTTGCCGGGGGGCCCCTGACTGATCAGCCTGTGGGTTTAATGTGCATTGCCCTCTTTTCCTAGGCGCAGGGAAAGGGTTAATGGAAGCAAAACTCCACCCCCTTTTAATTTTGTATGTGGATCATTCCTCCTCCCCCTAAGGCTACTTTCACACATCCATTTTGTTTGTTCCGGCGGCATGCAGCGGAGAGCCGGACCGCCGGATCAGGCGTGCAGCGGTGACACCGGATGCAGATGCGGCGCCTGATCCGACTTGGAAATCATTTAAAGGAGCCTCACCGGGGACGAGAGAGAGAGACGGAGAGACGCGCGCGCGCTGTGCTGCGCCGGGCACTTGTGGGGTTAAAACTCACAGTGCCCGGGCATGCGCTGTTGAAAAAGCCGGTCCGGCGCTGCAAAAAAAACATTGCAGCCAACGTTTTTTGCTGACGCCGGACGGCACAGGTTTGCCATTTCCGGTAAAACACGGAGGCGCCGCATGTCCATCCGGCACGATGCGGCGATCATTACATTCTATGTGCCAAAACCGTATCCAATTCCGGATCCGGTTTTCACACTTTTCGCCGCATCCAAAAAGACGGATGTGTGAAAGCAGCCTAAGGGGTATATAAGGCAGGGCCTGAGGCTGCTGGGCCTCTTTTGAACCTGGGAGCAAGGAGCTTCCCACCCTCCCTTCCCTTTCTTTTGTTTTTCTTTTCGCTTCTTTTGTTATTAAGGTAATTTGATGGTTGATGGTTTGGATGTTTATTATTAAGTCGGGTTAACATGTGCCGGGAGTCCGGTGGCATATCACCCACAGCTTCCGGTGTTTAATCCAGAGCTGTGACCTTAACCCTCCAACAATGGGTTTTTGAGAAGATGAGAGTTATTGTAAATGTGTTACTCTCCATTAAAGATATGTTTTTGTTAATGACTGGATTCTTTCTCTACGTTGGAGAAGGGGCAAGGGTTTTTCTTGAGGTATGAGCAGTCTCTCATTTAGGTGGATTAACATAAATTAAGATTGAAAAATCAAACATTCAGTGTAAACTTTGACTTCTCTGCCCTGTGACCCCAGAGCCGTGTGACCTGCGCTCCTTATATCAGGGTTACTTCATTCATTACAGTATTAGGGGAAATTGCTTTACACTGCAGCTCCTCTCCACAAGTCCAGATTAATATACTTTATAAGAGACTTGTATACAGAACATTTCTGTAATAATATCTCAACTGCAGCATTTACAATCAGGAAGATAGTAGAGCTAGACAGAGGCGGAAACACAGACATCCCGCCACTGAGCTGTGACTACAGAATACAGACTGCCATCACAGGGGAGGGAGCAGCAGAGACTAGCGGCCATAAATATGCTGTGCCTGCCAGGAGCTGACAGGGAGGCGTGTAGCATCTAACACCAGATCTTCTGATATCTGACTGGTGATCTGGAGAAGATCAGAAAACATGGACGTGTGATAGAGAAGAAGACGGCTCCTTACCAGGCGTTCTGATGAGCGGGCCGGACGTTCCAGTACAGACAGGACTTCTTGGGCGAGTTCCTTAATTAAAGACAAATCGCCATGTTGAAATCTTTTTTCAGCCTATAAAAAAGAAAAGAAAGAAAAATGATAATCCTGAGATGAGAAAGGTCACAATGGAGGCGACCATTTTATGTGACATTTGCTCCTCTGTCTGCAGATAAAATTGCGCCATATCTGGGGATTCGCTGTGTTTTATATTGGAGGAAAGAAAAATCTTCTATCCCGCCATTATTATCTACTAGCGGAAGAGCCCAGCGCTGCCCGGGCATAGTAACTAACTGTGGTTAGTTATAGCAAAGTATAATTATCCTCCATCCCATAGTCCCGTGCCCATATACCCATCATACATATCCACGATCCCATAGTCCCATGCCCATATACCCATCATACATATTCGCCATCCCATAGTCGAGTGCCCATATACCCATCACACATCCTTCATCTCATAGTCCCATGCCCATATACCCATCATACATATCCTCCATCCCATAGTCCCGTGCCCATATACCCATCATACATATCCTCCATCCCATAGTCCTGTGCCCATATACCCATCACACATCCTCCATCCCATAGTCCCGTGCCCATATACATATCTGCCATCCCATAGTCACGTCCCCATATACCCATCATACATATCCTCCATCCCATAGTCCAGTGCCCATATACCCCTCACACATCCTCCATCCCATAGTCAACCATTATGACATCATAATGAGCGGCGGCGGGGCTTGCAACCTATGATGACATCAGCATCGCCATGGCAACCATTGTGACATCATAATGAGGGGCGGGGCTTGATACGCACACACTGCTTCCCATTTATGCAAATAGGGGCATTATGACATCATAATGAGGGGCGGGGCTTGACACGCACACACTTTTTCCCAAGTATGTAGATAGGGGCAAAATTGTTTGGTGAATTGGAACGCACGGGGTAAAAATTTCGCCTCACAACATAGCTTAGGATGCTCTCGGGGTCCAGACGTGTGACTGCCAAATTTTGTGGCTGTAGCTGCGACGGTGTGGATGCCTATCCCGGACATACACACACACACACACACATACATACACACTTTGAGCTTTATATATTAGATTATTATGGAGAAGATTTGTGCGGAACGTCCGCCACTTACCTGCTGCAATAACATCCTGATGTTCTGAAGTAAATCTCTCAGATACTCTGAGGTTAGGTGACCTTGGTTGTATTTGGTCAGGCAGTCCTTTACCAGCCCCATCACCAGCCGGTGAGTGAAGCTGAGGACGCCATCAGGTGGTAGAAGCGCAGTGTGGAGGTAATTGTCGATAATAATCTCCGATAGTGCGTCTACCTGAACGTAATCTAGAAGATAGTCAGCCATAGCGAGTAAGTGCAAGTGCGCACAGTCCACTAGCTATAGAGCCAAAAAATGGCACCAGTGACACTGTGTACATTGTATAAGTAGAGACTGGGTTCCGTGATGTCATAATAGCCAACATCATGAGTGATGTCATAATGGAATCTTGGGATAGAATCTTCATGGGCGGCTCTGTATGAATAGATGCTGCCTAGTAATTCTGAAAGTGGAAAACCATGGAATGAATTATGTCTCCATGTTATTACGGCCGTTCTATTTTATTTCCAAATAGAACACAACCAGGATAAGGCTATGTTCACATGTTGCATTTTTGCAGGATTCTATTCTACCCCTAAAACCAGAGCGGTAGCAGGAAAATCGCTGGGTACAATCCTCGTGTTTTTGCAGCGTTTTTAATTATTTCGTTTTTTCATTCGTTCATTCATTTGAATGGGTGAAAAACGCTGCAAAACTGAAAGAATTGACAAGCTTCAGATAAAAAATGGAGAAAAAGAAATGCAACGTGTGACTGAGAGTTTAGAAATCTCATTCTCTAAGCTGGTGCTGTAAAATGCAAGGAAAAAAAGAAGTTACGTCAAAATTATGATCCAAAAAATATCTTGTGCCAAACACAATATATAAATCCCGTCTATTTCACCAGTTTCTCAACTGCATGAGAAAAGTGATCAGAAAAAGCACAAAGTAGAAATGTTTTCAAAATCAAATAAATTGCAATTTTTATTAAATATACAACAATAGTAATGAAACAATTAATGATAATAAACAAATGCCTCAGATGTGAAGGACGCTAATGGCTGGAGACACCTTTACACACACTTTGCCAGCAGTAATATATGGAAATTGAAGATATACAAATATCTCAAATGTGAAAGAAGAGTGGTACAGCCGCCTATAAATTATCTCCCTGGAGTAGGATTAGAACATCATTAAAGTGCCTGTGCTGAGGTAGGAAAATGGCTGCCTAAGTCCAGCATCATATAAGGAACACCCGCATGCTCAATTAAGCTATAATGGGATTCCCTTATTGTAAAGGACAATAAGACGCCAAAAAGATCCTATTTAGGATTCCATTACTGCATTGTCATTCATACAAATAAAAGTGCAGGCTGGCATACCCTTAAAGCCATGCTTCCAACTGTCTGGTGTCAGTGCCGCGTCCTGATATTTTCACAAATAGACGCAAGTAATATTGAACATATTTTACCACTGTTATGAAGTGCAATACACAGTATGACCCCCATATAGTCTCTCTATACAGTGTGATCCCCCCATATCTTCTCTCTCTACAGTATGAATCCCCACAGCCTCTCTATTAGCGATGAGCGAGCGTGCTCGACACAGCATGATACTCGATCGACTATCGGGGTGCTCGGGCACGCTCGTTACTCGATCGATTATCGCGGGTGCACGAGCGCCATGCTCAAGTCCACAGCCATGAAGGAAATACTGTATATAATCAATAAGGGAATATCATACCAGCAGTAGAGTTACATTTAGGCGACAAAAGGGTGAAACTGAATATACCAGTATTTTGTGCTTACCAGTATTGTAAGCTCCGACTGAAACACGAAACCCAATGCAAGTCAATGGGGAAGAAAAGCTGGCAGCGAGTGGAGGACAGGAAACACACCTACAGTGCCCATTGCAATGCCAACTACATCAATTCTTATTACTTAAGCTTGTCAACCTTAATTTACTTTATGATAATAGTTACGCATTGAAAACTGTGGGTTATTAGACTAAAGTTGTGGGGGGGTAGGGCTGGCTCCAGGTTTTCGTGGGCCCCGGGCCAAAGAGTCTCAGTGGGCCCCTTTAACACATACCACAATTCATTATACTCCGATATAGCAGAGAAATATAGGTATAGTACAATGAAAAATACTTTACTTTGTCACGCCGTGCTCACCTGGGGGCGGGACCTCGGTCCCGACGTCATCTCTTCCGGAGCCGCGGTCACTCCGGGGGTCCCGTCGGTTGCGCACGCGCAGCTCTCATCCCCGGGCCTCCTCCTACATGTCACGTTTGCGCTTGCGCGCTCCTGTCAGTGCTGTATAGGGCTCGGTCCTCTCTATGGTAATGAAGGACCTGACCCGGAACCAGTAGTAGTCATGTGGGGATGTGCCTGATTATTGTTGTGCTTCCTGGCTTGGTCTGCCGTGTCCCTGCCTGGCTGCCTGGCTGTGCGCTGTATTCAGTTCCTCTGCCTTACACTCTGTTGTGCCTCTTGGCACACGCTCTGAATCTGCACTCTGCTTTGTACTTGGTTGTGTCTCCTGGCACATGCTCTGACCCTGTGCTCTGTCTCGTACTCGGTTGTGCCTCCTGGCACATGCTCTGACCCTGTGCTCTGTCTTGTACTCGGTTGGGCCTCCTGGCACATGCTCTGACCCTGTGCTATGTCTCATACTCGGTTGTGCCTCCTGGCACATGCTCTTACCCTGTACTCTGTCTCATCCTCAGTTGTGCCTCCTGGCACACACTCTGATTCCGTGCTCTGTCTTATACTCAGTTGTGCCTCCTGGCACACACTCTGATTCCGTGCTCTGTCTTATACTCAGTTGTGCCTCCTGGCACACACTCGGACCCTGTGCTTTGTCTCATACTCAGTTGTGCCTCCTTGCACATGCTCTGATCCTGTACTCAGTCTCTTACTCTGTTGTGCCTCCTGGCACACGTACCAATCCTGCGCTCTGTCTTTTGCTCAGTTGTGCCCTTTGGCACACACCCTGCTCCTGTACTCTGTTACACCTCCTGGCACACCTGCTGCCTGACTCAGTGCTCTGACGTGCTCCTTGCATGCATCCTGCTTCACTCACACCCGGACGAACGAAGTCTCTGTATACCACGTGTTCCCGTGTCCATGCTTTACACGTTCCTGCAGACACATTCACCCACTCGTGTCTCCTGTGAGCCGGCCGCCTGGTGCCAGCAGTCGTGGTGCCTCACCCCCTGGGGCTTGCCCCTGACACTCCCTGTATAGGGGGTGGTCTTCACTAGGTCAGCTCGCCCTGGGAAGGTTGGTGTCACGACCCAGAGGGTCCACTCCAGGAGTCGTCATATACTTCTTACATTACATGAGTGATATCTATTTTAAATTCTACAATAGCTCAAAAACCGGACAGTATATTCCTCCAAACAGTATTATGGCCACCACATAGTGCGCCATACAGAATAATGAGCCCCATATATTGCTCCATAAATAATTTGTCCCATATAATGTTCCATACAGTAAATGAGGAGCTCCACATAGTACTACAGTATATGATGGTCCCCATGGATGATGCTCCAGTGTATGATGGGCCTATATAATGTTCCATATATAATGGGCCCCAAATGATGCTCAAGGGTATAATGGGCCCCGTATATGATGCTCCAGTGTATGATGGGCCCCATTAATAATGCTCCAGGGTATGATGGTCCCCATGGATGATGCTCCAGTGTATGATGAGCCTATATAATGCTCCATATATAATGGGCCCCAAATTATGCTCCATTGTATAATGGGCCCTATATATGATGCTCCACTGTATGATGGGCCCCATTTATAATGCTCCAGTGTATAATGGGTCCCGTATATGATGCTCCAGCATATGATGGGCCCCATTTATAATGCTCCAGTGTATGATGGTCCCCATGGATGATGCTCCAGTGTATGATGGGCCTATATAATGCTCCATATATAATGGGCTCCATATGATGCTCCAGTGTATAATGGGCCCTATATATGATGCTCCAGTGTATGATGGGCCCTATTTAAAATGCTCCAGTGTATAATGGGCCCCGTATATGATGTTCCAGTGTATTATGGGCCCCATTTATAATGCTCCAGTGTATGATGGTCCCTATGGATGATGCTCCAGTGTATGATGAGCCTATATAATGCTCCATATATAATGGGACCCATATGATGCTCGAGTGTTTAATGGGCCCCATTTGTAATGCTCCAGTGTATGAGAAGCCCCATATAATGCTCCAAATATACTGGTCCCCATATGTAATGCTCCATATATAATGGGCTCCATGTGATGCCCCATAAATAATTAACCCCATATGATGCTCTAGTATATGATGGGCCCCATATACACTGTGTGCAGAATTATTAGGCAAATGAGTATTTTGATAACATCATTCTTTTTATACATGTTGTCCTACTCCAAGCTGTATAGGCTTGAAAGCCAACTGCCAATTATGTAAATCAGGTGATTTGCATCTCTGTAATGAGGGGTGTGGTCTAATGACATCAACACCCTATATTAGGTGTGCTTAATTATTAGGCAATTTCCTTTCCTTTGGCAAAATAGTTCAGAAGAGAGATTTGACTGTCTCTTAAAAGTCAAAAATTTGTGAGATGTCTTGCAGAGGGATGCAGCAGTCTTGAAATTGCCAAACTTTTGAAGCATGATCACCAAACAATCAAGCGTTTCATGGCAAATAGCCAACAGGGTCGCAAGAAGCGTGTTGATAAAAAAAGGCGCAAAATAACTGCCCAAGAATTAAGGAAAATCAAGCGTGAAGCTGCCAAGATGCCATTTGCCAACAGTTTTGCCATATTTCAGACCTGCAACGCTACTGGAGTATCAAAAAGCACAAGGTGTGCCATACTCAAGGACATGGCCAAGGTAAGGAAGGCTGAAAAACGACCACCTTTGAACAAGAAACATAAGATAAAACGTCAAGACTAGGCCAAGAAATATGTAAAGACTGATTTGTCTAAGGTTTTATGGACTGATGATATGAGAATGACTCTTGATGGGCCAGATGGATGGGCCCGAGGCTGGATCAGTAAAGCCAGAGAGCTCCACTACGACTCAGACACCAGCAAGGTGGAGGTGGGGTACTGGTATGGGCTGGTATCATCAAAGATGAACTTGTGGGACCTTTTCGGGTTGAAGATGGAGTGAAGCTCAACTCCCAGACCTACTGCCAGTTTCTGGAAGACACCTTCTTCAAGCAGTGGTACAGGAAGAAGTCAGTATTGTTCAAGAAAAACATGATTTTCATGCAGGACAATGCTCCATCACATGCATCCAAATACTCCAAAGCGTGGCTGGCCAGTAAAGGTCTAAAAGAAGAAAAAATAATTACATGGCCCGCTTGTTCACCTGATCTGAACCCCATAGAGAACCTGTGGTCCCTCATAAAATGAGAGATCAACAGGGAGGGAAAACAATACACCTCTCGGAACAGTGTCTTGGAGGCTGTGGTGGCTGCTGCACGCAATGTTGATCGTAAACAGATCTAGCAACTGACAGAATCTATGGATGGAAGGCTTTTGTGTGTCATTGTAAAAAAAGGTGGCTATATTGGTCACTGTTATTTTTTGTTTTTGGTTGTTTTTGAATGTCAGAAATGTTTATTTCTAAATTTTGTGTTGTTATATTTGTTTACTGTCATGATACCAGTGCTGGGTGACCGGCACTTCTGGGGTTAATGTTTTGATCTCAGTGCAGACTCTTACCTGCACACCTGGGACCTATTATGGTGGCCTCTCATTGGCTCTGGGAAAGCTTCTTATAGCCTCAGGAAGCTCCCATCTCCCGTCAGTTATACTTTCACCTTTGGCATAATGTGGTGACCCCTGAGTGTGTTTGTGCTGTGTTCTGGTTGCTTGATTCTCTGTGTATGACTCAGTCTGTTCTCTGGATATTGCTTTGGATTCTGCTTGGTACCTTCTATGTCTGTTTGGTTTTGACTTCTGCTTAGCCCTGACTATCCGTTCTGTCTCATCCCTGGTACTTTACTGATATCTCTGTGTATGACCTCCATTTTGCCTGACTCTGAGTATTTCTGTATAGTGAAGGGGGAGACAGGGCGCTTCCAATGCGTAGGTCTGTATGGAAAGTAGATGAGTGCACAGCAAGTGTTAGGCTCACCTGATAGGGTTGTCAGAGTCACAACACCTATAATCGCATAAAACAGCTGCAGCAGTCTGCACGAGGTCCAAGGACTTGGTACAAAGAGAAGGCTGGTAGTGCAATAAGAGACTGCGCTGCTGTGGTAGAATTCAAGGTATCTTTATTGCCAACGCGTTTCCTGAGCCAGTCCCAGCTCACTTCATAAGGGCATGTTACAGAAGTTCATTGCAGGGGTATATATACACATAAAAGAAAAAAAAAAAAAAGGGGGAGGCGCCAAGAATAGTGAGGTGACACGTCAGCATGGATACATATACATGAATCATACAAAACAATAAAACTTTATTACAACCATATTAAAAACGATGTTTAAAATGCCATAAAAAGAGTGTTGGTATAAAAAACTTGATTAAAAAATAAAAAAACACGGGGGGATCACGAGGTAAAAGATTAAAAAATGGCTCTCGAGTCCTGGGGTGGATTAGAACTTGCCTCAGAGGTTATAACTCATGGTATTAGTCCACTATGCTACGTGTGAAACTGGAAAGTAAGGAGAAAATGGTTAAAATCATGTGTAAATAGCTAAAACTAGTCTCAAATATCTTTTTTCTAGGTGGAGAAAAGAGAAGAACAACAAGAAGAAACTCTCTGGAATAGGTGATATAAAAATGGTTAAAAATTGAGTGTTAAGACATAATAAAAAAAAAAATTAAAAACAATTTTTAAAAAATTAAAAAAAAAAAAATTCCTGGGTGAAAAAAAAAAAAATGCATATTTTTTTTTTTTCTTTTTTTTCTCCTTCTTTAAAAAACAAAGATGATGATATAAAGGAATTGAAAGGATAAGCTATTAAAACACAGGGTCAAAATAAAATCAATAAAAAACATCATTGATGATATTAAGACCATTGGGCTCAATAGATTTGAGTTTGTAGATCCAAAAAACTTCCTTTCTGCATAGTGATTGAAACCTATTGGGGATGTAGTCTGGTATGTGATCAATGGGATAAATGGTGGCTTTACTGAAATCTCTGGAATGTGTGGTGTCAAAGTGTCGTGAAAGTCCATGTTTTTGGAAGCCTATTTTGATATTGTGACGGTGTGAATTCCTGCGACAATGTAGTGCTTGTGTAGTGCGACCTACATACAATCTGGGACAAGGACAGGAAATTACATATATAACATGAGAGGAATGACAAGTGAGGTGGAATTTGAGGGGAAGTTTTTCCAGTGTAATCGGGCGGACAAACACAGACGTGCAGTGTGAAATGGTATGACAGCAAGCACAATTAAGATGATGACACTTATAAATCCCTGGTGATGAAATGGTATGGGTAGTAGGCTTCTGGGGTAGAAGTCTACTTGGAGCCAGAATATTCTTTAATGACCTGGCCTTTCGGAAGGTGATAGCAGGTTTGTCTGGAAGGACCCCATTAAGTATGGGGTCATTCTTAATGATGGGCCATAAATTATTTAGAACATCTCTTATCCTGTTCTGTTGTGAACTGAATGTTGTAATAAAATTTGTTCTAAAGAGTTCAGCATCATCTTTCTTTTGTTTAGTCAGAGATTTGCTGAGGAGAATATTCTTGTTAAAACTTTTAAAAACATTATCACATGTAGAACTAATGAGCTTTTTGGGATACCTCTGAGCAAGGAACCTTTCCCTCAGGACCTCGGATTGTGTGTTAAAATCCTCATCATTAGTGCAGTTCTTTCTTATCCTTTGGAACTGATTGTGAGGAATATTAAAAAGCCATTTTTTGTAGTGTCCACTCTTAAAATGTACATAACTATTAGAATCCACCTCTTTAAAAAACGTTTTACTGCAAATCTTGGAATCCCTGATGAAAAATGTGATGTCTAAAAAATCCATGGACTGATTATTAACATGTGGGGTAAAAGTCAAGCCCCATGGATTATTCTGGATGGAACAAATAAGAGCACCCACATCTAAAACGTCATTGTCCTAGATTAAGAACAGGTCATCAATGTATCTTCTGTATAAAATGATGCCTTTATTAAAAGTCTCATTGGTGATAAAATTTTGTTCAAAGACCCCCCTAAAAAGATTTGCATACGTAGGTGCTACTCGTGATCCCATAGCGGTCCCACGTGTCTGGTGATAAAATTCCCCCAGAAAAGTAAAAAAGTTATTATGCAAAATAAAATCCATCCCTATGTAGATAAAAGCTTTTTGTGCAACAGATAAACAAATGTCTGATAAAAGGAACCTGTTGCATTATTCGGTCAATAAAAAAGGACAAGTTACTTGTAAGGGACCCTATGCCAGAAATTATGGGTCTACCTGGGGGGTTGATTGTAGATGTATGTATTTCTCTGATCTGCTTCTAGACCAGTTGAAAGATCTAGATAAGGAGCATACCTCTATCAACAAAAATCTTACTAGTAGGGAGCAGGCAGCATTGACTAAGCTTGAGAAAAACTGCAATATTATCATCAAATCTGCTGATAAAGGCGGTGGTATTGTAATACAGTACAGGAAAGACTATGTACAGGAATCCTACAGGATTTTATCTGACACCAATTTTTATGAAAAACTCCCCCACAATCCCATCCCTTCTGCCACCATTGCTTATAACCTTTTAATCAATGAAGCTTTTACTGAAGGAACCATCAATAATCAAGAGAAGAAATTTCTGGTCAATAAAAATCCATCCACTCCCTTCATTTATCATCTTCCTAAAATACATAAATCTACAACCAACCCCCCAGGTAGACCCATAATTTCTGGCATAGGGTCCCTTACAAGTAACTTGTCCTTTTTTATTGACCGAATAATGCAACATCATGTTCTCTTGTTACCCAGCCACCCGAAGGACTCCACTGAATTGATTAATCTGGTTCATGATGTGTTATGGAAAGACTCTTATTATTTTATTTCATTTGATGTATCTGCTTTATACTGTATACAAACATTGAACATGAGTTGGGTCTTGAATGTTTTAACAGGTTCCTTTTATCAGACATTCGTTTATCTGTTGCACAAAAAGCTTTTATCTACAAAGGGATGGATTTTATTTTGCATAATAACTTTTTTACTTTTCTGGGGGAATTTTATCACCAGACACGTGGGACCGCTAAGGGATCATGAGTAGCACCTACGTATGCAAATCTTTTATCACCAATGAGACTTTTAATAAAGGCATCATTTTATACAGAAGATACATTGATGACCTGTTCTTAATCTAGGACAATGACGTTTTAGATGTGGGTGCTCTTATTTGTTCCATCCAGAATAATCCATGGGGCTTGACTTTTACCCGACATGTTAATACTCAGTCCATGGATTTTTTAGACATCACATTTTTCATCAGGGATTCCAAGATTTGCAGTTAAACGTTTTTTAAAGAGGTGGATTCTAATAGTTATGTACATTTTAAGAGTGGACACTACAAAAAATGGCTTTTTAACCCCTTCCTGCCATCCGACGTACTATCCCGTCCACGGTACCCGGGCCCGTATGACCGGGGACGGGATAGTACGTCGGCGCGATCAGCGGCGCCCACGTGGTGAGCGCCACTGATCGCGGCCGGGTGTCAGCTGATTATCACAGCTGACACCCGGCACAATGTGTCAGGGGCGGTCACGGACCGCCCCCGACACGTTAACCCCTTGCACACCGCGATCAAACACGATCGCGGTGTACCGGGGGTTAAAGGGAAGCATCGGCAGGGAGGGGGCTCCCTCCGTGCTTCCCTGAGCCCCACACGGCAGCGCAATGTGCAGCGCTGCTGCGGGGGACTCCCTTCCTCCAGGCCCCCGAATCCAAGATGGCGACGGGGGCCTTCGGGGGCCTGCGGAAGCTGGCTTCCTCAGTGCCTGCAAAGCGCAGGCATGAGGAAGCCTTCTGCAGTGCCTGTGTCAGATCGCTGATCTGTCACAGTGATCTGTGATGTGACAGATCAGCGATCTGTCGCAGGACAGTGATGTCCCACCTGGGACTATTTAATAAAGTAAAAAAAAATAAAAAAAAGTGTAAAAATAATTTAAAAAAAATCGCCAAATAAATTAGAAAAAAAATAAAAAATATTCCCCCAATAAATCCATTTTTTGGAAATAATAAAAAAAACAATAAAAGTACACATATTAGGTATCGCTGCATCCATAACGACCCGCCCTATAAAACTGTCCCATTAGTTAACCCCTTTAGCGAACCCCTTAAAAAATAAAAATAAAAAACGAAGCAAAAAATAATGATTTATTATCATACTGCCAAACAAAAAGTGTAATAACGCGCGATCAAAAAGACGCATATAAATATCCATGGTACCGCTGAAAACGTCATCTTGTCCCGCAAAAAACGAGCCGCGACACAGCATCATCAGAGAAAAAATAAAAAAGTTATAGCTCGCTGAATAAAGCGATGCAAAAATAATTATTTTTTATATAAAATAGTTTTCATTGCATAAAACCGACAAAAACATAAAAAACGACCTAAATGAGGTATCGCTGTAACCGTACTGACCCGAAGAATAAAACCGCTTTATCAATTTTACCGCACGCGGAACAGTGTAAACGCACCCCCCCAAAAGAAATTCATGAAACGCTGGTTTTTGTTCATTCTGCGTCCCAAAAATCGGAATAAAAAGCGATCAAAAAATTTCACGTGCCCGAAAATGGTACCAATAAAAACGTCAACTTGTCCCGCAAAAAATAAGACCTCACATGACTCGGTGGGTCAAAATACGGAAAAATTATAGCTCTCAATATGTGGTGATGCAAAAACTATTTTTACAATAAAAAGCGTCTTTTAGCGTGCGACAGCTGCCAAACATAAAAACCGCCATAAATAGTAAATCAAACCCCCCGTTATCACCCCCTTAGTTAGGGAAAAATAATAAAATTAAAAAAATGTATTTATTTCCATTTTTCCATTAGGGTTAGGGCTAGGGTTAGGGCTAGGGGTGTGTTGGGGTAGGGTTAGGGTTAGGGTTAGGGTAGGGTTAGGGTTAGGGCTAGGGCTAGGGTTAGGGTTAGGGCTAGGGTTAGGGCTAGGGTTAGGGTTAGGGGCGTGTTGGGGTTCGGGTTGGAGTTAGAATTGGGGGTTTCCACTGTTTGGGCACATCAGGGGCTCTCCAAATGCAACATGGCGTCTGATCTCAATTCCAGCCAATTCTGAGTTGAAAAAGTCAAATGGTGCTCCTTCCCTTCCAAGCTCTGCTATGCGCCCAAACAGTGTTTTACCCCCACATGTAGGGTATCAGCCTACTCAGGACAAATTGCAAAACAATTTTTGGGGTCCAATTTCTCCTGTTACTCTTAGGAAAATAAAAAATTGGGGGCAAAAATATCATTTTTGTGGAAAAAAATGATTTTTTTATTTTCACGTCCGAGTGTTATAAACTTCTGTGAAGCACTTGGGGGTTCAAAGTGCTCACCACACATCTAGATAAGTTCCGTGGGGGGTCTAGTGTCTAAATGGGGTCACTTGTGGGGAGTTTCAATAGTTTAGGTACATCAGGGGCTCTCCAAATGCACATGACACCCGCAGACCATTCCATCAAAGTCTGCATTCCAAAACGTCACTGCTTCCCTTCCAAGCCCCGACGTGTGTCCATACAGTAGTTTTCTCCCACATATGGGGTGTCAGCGTACTCAGGACAAATTGGACAACAACTTTTGGGGTCCAATTTCTCCTGTTACCCTTGGGAAAATGAAAAAATTGGGGACTAATTGATCATGTTTGTGGAAAAAATATGATTTTTTTTATTTTCATGCCCTGGCATTATAAACTTCTGTGAAGCCCTTGGGGGTTCAAAGTGCTCACCTCACATCTAGATACGTTCCTTAGTTGGTCTAGTTTTCAAAATGGGGTCATTTGTGGGGGGTTTCCACTGTTTAGGTACATTAGGGGCTCTCCAAAGGCAACATGACACCCGCAGACCATTCCATCAAAGTCTGCATTCCAAAACGTCACTACTTCCCTTCCGAGCCCCGACGTGTGCCCATACAGTAGTTTTCTCCCACATATGGGGTATCAGCGTACTCAGGACAAATTGGACAACAACTTTTGGGGTCCAATTTCTCCTGGTACCCTTGGGAAAATAAAAAAATGGTGACTAAAAGATCATGTTTGTGGAAAAAATACGAATTTTTTATTTTCACGCCCGGGCGTTGTAAACTTCTGTGAAGCACTGGGGGGTTCAAAGTGCTCACCACACATCTAGATAACTTCCGTGGGGGGTCTAGTATACAAAATGGTGTCATTTGTGGGGGTTTTCCACTGTTTAGGTACATTAGGGGCTCTCCAAAGGCAACATGACACCCGCAGACCATTCCATCAAAGTCTGCATTCCAAAACGTCACTACTTCCCTTCCGAGCCCCGACGTGTGCCCATACAGTAGTTTTCTCCCACATATGGGGTATCAGCATACTCAGGACAAATTGGACAACAACTTTTGGGGTCCAATTTCTCCTGGTACCCTTGGGAAAATAAAAAAATGGTGATTAAAAGATCATGTTTGTGGAAAAAATACGAATTTTTTATTTTCACGCCCGGGTGTTATAAACTTCTGTGAAGCACTGGGGGGGTCAAAGTGCTCACCACACATCTAGATAAGTTCCTTAGGGGGTCTAGTTTCCAAAATGGTGTCATATGTGGGGGGTTTCCACTGTTTTGGTACATCAGGGGTTTTCCAAACGCGACATCGTGTCCGATCTCAATTCCAGCCAAAAATGTCAAATGGCGCTGCTTCCCTTCCGAGCTCTGCCATGCGCCCAAATAGTGGTTTACCCCCACATGTGGGGTATCAGCGTACTCAGGACAAATTGCACAATAACTTTTAGGGTCCTGTTACCCTTGGAAAAATAAGAATTGAGGGTGAAAAGATCATTTTTGTGGAAAAAATATGATTTTTTATTTGTATGGCTTTATGTTATAAACTTCTGTGAAGCCCTTGGGGGTTCAAAGTTCTCACCACACATCTAGATAAGTTCCTTATGGGGTCTAGTTTCCAAAATGGTGTCATTTGTGGGGGGTTTCCACTGTTTTGGTACATCAGGGGTTTTCCAAACGCGTCATCGTGTCCGATCTCAATTCCAGCCAAAAACGTCAAATGGCGCTGCTTCCCTTCCGAGCTCTGCCATGCGCCCAAATAGTGGTTTACCCCCACATGTGGGGTATCAGCGTACTCAGGACAAATTGCACAATAACTTTTAGGGTCCTGTTACCCTTGGGAAAATAAAAATTGGGGTGAAAAGATCATTTTTGTGGAAAAAATATGATTTTTTAATTGTACCGCTGTACGTTATAAACTTCTGTAAAGCCCTTGTGGGTTCAAAGTTCTCACCACATATCTAGATAAGTTCCTTTGGGGGTCTAGTTTCCAAAATGGGGTCACTGGTAGGGGGCTTCCACTGTTTAGGTACATCAGGGACTCTCCAAACGTGACATGGCGTCCAATCTGAATTCCAGCCAATTTTGCATTGAAAAAGTCAAACGGCGCTCCTTCCATTCTGAGCTCTGCCATGCGCCGAAACAGTCGTTCCCCCCCACATATCAGGTATCTGCGTACTCAGGACAAATTGCACAATAACTTTTGCAGTTCAATTTCTCCTGTTACCCTTGGTAAAATAAAAAAAATTGAACCTGAAGTATTTTTTTTATGAAAAAAAGTTAGATGTTCATTTTTTTTTAAATATTCAAAAAAATTCCTGTGACGCACCTAAAGGGTTAATAAACTTCTTGAATGTGGTTTTGAGCACCTTAAGGGGTGCAGTTTTTAGAATGGTGTCACTTTTGGGTATTTTCTATCATATAGACCCCTCAAAGTGGCTTCAAATGTGATGTGGTCCTAAAAATAAAATGGTGTTGTAAAAATGAGAAATCGCTGGTCAACTTTTAACCCTTATAACTTCCTAACAAAAAAAATTTTGGTTCCAAAATTGTGCTGATGTAAAGTAAACATGTGGGAAATGTTAGTTATCAAGTTTTTTGTGTGCCGAATCTCTGTGATTTAAGGGCATAAAAATTCAAAGTTGGAAAATCGCGAAATTTTCAAAATTTTTGCCAAATTTCCGTTTTTCTCACAAATAAACGCAAGTTATTTGAATGAAATTTTACCACTAACATGAAGTACAATATGTCACGAGAAAACAATGTCAGAATCACCGGGATCCATGGAAGCGTTCCAGAGTTATGACCTCATAAAGGTACAGTGGTCAGAATTGTAAAAATTGGCCCGGTCATGAACGTGCAAACCACCCTTGGGGGTGAAGGGGTTAATATTCCTCACAATCAGTTCCAAAGGATAAGAAAGAACTGCACTAATGATGAGGATTTTAACACACAATCCGAGGTCCTGAGGGAAAGGTTCCTTGCTCAGAGGTATCCCAAAAAGCTCATTAGATCTACATGTGATAATGTTTTTAAAAATTTTAACCAGAATATTCTCCTCAGCAAATTTCTGACTAAACAAAAGAAAGATGATGCTGAACTCTTTAGAACAAATTTTATTACAACATTCAGTTCACAACAGAACAGGATAAGAGATGTTCTAAATAATTTATGGCCCATCATTAAGAATGACCCCATACTTAATGGGGTCCTTCCAGACAAACCTGCTATCACCTCCCGAAAGGCCAGGTCATTAAAGAATATTCTGGCTCCAAGTAGACTTCTACCCCAGAAGCCTACTACCCATACCATTTCATCACCAGGGATTTATAAGTGTCACCGTCTTAATTGTGCTTGCTGTCATACCATTTCACACTGCACGTCTGTGTTTGTCCACCACATTACACTGGAAAAATTTCCCCTCAAATTCCACCTCACTTGTCATTCCTCTCATGTTATATATGTAATTTCCTGTCCTTGTCCCAGATTGTATGTAGGTCGCACTACACAAGCACTACATTGTCGCATGAATTCACACCGTCACAATATCAAAATAGGCTTCCAAAAACATGGACTTTCACGACACTTTGACACCACACATTCCAGAGATTTCAGTAAAGCCACCATTTATCCCATTGATCACATACCAGACCATATCCCCAATAGGCTTCAATCACTATGCAGAAAGGAAGTTTTTTGGATCTACAAACTCAAATCTATTGAGCCCAATGGTCTTAATATCATCAATGATGTTTTTTATTAATTTTATTTTGACCCTGTGTTTTAATAGCTTATCCTTTCAATTCCTTTATATCATCATCTTTGTTTTTTAAAGAAGGAGAAAAAAAAGAAAAAAAAAATTATGCATTTTTTTTTTTTTTCACCCAGGATTTTTTTTTTTTTTAAATTTTTTAAAAATTGTTTTTTTTTTTCTTTTTTATTATGTCTTAACACTCAATTTTTATCCATTTTTATATCACCTATTCCAGAGAGTTTCTTCTTGTTGTTCTTCTCTTTTCTCCACCTAGAAAAAAGATATTTGAGACTAGTTTTAGCTATTTATACATGATTTTAACCATTTTCTCCTTCCTTTCCAGTTTCACATGTAGCATAGTGAACTAATACCATGAGTTATATCCTCTGAGGCAAGTTCTAATCCACCCCAGGACTCGAGAGTAGAGTTGAGCGATACCGTCCGATACTTCAAAGTATCGGATCGGAATGGATCGGCCGATCTTAAAAAAAAGTATCGGTATCGCCGATTCCGATACCGGAAGTCCCATTCAAGTCTATGGGACTTCCGGTATCGGAATAAGAAAAATCCTGTTTTTCCCTTGTACAGCCTCTCTGGGGTCTGTACGGGCCTTTCGGGGGGCTGTGCCGGCCTGCCAGGGGGTCTGTGCAGGCTCCGGTGGTCTGTGCCGGCCTGTCGGGGGGCTGTGCCGGCCTGCCAGGGGGGCTGTGCAGGCTCCGGTGGGCTGTGCCGGCCTGCCGGGGGGCTGTGCAGGCTCCGGGGGGCTGTGCAGGCTTCGGGGGTCTGTGCAGGCATCGTCCGATGGGACTACAAGTCCCATCGGGCGATGCCTGCTACCATGACAGTGATTGACACATTAGCCAATGATGGGACAGTAGTAGTCCCATCATCCGGCTAATGTGTTGAATGTAAAAAAAAATAAAAAAAAAATTACATGCTACATACAACATGCATACTACATGCATGCTACATTCATACTACATACATGCTACATTCATACTACATATATACTACATGCAACATACATACTGCATACATACTACATGCAACATACATACTACATATATACTACATGCATGCAACATGCATACTACATATATACTACATGCTACATATATGCTACATACATACTACATATATACTACATGCATGCTACATACTACATACATACTACATATATGCTACATACATACTACATGCTACATACATACTACATATATACTACATGCATGCTACATACATACTACATGCTACATACATACTACATACATACCACATACATACTACATACATTCTACATGCTACATACATACTACATATATGCTACATGCATGCTACATACATACTACATGCTACATACATACTACATATATACTACATACATACTACATACATACTACATGCATGCTACATACATACTACATGCTACATACATACTACATATATACTACATGCATGCTACATACATACTACATGCTACATACATACTACATATATACTACATACATACTACATACATACTACATGCATGCTACATACATACTACATGCTACATACATACTACATATATACTACATGCATGCTACATACATACTACATGCTACATACATACTACATATATACTACATACATACATACTACATGCATGCTACATACATACTACATGCTACATACATACTACATATATACTACATGCATGCTACATACATACTACATGCTACATACATACTACATATATACTACATGCATGCTACATACATACTGCATGCTACATGCATGCTACATACATACTACATACATACTACATGCTACATACATACCACATATATGCTACATACATACTACATACAATACATTCATACAATACATACATAGACATACAGTACATATAACATAGAGTAACATACTTACCAATACTTGTCACATTGTTCCCCGAAGCCATTGTCTTTTACGGAATAAATATTAACATAACAAACCACAAAAATACTCACCCACGATCCGAAGCAGTCCACGAGTGTGTCCCATGACGATCTTGGGTAGAGAACTGCAGCATCAGCTGTTGCTGCCGTTCTCTACGGGCTGCAGGAATCCAATGACGGAAGGTAGGTATCCTTCCGCACTGTATTCCTCCGCCACTTAAAAAAAAAAAAAAGTCCCTAGTCTCACTTTATGCCATTGCTGTGTGGGAAATCCCACGCAGCAATGGCATAAAGTGAGACTAGGGACTTTTTTTTTTTTTAAGTGGCGGAGGAATACAGTGCGGAAGGATACCTACCTTCCGTCATTGGATTCCTGCAGCCCGTAGAGAACGGCAGCAACAGCTGATGCTGCAGTTCTCTACCCAAGATCGTCGTGGGACACACTCGTGGACTGCTTCGGATCGTGGGTGAGTATTTTTGTGGTTTGTTATGTTAATATTTATTCCGTAAAAGACAATGGCTTCGGGGAACAATGTGACAAGTATTGTTAAGTATGTTACTCTATGTTATATGTACTGTATGTCTATGTATGTATTGTATGAATGTATTGTATGTAGTATGTATGTAGTATATATGTGGTATGTATGTAGCATGTAGTATGTATGTAGTATGTATGTAGCATGCAGTATGTATGTAGCATGCATGTAGTATATATGTAGTATGTAGGTAGCATGTAGTATGTATGTAGCATGCATGTAGTATATATGTAGTATGTATGTAGCATGTAGTATGTATGTAGCATGCATGTAGTATGTATGTAGTATATATGTAGTATGTATGTAGCATGTAGTATGTATGTAGCATGCATGTAGTATATATGTAGTATGTATGTAGCATGTAGTATGTATGTAGCATGCATGTAGTATGTATGTAGTATGTATGTAGTATATATGTAGTATGTATGTAGCATGTAGTATGTATGTAGCATGCATGTAGTATATATGTATGTATGTAGCATGTAGTATGTATGTAGCATGCATGTAGTATATATGTAGTATGTATGTAGCATGTAGTATGTATGTAGCATGTAGTATGTATGTAGCATGTAGTATGTATGTAGCATGCATGTAGTATGTATGTAGTATGTATGTAGTATATATGTAGTATGTATGTAGCATGTAGTATGTATGTAGCATGCATGTAGTATATATGTAGTATGTATGTAGCATGTAGTATGTATGTAGCATGCATGTAGTATGTATGTAGTATGTATGCAGCATGTAGTATGTATGTAGCATGCATGTAGTATGTATGTAGTATGTATGTAGTATATATGTGTTATGTATGTAGTATATATGTGGTATGTATGTAGTATGTATGTAGTATGTATGTAGCATGTAGTATGTATGTAGCATGCATGTAGTATGTATGTAGTATTTTTTTTTTTTTTTTTTTTAACATTTAACACATTAGCCGGATGATGGGACTACTACTGTCCCATCATTGGCTAATGTGTCAATCACTGTCATGGTAGCAGGCATCGCCAGATGGGACTTGTAGTCCCATCGGACGATGCTTGCACAGACCCCCGGACATCAGCACAGCCCCCCGGCAGGCCGGCACAGCCCCCCGGCAGGCCGGTACAGACCCCCACAGGGTGCACAGACCACCGGCAGGCCGGCACAGCCCCCCGGCAGGCCGGTACAAACCCCCACAGGGTGCACAGACCACCGGCAGGCCGGCACAGCCCCCCGGCAGGCCGGTACAGACCCCGGGCAGTCCACACAGCCCCCCGGCAGGCCGGCACAGCCCCCCGGCAGGCCGGTAGAGACCCCCGGAAGGCCCGAAATGACGGCGCATCATGATGCGCACACACCGCGCATCATGATGACGTCAGGCTGTCAATCAACTTTAAACTTCCGATTCCGATGCCGACTTCCGATATTGAAAAAATATCGGAAGTCGGTATCGGAATTCCGATACAGCAAGTATCAGCCGATACCCGATACTTGCGGTATCGGAATGCTCAACACTACTCGAGAGCCATTTTTTAATCTTTTACCTCGTGATCCCCCCGTGTTTTTTTATTTTTTAATCAAGTTTTTTATACCAACACTCTTTTTATGGCATTTTAAACATCGTTTTTAATATGCTTGTAATAAAGTTTTATTGTTTTGTATGATTCATGTATATGTATCCATGCTGACGTGTCACCTCACTATTCTTGGCGCCTCCCCTTTTTTTTTTTTTTTTTCTGTGTATATATACCCCTGCAATGAACTTCTGTAACATGCCCTGATGAAGTGAGCTGGGACTGGCTCAGGAAACGCGTTGGCAATAAAGATACCTTGAATTCTACCACGGCAGCGCAGTCTCTTATTGCACTACCAGCCTTCTCTTTATTTCTGTATAGTGTCCTGCCATCTCTGAAAGCAGGATGCTAAGCCCCGCCCCCTTGCAGTCACATGACCATAGGTCCTGTGACTTTCTGCTAAACTTCAACGTCCACAGGTCCTGTGTATCTGTACTTTCCCGCTGTACCTGACCCCGGGCCCCCCTACAGTGCGGGTGAGTTCCTGCTCCGCAGAGGCTGCACACCGGCGCTGACAGGATCCTGACTTTATAACTGACCATTAAGTTTTTGGGGTTTTTTGTGCAGAGAGTTATGGATCCCATACAGTCTCTGGCTGACCAGATGAAAAGTCTGAGTCAGATGTTTCAGGGTTTATCTCTGGAGCAGCAAGCTCTGGCTCGTTCTCAGCAGCAGGTTTCTGAGACAGTGCGAGGAGCTTGATCTTCTGGGTCTCCAGGGGCTGGAGCGAGGGATGTTGTTCTGGTGTCCCCGGAACCACCTGTTAAACTGCCTGACTTTTTTCTGGGAACAAAAAGGAGTTCAGGGTCTTCATGGAGGGATGCAAAATTTTTTTAGTTTGAGACCACATTCCTCTGGGGACGAAAACCAGAAGGTAGGGGTCATTATGTCGTTATTAAGAGGGTCCCCACAAGCTTGGGCTTTCTCCCTTCCTCCCACTGCCCCTGAGAGTGTGTCTGTGAATGCATTCTTTGAGGCCCTCGGGCACATTTATGATGAGCCTGACCGAGTGCGATTGGCAGAGGACATGGTGATGAGCGTCTGTCAGGGGAAACACTCAGCTGAGTGGTTTTGTACTGAATTCCACCACTGGGCCGCAGAGGTCTCTTGGCACGATGCCGCACTCAGAGGACTCTTTCGCAGAGGCTTGTCCGAGCAGCTGCAGGATGCCTTGGCTTTACAGCCCCCACCTAACTCTCTCGAGGACGCCATGACCCAGACTGTCCAGATGGACCGCAGGCTGTGGGCCAGAGGAGTGATACAGGTGGAGACTCCATTGTTCCCCAGTGGAAAAGAGACTGCCACTGAGCTCATGGATGTAGGCACCCTCTCCCTGAAAGATACGGAGAGGAAACGCCGGAAGGACAAGCAGTTATGCTTTTACTGCGGTAAAGCGGGACATTGGAAAAGTGAGTGTCCTGATTGCCCGTCTTCGACCCGGTCGGCGGGAAACGACTAGGTCTGGGTAGTCAACGGGGAGACTACTCAGACTACTCAGACCCTCAGGTACCCTTTTCCTCATTTTCTAAAGTGTTACTTTATGTGGAACTGTTTGTGGACGGTTATTCTTTTCCCTCTACAGCCTTCATGGACAGCGGATCATCGATTAATCTCATTGACTCCCAATTGGTCACACACTGCAAGATAGGGACAGTTAGGCTCAAGGTTCCGATCAAGGTGGTGGCCATTGACTCCTCTCCCCTCACTAAGGAGGGAGTTCTCTTTATGTCTGACTTGTTTTCACTCAGAGTGGGCGCTACTCATGTGGAAAGCCTAAGTTGTTTTGTTCTGGACAATCTACCTGCAGAGTTGGTCTTGGGCATGCCCTGGTTACAACAACATAAACCAGTTATTAACTGGAAAACGGGGGAGATTGTTCAATGGGGGTTTAATGATTTTAAGTTATGTGATAAATCCGCACTGCTGGTTGAACCTGTTAAATCTGTGTCTGTATCATCTGTCGAGCTGGAAGTTATTCCGGAATACCTGAAGGACTTTGAAGATGTATTCTCTGAAAGCGAGGCCGAGACATTACCTCCACATAGACCCTTTGACTGCGCTATCGAGCTGGTCCCGGGGGCTAAATTACCTAAAGCCCGTCTGTTTAATTTATCCTTCCCCGAGCGCTTGGCTATGAAGGAGTACATTGCTGAATGTCTGCGCAAGGGACAGCTACGTCCTTCAGTCTCACCTGTGGCAGCAGGTTTCTTTTTTGTAAAGAAAAAAGATGGCGGGTTATGTCCCTGTCTCGATTTTCGGGATCTTAATCAGATTACTGTACGGAATACGTACCCCCTTCCGTTGATTCCCGATTTGTGTGTCGAACTATCAGGGGCAAAGTGGTTATCTAAACTGGATCTTCGGGGGCATATAATTTGATAAGGGTCTAAGAGGGATTGAATGTAAAACTGCGTTCCTCACGTCCGAGGGACTGTTTGAAAATGTAGTCATGCCATTTGGTCATACCAATGCCCCCGCCATATTTCAGAATTTCATCAACGTGGTATTCTCGGATCTCATTGGTCGTTTTGTCGCTATCTACTTAGATTATATTTTGATATACTCCTCCGACAGGCATTCTCATCTGGAACATGGACGAACTGTTCTCCAAAGACTGAGAGAAAATCATCTAATCATGCCATATTGGAGAAATGTGTATTTTGTGTGCAAGAATTGTCTTTTTGGGATTAATTGTATCCTGTGAGGGTTTTCGCATGGACCCCAAGAAGGTGCAGGCCATTGCGGATTGGGTGCAACCCCGAGATCTTAAGGGTCTTCAGCGCTTTTTGAGGTTCGCCAATTATTACCGTAAATTTATCTGGGGGTTTTCGCAGGTGGTCAAACCTCTCACGGATCTAACCCTGCAAAGGTGCGGATGTGATAAATTGGTCCTCGCTCGCAAAAGAGGCCTTTGCGATGCTGAAAAAATGTTTTAGGTCTACTCGTGTTGGTACAGCCAGATCCGTCCAAACCATTTGTGGTGGAGGTGGATGCTTCCGAAGTGGGGGTGGGGGCAGTGTTGTCCCAAGGGCCTGCCACTCTAACCAACCTCAGGTCATGTGCTTTCTTTTCCAGGAAGTTGTCTGCTGCTGAAAGAAATTATGATGTAGGCAATAGAGAGCTTCTTGTGGTCAAGTTGGCGTTTGAGGAGTGGAGGCACTTTTTGGAGGGGGCCAGTCACCGGTTACTGTGATCACTGATCATAAAAATTTGTCATACATTGAGTCTGCTAAAAGAGTAACGCCCAGACAGGCCCGTTGGTCACTTTTTTTTTCTCGTTTCCAGTTTACTATTACATTCTGACCAGGGTCAAAGAATATCAAGGCTGACGCCTTATCTCGTAGTTTTCACCCTGTGTCTGCCCCTGAGCCACTGTCCTACATTCTGCACCCTGGGGTGGTTTTAGCAGGGACCTCGTCTGAATTGGAACGGGAAATTGAGGGGGCCCAGTCGCTGGCTCCTGCAGCCAAGCCAAGGGGCAAGTTGTTTGTCCCAGAGCAACTTCGCCTTAAACTCTTGCAAGAGTTCCACGAATCCAAGTTGTGTGCTCACCCTGGTATATCAGCCGCGTGACTAGCAGTGGTTAGGATCTTCTGGTGGCCTACCCTTGGTTCTTACATAAATTCATCTCTGGTTGCGGGGTCTGTGCTCGTTCTAAAAGCTCCCATAAGCAGCCGGCGGGGGAGCTGATGCCCTTGGAAGTTTCTGAAAGACCATGGACCCACCTGTCCATGGATTTTATTACCAATCTTCCCTCTTCCAGTGGTAATACGGTGGTATGGGTAGTGGTGGACAGATTTTCAAAGCAGGATCATTTTGTACCACTGTCCGCATTACCTTCTGCTGAGACCTTATCCAGATTGTTTGTGCAGCATGTGGTCCGCTTGCATGGGGTACCCCTGAATGTGGTGTCTGATCGTGGTGTGCAGTTTGTGGCTAAATTTTGGAGTGCTTTCTGCAAAAAATTAGGGATGTCTTTGTCCTTTTCGTCTGCATACCATCCTGAGAGCAATGGTCAGACCGAACGCACTAATCAGTCTCTGGAACAGATCCTCAGATGTCTGACTTCTGCTAGACAGAATGACTGGTGTGATATACTGCCGTTGGCTGAATTTGCCTTCAATAGTCGGGTGAGTCAGTCCACTGGTATGTCCCCTTTCTTGATCAACTATGGGTTCAGTCCTCATTTTGGTGAGTTTTCTCGTCTGGATTTGGGGTGTCCCGGGGCTGAGGACTCTGTTCAGCGGTTAAAAGATACATGGGCAGAAGTCCAGCGGCGTATATCTAGGTCTCAAGGCAGGTATAAGTTTTTCGCGGACAGGAAACGAACACCTGGTCCCATGTTTCAGGTTGGAGAGAAAGTTTGGCTCTCCACGGGAAATATTAAGTTAAAGATTCCGTCAGCCAAGTTGGGCCCCAAATTCATTGACCCGTACAAGATTATGGAAAAAATCAACCCAGTAGCGTACAGACTATGCCTTCCACCCTCTTTCAAGATCCCTACATCTTCCATAGATCTCTACTGAAGCTTTTTGAAACGGTCCGGGGAGAATCCGAGTACGCTGCTCCTCCGGTTTCGGTTGAGGGACATGTGGAATATGAGATTGGTCACATTGTAGATTCTAGGTTGGTACGGTGGTCAGTACAGTACCTAGTTCATTGGAAGGGGTATGGGCCGTTGGACAGGCCATGGGTGCCGGCCCGGGTGATGCATGCGGATCGCCTGGTTCGGGCTTTCCATGCTAGGTACCCGGGCAAGCCTGGGGGTCCAGAGGCCCCCTGTTGAGAGGGGGGTACTGTCATGATACCAGTGCTGGATGACCGGCACTTCTGGGGTTAATGTTTTGATCTCAGTGCAGACTCTTACCTGCACACCTGGGACCTATTATGGTGGCCTCTCATTGGTTCTGGGAAAGCTTCTTATAGCCTCAGGAAGCTCCCATCCCCCGTAAGTTATACTTTCGCCCTTAGCATAGTGTGGTGACCCCTGAGTGTGTTTGTGCTGTGTTCTGGTTGCTTGATTCTCTGTGCACGACTCGGTCTGTTGTCTGGATATTGCTTTGGATTCTGCTTGGTACCTTCTATGTCTGTTTGGTTTTGACTTCTGCTTGGCCCTGACTATCCGTTCTATCTCATCCCTGGTACATTACTGATATCTCTGTGTATGACCTCCATTTTGCCTGACTCTGAGTATTTCTGTATAGTGTCCTGCCATCTCTGAAAGCAGGATGCTAAGCCCCACCCCCTTGCAGTCACATGACCGTAGGTCCTGTGACTGCTTGCTAAATTTCAGCGTCCACAGGTCCTGTGTATCTGTACTTTCCGGCTGTACCTGCCCCCGGCCCCCCCTACTGTAAGGGTGTGTCCCTGCTCAGCGGAGGCTGCACGCCAGTGCTGACAGGATCCTAACATTTACCTGGTGAAAATAAACAACTAAGATGGGTATATATTTGGGTTTTATTAAGTTGCCTAATAATTCTGCACAGTAATAGTTACCTGCACAAACGGATATCCTCCTAAGATAGTCAAATCTAAAAAAAAACAACTCCAACTTCCAAAAATATTAAGCTTTGATATTTATGAGTCCTTTCGGTTGATTGAGAACATAGTTGTTGTTCAATAATAAAAAGAATCCTTTCAAATAGAGTTGAGCGAAACGGGTCGAAAAAATTCAAAAGTCGCCGACTTTTGGCAAAGTCGGGTTTCATGAAACGAAACCCGACCCTAGGATGAGGTCGGCCACGAGGTCGGCGACTTACGCGCCAAAGTCGCGTTTCAAAAGTTTGTTTTGCGCTCTTTTTCAGCCAATCAGGATCCACGGACACTGTGGGCAACGTGATGACATAGGCACGGGTCACCACCATCTTTCAGAAGGGCATGCAAGTGATTGGCTTGCTTTGGTGGGCATCACAGGGGGTATAAAAGGGCGTGCACGCCGACCGCCATCTTACTTCTGCCGATCTTAGTATAGGGAGAGGTTGCTGCTGATTCTGTAGGGAGAGCGTTAGGCAGGGAAGAAGACAAAAAAACTGCTTCTGCTGCTAGCGATTTGGCCTGCACAACACACAAGTCACTGTGTGTGCAGTGCAAGGGGAGGCTATATTGTGGTGTATCAGTGGTGTTGGTTGTTGGGCTGCCTTTTAAGGCTTCCTGACACGCTGGCATTGCTGTTTACCCACTGCTCCGCAAACTGCTTTTTTAAAAGCAATCCAATCTCCCTTATCCTCTCGTCACTTTGGTCACAGGCAGCTGTGCCATCGAGCGTGTCACATAGCGCTCAGATATCAGTGGGCCACACACAATCCACAAGTGTCCACTGTCCACAAGTGTACGCAGAGATTCAAAATCTCCATTATCCTCTCGTCACTTTGGTCACAGGCAGCTGTGCCATCGAGCGTGTCACATAGCGCTCAGATATCAGTGGGCCGCACACAATCCACAAGTGTCCAGTGTCCAAAAGTGTACGCAGAGATTCAAAATCTCCATTATCCTCTCGTCACTTTGGTCACAGGCAGCTGTGCCATCGAGCGTGTCACATAGCGCTCAGATATCAGTGGGCCGCACACAATCCACAAGTGTCCACTGTCCACAAGTGTACGCAGAGATTCAAAATCTCCATTATCCTCTCGTCACTTTGGTCACAGGCAGCTGTGCCATCGAGCGTGTCACATAGCACTCAGATATCAGTGGGCTGCACACAATCCACAAGTGTCCAGTGTCCAAAAGTGTACGCAGAGATTCAAAATCTCCATTATCCTCTCGTCACTTTGGTCACAGGCAGCTGTGCCATCGAGCGTGTCACAGAGCGCTCAGATATCAGTGGGCCGCACACAATCCACAAGTGTCCACTGTCCACAAGTGTACGCAGAGATTCAAAATCTCCATTATCCTCTTGTCACTTTGGTCACAGGCAGCTGTGCCATCAAGCGTGTCACATAGCGCTCAGATATCAGTGGGCCGCACACAATCCACAAGTGTCCAGTGTCCAAAAGAGTAGGCAGAGATTCAAAATCGCCATTATCCTCTGGTCACTTTGGTCACAGGCAGCTGTGCCATCGAGCGTGTCACATAGCGCTCAGATATCAGTGGGCCGCACACAATCCACAAGTGTCCACTGTCCACAAGTGTACGCAGAGATTCAAAATCTCCATTATCCTCTCGTCACTTTGGTCACAGGCAGCTGTGCCATCGAGCGTGTCACATAGCGCTCAGATATCAGTGGGCCGCACACAATCCACAAGTGTCCAGTGTCCAAAAGTGTACGCAGAGATTCAAAATCTCCATTATCCTCTCGTCACTTTGGTCACAGGCAGCTGTGCCATCGAGCGTGTCACATAGCGCTCAGATATCAGTGGGCCGCACACAATCCACAAGTGTCCACTGTCCACAAGTGTACGCAGAGATTCAAAATCTCCATTATCCTCTCGTCACTTTGGTCACAGGCAGCTGTGCCATCGAGCGTGTCACATAGCGCTCAGATATCAGTGGGCCGCACACAATCCACAAGTGTCCAGTGTCCAAAAGTGTACGCAGAGATTCAAAATCTCCATTATCCTCTCGTCACTTTGGTCACAGGCAGCTGTGCCATCGAGCGTGTCACATAGCGCTCAGATATCAGTGGGCCGCACACAATCCACAAGTGTCCACTGTCCACAAGTGTACGCAGAGATTCAAAATCTCCATTATCCTCTTGTCACTTTGGTCACAGGCAGCTGTGCCATCGAGCGTGTCACATAGCGCTCAGATATCAGTGGGCCGCACACAATCCACAAGTGTCCAGTGTCCAAAAGAGTAGGCAGAGATTCAAAATCGCCATTATCCTCTGGTCACTTTGGTCACAGGCAGCTGTGCCATCGAGCGTGTCACATAGCGCTCAGATATCAGTGGGCCGCACACAATCCACAAGTGTCCACTGTCCACAAGTGTACGCAGAGATTCAAAATCTCCATTATCCTCTCGTCACTTTGGTCACAGGCAGCTGTGCCATCGAGCGTGTCACATAGCGCTCAGATATCAGTGGGCCGCACACAATCCACAAGTGTCCACAAGTGTACGCAGAGATTCAAAATCTCCATTATCCTCTCGTCACTTTGGTCACAGGCAGCTGTGCCATCGAGCGTGTCACATAGCACTCAGATATCAGTGGGCCGCACACAATCCACAAGTGTCCACTGTCCACAAGTGTACGCAGAGATTCAAAATCTCCATTATCCTCTCGTCACTTTGGTCACAGGCAGCTGTGCCATCGAGCGTGTCACATAGCGCTCAGATATCAGTGGGCCGCACACAATCCACAAGTGTCCAGTGTCCAAAAGTGTACGCAGAGATTCAAAATCTCCATTATCCTCTCGTCACTTTGGTCACAGGCAGCTGTGCCATCGAGCGTGTCACATAGCGCTCAGATATCAGTGGGCCGCACACAATCCACAAGTGTCCACTGTCCACAAGTGTACGCAGAGATTCAAAATCTCCATTATCCTCTCGTCACTTTGGTAACAGGCAGCTGTGCCATCGAGCGTGTCACATAGCGCTCAGATATCAGTGGGCCGCACACAATCCACAAGTGTCCAGTGTCCAAAAGTGTACGCAGAGATTCAAAATCTCCATTATCCTCTCGTCACTTTGGTCACAGGCAGCTGTGCCATCGAGCGTGTCACATAGCGCTCAGATATCAGTGGGCCGCACACAATCCACAAGTGTCCACTGTCCACAAGTGTACGCAGAGATTCAAAATCTCCATTATCCTCTCGTCACTTTGGTCACAGGCAGCTGTGCCATCAAGCGTGTCACATAGCGCTCAGATATCAGTGGGCCGCACACAATCCACAAGTGTCCACTGTCCACAAGTGTACGCAGAGATTCAAAATCTCCATTATCCTCTCGTCACTTTGGTCACAGGCAGCTGTGCCATCGAGCGTGTCACATAGCGCTCAGATATCAATGGGCCGCACACAATCCACAAGTGTCCAGTGTCCAAAAGTGTACGCAGAGATTCAAAATCTCCATTATCCTCTCGTCACTTTGGTCACAGGCAGCTGTGCCATCGAGCGTGTCACATAGCGCTCAGATATCAGTGGGCCGCACACAATCCACAAGTGTCCACTGTCCACAAGTGTACGCAGAGATTCAAAATCTCCATTATCCTCTCGTCACTTTGGTCACAGGCAGCTGTGCCATCGAGCGTGTCACATAGCGCTCAGATATCAGTGGGCCGCACACAATCCACAAGTGTCCAGTGTCCAAAAGTGTACGCAGAGATTCAAAATCTCAATTATCCTCTCGTCACTTTGGTCACAGGCAGCTGTGCCATCGAGCGTGTCACATAGCGCTCAGATATCAGTGGGCTGCACACAATCCACAAGTGTCCAGTGTCCACAAGTGTACGCAGAGATTCAAAATCTCCATTATCCTCTCGTCACTTTGGTCACAGGCAGCTGTGCCATCGAGCGTGTCACATAGCGCTCAGATATCAGTGGGCCGCACACAATCCACAAGTGTCCAGTGTCCAAAAGTGTACGCAGAGATTCAAAATCTCCATTATCCTCTCGTCACTTTGGTCACAGGCAGCTGTGCCATCAAGCGTGTCACATAGCGCTCAGATATCAGTGGGCCGCACACAATCCACAAGTGTCCACTGTCCACAAGTGTACGCAGAGATTCAAAATCTCCATTATCCTCTCGTCACTTTGGTCACAGGCAGCTGTGCCATCGAGCGTGTCACATAGCGCTCAGTATCAGTGGGCCGCACACAATCCACAAGTGTCCAGTCTCCAAAAGTGTACGCAGAGATTCAAAATCTCCATTATCCTCTCGTCACTTTGGTCACAGGCAGCTGTGCCATCGAGCGTGTCACATAGCGCTCAGATATCAGTGGGCCGCACACAATCCACAAGTGTCCACTGTCCACAAGTGTACGCAGAGATTCAAAATCTCCATTATCCTCTCGTCACTTTGGTCACAGGCAGCTGTGCCATCGAGCGTGTCACATAGCGCTCAGATATCAGTGGGCCGCACACAATCCACAAGTGTCCAGTGTCCAAAAGTGTACGCAGAGATTCAAAATCTCCATTATCCTCTCGTCACTTTGGTCACAGGCAGCTGTGCCATCGAGCGTGTCACATAGCGCTCAGATATCAGTGGGCCGCACACAATCCACAAGTGTCCACTGTCCACAAGTGTACGCAGAGATTCAAAATCTCCATTATCCTCTCGTCACTTTGGTCACAGGCAGCTGTGCCATCGAGCGTGTCACATAGCGCTCAGATATCAGTGGGCCGCACACAATCCACAAGTGTCCAGTGTCCAAAAGTGTACGCAGAGATTCAAAATCTCCATTATCCTCTCGTCACTTTGGTCACAGGCAGCTGTGCCATCGAGCGTGTCACATAGCGCTCAGATATCAGTGGGCCGCACACAATCCACAAGTGTCCACTGTCCACAAGTGTGTGCAGAAATTCTAAAACTCCCCTGTCCTATAGACACCTTGTACCTTGTTTTACATTACTATATAGTTTGTTGGATTTTGTCTACATTTCTACCAAAAATGAGGAAGGCTGGTGGAAGAGGCCGTGGAATTGGGCGGGGGTTGGCAGCTGGTAATGATGGTGTTGGTGGTGGATCTGATGGTAGTGGCAAGAGCAAAATAGGACCGAATGCAGGAGGTGCTGACCCTGCGTCATCGTCTGGCTACATAAGGACTCGAACGCTTAGTTTTCTAGGAGTTGGCAAACCGCTTTTAAAGGCAGAGCATCAGGAAAAAGTTTTGTCTTACATTGCTGACTCAGCCTCCAGCTCTATCGCCTCCTCTTCTTCAATTGTAAAAAGTAAAAGCACTGAGTCGTCATTGGAGGCTCATGTTCATGAACCACACCTTTCCTTGTGTCCTTCACCCCAACCAAGATTGAAGGATGACGCAGGCCATACTTATGATTACTCCATGGAGCTGTTTTCACATACCATGCCTGGATTATCAAGTCAAATGGTGAATTACCCAGGCCAAGATGAATCTGACATGGAGTGCACTGATGCACAGCCGCTGATGGATGATTCTGCTGGTACATTCACTCAGAGCACTACATTGTCCTCGCAGTGTACAGAGCCAGATTTTGACCCTGATGAGACTCAGGTGCCCCTTCCCGCACACTATACCACCATACACGGTGAAACAGAGAAAGGTGCACATGACATAGAAGAGGAGGTGATGGATGACCAAGTTGTTGACCCAGATTGGCATCCATTGGGGGAAGAGGGTGCTGCTTCCAATAGCTCAGATGAGGAGCATCCACAGCAGACATCGACATCGCAACAGCTGTTATCTGGCAGGCCCGGAGCACTCCAAAGACAGGTTCCAAACATCAAAAGAGTTGCTGGACAGCTTGTCCAGAAGGTCAAAAGATCACAGCGTGCTAGGCCGCAAAATGTCTGCCAAAGTAGGAAGAGTGCAGTGTGGCACTTTTTTGAACAAAATCCTCATGATCAGGCCAAGGTTATCTGTAAGAAGTGCGCAAAGACCTTTAGCCGAGGGAAAAATCTGAAAAATTTGAATACCAGTTGCATGCTTAGACATTTAACCAACATGCACTTGCAAGCGTGGACACAACACCAAACCTCAAGTGCCACATGTGCAACTGATCACAACGAAGGTAGTCAGCAACGCTACATTGTTTCCCCCACTGTAAGCCCACCGGTTAGCACAGCAGCAAATGTTGAGGTGTCGTTGCAAGGCCACAGCAGTCAGGGAATCCCACTGTTATATCAACGAAAGACTGATTCTAGGCCATCAGAAAGAACACCAACTCCATCACCATCATCAACCCTCTCTCAGTCCACCCTGTCCACCGCTACTTCCACCATATGCAGCTCTCAAGTCCAGCTCACCCTCCCAGACACTATGAGTAGGTCAAGAAAGTACTCAGTCTCTCATCCGCGTACACTGGGTTTGAACGCCCACATTGCCAAACTAATCTCGTTTGAGATGATGCCCTTTCGGTTGGTGGAAAGCACATCTTTCCGCGAACTCATGGACTATACAGTACCACGCTATGACCTACCCAGTCGCCACTTCTTCTCTCGCAAAGCCATCCCAGCCCTCCACCATCATGTGAAAGACCGCATTGTCCATGCACTTAAGCAGTCAGTGAGCGGAAAGGTGCACCTCACAACTGATGCATGGTCCAGTCGGCATGGCCAGGGCCGTTACATGTCCATCACTGCGCACTGGGTTAATGTGGTGGATGCAGGGTCCACAGGGGACAGCGGTGGTGGGACAGTGCTGCCTAGCCCACGGTATAGGAAACAGTTGGCTGTAGGCGTTCGACCCTCCTCCTCCTCCTCCTCCTCCAGAAGCGACAGCTCGTCCACAGAGCGCAGTCGTACGAGCACTCCATCTGCAGCTGCCACTGTTGCACACGATGTGTCCCCCTATCGAGCAGCTAGTGGAAAGCGTCAGCAGGCTGTGTTGCAGATGATGTGTTTGGGCGACAGACACACCGCCGAGTTGCTGGCCGAGTACTTGAAGCGACAAACTGAGTCATGGCTGGGCAGTGTACATCTTGAGGCAGGCAAGGTAGTTAGTGATAACGGCCGTAATTTTGTGGCAGCCATAGCCCTTTCAAAACTCAGCCACATACCTTGTTTGGCTCACACCTTGAACCTGGTGGTGCAGTGCTTCCTCAAAAATTATCCGGAGTTAACAGCCCTGCTCCAGAAGGTGCGAAGACTGTGCGCGCACATCCGCCGGTCGCCTGTACACTCCGTTCGTATGCAGAAGCTGCAGCGATTGCTCCACCTTCTCAACCACCGCCTCATTATCGACATTGCAACAAGGTGGAACTCCACCCTGCACATGGTGGAGCGGCTGTGCGAGCAGAGGCAGGCCATAATGCATTTGTGGGAGGATACACGGCCAGGCACTTTGAGAGCAGACATGGAGTTGACAGGCGTGCAGTGGTCGAAGCTGAAAGACCTTTGTAAAGTCCTTCAGTGTTTTGAGGAATGCACACGGCTGGTAAGCGCAGACGACGCCATCCTAAGCATGAGCATCCCACTTATGCGTCTGCTCATGCAAACTTTGACGCACCTTAAGGAGCAGGCGTCTGCAGCCAATGTTGATGAGGAGGAAGAGGAGGAGGGAATCCTTGATGACATTCAGCCATTGTCTGCTCAGGGACCTCTCCTGGACGAGGTGGAGGAAGAAGAGGAGGAGGAGGAGGAGGATGATGGGGATGATTACTTAGGGGAGGAGGATGCATCTCGTGGGGCAAGTGAAAATGTTGGCGTGGCAAGGTCTGGTACAGGGTTTGTGCGTGACTGGAGGGATGTGGATTTGCCAGAAAGTGCTCCTCCACCCAGCACTCGCAGTGCATCATTGACACAGGGAACATTGGCCCACATGTCAGATTATGCCTTGCGGATCCTAAAAAGGGACCCCCGCATTGCCAAAATGATGAACGATGACGACTACTGGTTGGCCAGCATCCTGGATCCACGCTATAAAGGCAAATTACAAAACATCATGCCACAGGAGAACCTTGACCTAATATTGGCTAATAAACAAGCAACTCTGGTAAATCGGTTGCTTGAGGCATTCCCAACACACAGCAGCGGTGATGGTTCTCACACGAGCCGTACGGGCCGGGGGCAGCTTGGCAGAGGTGTTCGTGGTGCACACAGCAGAAGTGGCGTTGGAGACAGGGGTTTCATGACAATGTTGTGGACTGATTTTTCAAATACCGCTCACACAACTGGTAATACTGCATCGATGGAAAGTGACAGGAGACAGCAGTTGTCAACTATGGTTACAAACTACTTTTCCTCCCATATCGATGTTCTCCCACACAGGTCATTCCCCTTTGACTATTGGTCCGCTAAACTGGACACCTGGCCTGAATTGGCCCAATATGCCTTACAGGAGCTCGCTTGCCCAGCTGCAAGTGTGCTATCGGAAAGAGTCTTCAGTGCAGCTGGATCAAAAAAGGACCCGTCTGTCAACCCAAAATGTGGATGATCTAACCTTCATTAAAATGAACCACGCATGGGTTTCCAAGGATTTTGTCCCACCTTCCCCTGATGACACATAGGGTGACAGAAAAATGGGTTGCTTTGGTCCACCTCTTCCTGGTACTTCACCTATTTCGCCTTTTGCATCAGTTGAATGTCCAACATCAACATATGCCACTTTCTAAAACTCCCTAACTGTGCTGCCTCCCCCCCCATGGCCGGGGTCACCACCTAGCGCACGACACCGTGCGAGTGCCGTTGCCCTGGACAGGTGGGTAGGCCGACTCTTGGGCGCGGGCACTGGCACAGGGTCCCTCATAGTGCAATCAAGTGTCTCTGACGGTGGTGGTGCACACCCGCCGTCAGACACACCGCTGTACTATGAGGGGCCCAGTGCCAGTACCGACGCCCACGAGTGGGCCCCCCTTGCTTGGCCAGGGCCCCAGCATTTGCAATCTTTACCTCTCCCTGCTCCTCCGCTGTGTAATTTGGCCGTCAAATCCATACTGTGCCTGACGCCGTCTGAGCCTGCCTCCTGAGACATATATTTTGAATGTGTACGCTATCCATACATGTTATCCGGGGATACGGTACCCTTTCTAACCTTTGTGCAATGACGTGCAATCCATACTGGGCCTAACACCGTCTGAGCCTGCCTCATGCTGTATAGACATACATTTTGAATGTGTACGCTATCCATACATGTTATCCGAGGATACGGTACCCCTTCTAACCTTTGTGCAATGACGTGCAATCCATACTGGACCTAACACCGTCTGAGCCTGCCTCATGCTGTATAGACATATATTTTGAATGTGTACGCTATCCATACATGTTATCCGGGGATACGGTACCCCTTCTAACCTTTGTGCAATGACGTGCAATCCATACTGGGCCTAACACCGTCTGAGCCTGCCTCATGCTGTATAGACATATATTTTGAATGTGTACGCTATCCATACATGTTATCCGGGGATACGGTACCCCTTCTAACCTTTGTGCAATGACGTGCAATCCATACTGGGCCTAACACCGTCTGAGCCTGCCTCATGCTGTATAGACATATATTTTGAATGTGTACGCTATCCATACATGTTATCCGGGGATACGGTACCCCTTCTAACCTTTGTGCAATGACGTGCAATCCATACTGGGCCTAACACCGTCTGAGCCTGCCTCATGCTGTATAGACATATATTTTGAATGTGTACGCTATCCATACATGTTATCCGGGGATACGGTACCCTTTCTAACCTTTGTGCAATCACGTGCAATCCATACTGGGCGTGAGAACGGCTGGCGAGCTGTTAAGCAAGCTACAGCACCTGTCCAGACAAGTACAGGGATTCCCTAGCGAGGAGACTTATTTGATTGTTTTCTATGTTGGGACAGCAATTTTTGGGGAGCACTATACTCTGGAGAATGATAGATGGGGCCCACCATACACTGGAACATTCCAAAGGTGGACATCAGACACTGGAGCAGCATTTACAGGGCCCATTATACACTAGAGCAGTATAAATGGGGCCCATTATGTTTGGAGCATTATTTGGGCCCATAAGACAGTGGAGCTTCATCCATGGGGACCAACATATACTGTAGCATTATGTGGAGCTCATCATATACTGTTTCAAACATTATATGGGACCAATGATTTTGTATGGAGAAATAGATGGGCCTCGTCATGAGATGTAAAAAGTGAGGTATTTTTCATTGTACTATACCGCTATTTCTCTGCCGTATCGGAGCATGATGAGTTGTGGTATGTGTTAAAGGGGCGCTCTTTCGCCCAGGGCACATGAAAACCTGCAGCCAGCCCTCCCCCCCCATAAATTTAGCCAAATAACCCCCATTTTTCAGTGCGTAACTTGTATTATGAAGTTAATTAAGGTTGACAAGCTTAAGTAAGAAGAATTGATGCTTTTGGCATTCAAATGGGCACTGTAGGTGTGTTTCCTGTCCTCCTCTCACTGCCGACTTTTATTCCCCATTGACTTACATTGGGTTTCGTGTTTCGGGACGACCCAGACTTTTCCCTATAATCGGACTATCTTGCTCGACCCGACTTTTGGAAAAGTCGGGTTTCACGAAACGAAACGCGACCCTAAAAAAAAAGCAAAAGTCGCTCAACTCTACTTTCAAATACAACTTGCCTAATAATTCTGCACACAGTGAATATGATGGGCCCCATGGATGATGCTCCAGTGTATGATGGGCCCCATATATAATTCTCCAGTGTATAATGCTCCCCATATATTGCTGCAAACATAAAAAATAATTAAATACCTCTCCTCGCTGGGCACTGCTCTACTCTGAACTCCTCAGCGTTGCCATTTTCCAGCTCTCTGCACTGTGACTGTTCAGCATCATATACACTTCATAGATAATTTGTTGCCCATATATGCCAAATTTGACTCAATTGTAACTACTAAATGTCGTTGTGCTACTGGACAACAAGATTTGATGTTTGAACATTAATGAGACAGTCGCACCATGAACAAAATAGATATAGAAAAAAACCAACGACCAAAAAATCTCAGAAGACATGTAGGAAATATAAAAAAATGCAATTTGTTAAATTGACTTACAAAGATAAATGAAACACAGTGAGGAAAAGGATCCAAACCTACTTGTACATGCAGAGAAATCATAGGACACACATGCAGGAGGGAGTGAATGTGAAGTGAATCACATTCAATTGTTAGCAAAAAGACATGTTTGCTCATAACAAAATTGCACATCTCCCAATAAGCCTCATTAAAATCACAAAGCCAGACATAAATCAGAGGTAAACAGCAGACAATGATGCAATGAAAATATAGAGTATTAAATTCATTACCTGGTCAAGGTGAGAGGCAACCCGCCCGGAGTGTGGGGGGGGACACACACCGGGCGGGTTGCCTCTCACAGAGACCCGGTAATGAATGTATTATGGCCACCACATAGTGCGCCATACAGAATAATGAGCCCCATAGATTTCTCCATACAGAATAATTGGCCCCATATAATGTATATGATGAGCTCCACATAATGCTACAGTATATGTTGGTCCCCATGGATGATGCTCCACTGTCTTATGGACCCAAATAATGCTCCATATATAATGGGCCCCATTTTAATGCTCCAGTGCATAATGGGTCCCATCGATGCTGCTCCAGTGTCTGATCTGCCCCTTTTAGAATGCTCCAGTATATGATGAACCCCATGGATGATGCTCCTGTGTCTTATGGGCCCAAATAATGCTCCATATATAATGGGCCCCATTTCTAATGCTCCAGTGTATAATGGGCCCCATAGATGCTGCTCCAGTGTCTGATCTGCCCCATTTAGAATGCTCCAGTATATGATGAGCCACATGGATGATGCTCCAGTGTATGATGGGCCCCATATATCATTCTCCAGTGTATAGTGCTCCCAAAAAATTGCTCCCAACCTTTAAAAAAATTAAATATCTCTCCTTATTGGGCACTGCTCTAGACGTCACAGCGGTGGAGCAGGGAGAGGTAAGTATTGCAAGTGCTGTGGCCCTGAGCAAGCAGGGGGGCCCTCTCGTGGGTGACAGCACTGGAACAGGGCCTCTCATAGTACGCCGGTGTGTCTGATGGTGAGTGGGCCCTCCCACCGGCAGAGACACTTTTGCGTACTATGAGTGGCCCTGTGCCAGTGCCGTCACCCACGAGTATGCCCCCCCACCTGCTCAGGGAACTGGCATTTCATCTGCACCTTCCTCTGTGTCACTGTGTAAGGTGGTATAGTATGCATGAAGGGGCACCTGAGTTTCATCAGGGTCAGATTCTGGCTCTGTAGAGTGCAAGGTGAATGTAGTGCTGTGGGTGAATGTACCAGCAGAATCATCTAGCAGTGGCTGTGCATCAGTGCACTCCATCTCTGATTCATGTTGAACTGGGGAATTCAGGATTTGACTTGATAACCCAGGCATGGTATGTGAAAAGAACTCCATAGAGTAATCTGAAGTGCTGGCTGCCGCATCCTTCACTTTTGGTGGGGGTGAAGGACACAAGGAAAGGAGTTGTTCATGACCAGAATCCTGCACTGACAACTCAGTGCTTGCATTTTTTGAAACTTCAGAAGAGGAGGCGATAGAGCTGGAGGCTGTTTCGGCAATGTAAGCCAAAACCAGTTCCTGATTCTCCAGCTTTAAAAGTGGTTTACCTACTCCCAGAAAAGGGAGCCTTCTAGGCCTTCTGGAGCCAGACCATGCCGCAGTCTCAACACCTCCTGCCTTAGCTGCTATTGTGCTTTTGGCACTACCAGCAGATGCACCACCACCACCATCAGTACCAGCTGGCCCCCCACGCCCACGTCCATGGCCTCTTCCACCATACTTCCTAACTTTTGTGACAATGGACCCAAAATACCAGCAGATATATGGTACTGTATCAATAGCATACAGCTGTATACAGTCTAGGGATTATTGTAAATTTCAGTATATATTTCATGAGTCAGACACAGACGCTCACAGGCTCATTATGGATTAGACAATAATATAAAAAGTAGAAAAAGGGTACAGTATCACCAGATATCAGGTATATATAGTATAGTTTAAACATTCAAAATCTCCGATTATATATTTAAGGAAGCAGACAGACACTCTCAGGCTCAGTATGGATTCGACAAGAATATAGAAAGTTGAGAAAGTGTTGGGGTAATTTTTAAATCTACATATATATTTCAGGAGTAACACACAGACTCACAGGCTCAGTATGGATCACACCATAATATAAAAAGAAGATCCGCAAGAAATAATCACACATGTGTGCCAATGTTCAAGGTGTCAATGATGCACTTAGAGTGGTGGGTGGAGGAGGATTTTCTGGCACAAAGGGTACTGTATCAACAGATACCAGGTATATATAGTATAGTGAAAATAGAAAAAATCTCCGTATGTATTTCAGGAGGCAGACAACGACGCTCTCAGGCTCAGTATGGATTAGACAATAATATACAAAGTTGAAAAAGGGTATAGTATCACCAGATACCAGGTATATATAGCATAGCTTAAACATTCTAAATCTCCGTATATATTTCAGGAGGCAGACACAGACACTCTCAGGCTCAGTATGGATTTGATAAGAATATAGAAAGTTGAGAAAGGGTACAGTAACACCAGATACCAGGTATATATAGTATAGTTTAAACATTTTAAATCTCTGTATATATTTCAGTAAGCAGATAGAGATGCTCTCAGGTTCAGTATGGATAACACCACAATATAAAAAGCAGTAAAAGGGTAATGGATCAGAAGCGTACAGCTGTATACAGTGTGGGGGTCATTGTAAATCTCCATATATATTTCCAGAGTCAAAAACAGACTCTGACTGGCTCTGTATGCATTAAACCAGAATATAAAAAGCAGTAAATGGGTAATGTATCACAAGAGTACAGCTGTATACAGTGTTGGGGTAATCATAAATCTCCAAATATATTTCCGTAGTAACAGACAGACGTTCACAGGCTCAGTCTGGTTTACACCAGAATATAAATAGCAAAAAGGGTACTGTATCAGAAGTGTACAGCTGTATACAGTGTTGGGGTAAATTTAAATCTCGGTATATATTTCCGGAGTCACCCTCAGATGCTCACTCAGTCTGGATTTGACCATAACACAAAATGTTTAAAAAAGGTACTGGATAACAAGATAGCAAGTATATATATTGTAGGGTACAATTTAAATCTCCGTATATATTTCCGTAGTGACCCTCAGACACTCACTCAGTATGGATTTGACCGTAATACAAAATGTCTAATAAAGGTACTGTATCACAAGATAGGAGGAGTATATAGTATAGGGTAAAATTTTTATCTCTGTATATATCGAAGGAGTAAACCACTCACGCTCACTCAGTATGGATTATACCGTAATAAAAAATTTAGAACTAAGGTACTGTATTAGCAGATACCAGGTGTATATAGTATAAGTGAATATGTAAATCTCCCTATATATTTCCAGAGTCACAAACAGATAGTCAGCATGTATTTCTCCGTGATACCAACCGGTACACGGTACTGTGTGAGGAGCATACAGCTCTATACGGTGTGGGAAATAATGAACACTCGTTCACTGTGCAGAAAAACAGAATAAAAGTAGGAGTGCTGTGTAAAAGCAGCCTGCACAGCAGTGTCCACACAGCAATACTGCTATAAGGCAGGCTAATAATCAGCGCTGCTGCACACAAGAAAATCCTCCCTGTCACTGGCAGGCAGCCTAATAACTACCGCTGCTGCACACAAGAAAATCCTCCCCTGTCACTGCACACTAACTGTACACAACAATTGCATTCAGCACAAGCACATAAGAACTTCTGTTTACAGGCCTAAGTGTCTCCCAAATGATAAACAGCGTCAGCAACCTCTCCCTACTGTAAAGATGGGCAGAAGAAAAATGGTGGTCGGCGGTGAGTGCTTTTATACACACTCCGTATATACATGGGTTGGACAAAATAATGCAAACACATAACGTTTTGGCATCATAATCTTCGAACATGTTATAAACATGCAAACCGTGACATTTGGTAATGTTTTGTAGTTGATTATTTTTGTTATGTGATATGTGTATGTAAATTAACTGTTTGTTTTGCATAATTGTAAGAACATTGATGAAAACCTGATACCAATGGCAGACCTCTTTGATTTTCAAAGAGGCCAAATTGTTGAGGCTTGTATGGCAGGCGCTAGTGTAACAGAAAGTGCCCGAATGCTTGGCGTGTCAAGAGGTACTGTCTCCAAAGTAATGACTGCGTTTGAAAGAGAAGGAAAAATGACCGCAGCAAAGCACAGAGTCCGGCCGAAAGTCAAAGTTGACTGAGAGAGACTATCAGACTGTAAATCAAATTGTGAGAGAGGATCGCAAGACCACGGCTCCAAAAATCAATCCTGAGCTCAATGAACACCTACAGAACACAGTTTCCATGAAAAATGTTTGTTGCGAGCTGCACAAATCTGGATTCCACGGAAGAGCTGCAATTTTAAAAACGCTGCTCTCAATGACAAATGTTTCCAAGCATTTAGAGTGATGTAGAAAACTCCAGAATAGGTCCCTCGAGCAGTGGAAACATGTGATATTCTCAGACGAATCATGGTTTACCCTATTTCCGACCTCCGGCCGAGTGTACGTTTGGAGACAGTCGAAAGAAGCTTTCCATCCAGACTGCCTTCTCCCAACCGTAAGACATGGCGGAGGTTCTGTGATGATGTGGGGTGCTATTTCGTGGAAATCCACCGGGCCAATGATATCCCTTCATGGAAGAATTAACAGCCGCCATTATTTAGGCATTTTGGGCAACCAAGTGCATCCTATGGTTCAAGCACTGTTCCCGGAGGGGAATGCCATCTTTCAGGATGATAATGCACCAATTCATACAGCTAGAATCATTAAAGCATGGCACGAGGAACATTGTTATGAAGTTGAGCATCTCATCTGGCCCCCACAATCCCCAGACCTCAACATTATTGAGCATTTATGGCAGATTTTAGAGATTCAAGTTAGATGTCGATTTCCGCCCGCCACCATCGTCGCTCAAAGAACTGGAGGGTGTTTTAACTGAAGAATGGGCTACAATTCCTTTGGAAACAATTCACACCTGAATGAATCCATACCTCAGATAATTGAGGCTGTAATCGCCGCAAAAGGTGGACCTACACCATATTAAACTAACTTTTGTTGATGTTCCAGGTGTTTCCATTATTTTGTCCAACCACCGGATTTCAGGAGTCACACTCAGATGCTCACTCAGTCAGTATGGATTTAACTGTAATCCAAAATGTTGACAAAAGTTACTGTATCAGCAGATACCAGGTGTATCCAGTCTAGGGGTAATTGTAAATCTCCGTTATATTTCCAGAGTCAGACAAAGACACTCACAGGCTCAGTATGGATTAGACCAGAATATAAAAAGTCAAAAAAGGGTAATGTATTACAAGCGTACAGCTGCATACAGTGTTGGGGTCATTTTAAAGGTGTGTGCACACGCTGCGGATTCTGCTACGGTTCCGCAGCGGTTTTTGGCCTGCGGAACCGCAGCATTTTCTGCTGCGGTGTACAGTACCATTGTAGTCTATGAGAATCAAATACCGCTGTGCACATGCTGCGGAAAAAAACGCGCGGAAATGCTGCATTTTTTTTCCGCAGCATGTCAATTCTTTGTGCGGTTCTGCAGCGGTTCCGCACCCATAGACTTTCATTGATTTTGCAAAATCCACAGAAAAAACACAGACATAAAGAGATCTGCGTTTTTTTGTGCGGATTAGGTGTAAAAACCGCTGCAGAATGGGGAGAAATGATGTCATGTTGGAGGAAGTGTAGTGTGTGGGCGGAGTATAGTGTGCAGTCACCATATTTCCTGGAAGATGGAGGGCTACCTTCGCATGGAGATGGACGTGGGACATTTGATAGACTTGGTATGTATGTATGTATGTATATATGTATGTATGTGTCTGTCTGTATGTGTCTCCATACGACGGTAGTGCGACAATTGTGCTCAATCGCCGCATGGGCCTGCTGCTCCCATCTGGCTATGGGATGGGAGAGTAGGCCCTGTGGCCACCAAGCACAATTGTACAGTGCTAAACACGTAACAAAACACATAACATACATGTAACATACATTACATACATGTAACAGACATGACATACAACACCAAACATACCGTAATACAGTCCGCCGAAAATAGCCCTAAAAATAGCGTCCCACGGCGATCTCTGCTGTCTTCAGGCGATACACTAGCAGGAGCGGTGCTCCTGCAGTGTACCGCCGAGCTTCCCAGTGTTCGGGTGCTCTGGGACCTCGCTTTACGGCACTATAGCTGCGTGTGAACTTTCCCTCACAGCAGTGCCATTAAGGAGGTTACCGGAGTCAATGAACTCAGGTAAACTCTGGCGCATGCGCATTACACACTGCAGGAGCTTAGCTCCTGTCAGTGTGTTTGTGCAGCCATGGAGAATGGTCACATCTGCTGATGTGACTGTTCTCCATGGCAGATCATTGTGGGACACTCATTTAAAGGACTGCGACGGAACGGTAGGTATATAATTGGTTTGTTTTTTTATTTTTTATCTAGGTGATCGAGGGCGTCACATTGAATTAAGCGTTAAATAAAATATTGTCAAAAACAGTTTTTTATTTCATTTAAAAAAATGTTTTAATGTGTCTGTGTTTTTTTCACATTATAACATTGGATTAATAATGGATCAGCGTCTTATTGACGCCTCTCCATTATGAACCGGGCTTAATGTCACCGATCAAAGGAGACATTAACCACTTTATTACCCCACATCCCACCGCCACGGAGCTGGAGTGGGAAGAGTGGGCTTAGTGCCAGAATTGGCACATCTTATTGATGCGCCATTTCTGGGGTGGCTGTGGGCTGATATTTGTAGCCAGGGGAAGGCCAATATCCATGGCCTCTTCCTAGGCTATGAACATCAGCCCGCAGCTGTCTGCATAGCCTTTCTGGCCCTAAAATATGGGGGGACCCCCACGTCATTTTTTTTTGGGGGGTCCCCCTTTTTTTTAGAGCCAGAAAGGCTACGCAGACATCAGCGGGCTGATATTCATAGACTGGGAAAGGTGACATGGATATTAACCCCTTCCCAGGTTGCAAATATCAGCTTGCAGTTGTCTGCTTTGCCTTTCTGGCCCTAAAAGATGGGGGATGCCCAAGTCATAATTTTTTTTTTTGAGGCCCTTTTTTTAGAGCTAGATAAGCTATGGGAAAGGGGACCTGGATATTAACCCTTTCCCAGGTGGTACATTTCAGGCTGCAGCTGTCTGCGTAGCTTGTCTGGCTAAAAAAAAAGGCCTAAAAAAAAAATAATGCCGTGGGGGTCCCCCCCAAATTTTATGGACACAAAGCCTATGCAGACAGCTGTGGCCTGATATCTACCACCTGGGAAAGGGGACCTGGATATTAATTACTCCTTAACAGGTTGTAGATATCAGGCCGCAGCTGTCTGCGCACGCTTTCTGGCCCTAAATATTGGGGGGACAACCACTTATTATTTTTTTGGCCACTTTTTTTACAGCCAGATAAGCTACGCAGAAGTCTGCGGCCTGATATGTACAACCTGTGAAGGGGTTAATATCCATGTCCCCTTTCCAAGGCTAGGGATATTAGGCCGCAGATGTCTGCTTAGCCTTTCTGCCCCTAAAATATAGGGGGGACGTTGCGGTTACACTCAAGTTTTGAGGCAGAAAGGATCCGCAGACAACTGCGGGCTGATATTTATAGCCTAGGAAAAGGACAGGGTATTAACTAGAGTTGAGCGACTTTTGGTTTTTTAGGGTCGAGTTTCCCTTCGTGAAACCCGACTTTTCCAAAAGTCGGGTCGAGCAAGATCGGCCGATTATAGGGAAAAGTCGGGGTCGTCCCGAAACACGAAAACCAATGTAAGTCAATGGGGAATAAAAGTCGGCAGTGAGAGGAGGACAAGAAACACACCTACAGTGCCCATTTGAATGCCAAAAGCATCAATTCTTCTTACTTAAGCTTGTCAACCTTAATTAACTTCATAATACAAGTTACGCACTGAAAAATGGGGGTTATTTGGCTAAAGTTGTGGGGGGGTAGGGCTGGCTCCAGGTTTTCATGTGCCCTGGGCGAAAGAGTGCCCCTTTAACACATACCACAACTCATCATGCTCCGATACGGCAGAGAAATAGCGGTATAGTACAATGAAAAATACTTCACTTTTTACATCTCATGACGAGGCCCATCTATTTCTCCATACAGAATCATTGGTCCCATATAATGTTTGAAACAGTATATGATGAGCTCCACATAATGCTACAGTATATGTTGGTCCCCATGGATGAAGCTCCACTGTCTTATGGGCCCAAATAATGCTCCAAACATAATGGGCCCCATTTCTAATGCTCTAGTGTATAATGGGCCCTGTAAATGCTGCTCCAGTGTCTGATGTCCACCTTTGGAATGTTCCAGTGTATGGTGGGCCCCATCTATCATTCTCCAGAGTATAGTGCTCCCCAAAAATTGCTGTCCCAACATTGAAAACAATCAAATAAGTCTCCTCGCTAGGGAATCCCTGTACTAGTCTGGACTCCTCGTCGTCCCCATCTTCCATCTCACTGCACAGTATTTCAACCTTGCAAGTGCTGTGATCCTGAGCAAGCAGGGGGGGCCCACTCGTTGGCGACAGCACTGGCACAGGGCCTCTGATAGTACGGTGGTGTGTCTGATGGCAGGTGGGCCGAACCTGCACTTTCATCTGCAGCTTCCTCTTTGTCACCGTGTAAGATGGAACTGTATATGGGAAGGGTAACCTGAGTTTCATCAGGGTCAGATTCAGGTCGTCTAGCGTGCGAGGGGAATGTAGTGATCTGGGTCAATGTACCAGCAGATTCATCGAGCAGTGGCTGGGCATCAGTGCACTTGTGTCGCCCCCAGGAGTATGGTCGCCACAGTGGCATTACCTTCCTCCTAGGGAGTGTGATGTCATGCTTGGGAGCAACGAAGGATCTCTCTAGTAGGTTAACTGATTGGGCGGTGTTATTCCTACGAGTCATGACCCTCCAAACAGCGTTCATGAAGGCAAAGTGTTTGTTTTACGTGGGCAGTATGGTTGCAAAGCTGAACCTTAAAGGAATGTCCAGAAGGGCACCACCAGTAGTGGAGCCTACGGTTAAATTCGACTCCACCTGGGAAACCTCAACCATGCCAGCTACAGAAAAGATGCACACATTGCAAGCTTAATTCCGTTAACGAACGAGACTCCGTCATGCCCCGCGGTCCGAGTCCGGCTTACTAGAGGGACACGTGAGGCTCTGGCACATGAGATTGGCCAATAACTGGTGTGTCATGCCCTTACATGTCCGTGGCTGCATGTGCGCTACACTGAAAAGGCCAGCGTTTGTCGCTTACAGGTGCAGATAACCCGCTGAACAACGTTAGTGATGGGGATCACTGATTACAATTATTACCCGCAAACGATGATTTTCCAGTAAGTGCAGGTCAACCGCAGTTCCGGAATTAGGCCTAACCGTCATTCCTGAAAAAATGAAAAACTTACGTGTGCAAACCACAGGTGCTGTAGCTTGCTTAACAGCTCGCCAGCCGTTCTCACGCCCAGTATGGATTACACGTGATTGCACAAAGGTGAGAAAGGGTACCGTATCCCCTGATAACATGTATGGATAGCGTACACATTCAAAATATATGTCAATACATCAGGAGGCAGGTTCAGACGGTGTTAGGCCCAGTATGGCTTGCACGTGATTGCACAAAGGTGAGAAAGGATACCGTATCCCCGGATAACATGTATGGATAGCGTACACATTCAAAATATATGTCTATACATCAGGAGACAGGCTCAGACAGTGTTAGGCCCAGTATGGATTGCACGTGATTGCACAAAGGTGAGAAAGGGTACCGTATCCCCGGATAACATGTATGGATAGCGTACACATTCAAAATATATGTCTATACATCAGGAGGCAGGCTCAGACGGTGTCAGGCACAGTATGGATTTGACGGCCCAGACTACACAGTGGAGGAGCAGGGAGAGGTAAAGATTGCAAATGCTGGGGCCCTGCCCAAGCAAGGGGGGCCCACTCGTGGGCGTCGGTACTGGCACTGGGCCCCTCATAGTATGGCGGTGTGTCTGACGGCGGGTGTGCACCACCACCATCAGAAACACTTGATTGCACTATGAGGGACCCTGTGCCAGTGCCCGTGCCCAAGAGTCGGCCTACCCACCTGTCCAGGACAACGGCACTCGCACGGTGTCGTGCGCTAGGTGGTGACCCCGGCCATGGGGGGGAGGCAGCACAGTTAGGGAGTTTTAGAAAGTGGCATATGTTGATGTTGGACATTCAGCTGATGCAAAAGGCGAAATAGGTGAAGTCCAAGGAAGAGGTGGACCAAAGCAAGCCATTTTTCTGTCACCCTATGTGTCATCAGGGGAAGGTGGGACAAAATCCTTGGAAACCCATGCATGGTTAATTTTAATGAAGTTTAGATCATCCACATTTTGGGTTGACAGACGGGTCCTTTTTTCTGTCAGCATTGATCCAGCTGCACTGAAGACTCTTTCCGATAGCACACTTGCAGCTGGGCAAGCGAGCTCCTGTAAGGCATATTGTGCCAATTCAGGCCAGGTGTCCAGTTTAGCGGCCCAATAGTCAAAGGGGAATGACCTGTGTGGGAGAACATCGATATGGGAGGAAAAGTAGTTTGTAACCATAGTTGACAACTGCTGTCTCCTGTCACTTTCCATCGATGCAGTATTACCAGTTGTGTGAGCGGTACTTGAAAAATCAGTCCACAACATTGTCATGAAACCCCTGTCTCCAACACCACTTCTGCTGTGTGCACCATGAACACCTCTGCCAAGCTGCCCCCGGCCCGTACAGCTCGTGTGAGAACCATCACCGCTGCTGTGTGCTGGGAATGCCTCAAGCAACCGATTTACCAGAGTTGCTTGTTTATTAGCCAATATTAGGTCAAGGTTCTCCTGTGGCATGATGTTTTGTAATTTGCCTTTATAGCGTGGATCCAGGATGCTGGCCAACCAGTAGTCATCATCGTTCATCATTTTGGCAATGCTGGGGTCCCTTTTTAGGATCTGCAAGGCATAATCTGACATGTGGGCCAATGTTCCCAGTGTCAATGATGCACTGCGAGTGCTGGTTGGAGGAGCACTTTCTGGCAAATCCACATCCCTCCAGTCACGCACAAACCCTGTACCAGACCTTGCCACGCCAACATTTTCACTTGCCCCACGAGATGCATCCTCCTCCCCTAAGTAATCATCCCCATCATCAACCTCCTCCTCCTCTTCTTCCTCCACCTTGTCCAGGAGAGGTCCCTGAGCAGACAATGGCTGAATGTCATCAAGGATTCCCTCCTACTCTTCCTCCTCATCAACATTGGCTGCAGACGCCTGCTCCTTAAGGTGCGTCAAAGTTTGCATGAGCAGACGCATAAGTGGGATGCTCATGCTTAGGATGGCGTCGTCTGCGCTTACCAGCCGTGTGCATTCCTCAAAACACTGAAGGACTTTTCAGAGGTCTTTCAGCTTCGACCACTGCACACCTGTCAACTCCATGTCTGCTCTCAAAGTGCCTGGCCGTGTATCCTCCCACAAATGCATTATGGCCTGCCTCTGCTCGCACAGCCGCTCCACCATGTGCAGGGTGGAGTTCCACCTTGTTGCAATGTCGATAATGAGGCGGTGGTTGGGAAGGTGGAGCAATCGCTGCAGCTTCTGCATACGAACAGAGTGTACAGGCGACCGGCGGATGTGCGTGCACAGTCTTCGCACCTTCTGGAGCAGGGCTGTTAACTCCGGATAATTTTTGAGGAAGCACTGCACCACCAGGTTCAAGGTGTGAGCCAAGCAAGGTATGTGGCTGAGTTTTGAAAGGGCTATGGCTGCCACAAAATTACGGCCGTTATCACTAACTACCTTGCCTGCCTCAAGATGTACACTGCCCAGCCATGACTCAGTTTGTCGCTTCAAGTACTCGGCCAGCACCTCGGAGGTGTGTCTGTCGCCCAAACACATCATCTGCAACACAGCCTGCTGACGCTTTCCACTAGCTGCTCGATAGGGGGACACCTCGTGTGCAACAGTGGCAGCTGCAGATGGAGTGCTCGTACGACTGCGCTCTGTGGACGAGCTTTCGCTTCTGGAGGAGGAGGAGGAGGGACGAACGCCTACAGCCAACTGTTTCCTATACCGTGGGCTAGGCAGCACTGTCCCACCACCGCTGTCCCCTGTGGACCCTGCATCCACCACATTAACCCAGGGCGCAGTGATGGACACGTAACGGCCCTGGCCATGCCGACTGGACCATGCATCAGTTGTGAGGTGCACCTTTCCACTCACTGACTGCTTAAGTGCATGGACAATGCGGTCTTTTACATGATGGTGGAGGGCAGGGATGGCTTTGCGAGAGAAGAAGTGGCAACTGGGTAGGTCATAGCGTGGTACTGCATAGGCCATGAGTTCGCGGAATGCTGCGCTTTCCACCAACCGATAGGGCATCATCTCAAACGAGATTAGTTTGGCAATGTGGGCGTTCAAACCCAGTGTACGCGGATGAGAGACTGAGTACTTTCTTGACCTACTCATAGTGTCTGGGAGGGTGAGCTGGACTTGAGAGCTGCATATGGTGGAAGTAGCGGTGGACAGGGCGGACTGAGAGAGGGTTGATGATGGTGATGGAGTTGGTGTTCTTTCTGATGGCCTAGATTCAGTATTTCGTTGATATAACAGTGGGATTCCCTGACTGCTGTGGCCTTGCAACGACACCTTAACATTTGCTGCTGTGCTAACCGGTGGGCTTACAGTGGGGGAAACAATGTAGCATTGCTGACTACCTTCTTTGTGATCAGTTGCACATGTGGCACTTGAGGTTTGGTGTTGTGTCCACGCTTGCAAGTGCATGGTGGTTAAATGTCTAAGCATGCAACTGGTATTCAAATTTTTCAGATTTTTCCCTCGGTTAAAGGTCTTTGCGCACTTCTTACAGATAACCTTGGCCTGATCATGAGGATTTTGTTCAAAAAAGTGCCACACTGCACTCTTCCTACTTTGGCAGACATTTTGCGGCCTAGCACGCTGTGATCTTTTGACCCTCTGGACAAGCTGTCCAGCAACTCTTTCGATTTTTGGAACCTGTCTTTGGAGTGCTCCGGGCCTGCCAGATAACAGCTGTTGCGATGTCGATGTCTGCTGTGGATGCTCCTCATCTGAGCTATTGGAAGCAGCACCCTCTTCCCCCAATGGATGCCAATCTGGGTCAACAACTGGGTCATCCATCACCTCCTCTTCTATGTCATGTGCACCTTCCTCTGTGTCACCGTGTATGGTGGTATAGTGTGCGGGAAGGGGCACCTGAGTCTCATCAGGGTCAGAATCTGGCTCTGTACACTGCGAGGACAATGTAGTGCTGAGTGAATGTACCAGCAGAATCATCTATCAGTGGCTGTGCATCAGTGCACTCCATGTCAGATTCATCTTGGCCTGGGTAATTCACCATTTCACTTGATAATCCAGGCATGGTATGTGAAAACAGCTCCATGGAGTAATCAGTAGTATGGCCTGCATCATCCTTCAATCTTGGTTTTGGTGAAGGACACAAGGAAAGGTGTGGTTCATGAACATGAGTCTCCAATGACGACTCAGTGCTTTTACTTTTTACAACTTCAGAAGAGGAGGCGATAGAGCTGGAGGCTGAGTCAGCAATGTAAGACAAAACTTTTTCCTGATGCTCTGGCTTTAAAAGCGGTTTGCCAACTCTTAGAAAACTAAGCCTTCGAAGCCTTATGGAGCCAGATGATGACGCATGCTCAACACCTCCTGCATTCGGTCCTATTTTGCTCTTGCCACTACCATCAGATCCACCACCAACACCATCATTACCAGCTGCCAACCCCCGCCCAATTCCATGGCCTCTTCCACCAGCCTTCCTCATTTTTTGTAGAAATGTAGACAAAATCCAACAAACTATATAGTAATGTAAAACAAGGTACAAGGTGTCTATAGGACAGGGGAGATTTTGAATTTCTGCACACACTAGTGGACACTGGACACTTTTGGATTGTGTGACGCCCACTGAATATCACAGAGCTATGTCACAGGCTCGATGGCACAGGTGTGAAAAAAGTGACTACAGGATAAGGGAGATTTTGAATTTCTGCACACACTAGTGGACACTGGACACTTTTGGATTGTGTGAGGCCCACTGAATATCAGAGTGCTATGTCACAGGCTCGATGGCACAGGTGTGAAAAAAGTGACTACAGGATAAGGGAGATTTTGAATTTCTGCACACATTAGTGGACACTGGACACTTTTGGATTGTGTGAGGCCCACTGAATATCAGAGCGCTATGTCACAGGCTCGATGGCACAGGTGTGAAAAAAGTGACTACAGGATCACAGAGATTTTGAATTTCTGCACACACTAGTGGACACTGGACACTTTTGGATTGTGTGAGGCCCACTGAATATCAGAGCGCTATGTCACAGGCTCGATGACACAGGTGTGAAAAAAGTGACTACAGGATAAGGGAGATTTTGAATTTCTGCACACACTAGTGGACACTGGACACTTTTGGATTGTGTGAGGCCCACTGAATATCAGAGCGCTATGTCACAGGCAGAAATTGGCTAGTGTATCACAAACTACAAGGTGTATGTAGAATTGGGCAGAATAGGAATCTCCCTAGAGTGTAGGTCTGTAAGAACGGAACAAGTCCTCCACTTATCCTTCCACAGTGACACACAGATAGCTTCACTGTGGCCGTGATAACAGCCGTTACACGGTACTGAGAGGAGCGTGCACGTACACGGCTGTCCGGTGTACGTAAAATTGTCAAGCTCCGTGTTTTTTAAGTATACGGACTGACACACGCTGTCTCTCTATAGTTTTGAATGTGATCAAACAGCAAATATATTTAACTGTTTGAAAGCTAGACAAAACTAGTAGGTGCAGGTCTGTAAGAACGGAACATGTCCTCGACTTATTCTCACAGAGTGACACACAGATAGCTTTACTGTGGCTGTGATAACAGCCGTTACACGGTACTGTGTGAGGAGCGTACACCGCTGTATGGTGTGAAAAAATGCACGCTCAGTACCTCAGCAGGACAAAAAAAAAATTGGGATTGCTTTTAAAAAAGCAGTTTGCAGAGCAGTGGGTAAACAGCAATGCAGCTGTCAGGAAGCCTTAGAAGGCAGCCTAACAACCAACACCGCTGATCCAACACAATATAGCCTCCCCTTGCACTGCACACACAGTGACTGGTGTGTTGTACAGGCAAAATCGCTAGCAGCAGAAGCAGTTTTTTTTTCTTCTTCCCTGCCTAACGCTCTCCCTACAGAATCAGCAGCAGCAACCTCTTCCTATGCTAAGATCGGCAGAAGTAAGATGGCGGTCGGCGTGTACGCCCTTTTATAACCCCTGTGACGCCCACCAAAGCAAGCCAATCACTTGCATGCCCTTCTGAAAGATGGTGGTGACCCCTGCCTATGTCATCACGTTGCCCACAGTGTCCGTGGATCCTGATTGGCTGAAAAAGGGCAGAAAACAAACTTTTGAAACACGACTTTGGCGCGTAAGTCGCCGACCTCGTGGCCGACCTCATCCTAGGGTCGGGTTTCGTTTCATGAAACCTGACTTTGCCAAAAGTCGGCGACTTTTGAAATTTTTAGACCCGTTTCGCTCAACTCTACTGACGGCACATCCTAGTCTGAATATGTGCATACCAAAAAACAGCTTACATATCAAAATAATGAAATGATTGCACTCAATTGCATTAAGGCTTATCAAATATGAAATATATGAAGTGTGAATAGCATAATGGCTTTTGGAATTTAGAAAAAACATATGAGATACTTAGCACAAAATTTGGCCAAAAGATGTGAGCCCATTCACCAACGTAAAGGTGATCTCATTGAACGGGTCCCTATTCTAACTGCCTAATGTGAACTACTGGCTAATAACAAGATAAAGCCTATATTTATAGGAAGATAGGAACCAAGAAGTGATTGGATGTAATTAAAATCACAGCTTGATGAAGGGCGGAGTGCTCAGTCAGAAACATAACATATAAATGACAGAAAAAAGTGATGGCACATCCTAGTCTAAATAGGTGCAAACCAAAAAAACGGCTGTTATTTGCTATGCACCTATTCAGACTAGGATGAGGTAACGCATCGACTTCAATGTCTTCCACGTCCACTCAGGGCCAGAGCACTGAAGAGCAACCATCTGTCTCTTCACCACCTGCCAAAGTGCCCAGTCAGTCAGAGAGCCCTGGACAGGAGCCATCACAGTCTCTAATTCTGTTCTCTGAATCTGTTGGCTTTGAAAGAGGGGGCCAGCCAAGCAGCATTCAGGAATGTGAAGAAGAGGGAGTACGCAGTGATGAGCAGCTTCTTTGTCCCTCTGAATCTGAAGAGGCAGGTGGGCCAGTGCCTATGGTCATCACACCTCAGTACGCATCAGATGACTCAGGTGCCACTTTCTGGTGCGTACGGTGCTGGCGAGACAACCCAGGAGAAGCAGGTGTTTGAAGAGGGGAGTGTAGATGATGAGGTCCTTGACCCATCATGGCGTGAGGAACAGGAAGGTGGTGGGAGCAGCTCTGAGGAAGAAATTCCCCGAATGGCCAAAACAGGAGGGAGAGGGAGGGGGCAGACTTGGTTGCCTGTAGCCTCCACTTCGGCACCCGTTAGGAGCATTCCTCTTCCAAAAGCCAAAACGGGCGCTCCCAAGACTTGCAGTGCGTGGTCCTTTTTTGACACAGTTGCAGATGACATTTGCTTTGTCAAATGCAAGTCTGTGTCATCAGAAAGTCAAAAGAGGGAAAAATGTCAGCAACCTCAATACCACAAATATGTGGAAACATGTGCGGACCAAGCACGAGGTGGAGTTACACAGACACACTGAAGACGTAGGTCAACGTACAGCACCACCTACCACCTCTTCAGCTCGTGTTGGGGCCTCTTCCTCCAGCTCACACACAGCTGGTTCGGCTTCCTCACAGGATCGTCAAGGAAGAACCTCTGGCACTGTTGTACGGAGACCCAGTGACATTCCACCCACAGCACCACGTTCAGTCATCCTCACACTCCCAGGCCACTCTACAGCCATCGGTAGCACAGGCATGGGATAAAAGGCGGTCATACTCGGCAAACCATCCCCGAGCACAGGCTCTGAATGCTGGCATCGCCAATCTACTGGCCCTTGAAATGCTCTCATTCAGGCTGGTGGAGACTGACACCTTCTGGAACTTCATGGCATTGGCAGTCCCATAATACACCATGCCCAGCCGTTTTTATTTCAGCAGGCAAGCCATCCCTGCCCTGGAAAAGCATGTGGAGGAAAAAATAAAACATGCGCTACTAAACGCCTTCAGTAGCAAGGTCCACCTGACCACCGATGCGTGAACCAGTAACCATGGTCAGGGACGATACCTTTCCCTCACTGGGTCAATGTTGTGGAGCTGGGTACAGATCTGGAGAGTAGCGCTGTACGTGTTCTGCCAACTCCACGGATTGCAGGAATCCAGTCTGTACACATTGACTCCTCATCCTACTCAAGTTCGTCAGAAACAGCGCTGCAGGAGCCTGTTATGACCAATATGAGCACAGCCGTGGCCAAACGTCAACAGGCCGTATTGAAATTAATTTCTTTGGGGAATCGAAGCCACACAGCGCAGGAGCTCTGGAATGCCATCAAGCAGGAGAGTGACGTGTGGTTTCTGCCAGCGAATCTCCAGCCAGGCTTGGTAGTGTGTGACAATGGCCAAAATCTGGTGGCAGTTCTGGGCCTAGGCAACCTCACTCACATCCCATGACTGGCACATGTGCTGAACTTGGTCATGCAGAGCTTTCTGAGGGACTATTTCTGAGGGATCTTGATGCACTGCTGCACAAGGTCTGCATAGAGTGCGCTCACTTGCGGCGTTCCAGCACGGCAAGATCGCGCCTTGCTGCTCTGCAGCGCCGATTGCGCCTTCCGGAACATCGCATCATATGTGACCTACCCACCCAGTTGAATTCAACATTACATATGTTGGAGCGGTTGTGTGAGCAGCAGGCAGCAGTAATGGAGTACCAGCTGCATCAGGCGCAAACAAGTCGCACTGTGCACCGGTCACACTTCAGCACCACTGAGTGGGCCTCTATGAAGGACATCTGCCTCGTTTTGCGTGCCTTCGATGATTCCACGCGAATGGCGAGTGCAGATGATGCACTAGTCAGCATGACTGTCCCCCTTATCTGCCTGCTTCAAAAAACACTGCAAGCACTAAGGGAGGAGGTTTTGGAAGAGGTGGAGGATGAGGAGTCACAAATGCCATCTGCTTCTTGTCAGTCTGCGCTACGTGGTTCCTCACAAAGGCCAAGGCAGGGGAGACTTTGTGAGGAGGATGAGGAGGAGTCAATGGAGAAGGAAGACATCTCTTCAGAGGAAGGGAGGTACACAATGATCTAGTCAGTATGTACAGCGAGGGTGGGGTGATGCAGAGCAGGCAGAGATGACGCCTCAAGCAGGGGACAGTGTTTCTTTGGCAGTTGGGAGTCTGCAGCACATGGTTGATTTCATGCTGCAGTGCCTGAGAAACGACCGCTGCATCGCCCACATTCTCAACACGGCTGATTATTGGGTGTACTCCTCGCTACTGGGACAACTTACAAAGCCTCATACCACCGTTGAACCGGGAGCATAAAATGCGGGAGTACCAAGCAGTGCTGCTAATGCTTTACAAAGCAGCTCTGTGCGTCAAGGCAGTGGAGGAAGCTCTGCACAAAGAGGGAGCAGAGGCAACGCCTCAGCACAAGGCAAGAACAGTATGGCCCAAATGTGGCAAAGTTTTGTGTGTCCGCCACAAATGTCTACACCATCACAGACGGCTCCAGTCAGCAGGAGGCAACGTTTCCGTCAAATGGTGACAGACTACATGTCTTTCCCTGTCAGTGTACTCCCAGACGACTCTTCCCCCTTCAAGTTTTGGGTCTCTAAGCTGGATACATGGCCACAGCTTAGCCAGTATGCATTGGAGGTGCTGTCTTGCCCTGCTGCCAGTGTATTATTGGAACGCGTCTTTAGTGCCGCAGGTGGTGTACTAACAGACCGTCGCACGCGACTATCCTCCGATAACGTTGACCGGCTTACTTTTCTGAAAATGAACTAGGCCTGGATCTCGCCAGAATTTGCCAGTCCTCTTCCAGAATAAATAATTGGTTGGCAACAGTTTCAGGTCTCCTGTTGTGTTCATGTTTCCACCACCTGAACTGTAATCCCTGGGCTTCAACACAGCCAGCTGTCGCTCAGAAGTGCCGTCTGCACAGAGAAAAACACTAGCTCCTGTGCTACTGGGGTTCAGTAACGCCAGCTGCTCCCCTGCTGTGTGGACGGCAAAGTCTCCTGCTCCCTCCACAATAAAACTACTACTGATTTTTAACCGTGTTCCACTTAGGCCTCAGGCTCCACTGTCTCTAGTATTTCCCCTGGCCTCCAACCCCGCAAGTTGCTGCTCTGAAGTGGCATCTGCACAATCCACACTTGTTCCTGTGTTACTGGGGCTCAGTTATGTCAGTTGATCCCCTGATGTGTGTCCAGCAATGTCTCCTGCTCTGTCCACATTCCCATTACTAGTAGTGGGAATGTGGACAGAGCAGGAGACATTGCCGGACACACATCAGGGTATCAACTGACGTGACTGAGCCCCAGTAACACAGGAACAAGTGTGGATTGTGCAGTTGCCACTTCTGAGCAGCAACTGGTGCGTTTGGAGGCTAGGGGAAATACTAGAGACAGTGGAGCCAGAGGCCTAAGTGGAGCACGGTTACAATCAGTAGTAGTCTTCAACCTATATAAAACGTGCTGCAAGTTGGCCTCCGCCTGCTGCATGATTGATCTTGGGCTTCAACACAGCCAGTTGTCGCTCAGAAGTGCTGTCCGCACAGAGAAAAACACAAGCTCCTGTGTTAGTGGGATTCAGTAACGTCAGCTGCTCCCCTGCTGTGTGGACGGCAAAGTCTCCTGCTCCCTCCACATTGACACAACATCCGATTTTCTACTTGTTCCAAGTTGGCCTCCGCCTGCTGCATGATTGATCCTGGGCTTCAACACAGCCAGTTGTCGCTCGGAAGTGCTGTTCGCACAGAGAAAAACACTAGCTCCTGTGTTAGTGGGGTTCAGTAACGCCAGCTGCTCCCCTGCTGTGTGGACGGCAAAGTCTCCTGCTCCCTCCACAATCAAGCTAGATCACATTTTCAACTTGCTCCAAGTAGGCCTCAGCCTGCTGCATGATTGATCCTGTGCTTCAACACAGCCAGTTGTCACTCGGAAGTGCTGTCCGCACAGAAAAAAAACACAAGCTCCTGTGTTAGTGGGGTTCAGTAACGTCAGCTGCTCCCCTGCTGTGTGGACTGCTATATCTCCTGCTGCCTCCACATTCAAGCTGGATCATATTTTCAACTTGCTCCAAGTAGGCCGCAGCATGCTGCATGATTGATCCTGGGCTTCAACACAGCCGGTTGTCGCTCGGAAGTGCTGTCCGCACAGAGAAAAACAAAAGCTCCTGTGTTAGTGGGGTTCAGTAACGCCAGCTGCTCCCCTGCTGTGTGGACGGCAAAGTCTCCTGCTCCCTCCACATTGACACAACATCCGATTTTCTACTTGTTCCAAGTTGGCCTCCGCCTGCTGCATGATTGATCCTGGGCTTCAACACAACCAGTTGTTGCTCGGAAGTGCTGTCCGCTCAGAGAAAAACACAAGATCCTGTGTTAGTGGGGTTCAGTAACGTCAGTTGCTCCCCTGCTGTGTGGACAGCAATATCTCCTGCTGCCTCCACATTCAAGCTAGATCACATTTTCAACTTGCTCCAAGTAGGCCTCAGCCTGCTGCATGATTGATCCTGTGCTTCAACACAGCCAGTTGTCGCTCGGAAGTGCTGTCCGCACAGAAAAAAACACAAGCTCCTGTGTTAGTGGGGATCAGTAACGTCAGCTGCTCCCCTGCTGTGTGGACGGCTATATCTCCTGTTGCCTCCACATTCAAGCTAGATCATATTTTCAACTTGCTCCAAGTAGGCCTCAGCCTGCTGCATGATTGATCCTGGGCTTCAGCACAGCCAGTTGTCGCTCAGAAGTGCTGTCCGCACAGAGAAAAACACAAGCTACTGTGTTAGTGGGGTTCAGCAACGTCAGCTGCTCCCCTGCTGTGTGGACGGCAAAGTCTCCTGCTCCCTCCACAATCAAACTACTACTGATTTTTAACCGTGCTCCACTTAGGCCTCTGGCTCCACTGTCTCTAGTATTTCCCATGGCCTCCAACCCCGCCAGTTGCTGCTCTGAAGTGGCGTCTGCACAATCCACACTTGTTCCTGTGTTACTGGGGCTCAGTCACGTCTGTTGATCCCCTGATGTTTGTCCGGCAATGTCTCCTGCTCTGTCCACATTCCCATTACTAGTAGTGGGAATGTGGACAGAGCAGGAGACATTGCCGGACACACATCAGGGGATCAACTGACGTGACTGAGCCCCAGTAACACAGGAACAAGTGTGGATTGTGCAGATGCCACTTCAGAGCAGCAACTGGTGGGGTTGGAGGCCAGGGGAAATACTAGAGACAGTGGAGCCAGAGGCCGAAGTGGAGCAAGGTTACAATCAGTAGTAGTCTACAACCTATATAAAACTTGCTGCAATTAGGCCTCCACCTGCTCTATGACTGTTCCTGGGCTTCAACACAGCCAGTTGTTGCTTGGAAGTGCCGTCTGCACAGAGAGAAACACTAGCTCCAATGTTAGTGGGGTTCAGTAATGCCAGCTGCTCCCCTGCTGTGTGGACGGCAATATCTCCTGCTGCCTCCACATTCACACAACATCACCGATAAAACTTGCTGCAATTAGGCCTCCGCCTGCTCCATGACTGTTCCTGGGCTTCAACACAGCCAGTTGTTGCTTGGAAGTGCCGTCTGCACAGAGAGAAACACTAGCTCCAGTGTTAGCGAAGTTCAGTAATGCCAGATGCTCCCCTGCTGTGTGGACGGCAATATCTCCTGCTGCCTCCACATTCACACTACTACTGATTTCAACCGTGCTCCAACTAGGCCTCTGGCTCCACTCTGTCTAAAGTATTTCCCCTGGCCTCCAACCCCACTAGTAGTGGGAATGTGGACAGAGCAGGAGACATTGCCGGACACACATCAGGGGAACAGCTGACATTACTGAACCCCAGTAACACAGGAACAAGTGTTGATTGTGCAGTCGCCACTTCATAGCAGCAACTGGCGGGGTTGGAGGCCAGGGGAAATACTAGAGACAGAGTGGAGCCAGAGGCCTAGTTGGAGCACGTTTAAAATCAGTAGCAGTCTACAACAGATATTAAACTTGATGAAATTAGGCCTCAGCCTACACCCTGATTGACCCTGGCCTCCAACATCGCCAGTTGCTGCTCAGAAGTGTCTTTGGCACGGGTACTCCCTCCTGCCCATCCAAGTTCCAGCATGCCTGCTGTTTCCGGGGAGTGTCAACGTCACTTTGCCACCAATATGTTGTCCTGTCGTGTTGCGGTTGGGTTAGCCGAGTCTATGGTGCCTGCAGTTTAGGTGCTTCCTATGTGGGCTGCGGGTTCTGGTAATAAAGGCTGGTTCCGTAGTGCCAATAGGACAAGCACCCCGTGTAGGACTGTGGGTTTCGGTAACTGTGGCCTGCTCGCGGCCTTGCAACTTTGTTTATCATGGGTACCTTCTGGTACCCATATGGGTTCCAGCACCATCAGCTAGTTCTCGGCAGTGCCTTTGGCCGACGTGCCTCCTTCTCGGTATCCGAGTTCCAGCAACGTCTGCTGGTCCTTGGTAGTGCTTTGTAGCACAGGTGCCTCCTGCTTAGTAACCGTGTTCCATCACCGTCAGCAGGTCCACGGTTGTGCCATTGGCTCTTGTTCCTTCTGCTGCCCCTCCGGGTTCCAGCACCGTCAGCTGGTCCTCGCTAGTTCCATTGGCTCTTGCAGCTTCTGCTACCCATCCGGGTTCCAGCACCGTTAGCTGGTTCTCCGCAGTGCCTTTGGCCTAGGTGCCTCCTTCTCGGTATCCGAGTTCCAGCAACGTCTGCTGGTCCTTGGTAGTGCTTCGTAGCACAGGTACCTCCTGCTTAGTAACCGTGTTCCAGCACTGTCAGCTGATCCACAGTTGTGCCATTGGCTCTTGTTCCTTCTGCTGCCCCTCCGGGTTCCAGCACCGTCAGCTGGTCCTCGCTAGTTCCATTGGCTCTTGCAGCTTCTGCTACCCATCCGGGTTCCAGCACCATCAGCTGGTTCTCGGCAATGCCTTTGGCCGAGGTGCCTCCTTCTCGGTATCCGAGTTCCAGCAATGTCTGCTGGTCCTTGGTAGTGCTTTGTAGCACAGGTACCTCCTGCTTAGTAACCGTGTTCCAGCACCGTCAGCTGGTCCACGGTTGTGCCATTGGCTCTTGTTCCTTCTGCTGCCCCTCCGAGTTCCAGCACCGTCAGCTGGTCCTCGCTAGTTCATTGGCTCTTGCAACTTCTGCTACCCATCCGGGTTCCAGCACCGTCAGCTGGTTCTCGGCAGTGCCTTTGGCCGAGGTGCCTCCTTCTCAGTATCCGAGTTCCAGCAACGTCTGCTGGTCCTTGGTAGTGCTTTGTAGCACAGGTACCTCCTGCTTAGTCGGTGGTCAGCTGGTTCCAGCACCGTCAGCTGGTCCACGGTTGTGCCATTGGCTCTTGCTCCTTCTGCTGCCCCTCCGGGTTCCAGCACCATCAGCTGGTCCTCGCTAGTTTCATTGGCTCTTGCAGCTTCTGCTACCCATCCAGGTTCCAGCACCATCAGCTGGTTCTCGGCAGTGCCATTGCCCGAGGTGCCTCCTTCTCGGTATCCGAGTTCCAGCAACGTCTGCTGGTCCTTGGTAGTGCTTTGTAGCACAGGTACCTCCTGCTTAGTAACCGTGTTCCAGCACTGTCAGCTGGTCCTCGCTAGTTCCACTTGCTCTTGTTCCTTCTGCTAACCATCCGGGTTCCAGTACCATCAGCTAGTTCTCAGCAGTTCCTCAGCCTTCTTGTACCTTCTGCTACTTTTCCAAGTTCGAGCTTGTGGAAATGGTTTTTGGTTCTCACTCTGGATCTCCCTGACTACGACCCTGAAGACGACGACCCTGAAGACCACACCGAAGAAGACCAAAAAGATGACCCTGAAGAAGATGACCAAGAGGACAAAGAACATGAAGACAACCACCAAGACCCAGAACAACAAGAGACAGAAGACCAAGAAGCAGAAAAACCAAAAGCGGAAGAACATTAAGCATAAGACTAAAAATCAAAGCAAATGATAATATCTAAAGTATAAGCAGAAGACGACTAAGCAGTGTATGGGGGTGAGTCCGCTCCTCCTCATGGTGCCCCTGGAAAATGCCTGCTGCTGCAGGCCAAACTGAACGCGGACAAATCCTGTTATAAATCTTTTGTGACAGGCAGAACGGAAGGTGTAATCTTCAAACTTTTATAGATAACAACTACAGGAATGCCTGTCACAAATAAGAATATGATGAAGAAGAAGAATAGGAAGAAGGTGAAGAAGAAGAAGATGAATAAGGTGAAGAAGAAGTTGATGAAAAAGATGCTGCTGCAGAGGATGATGAAGGAGAAAGTGTGGGAGAAGTAAAAAAAGAAGGTGAAGAGCATGGAAGTAGTGAAACATACATATCTGACAAAATATAAAAGAGGTTAACATAGTCAATATCTTTGTAACTCCAAACGTCTTTAAAAAAAAAATAATTCCTGCTATTCCATTTGATTGGGCTAAACCTCTATGGCTTTAATGTCTCCTACACCTCCCACAATACATTCTACATTATTCTTAGCTGTTTTTCTTCATGTAGAATTATCCTACAAGGAAAGAAAGGGGTTTTTTTAATTCCGATATTTCTGTCCCATTGACTTGAATGGGACTTCCGGGATCGGCCGATCCAATCCGATCCGATATTTTTCAATATCGGCTGGTATCGCTCAACACTAATAGGGACCCGTTCAATGAGATCACCTTGACGTTGGTGAATGGGCTCACATCTTTTGGCCAAATTTTGTGCTAAGTATCTCATATGTTTTTTCTAAATTCCAAAAGCCATTATGCTATTCACACTTCATATATTTCATATTTGATATGCCTTAATGCAATTGAGTGCAACCATTTCCTTATTTCGATATGTAATCTGTTTTTTGGTATGCACCTATTCAGACTAGGATGTGCCGTCACTTTTTTCTGTCATTTGTATGTTAGCTTTCTGACTGAGCACTCCGCCCTTCATCAATCTGTGACTTTAATTACATCCAATCACTTCTTGGTTCCTATCTTCCCATAAATATAGGTTTTATCTTGTTATTAGCCAGAAGTTCACATTAGGCAGTTAGAATAGGGACCCGTGCAATGAGATCACCTTGACGTTGGTGAATGGGCTCACATCTTTTGGCCAAATTTTGTGCTAAGTATCTCATATGTTTTTTCTAAATTCCAAAAGCCATTATGCAATTCACACTTCATATATTTCATATTTGATATGCCTTAATGCAATTAAGTGTAACCATTTCCTTATTTTGATATTGTACTTCATGTCAGTGGTAAAATCTCATTGATTAAACTTGTGTTTATTTTTGAAAAAAATGGAAATTTGGCAAAAATTTTGAAAATTTCTCAATTTTCCAGCTTTGAATTTTTATGCCCTTAAATCACAGAGATATGGCACACAATAATCTTAATAAGTAACATTTCCCACATGTTTACTTTACATCAGCACAATTTTGGAGCCAAAATTTTTTTTTGTTAGGAAGTTATAAGGGTTAAAAGTTGACCAGCGATTTCTCCTTTTTACACCATTCTATTTTTAGGGACCACATCACATTTGAAGTCAATTTGAGGGGTCTATATGATATAAAATACCCAAAAGTGACACCATTCTAAAAACTGCACCCCTCAAGGTGCTCAAAACCAGATTCAAAACGTTTATTAACCCTTCAGGTGCTTCACAGGAATTTTTTGAATGTTTAAAAAAATGAACATTTAACTTTTTTTCACAAAAAAAATTGCTTCAGGTCCAATTTTTTTTATCTTACCAAGGGTAACAAGAGAAATTGGACTGCAAAAGTTATTGTGTAATTTGTCCTGAGCACATTGATACCTGATATGTGGGGGGAACCACTGTTTCGGCGTATGGCAGAGCTCGGAAGGGAACGAGTGCCGTTTGACTTTTTCAATGCAAAATTGGCTGGAATTGAGATCGGGTGCCATGTCACGTTTGGAGAGCCCCTGATGTGCTTAAAGAGTGGAAACCCCCACAAGTGACCCCATTTTGGAAACTAGACCCCCCAAGGAACTTATCTAGATGTGTGGTGAGAACTTTGAATCCCCAGGGGCTTCACAGAAGTTTACAACGTACAGCCGTAAAATTAAAAAATCATATTTTTTCCAAAAAAATTATCTTTTCACCCCCAATTTTTATTTTTCCAAGGGAAACAGGACCCCAAAAGTTATTGTGCAATTTGTCCTGAGTACGGTAATACCACATATGTGGGGGTAAGCCAACATTAGGGAGCATGGCAGAGCTCGGAAGGGAAGCAGCACCATTTGAGTTTTTTGCCTGGAATTGAGATCAAACGCCATGTTGCGTTTGGAGAGCCCCTGATGTGCCCAAACAGTGGAAACCCCCAATTCTAACTCCAACCCTAACTCCAACACACCCTTAACCCTAATCTCAGCCCTAGACCTAACCCTAGCTCTAACCCTAACCCTAATGTGAAAATGGAAATAAAAACATTGCTTTTTTAATTTTATTATTTTTCCCTAACTAAGGGGGTGATAAAGGGGGTTTTTATTCACTATTTATGGCTGCTTTTTATATTTGGCAGCTGTTACACGCTTTTTATTGTAAAAATAGTTTTTGCATCACCGCATTTTGAGAGCTATAATTTTTCCGTAATTTGAACCACAGAGTCATGTGAGGTCTTATTTTTTTGCGGGATGAGTCGACGTTTTTATTGGTACTATTTTCGGGCATGTAACATTTTTTGATCACTTTTTATTCCGATTTTTGTGACGCAGAATGAACAAAAACCAGCATTTCATGAATTTCTTTTGGGGGGTGTGTTTACACCATTCCACGTGTGATAAAATTGATAAAGGGGTTTTATTCTTCAGGTCAGTACGATTACAGCAATACCTCATTTTTGTCGTTTTTTTTACGTTTTGTCGCTTTTATGCAATAAAAACAATTTTATATAAAAGATAATTATTTTTGCATCACTTTATTCTGCGAGCTATAACTTTTTTATTTTTTCACTGATGATGAATTATGGTGGCTCATTTTTTGTAGGACAAGATTACGTTTTCAGCGGTACCATGTTTATTCATATCTGTCTTTTTGATCGCGCGTTATTGCACTTTGTGTTCGGCGGTATGATAATAAAGGATTGTTTCTTGCTTTGTTTTTTTTAAGGGGTTCACTAAAGGGATTAACTAGTGGGATAGTTTTATAGGGCAGGTCGTTACGGACGCGGCGATACTAAATATGTGTACTTTTAATGTTTTTTTATTTAGAAAAAAAATAATTTATTAGGGAATATTTTTTTAAAATCTATTTTGTGATATTTTTAAATTATTTTTACACATGTTTTTTTTTTACTTTATTATATTGTCCCGGGGGGACATCACTGTCTTTTGTCAGATTGCCGATCTGACACTTAGAACAGCGCTGTGTCAGATCGGTGATCTGACAGGTGCTGCTAAAGGCTTCCTCCTGCCTGCTCTCAGCAGGCAGTGAGGAAGACGCCTCCCTGCAGGACCCCAAAGGCCCCCGTGGCCATATTGGATCCGGGGACTTGCAGGGAGGAGGACTCTTGGAGCGACGCAGCACATCGTGTCGCTCCAGGGGTCGTAGGGAAGCACGGAGGGAGCCCCCTCCCTGCGCACTTCTCTCCTATGCCCCGGTACATTGCGATCATGTTTGATCACAGTGTGCCAGGCGTTAATGTGCTGGGGGCGATCCGTGACCACCCCTGACACATAGTGCCGGGTGTCAGCTGTGATAATTAGCTGACACCCTGCCGCGATCAGCTGCGTTTTCCCTGTGAGCGCCGCTGATCGCCTGTGATGTGATATTCCGTCCTTGGGACTTAGGTCCCAGGTCACACGGATGGAAAATTACATCCAATGTAGGAAAGGGGTTAAGAATCTGCTTTGTCACATCAGTCTCTTATTAATGACCTAGTAATGCTCCAACCACATGAGAGTGCTAATTCCATGTCTCTACCTTCTGTACCTTTATACACACAAAAGTCTTACTAAAAGCAATTTCATTATACAATCGATATGGGATGGTGTTGTTATTCTATTTGATTCAAAGAATAGGAATAAGTTTCAGTGCCATGCTATGATACAGATACCCTTTATTAGTCAAATAAGGATCTGACTGTCAAAAAATTGAATCTTATTTTTGAAGTATAGTAAAAAGTAATTCTGGGCTACATTCATTAGAGGGTAAAAGAGACCTCCAGCATAGTTCAGGTGAAATTTATCTGTTTCAAGACCATTGATAAGATTAATGTTTAGCTTTGCAGTATGCATTCCTGTTGGTGTCATAATCTGGAGTTCAAAAAGAGGTTTATTTGTTGATATCACACCTAAAAGCAATTCACTGTTATTAGATCCCCCAATATAAAAGTGACAGATTCTCTTTAAATATGAAGTCTGTATTAATGTCTATTTCATGAGAAAAGACCTGTTCCCCTAGTGTCAAACCTTGAAGTATAATTACATTTTTTATTATTTCAAATATAACCCAAAGGAAAATAAAAACTATGTCATAAATTGGTATAGAAAGTTTGACCTTTATTGAAAGATCCTTAATATTCAGTTTTATATAAATTCCGTGCTAAATTTTACTTTCTGTATAACTTGATTTCTTTTAGCGTAATGAGATTACATAGAATAATGAACTGTAATATTATTAATCCTTAGGGAATTGCTCAATTATAAATTCTAATTGGAGTCCTCTATAACAATTTTCAATTGCAAAATAACATAATAAATGTATATCTGAATGTGTGATTATGTTATATTGTACTTAGCTTATTTTAATGTTACACTAATTTGCTAAATAATAAAAGCTTGCAATGTAAAATTCAGAAATAATTAAGGTAAAACAATTTATTACTGAAATATATTGTAATTCTCTGCTATTAAAATGGGCTTTCATAGCTTTATTTTTTTACATTTAATCTTTTCTTTTTGGTTAGTGGTAATATACAGTATTGTGCAAAAGTTTTAGGAAGGGATGGAAAAAATGCTGAAAATGAAGATTGATTTTAAAAATGGAATTGTTGATAGTTTTTTTTGCAATTAGCAAACAGTGAATAGTCAATAAGCAAACAATTAAAATAAAATCATTATTTACCTTCAAAACAGTATGAAAGCATAAATTCTTCTAGGTAAACGTACACACAGTTTTTGAAGAAGTTAATTACAGAAGTTGCTCCAAACCTCTTGGAGAACTAACCACAGATTTTCTGTAGATGTAGGCTTCTGGAAATCCTTCTGTCTCATTATGTAAACCCAGACAGATTCAATAATGTTGAGATCAGGGCTCTTTGGGGGTCAAATAATCACTTCCAGGGCTTCTTGCTTTTCTTTATGCTTAGGATCGTTCTTAATTAGTTTGGCTGTATCTTTGGGGCCTTTGTCCTGTTGTTTAATTAACTTAGAGCCAATAAGATGTGTTCCTTTTGATATTAGATGATAGATAAGTATCTGCTTTAATTTCTTAGCATTGAGAAGACATTTAATCTTCACCAAATCCACCTCTCCATTTGCTAAAATTGAGCCAAAAACTTGCAAGGATGTTTCTGTGATGCCTTCAGACACTCATTATTATACCGCTCTATGTTACAGTCAAATATTTTACAATTGAATTCATCAGTTCAGAACACCTGCTGACTTTTTTGCACTCCAGTTCCTACAGAATGTTATCATGCATAGCTGAGTCTCATGTCAGTATTTCTATCTCAAAGGTATGGCTTTTTAGCAGCAATTCATCCATAAAGACTATTTATATCCAGAATTTTGATGCCACCGCCAGTTTTGAGCTGATGAAACCAATAGACATTTTTAAAATTTTTATGGGTCGTTAGCATGATGTGTTTTTCACCTGCTGCACCAAATTTCTTTGGTCGACCACTGCATCTGTGGCCATCAACATTATCATTTCAAAGCTGAGAAATAAAGACAGATATGTATCCATCATATGGTACCATAATGAAGATATTTGATTGACTTGCAATCCAAAAGTACATCCAATGTCACTAAGAACTAACTTTAGCTTTACACTTAAGAAGGAGTCCTGGATGTGATGATTGGAAGCCCACAGCACCATGTTCTCACCATCACTCAGTCTGTATGGGATTACATGGAGAAACATATGAATTTGTAAAAGAATACATTCACAGAAGTTCTGGAATTTTCAAGATGTTTAATAGTAATCTTCCTATTAATTATCTTCAAAAATTGTGTGCAATTGTACTTGCAATTTAAACATATCAAAAAAAGATTTTTACATTTTACCTCTAGGTCCCATCCTGCTCACTGGCTGATATCATTATAGGGTCTTATTGGGGGAAATCACCTCAGTAGATTCCCCAGAATAACTTTTCATACATATTAAAAAAGTTGGTCAAGTAAATACCAAAAGAACAATTTTTATTATGAGCCTTACTTTGAAAAAATAAAATATGATTTCTGATGAAATAATCTATGGAACATCTCCAATTACTATTTTCATACACGAGTCCAAATTAGTGTGTCTTACATCCTCCAAATCTCACTTTATTTTCTTTTCCAAAGCACTAGATTTTAAGGGATTTCCCTTTAAAATAGTTGTCCACAAACTGTTGTATGTTTGCATAAAAACAGCAGGTTTTCATCCTCCACTGGCCCAACTCTCGACTTTTGCTCTGGTCCTTGTATGTGCAGGGATATCCTGACTACAGTGGATATCACAGTTACAAGCCAATCATTTAGCTCAACTGCTCATGTATTCTACATCAGCAGAGTCATTGGCCTCAGTGACTGGCTGCAAAGGTGATGTGAATTTTAATCATGTCTTAACTGCTGCAGTTAAAACACAGAGACTGAAGCAACAGTGGAAACCAATGCTGGACTAGTAAAGAGTAAATATAGAAGCTGCGCTTGTTTTTTACAAGTATCCAATGATTTGTTAGCACTTTTTAGAAAGTGTAAAACCCCCTTAGATGCTGTTCTAAACAATTAATGTTGATAGAAAATAATTGTTTATTTTGTATAGGATATATAGAGCATAATTAATGAATAGGTTAAGTTCTTTTGAACTATGTTATAAACTGCAAAGAAAATTCATTGTCCATTTTTGGATCTGTGTCAGAGTCTGGACTCTCTTGTATAAAACTTTTTCCTTTCTGGTCCTCGGGGGTTAATGAGTTTTTGCCCCCGGTGGCCGCTGGTGTTACTACAAGTTTAGTGAGTCTGCTGCTGGGTTTTCCCCCCTGGTGGCCGCTGGTGTTACTACAAGTTTAGTGAGTCTGCTGCTGGGTTCCCCCTGGTGGCCGCTTGTGTTACTACAAGTTTAGTTAGTCAGCAGGTGTGACCACTCCCTCCTTCCTATAAAGGGTCATCAGGTGCTGCAGTTCACTGTTGGTAATATTATTCATTTGGAGACCAACCAAGCTGGACTCAGGAGCAGGCTGTGTTGCAGTGAAGCTCCAGTTATCCTTTTGTTCTGGTGCCTTACTGCCGCTCAGAGCATTAGCAGCTGAGAGAAGCTAAGTCCTGTTTTTCAATTTATTTTACCCTTAGTTGTCTGTCGTATCTTTCCTTGTTTGTTATCTGGTGCAGTACACATTTTCCCTGTCTCATCTCCTGGGGAGGGGGTTGGGGGTTTAGCTCAGGGTTAAACAGGCGATAGTGACAGGTTGGGACTTGGGACTCACTACCATCAAGTGTACCCCCAAGTTAAGGAGAGTCAGGGCACCCCCTTAGCCTGAGGGGAAGTTCAGGGGCCCAGGTTCCACGTCTCCTGTTTTCCTCCTACTGCCCCATGACATTCACATAGTCATGATATTTTGCTCAATCACTAGATTATCTAGAATTGCATTGCAAAATCAGGAATGGAGTTCTGCTATCATGTTGACAATACACTGAATTGTAAAATCAGATACTTGAACAAATGATTGTAGTATCATATATTCGAGCATCTGAACTAAAACATTTTTTTAACCATGATCCTTAGTGATGGTGGATCAAACAAAATTCTAATTTGCCTGTCCGCAGGGTTTTCTGCAAATTGATTGTCCTTTGCCATGCTCTGGGGTCTAGAGATAATAAATTAAGATGTAGACAATGAAAAAAATAGTTCAACTCACCGTACTGCTCACCTATCCGTAAGCTTCCACTGCTCACTGCTAACTTTCTTATCTTAGAAGCCTCCATTGCATCTCTGGCCCAGTGTTTACTTTATGCTGTGACTTCTGGTCTCAAATAGGCCCTGGATAATTCCAAGTACTGCTTGTTGCTGGAGCCCCAAACCAGAGTTAACACCTAGATGAGGTTCCAAGTGGGTTTTTTCAGAAATACTGCCAGTGCCATGAGAGTCCCTTCAAAGGTAGCAATTTTTTTAACAATCTTTGGATTTGTATTCACCACTTAAATAAAAAAGAACCTAGACATGTTTGAGAATCATAATGGCAGGTCAGTTTTAGCATTTGTTGAACATGGTAAAAAAAAAATCCAAAAAAAGTTGGGGAATTGCACTTCTTTTGCAATTTCACTGCAGTTGGAATTTTTCTTCCGATTTTTGATTACATGATATGGTAAAACCAATGGTGTTGTTCAAAAGTACAACTTGTCGCACAAAAAACATGCCCTAACATGGCCATATTGACAAAAAAATAAAAAAAAGTTATGGCTTTGGGAAGAAGGGGAGTGAAAAACAGAAACACAAAAATGAAAAAGAGCACGGTCTTGAAAGGGTGAAAGCAAGCGTTAGTATGGGTAGCGCTAAGGTAAGAATAGAAATAAACCTGTAATATTGATCTGTCAGCACACCAGGATTTATACACATGGTATTTGCTGTATGGTATTTGCTTCCTTCTTTGTGGATCCACTCATGCCTTTGGTTTAATGAAAGCATATAAATGCATCAAACTGAACTATGTAAAGCTTGACTATGTACAGCAAGAGCAGACAAGCTCTATTATACAGTGTAGCGGACATATTACCTGAACACAGATATTATACAAGTTTGTCAAGAACATACCTTTATAAATGAAATACTCAACTGTTACTAATACAGTTTGGATTCCTAAGATGCATATATTCTCCATTGGTCTACTCTTTGGGAATAGTCACTTTTCTGGGGATTGTAGTATATGTTTCTACTGCCTGCAGTGCAATTTTATTTCCCCCTTTTTTAAAAAATATTCATTAGCTAACAAAGCAGTACAGGATTACTGAAAGATTTAATTTTCACCCTTTAAATTTATTATTAACAGAAAAAATAACTCAGTGGTTAATTAATGGTATGCAGTGAAAATCATGAACATCCATTATGTAAATATGTGTGTTTAATTGAGATGCAATGCCTAAACTCTTATAATAACATTGCCAGATGCAATGTGTTATGGGAGGCCACTGAAAAATTAGTTTGTCTCCTATTAATCATTACATAAAAAATGGTTTGCAATTAATAAAGGTATTTGCTCAGAAAAAGACTCTATAAATAAAACAATAATCTTTTATTTCCAATGATATATTGATGAGCTAGATATGCAATTAGATAAAATTACTTTATTAGCTTTTATAAATATACTGTAATGCCATCTAGCCTAGTTACTGTTTATTATATATAATGCATAAAACTATTACAGTGATTGAAACTGATAAACAGGAACATACTGTACATATTTTGCGCAAAGCTAAATAATTTATTGTTTTTTGTGAGCGGTTTTCTTTGAATTATTCAGCAAGTAAAGGTTAGCAGAAGTAGACATTAGGACAATGTAGAAATGTATTTTATTACAATATTAGACAGAATTTTGGGAAAGAAATATGAATGAAATAAATTTTTAAATCTTAGTACTGAAATTACTAGATTTGTTATAAGCTGATGCACTTCCATTTTGTTATCTTCTGCATTACATTACATAGCATAATGATAATTATCCCATCAACACTAGACATGTGCTATACATGACCAAGGTATGACAGGTAGGGGTCAGAAAGCAGAGAAAATGGAAAGTTTTTGTATATTTGATAAAAAAAAGCCTTTTGTAGTCATTTAATCAATTAAAGAACAAGTATGCTGCAGATCCAAAAAAGGAATGATTTTTTTCTCACATTCATAGTTCATACTTCACTTTCAAAATAGCTATCCTGTACCTACTCCTTAAATAAAGCAATAATTATTAGGTAGCTTATGGAAAAACTGTTGTTTCTTCATTTGGCAAAGAATTTGATACTCCCCAAACAGGGATACTTTTTGTACCACCTCATGTGAAAAAGCTATAAGACTGTTTCCATTTGTGCAACCTGTGTATATCAACAGCAAGGTGGTATTGGTCCCCAAAACAGGAAAATTTTTGGACCATTTTTAAAATTTAAGTAGCCTATAAAGCCTAATCTCGCAGTGTTATGTAAAATAGACTGTTGGTTACCATCAAACACTATCTGATTTTCCCTTTCTAGATAGGGTGATTTAAGTTGGACATTAGTAAGGCTGCATTTGTATTAAAGAGCTAAAATGGCTGTTTAGTAAAGTATTAGGAGACCTCAGAGTCCTATACGTGTCTTTTCCAGGCAATTAAAAGTGTGGTAATATTAAAATTCATGGCAAATAAATGCACAGCGAATCAGATGCTTGAAAAGTTTGGCTGATAAAGTTGCATTTTGAAAAGATTTGCTCATCTCTGAAGATGTTAAAGTATTAATGATGCAGAGAAATGATACAAGGAATTAGACCTTTAACTTCACACGATCACATTTGAAAATACAAAAATATGCTAACTATATTATTTTTTTAAATTGTACCTCTGAGATGAATTCAACAATTTTAAGTATTAGAATTTTGGTAATCTTATGTTATTTTGAAAATGGATGTAGCATCTTATCATGTTTATGTGAAAGATTTATTTTCTGAGCTATGGTTATACTTATTGAACATTTAACAAAAGATGACACACTGGATGATAAATTAATTGGACAACCTGCAAAATCATGGACAGATACGATATTGCATTATGAATCTGCCATACAAAAGTTTGAAAATAAAAAATATAGTTCAAGCTGACTTGAAATCATCTTAATGACCAATAAAATACATAAATAAATAAAATTGGTCTTAAAGGGAACCTGTCACCTGGTTTGGCAGATACGAGATAGGGCCACAGCCTTTCAGGGCTTATCTACAGCATTGTATAATGCTGTAGATAAGCCCCCGATCTGACCTGCAAGAGAAGAAAAACAACTTTTATTATACTCACCTGCGGGGCGGTCGGGTAGGATGGGAGTTGCGGGTTTTGGTCCGATACCTCCCATCTTCTTGAGATGCCACCCTCATGCTTGCTTCATGCCTCCCTGGCTTTGCGCTCCTGCACAGGTGTACTTAATAGCCCTGTTGAGGGTAGAACAAATTCCTGCAATGCACAGGCGCTGGGCCTCTCTGACCTATCCCAGTGCCTGTGCACTGTAGTACTTTGCTCTGCCCTCAATAGGGCAGATAAGTGCACCTGCACAGGAGTGTGATGCCGGGGAGCCTCTGTGGATGATGCAGGTGTAAGGGGTGTAACAAATGTTATACTACTCTATATATACACTGCTCAGAAAAATAAAGGGAACACTAAACAATACAATGTATTGTTTAGTGTTCCCTTTATTTTTTTGAGCAATATATATATATATATATATATATATATATATATATACAGTATATATATATATATATATATATATATATATATATATAGTGGGGTAATGTATATTAATTGTAACATGGGGAAAGTGTAGTACCTTGGTTAGTCCACTAGATGGGGACATACTAGTACACTGTAGTATGCTAGTCTAAGATAAGTAACAGTTAACTGTAGGAGGGGTCACTGTAGATAAGGAAGCAACAATTTCCTGGTTAGATTCAGTAGGACCAGGGTGCCCAGAAAGCTTGGGAGGGCTTAGAGCCAGGGCTATACAGGGACCATGCAATGTTTAAGTGTGAGGCCCAGCCATACAGGGCCCACTGGGCCAGAAGTACAGTCTTAGCAGCAGTGTGACAGCAGAGGTGGAAGAGAGGCTAAAGGCAAGGCCAGAACAGTATGGGGACACAGGTCGCTCTACAATGTGGCAGGTTACTGCATGGGCTGATGACTTCATATCCAGGGCAAAACATACAAGGGAACTCCTAAGCGTAGTATGTCTGAACAAGGACTGTTGCCGAGTACCTGCTTTTTCTGTTTTAAAGGGAAAATGAACTTTGTTGTGGAAAGAGACATTCCTTTACCACTGATAATTTTTTAGTATACTCTTCTTTCCTATGTGTTATCAATGGACTTCCTCATATGAATGTTTGTCTCCCTGCGTGGAGTATAACCATGTAAATATTAAAGTTAGTAACAAAATGATCGGAGATGACTATTGTTAAAGGGAGGAGGAATATAAGGAGTGCACCAAATGTTATGCTGCTGTATATAAATATATCTATATATTGTGAGGTAATGTATATAATTGTTACATAGGGGAAGCATAGTAACTTAGTTAGTCCACTAGATGGAGACATACTAGTACACTGTAGTATGCAAGTCTAAGATAAGTTAGAGTTAACTGTAGGAGGGGGTCACTGTGGATAAGGCAGGAACAGCTTCCTGGTTATATTCAGTATGGCCAGGGCACCCAGACAGATCGGGTGGGCAAAATGGACAAAGGAACTCCTAAGCATAGTAAGTCTGAACAGGAAGGATGTTGCATTACTGCAAGAGGTGGTAAGACTTGGGCACGTACTGAAGGCTGAAGGAAGAAGTGCAGGGAAATTGGAGAATGTGGACTGTATGGAACCCTATGCTATTGTTGTATCAGACAAGGATGTGCTGCGACAAGGAAAAAGTAAAGTTCTACATTTTAAGTTGCAACTGGACTGTGTCTCTGTGCGCAACCGTATGGAAAGAGTCTGCAGCAGCTCAGAAGAGACCCTGAAGGTGCAGAGAGCAGAGTGGCAAGTACACTGATTAAAGGATGTCTTTGTATGTGACATTAGACCAGGGTGCTCAAGATCCATTAGTCTCAGCCATGAATACAGCCTGGTGCTCCCTCACACTTGGCATAGTTGGCAGCATCCCGCAGCCTTGCAAAACATGAACAAAGAAGATGTTGAAACCCTGGATGTGACTAATGTATTGTACATGACAGAAATCCTAGATGTGACAGATCCTTTATTTGCTACCAAGATGGAGGCTATGAAGATGGCCAAAGATGGCGCCTAAAAGGAGAAGAACCTCACTCTTCAAGGGCATTCTGACTCAGGTATGGTGCAAAAATCTGCCAGGCTACACCCCCCAGTCAACCAATGGTGGGTGCGCCTGAGAAGGAAGAGACCTTGCCCTCTACCACCTAATGCTGAGAAATGGGTGGAGCAGCTAGAAGTGACCCCACCTTGGAGCAGGTGAGGCCCAGACGGGGACCCCATGGGCAGCTGCGGTGGAATAGGCCACATTGAATGGAGATGGCGACAGACGGAGGAAAAGACTCGACCCAGATGACTTAAAGGAGTCGCCGACGAAGTCCGGACCAAACATTTCCCTGTACCTGCGGAGGAGTGCTGAATGCCATAGAAAGAAGTGCAGGGAAAGTGGAGAATGTGGACTTTATGGAACCCTATGCTGATGTTGTATCTGACAAGGATGTGCTGCCACAAGGAAAAAGTAAAGTTCTACATTTTAAGTTGCAACTGGACAGTGTTTCTGTTTGTGTACAACCATATGGAAAGGGTCTGCAGCAGCTCAGAGGATACCCTGAAGGAGCAAAGAGCAGAGAGGCAAGTACACTGATCAAATGACATTCTTTGTATGTGATGGGAGACCAGGGTGCGCAAGACCCATTAGTCTCAGACACCACTATGGACCTGGTGCTCCCTCACACAGGGACGTGTCATCCACATTAAGAAAGCAGGAGGGTGTAATGGCAAGAAGATGGGAGTCACCAGACCAGAACACCTATCGGACTGACTCTTTAATATTACATACATTTTAAAACACTTTTAACGTGATTAGAATTCATAGGTATAAAAAAACACACTTTTAAAATTAGAAAAACAGAAAATTTGGCATCTAAAATGTATTACAAAACTTTATAATCTTATTTTTTGATTTATTAACATTCTTCTATTTTGTTTGAAGTTATTGAAATAATTGTCACAACCTGTTGAGATGAAAGTCTTTTCAACATCTATTTATCTTTCTTGAACACTGATCTGGATTGTTCTTTTCCATGAAACGCTGGTTTCCTTCCTTTCCTTTTTTTCATATATTATTATTCATTTCACTGTAAGTGTGCCAGATAGTAGTTTATCTATTAAATACTTCCTTTCAGATAGATCCTTCATCTGCTTTGTTGCCAATCTTTCTCACATAATGTTTTATTGATTGTGTCAAAAGAGGGTCTTTCTAAGTTTGATATACTGTCATATGATTTCCACTTAATATTGAGACATAAAAATAATAATACTTGAAATGGTGAAACAGTCAATAACTAGTTTCAACAATAAAAGTTTGATGTATTCACAAAGTACTCAGTAGCTTAAAGAGAGTTTCTGTATAAGTGCCTAAAACCAGCAGATAATTTTGTTTAAAAAAAACAAGCTTAAAGAGAAAATATATTGGTGCATGCCTCCATCCAAAAATATAAATCTTTAGAATTCTTGGCTGTAGCAACAGACAACTGGATTTCACACGTGAGCTTGTGAGCAACCTGCAGGTAGATTGATGTATAGTAGGTGTGTGCCACTGATGTTATTGCATTCAGTGGTATGAGTCTCTGAAGAATTTGTGCACTGAATAACATTTAGATAAAAGTATGTACAGCACTCTTGCACTGTCAGTACACAATCAACACCAAAGAAATGAGCAGAAACATATGTTGGCATAAGTAAAGTGTGTAGGTGCATATTCACACAGTGGCTACTTAACAGTCAAAGCCTATGATAAAAACAAAATGAACAAATACCTACCATGTAGTAAGTAAAAAGTAATAGTACAAGTAAATAACAAAAAGCCATCCCACCACAACAATGTGTACCCAATCAAGACTGTCCTATCTCTAGTATTATAGCTCTTTATGTGTGAGCAGATGTCAAAATAAATGGGGGCAGAGCAAGACTCAGACTCAACTGTTCTGACAATAAAAAGGAAAAGCAGCCAACAGCACATGAACTGAATGGAATGCACGCTCCAAAGATCCCAGGACCCAATGGGTTCAAAAAGGCAACCAAATAGCAAAAAGGGAGCAGCATCCGTTCCGGGTGAAAAATAGCTTTATTTTGCCAATCAGAGATACAACATTTCGACCAAAAAGGTCTTTATCAAGCATAACAAATGGCAGAGGGAGCGACCATATATAGTATGGATAAACCAATCACCATCATGGAACCGCCCCTAAATCACAGTGCATACATAACATTTACAAACAAAACATCAAGTGCATATAAAAAATAATATAGTATCCAAAACACAATATACAGTCACACAAATCTGAGAAATCACATTGTTTCAAAACAACAGATATATATAAACAAAGGCAATGAAGCGATCTCCCAATCAACACATGGCATAGTCATTGTTATGGTGATATCTCACCAATCCCCAATGTCCTAGCATGGCCCACCTATTCCTACCAATAGAAGCGCCATATCACAATAGCGCCAAAATTGTGGCCAATCATTGCATACATTCCAGCACAGACTGCAAGATAGCAGACGTAGGTACCTGTATAGGAGCTAGCCAATAGCTGGCGATGGCGCCGTGCAGTCACAGGAAGCGCCAAGATAGGGCGAGATATTGCGATGCCTCCACGTCAGGAGTATCGCGCAAGCGCGATCTAACAGACGGGACAACATCATCAAGAGCCCGCCCCACTCTGCCCACCCGCAACCGCGCATGCGCCCAAAAACACCATTGTGTTTAAAGCCATATCCATGGCTTTTTTATGCCAGGTCTGTGGGGAACGCAATCCAGAGGCAGGAGAACGTCACATGACCGGTCACATGTACTGTCATGTAAACAATTCCACTACCAACCCGAAAGCATCCACACACTGCATCCAACCATTGGAACAGGAGCGCTGTATGAAAGATTTTTTATTAGAGATTCAAAAAACTCCATAGAATCGTAGAGTTGGAAGTGACCTCCTGGGCCATCTGGTCCAACCCCCTGCTCAAAGCAGGATTCGCTAAATCATCCCAGTCAGATGTCTGTCCAGCCTCTGTTTGAAGACTTCCATTGAAAGAGAACTCACAACTTCTCGTGGCAGCTTGTTCCACTCATTGATCACTCTAACTGTCAAAAAGTTTTTTTCTAATATCTAATCTGTGTCTCCTCCCATTCAGCTTCATCCCATTGCTTCTAGTCTTTCCTTGTGCAAATGAGAATAAAGTTGATCCTTCTACAATGTGACAGCCCTTTAGATATTTGTAGACAGCTATTAAGTCCCCTCTCAGTCTTCTCTTTTGCAAAATAAACAATCCCAAATCCTGCAACCTTTCCTCATCAGACAGGGTTTGCAGACCGGTCACCATTCTGGTTGCTCTTTTCTGAACTTGCTCCAGTTTGTTGATGTCTTTTTTAAAATGTGGTGCCCAAAACTGGACACAATATTCCAGATGAGGTCTGACCAAAGAGGAGTAGAGGGAAATAATGACTTTGCGTGATCTAGACTGTATGCTTCTGTTAATACATCCTAGAATTGCATTTGCCTTTTTTGCTGCTGCATCACACTGTTGACTCATATTCAGTCTGTGCTCTATTAGTATACTCAAGTCTTTTTCACATGTGCTGTTGCTTAGCCCTATTCCTCCCATTCTGTATATGCTTTTTTCATTTTTATTGCCCAGAGGTAGTACTTTGCATTTTTCCCTGTTAAAAACCATTCTGTTAGTTGCTGCCCACTTCTCCAATTTATTTATATCTTTTTGAATCCTCTCTCTCTCTTCTCTAGTATTAGCTATCCCTCCTAGCTTTGTGTCATCAGCAAATTTAATCAGTTTACCCTCAATTCCTTCATCTAAATTGTTTATAAAGATGTTGAACAATACAGGGCCCAGGACAGAGCCCTGTGGTACCCCACTTGAGACATTCTTCCAACTGGATGTGCAGCCATTTACGACCACTCTTTGGGTCCGATCACTAAGCCAGTTATGAATCCACCTAACAGTTGACTTGTCCATTCCATACTTAGTCATTTTTTCAATAAGGATTGTATGAGATACTTTGTCAAATGCTTTGCTGAAGTCAAGATATATCTACTATACAGCATTTCCTTGATCCACCCAATCAGTGATTCCGTCATAGAAGGAAATTAAGTTAGTCTGACATGACTTATTAGTTACAAACCCATGCTGACTCTGTTTAATCACTTCATTCTTATCCAGGTACTGACATACATGTTTAATAATTTGTTCAAAGATCTTTCCTGGTATAGAAGTCAGACTCACCGGCCTATAGTTGCCTGGGTCCACCTTCTTCCCCTTTTTGAAGATAGGAACAACATTTGCTCTTCTCCAGTCTTCTGGCACTTCTCCTGTTCTCCAAGAATTTTCAAAGATTATGGAGAGGGGTTCAAAAATTTCTTCTGCTATCTCCTTCAGTACTCTGGGGTGTAATTCATCTGGACCTGTAGGCTTGAATTCATTTAGGTTAGCTAAGTGTTTCCTCACTATCTTTCTGTTTATAGATATCCTGTATTCTTCTATTCCCTTAATAGGACAGTGAAGAACAGTTGATGTTACATTTCCTTTCTGAGAAAGAACAGATGCAAAATAGGAATTTAAAAGTTCGGCCTTCTCAACATCCTGTCATACCATTTCATCATTTTCATCCTGTAAAAATCCTATAGCATCTTTGACTTTTCTTTTACTTTTGACAGATCCCCAAAATCCTTTATTATTGCTTTTGACATCTCTTGCAAGCCTCAATTCATTGTCAGCTTTAGATAATCTGATTTGTGCCCTGCAGGTTCTGCAGACAGCATTATATTCTTCTTTAGATATGCCTCCCTCTTTCCATTTTATAAACATTTTTTCTTCCTTTTTAGCATGTGCTTAAGTTCTGTGTTCATCCATCCTGGTTTCCTTAAATGCTTCCTATTCTTCCCTATTTTCAAAATTGTTAACAATTGTGCTTTGTGAATTTCATTTTTCCAGATTTCCCATCCTTCCTGGACATTTTTGTCTTTAAGGATATCCAGCCATTGGATTCCTCCAATTCTCTTTCTGAATCCCTTAAAATCTGCGTTTCTGAAATCTAACCTTGACATCTGAGTCTTCACAGGTCTTCCTCCTCTAGTTATCCAAAATTCTAAAATAGCATGGTCGCTACCTCCTAGGGTCCCAGCCACTTTTACCTCCTCAACCATTTCCTAACCATTTAGTCACCCACGGTCGGGCAAAAAGTTTTACATTAAAGAGAGATATGCATGCTCTTCAAGTTTTGTTATCTATTTGATCACTTGCCCCTGTGGGCTTATGTATGTGGGAGAGACATCCATGGAGATCAGAGCGAGGATCAGTAAGCATAAGATTAGCATTAGGACTAAACTTCTAGATTTACCTGTACCTAAGCATTTTGTTGATTGCAAACATTCAGTCAACCAATTGAGATTTAGAGTGATTGATGGGGTTCCAGTGTTGAGACGTGGTGGTGATAGAGTTAAACTTTTAAAGAAAAAAGAATTGAGATGGATATCCACTTTGGATACATTACAACCAAGGGGTTTGAATGTGGACTATAATTTACATATTTGTACTCGGTGAAATCCACTTACTCTCTACTGGTGTTGACATCCTCTTACAGTATAAAGTATATATGTCATGGACTTTCTTCATTGTTTTAATTTGTATATTTTTATATTGCAGTTGGCGTCTGGGAAGTGATTGGAGGACATAGGGACTGAACAGTCCTGAAGGCATTGCTATATATTGCGGGGACCTGCTGTCCGGTCCCTGTGCCCTCTGTTTCCTTATGTGCCAATTGTTGTTTTTTATGTAATAAAAACTTTTTAAGTGTATGTTTAGCCTCTGTGGGTGCTTTTTATAGTTTGGAGTTTTTTTGAATATCTAATAAAAAATCTTTCATACTGAGCTCCTGTTCCAATGGTTAGATGCAGTGTGTGGATGCTTTCGGGTTGGTAGTGGAATTGTTTACATGATGGTACATGTGAACGGTCATGTGACATTCTCCTGTCTCTGGATTGCGTTCCCCACTGACCTGGCGTAAAAAAGCCATGGATATGGCTTTAAACACAATGGTGTTTTTGGGTGCATGCGCGGTTGCGGGTGGGCAAAGTGGGGCGGGCTCTTGATGATGTTGTCCCGTCTGTTAGATTGCACTTGTGTGATACTCCTGATGTGGAGGCATCGCGAGATCTCGCCCTATCTTGGTGCTTCCTGTGACCGCGCGGCGCCACCGCCAGCTATTGGCTAGCTCCTATACAGGTACCTACGTCTGCTATCTTGCAGTCTGTGCTGGAATGTATGCAATGATTGGCCACAATTTTGGTGCTAATGTGATATGGCGCTTCTATTGGTAGGAATAGGTGGGCCATGCTAGGACATTGGGGATTGGTGAGATATCACCATAACAACGACTATGCCATGTGTTGATTGGGAGATCGCTTCATTGCCTTTGTTTATATATATCAGTTGTTTTGAAACAATGTGATTTCTCAGATTTGTGTGACTGCATATTGTGCTTTGGATACTATATTATTTTTTATATGCACTTGATGTTTTGTTTGTAAATGTTATATATGCACTGTGATTTAGGGGCGGTTTCATGATGGTGATTGGTTTATCCACACTATATATGGTCGCTCCCTCTACCATTTGTTATGCTTGATAAAAACCTTTTTGGTTGAAAAGTTGTATCTCTGATTGGCAAAATAAAGCTATTTTTCACCCGGAACGGATGCTGCTCCCTTTTTGCTATTTGGTCAACTGTTCTGACATCTGCTCATGGAAAGCTATATAGGCAAAAGAGCCACTCCTTTGTTTGTTCGAAGTACAGTAAACTAAAGAAACACCAAAGAAATTAGCCAGAAGGTGCATGTGCAGTCTGTGGCTATTAAAAAGACAAATCCTAAGCTAGAAACAAAATAAGCAAATTCCCTGTAGTAATAATAATGTAAATAAGATGAGACAAAAATTTAACTTTTTGGTAAGGCACATCAGCTCTATGTTTACAGATGGAAAATGAAGCATATCAATAGAACACTGTCCCTACTGTGAATCATGGAGGAGGCACTGTTATGTTCTGGGGCTGATTTGCTGCATCTGGCACAGGGTGTCTAGAATCTGTGCAGGGTACAATGAAATCTCAAGAACATTAAAAGATTCTAGAGAGAAATGTGCTGCCCAGTGTCAGTGGCAGGTCATGGGTTTTGCAACAGGATAATGACCCAAAACACACAGCTAAAAACACCCAAGAATGGCTAAGAGCAAAATATTGGACTATTCTAAAGTGGTCTATGAGCCCTGACCTACAGTATATCCTATTGCACATCTTTGGAAAGAGCTGATACATGCTGTCTGGAAAAGGCAACCTTCAAACACGAGACAACTGGAGCAGTTTGCTCTTGAGGAGTGGGCCAAAATACCTGTCGAGAGGTGCAGACATCTCAATGACAGTTACAGGAATCAACTGATTGCAGTGATTGCCTCAAAAGGTTGTGCAACAAAATATTAACTTAAGGGTACCATCATTTCTGTCCAGGTGTATTTCATGAGTTTTATTTTTTTTAATTCTGTGGAAGCATGGTTGAAAAGCAATAGCTGACTTTCATTGTTCATTTTCATAGACTTTTGATTTATTATTACTTTTGTCAGATTCAAGTTATTTCTGTCACCATTGTGGGTTTTGTGTAATTAAACGAGGGGTACCAGCAATTTTGATGATGTGTGTAAATAAGCTTTACAACAGCAATTTCTGGATTTATTTAGTGAAATGTGGTCTCATAAACGCTGAGTGGTTTCTCTAACATATACACTCACTGGCCACTTTATTAGGTACACCTGTCCAACTGTGTGTTAAGACTTAATTTCTAATCAGCCAATCACATGGCGGCAACTCAGTGCATTTAGGCATGTAGACATGGTCAAGACAATCTCCTGCAGTTCAAACCGAGCATCAGTATGGGGAAGAAAGGTGATTTGAGTGCCTTTGAACGTGGCATGATTGTTGGTGCCAGAAGGGCTGGTCTGAGTATTTCAGAAACTGCTGATCTACTGGGATTTTCACGCACAACCATCTCTAGGGTTTACAGAGAATGGTCCGAAAAAGAAAAAAAAAACAGTGAGCGGCAGTTCTGTGGCCGGAAATGCCTTGTTGATGCCAGAGGTCAGAGGAGAATGGGCATACTGGTTCGAGCTGATAGAAAGGCAACAGTGACTCAAATTGCCACCCGTTACAACCAAGGTAGGCAGAAGAGCATCTCTGAACGCACAGTGCGTCGAACTTTGAGGCAGATGGGCTACAGCAGCAGAAGACCACACTGGGTACCACTCCTCTCAGCTAAGAACAGGAAACTGAGGCTAAAATTTGCACAAGCTCATCGAAATTGGACAGTAAAAGATTGGAAAAACGTTGCCTGGTCTGATGAGTCTCGATTTCTGCTGCGACATTCGGATGGTAGGGTCAGAATTTGGCGTAAACAACATGAAAGCATGGATCCATCCTGCCTTGTATCAACGGTTCAGGCTGGTGGTGGTGGTGTCATGGTGTGGGGAATTTTTTCTTGGCACTCTTTGGGCCCCTTGGTACCAATTGAGCATCGTTGCAACGCCACAGCCTACCTGAGTATTGTTGCTGACCATGTCCATCCCTTTATGACCACAATGTACCCAACATCTGATGGCTACTTTCAGCAGGATAATGCGCCATGTCATAAAGCTCGAATCATCTCAGATTGGTTTCTTGAACATGACAATGAGTTCACTGTACTCAAATGGCCTCCTCAGTCACCAGATCTCAATCCAATAGAGCATCTTTGGGATGTGGTGGAACGGGAGATTCGCATCAGGGATGTGCAGCCGACAAATCTGCGCCAACTGTGTGATGCCATCATGTCAATATGGTCCAAAATCTCTGAGGAATGCTTCCAGCACCTTGTTGAATCTCTGCCACGAAGAATTGAGGCAGTTCTGAAGGCAAAAGGGGGTCCAACCCCTTACTAGCATGGTGTACCTAATAAAGTGGCCAGTGAGTGTATAAGTCCACATAAGCATTAGATTGCGAAACAATGAATGAAAATGCACAAGTTTCCTTTGATTGGAATCCTGTGACGTCCATCTGGTGTGAGTCTGAGCTGCAAGTAAGACAGCACCCCGAGAAACCCTGAGACCCTTTACCCCTATACAGGGATCTGGAATTACAGCGGAGCCCAAGGGGCATCTGCCTATGAGAGCAGCGGACCGAAGCAGGACGGTCGCCAGGAAGGGATTAATAAACGGGACCGAAAGCGTAGTCAGGAGTCCAAGTCAAAACCAGGCGGCAGCAGAGGTACAAAATCAGCAGGCTGAAGCAGAGTCAAAATTCAGGCTAAGGTCAGAGTCATAAACCGGAAGAGCAGCAGAGGTACAAAATCGGCAGGCTGTAGAAGGGTCAGAAATCCAGGCTGAGGTCAGAGTCACAATAGCAATTTAAGCACTAGCACACTGGGGAAACCAAGACTATATCTGGTGGCCTGCAAGACAGGCTCCAAAGTATTTGAAGGATATGGCTATCCCTCACAGGCTCACAGCCTGATGACCTAATCTGGACCGCCCCCAGAACCAGGCCAGATGGTGATGCACCAACCCCTTCACCTCTGACAAAAGAGCGAAGCCTGCGCCCACCAGATGCCTGAACAGGGGCCCCTTCTCTGTCACCATCATCACCCACAGGAGAAAGATGGCGATGCCCAACGACAGAGGCATGCGTCAAAGGAGCAGGACCACATGAGGACATAGCCCTCCTATCGCCGGTACCACCAGTCGAAGGAGTCCAGCGCCTCCTAGTGGCCGAGGCAGGAACACCAGCCCCCGAGTCCAACGGCGACATGACAGTCCGACGCCTCCTAGTGGCCGAGGCAGGAACACCTGCCCTTGAGTCTGACAGCGACGTGACAAATCCTCTGTCCTGTTTAAAGATGACAGATCTTGTTTGCCATAAGAAAATTGTTAAATTGTGATTAATGAAGACTAGCAATTCCTTTGCTGCTTGCAGCTCCTTCATGGTAGAATAGAAGTATAGAGGCTATAACATTTCATGTGACTTAAAAAGGCATATTCCCTATATTTTTTATGTGATATTTAAATTTCCCTGTGCCAAGTAAGAAAGATGGAATAATTTAATATGTGGTGTTGATCAATAGGATTGATAATGATATATCAGATTCACTTGATGCCACTATTGGGCATCCATGGGGTTTGTCTACTTTCTTATGTATCTTAGGCCGTCTTCAAAAGACCAATTAAAAAAATGTATTTGTTAATTTGTCCATTTCTATTGTTCGTGTGGTTTTCTATTGGCTATTTGTGTGTACGTATGTGCTCTCCAAGTGCCATCCATGTGTACGTGTTCCATCCATGTGAGGCCAGTGTGAGGTCCTTGTGCCATCTGCGTGACGCATGCCAGAATAGAATGCGGAATAGAAATTGCAGATTTTTATGTGTTAATCATATGCAAAGATGACAGATAGAGATGTAGACAGATAGATATACAGCAAATATAATTTTTGGTTTGCATGTGCAGTTTACTGTTAATCTTTAATCTAATAAATAAAAGAAAAAATGATGTTTAGTCCCCCAATTTTTGTTAACCAGTAAAGTTAAAGCAGACAGTTAAGAGCTGATATATCAGGCTGGGAAAGTTCCTGGGCCTTTCCCAGCCTAAAAATACCAGCTCATAGCCACCCTGGAAGTGGAACATCACATAAGATGCTCCAATCTTGCACTTTACCTTGTCTCTTCCAGATGCCTTGGTGCATTGGCAGTCGGAGTAATGGGGCATGGTGTTTGATGTCAGCTGTGAAGTTTCCAAAAACACAGCTAACATCAATACCTGGTGCTGGTAGTGGAGAAGTGTCTATGAGACACCCAAATTATAAACCCAATGATAAAAAGGAAGCACACAAAAATATATTTTAAATAAACACTCCTCGATGCTTTCCATGGCTCATCATCATTTAATTAAAAAATAAAATCCAACACGGTCGGATGTAGTCCAGAGAATCCGATGTAGTCCAGCGAATGGAAACCTGAACAGAAAGCACAGAGAAATAAAACAAAAACACTTTACCTCATTCACCACTTTATTTAAAAAAAAAAAATTCCCTCTTAGGTCCGACATAGTCCAAGTGAATCTAGCACAGTCCATAGAATCCTCTGTAGCCTCGTTCCGAGTCATGCAGTGCTGCTAAAGAGTCAGCAACTCTGATGAGCTGTAATTTTACTTATGTCACCGCTCTTCACAATTGCCGGGTTTCATGCAGCACTGCTTGACCAGTAGTGGTTGTTGGCAAAGACTATGGAGCTTCTGAACGAGGCTCCATTGTATTTGTGCAGAGGATTTGCTGGACTTCGCTGGATTTGCTTGCACTACGTAGGGCCTGCTTGTAACTTTTTTTAATAAAGTGGTGAACAAGGTAAAATGACTTTGACACATCATGATGTCACAATGTGTGTTAGGCACCAGGATTTTCCTGCTGCGCGGGATAGATCCAAGGCCTTGTTGAGTGCTGTAGTCTCCCATTCAGTATCAACCACTTGGACTGCTGCTCAGCATGGACCTCAGTCCCAGCATCTTGCTCCTGCTCATGCCATTCGTTTGGTTACTGCTGACTCTCCAGCTTAGCCTTTAGTAACCAGTGGCATACAGGTGCCACTCTGCACTCTGGAAACTAAGTCCAGAGATCACCTTACTGAGCATGACCTTGATGTGTGATGTGGCGTCTTCCTACTGGAGGTCGAATGTCAGCTGCTCTGGTGATGTGGCAGCTCCAGATTGGTCCACGGGCAAGGGCATGTTCATCTGGACATGAGCCTGATTTATAAAAGGCTCTCAGAGGTGCACGCTGGTGCTCTAGTATCATTTATGGTTGGTGTTTGAGTGGATACGCTACTACTCTGTATGCACATGTGTGTTTAGCCTCCTCCTGAGTTTTAGCCAGTTAGGGCTTTTTGTACCCGCTTGGCTTAGCATCTGTTTCCCACATGTGCACGGTTAGCACAGTGGACGTACAGGGCAAGTTCCAACCAAAGAGCTGTGTTCCCCTGTGAAGTCAGCAGGATTTGTAGTTAGCGTCAGTTTTTGTATTTTTCTTGTGTCTCAGCATCATACTGCGTGGAGTTAATGTGGTCTTATTAAGCAGTTTGCTCGCTGTCTTTAGTTTGTTATTGTTCACATTAGCAGCAGTTTTACATCTCTGCATGGTGGACCCCGGGTTGCGATTGTGCTTTATTATTTATTTTATTTAGTGCTATCTGCCACCCCTAACAGTGTACTAGCACCAGGGTCTGGCTAGCAATGGTGGATGAGCAGCAGCTCAAGCGGTATATCCAGCAGCTAGAGAGCAGGTTGTCCACTCTCGAGTGGACGTCTACAGCTGTGGGTATTAATGCAGTGGCAGCACAAGCAGCCAGCAAAGCCTCTACTATGGTTTCTGCTGCTGTCTCTGTTCCATATGCAATACGTTTTTCACTGCCCTACAAATTTTCTGGGGACAGCAGGGTCTGCAGGGGTTTCATAAATCAGTGCTCAATTCATCTGGAGCTGCTGGCTGCATAATTCCCAACTGAGAGAACAAAGGTGGGATTTGTAATTTCTCTTTTGTCAGCAGGTGCAGCCTCTCTGTGCTGTTACAATAAGAAACAGTTTTTCGGTGATATTTTGTACTCAAAGATAATGGTAAAATGTGTTCTATGTGACTTGCGTTTATTTGTGAAAAAATCGGAAATTTGGCCAAAAATGTGAAAACTTTGCAATTTTCTACTTTTTACGCCCTTACATCAGAGTTATGTCACGCAAAATAGTTCAGAAATAAAATTCCTCACTTGTCTAATTTACATCTGCACAATTTTTGAAACATAATTTTTTTGTTAGGAATTTAGAAGAGTTAGAAGTTGACCAGTGATTTCTCATTTTTCCAACAAAATTTACAAAACCATTTTTCTCAGGGACCTCATCATATTTGAAGTGACTTGGAGGAGCCTATATGACAGAAAAAAACAAGTTACACCATTCTAAAAACTGTACCCCTCAATGTAGTCAAAACCAGATTCAGGTTCTTCTGGTCAACATTAATGGAATGTGGAAGGAAAAAAAAATCTAACTTTTTTCACAAAAATTTTTCTTTAGAGCCATTTTTTTTTTCATTTTTACAAAGGTAATAGAGGGAAATGGAACCCAAAATTTGTTGTGCATTTTCTCTTGAGTAGGCCAATAATCCAAATGTGGGGAGTATTGCATGGCAGGGATTGGAAGGGAAGAACGACCATTAGACTTTTAGAGTGTAAAATTGGCTGGAATCATTAGTGGACACCATGTCGTGTTTAGAGAGCCTCAAACAGTAAGCACACCCCACAAGAGACCACATTTTGGAAACTAGGAATGCGTTCTCAAGGAATGTACCTAGATAAGTAGTGAGCACCTTGAACCCCCACATTCTTCACAGAAGTTTATAACGTAGAGCCATAAATTTAAAAGATCACATTTTTCCACAAAAATGTTTTTAGCCCCAAATTTTTATTTTCACAAGGGTAACAGGAGAAAATAGATGTAAAATACTGTATGTTGTACAATTTCTCCTGAGTGCGCAGACACCCAATATGGGAAAACTACCATTTGGCTCATGGCAGGGATCGGAAGGGAAGGCGTGTCATTGGACTTTTGGAGCTCAAAACTGGCTGGAATGACTAGAGGATGTCATGTCACATTTGGAGAGCCTGTGATGTTACTAAACAGTGGAAACCTTTGGGGGGTAGGGGGTAGCCCTATTTAGGAAACTAGACCCATCAAGCAATTTATTTAGATGAATGGTCAGCACCTTGAACCCACAGGTGCTTCACAGAGTTTGACAAGGTTGATCTGTTAACATGAAAAAAAATCCCACAAAAATGTTGTTTAGCCTCATTTTCACAAGGATAACATTAGAAAATGGACCCCAAAATTTGTTGTACAATTTATCCTGAGTACACCAAAAACCCCATATGTGGTCAAAAACGACTTTTGAGGTACAGTGCAAAGCTTGCTGTAGAAGGGAAGAATCACCATATTGGACTTCAGATTTTGCTGGACTAGTTTGAGTGTGAAAATTTTTTTTTTTGAACAATGGTGGGCTATAGTCAGTCAAGAGGCTAACGTATATACTAATACCTAAAACTAAATTTTTATTTCAACCATTAAAATACACAGACAAATTTAATCCAATGCCTGCATCCAGCAGGTCTAAAAACAATAATTGTTGGTGGAGATACCAGGCCTAGGATTGCCCTATTTAACCCTAGTTTCACTCTTTCTTGCAGCGGAGGTTGGCACCCTAAATTTGAACGCAATATGGTGCTGCTGCTCACAATAATCAATATGCAAAACCGGTGTGCGGCGGTGAATAAAAGAAGGTGTGGACACAAATCAGTGAATGAAAGGAAGGTGTATCCCTTAAACAGGTGGTCTGTTCAATGGTAAATAACCAAAATATCCTCATTAGGAGCCCATCAACTCCAACCATAAACAATGCAAAAATTAGATAACAATTTTATACCCAGACCAAATACTGTAACAAATATAGTCATGGTGTAGGAGGAGGGGGGAGTATCTTCATACTAGCAATCCCACTACTGCCTTAATCAAAGAAATGCCTACCTAACCATGGAGGTTGGCACCCTAAATACCTGCACAAAGTGGCGCCCCGCTCAACGTCGACTGGCCCTCACTTACCCTCAAAATGAAATCTTCTAACTCTGATAAACCAAGTAATATGAAGAAGATAGCAGGAAGAGAAGGGTAAGAGGGAAAATGTGAAGATGGCTTAGACTGATGTTAGGGATAGTGGATAAACCCCAAGTCTCAAAACAACTAACCAGTGCACTTAAATGACCAACCAGTGATATCGTGCATTATGTAAGCCATGGGTACCAACCAGAATTGTCGGTTTCAATACTCTGCATTGAGTGGCATATAACAAGTATCATTTGGATGCATCAAATCACATGTAACTCAACATACAAAGATGTCGTACCAAGAAATATTAAATATTGCCACCGGCATTATGTGGTCCTCTCAGTAGAAATAAATTGATTGAAATAGAATGACAGGACCAGAAAAAACAAACAAAACCTGGTAATAATGTCCATACACTGTTGTTGACCCACAAGTAGGTTTCCCACGGGAGGAAAAACAATTATTGCATTATGCCCCTCTTAGCACCAAATAATAAAGAAATATCTTATCTGGGATCCCAAAACTGCCTCAATGCATTTTCCTTCCATGGTGTAAGTTAATCAGGAGGTGAGTGGTGTATCCAGTGTCAAGAGATAACTGACATCAGGTAAATAAGACTTCCTGGTTCGAGTGTTCCCTGTAGCATTGGTAGAGCCCCTGAGATGACAGAATAGTGTAACCCCCCCATAAGTGAATGCATTTTACAAATTAAACCCCCATTGAATTCATCTAGAGCTGCCGAAATCATATTAACACCACATGTACCTCACAGAATTTCATACCATTGGGCCGTGAAGAATAAATAATTAAATTTTTACCGCTAAAATGTTTTAGACCCAAGATTTTACTTTTTCTAAGGGCTAATAGGAAATAATGAAATTCAGTTTGCTGTGAAAATTTCTTCTGATTGTGCCAGTAGGGATGGAGTGCCATATTATAGTGCTTATTTTACTGTTATGGTTTGCGCATGTGATGACCCACTGGAGAGCACCTGAGGTGCCAGAACAGCAGAGCCTCCTGATAAGTAACCCCATTTTACAAACCACATCTCTCAATTATTTAATCTAGGGGTGCAATTACCATATTAACAGCACGGGTGTGTCACAAATTTTTTTAACATTGGGCAGTGAAGAAAAAATAATTACATTTATACCACCAAAATTATGTTTTAGACAAAAGATTTTATATTTTCACAAAGGGAAATGTGAAAAATGGTGCAAACATTTGTCCTTCATGTTCTCATAGAATCATAGAATCATAGAATCGTAGAGTTGGAAGGGACCTCCTGGGCCATCTGGTCCAACCCCCTGCTCAAAGCAGGATTCGCTAAATCATCCCAGTCAGATGTCTGTCCAGCCTCTGTTTGAAGACTTCCATTGAAGGAGAACTCACCACTTCTCGTGGCAGCCTGTTCCACTCATTGATCACTCTAACTGTCAAAAAGTTTTTTCTAATATCTAATCTGTGTCTCTTCCCATTCAGTTTCATCCCATTGCTTCTAGTCTTTCCTTGTGCAAATGAGAATAAAGTTGATCCTTCTACAATGTGACAGCCCTTTAGATATTTGTAGACAGCTATTAAGTCTCCTCAGTCTTCTCTTTTGCAAACTAAACATTCCCAAATCCTGCAACCTTTCCTCATAAGACAGGGTTTGCAGACCGGTCACCATTCTGGTCGCTCTTTTCTGAACTTGCTCCAGTTTGTTGATGTCTTTTTTAAAATGTGGTGCCCAAAACTGGACACAATATTCCAGATGAGGTCTGACCAAAGAGGAGTAGAGGGAAATAATGACTTCACGTGATCTAGACTGTATGCTTCTGTTAATACATCCTAGAATTGCATTTGCCTTTTTTGCTGCTGCATCACACTGTTGACTCATATTCAGTCTGTGATCTATTAGTATACCCAAGTCTTTTTCACATGTGCTGTCACTTAGCCCTATTCCTCCCATTCTATATATGCTTTTTTCATTTTTATTGCCCAGATGTAGTACTTTCCATTTCTCCCTGTTAAAAACCATTCTGTTAGTTGCTGCCCACTTCTCCAGTTTATTTAAATCTTTTTGAATCCTCTCTCTCTCTTCTCTAGTATTAGCTATCCCTCCTAGCTTTGTGTCATCTTTGTGTCATTTTCTGCGAAATGTAGAAATGCCCTATATGTGTCTGTACAGTACTTCATAACGTTACAATGAAACTCGGGAGGGAAGGAGCTCTATTTGCCTCCTGGAGCACAGATTTTCCTAGAATAGTTTGCAGCCTCCATATACAGAGCTAGAAGTGCTAGAAAAGCAGAATCCCCCCTCAAGTGACCTCGTTTTGGAAATAGTAACCCTTTGGGCATTTTTTGTACAGGTGTAGTGACAATTTTGATTCCATTGGTGTTTTCCAGGAACAAGCAGCATTGGATGTTGCTGATTGAAAATTGCAAACTGCCATTGTAGGGCACAGTACAAAGTAGTGCCCAGTACATTATGCCCAGCTTGTGCTACTGGAGACATGCACTCATAGATTAAGCTAGCTACAGTACATCACTAAAGAAATGTTAAATGTGTGTACATTAAATGTAGTTTAGGTGCACTGGGTTTCAGAAGGGAGGTGGGCATTTGGATTTGGTAGTGCAAAATTCACTGGATTTCTTTTGGAGGGTGAGGAGTCATTTCACTTTTCCAGAGCTTTTGTACTACCAGTAGCATCGAAGCCCCTATATTTCCATTGAGAGATGGAAACCTGAGTGGGGATTGGCTATTTTTGAGGATTGATTTGAAGCTTTTGTCGGGAAAATTTGACATAACGTTTTAGATCACATTTATGTGGCGCAATACGCTGAGCACATACTTTGGGGTTCCCATCTAAATCTCCAAGTGACATGACTCAGATGAAGCTCCTGAGGGATCTATTCACTATAATGAGACAGCAAAGTTACTCAGGGTTCAGTCTGGCCTCTGTCCAGCTGGGTCCTTCTTTTCAGGAGTGCACAAGACTGTGGCCGACCGCACTTTTATGCATGCTTAAATAGACAGACACCACCGAATCATAGGTCAGACAATGTCCAACGTGACTCCTCCTCATTATACTAATACCTATTTCTATAATATAAAAATAAAAAGGGAAATGTTCCAGCTCCTTAAAATTTGGAAATTCTTTATTTGACAATAATATTCTTCAGAAAAACATCAATTCTCTGGGACAGATCAGCAAGCAAGACAGGATGACAAAGCCACGCTTTTCGATCACAAGAGTGATCTTTGTCCAAGCCTGTGAGTCATCACAATACTCCACATATTTATACAATTCAGGAACCTATCAGAAATACACAAAATTGAATTGAATAAATATGTGGAGTATTGTGATGTCTCATCCTGTCTTGCTTGCTTATCTGTCCCAGAGCATTAATGTTTTTATGAAGAATATTATTTCCAATTTTTAAGGAGCTAGAACATTTCCCTTTTTGTTTTCTACTTGAGTTAATCATCTGACCAGGACAGAGTTCCCTGCACCTGATCCTCATTGTTGGTGAGCTAGTTCTTTTGCTATTTCTATAATGCCTCATTATAGAAAAATTTTCCTCATGGGTGAGAGGTGAGCTCATAATTGAGCACTGGGTAAATGTGAGCCTAACCTTATTGCAATTATTGGGAGGTAGAACGGACAACTCAACAATAGGTGAAGAATTGTTTTTATTTATGTTTTATGACATTCCTCATATGGTGTAAATGATTAAACAATTTTATTTTTCGGGTTGGTAAAATTACAGTGATATCAGATTTATATTGGATTTTTATGTTTGATTGCAGTCACACACTAAAAGATGCTTTTCACTGCAAAAGTAGATTTTGCATCACCTTATTTTGAGAGCTATAATTTTTCCATATTTTGGCTGAAAGAATCATGCGAGGGCTTGTTTTTGGCAGGACAAGTTGACATTTTTATTGGTACCATTTTTGGTTACATGACATTTTTTGATCACTTTCTATTCTGATTTTTGGGAGGTAGAGTGAACATAAAAACAGCAATTCGGGAATTGTTTTTTAGGGTTTTTATACAGCCCTCATCATGTGTTAAAATTAATAAGGCAACTTTATTTTCCAGGTCAGTGTGATTTATGTTTTGGCGCTTTCAAACAATAAAAACTATTTTATAGGAAAAATAATTATTTTTCATCTCCTTATTCTGGGAGCTATAACTTTCTTTTTTTCCACTGATGAAGATGTATTGCAGCTTGTTTTTTTTACAAAACAAGACAAGATGTTGCTTTCAGCGATGCCTTTTTTGTACATTCATCTTTCTATAGCATTTTATTCTTTTTGCTTGACAGTATGATGAAAAAGCATTGTTTTTTGCCCTTTTTTCTTTTATGGTGTTAACTGAAGAGGTTAACTAGCGTGACAGTTTTATGGGGCAGGTCGTTGCATATGTGACAGTACCAAACGTGTACTTTTTTTTCCATAAAAATAGAAATTTATGAGTACAATATATTTTTATTATTTTCTGATTTCTAAAAAATATTTTTACATTTTTTTAACTTTTTTCCTTTTTCACTTTGTACTAGTATGTGACTTTCAGTTTTACAGCTCAGATTGCTGTTATAAACCATTACAGTCCAGAACTCATATGGCAGTCCAGAATTGCTTAAAGGCATAGTAATCTTAGTGTATATAAACTTTTGACTTTGCAGTAAGGCTAGTTTCATGTTTGCGTATGGAGGAGCTGCAGAGGACTGTGGAATTCCTCTATGAAGCTCCACCTACTTCCAGACCTCGACCGCATCAAATTCCAACATGTTGCATTCGACACGGGTCGCCACATCATCAAAACGATGCATGCGGAGGCATCCGCACAACCTGCATACCCAATGTTAAAGATAGGGTACGCAGGCCGAATGCAAAAGTATGCGGACACAGGCGGAGCTGACTGGAGGATGTGCGGCAGTGGGCAGAGCTTCACGGAGGAAGTCTGCAGCCCTCTGCAGCTCCTCCATATGCAAATGTGAAACCAGCCTAAGTAATAAAAATGCCTTAAAACATTCTCTCTCTCATTATTCTGGCATTTGCCAAATATTAATAATTATGGTAATCACAATTGTCCTAAAACAGGGAAGGTTTATTCTGATTTCATGTCAGATATTGAGAGAACATTCATATGTGCCTTTTTATACAGTGTTTGTAAACTTCTGGTTTCAACTGTATTTTTAAACACATAGATATATAAAGAGTGTTTTATCCATTTTTTTCATTCTGCACCTTTTTTTGCTTAGGATTTTTAATAAAGCTTTAGGAAAATAGGAAAAATAATGCCATGGATTAATTTTCATAAATAGTATATTAAGCTATTGGAGGTATGTATTATATCAGAACTATTCATTCATTTTGTCTGTTCTTCAAATTCACATAACAAAGGATTCCTAAAATATATTTTAAGTGGATACTTAGGCTTTCAGTCTGAGATCCCAAGTATGTTGCACCATCAAAACACAAACATTAATAGGCTTCTTTAGCCTGTCAATTTACATGGCGTGAGCAGAAAAAAATTATGTAGACCCAGATAACACTGTTTCCCTGAAAATCTTGATTTGGCTTCTCTTTTATTCACTCATCATTAAGCATTAAACTCAGGAATCTCATGATAGCCAAGCCATTGGAAATATGACAGTTGGGCTTAGAAATAGAAAGATGAATTTTTCATAAACTTAATCTTAAAATAGACAACAAAGCAAAAGAAGTTGCAATCACATGAGAGAATAAGGCTATGTGCACAAGCTGCGGTTTGTGCTGCGGTTCCCCTGCAGTTTTGGCCCTGCAGAACCGCAGCAGTTCCGCAGACATGGTACTTTACCATGTTAGCCTATGGGTTTTCAAAACCGCAGTGCTCACGCTGCGTTTTTTTCTGCGCGGTTTTGCTGCGTTTTTTTTTCCGCAGCATGTCAATTATTTCTGCGGATTCTGTTGCGGTTTCACAACTTTAACATAGTAGAGGTGTGAAACCGCAGGGCAAAACTGCAGGCCAAACCGCAGCAAAACCGCAGGAAAAAACCCGCAGGTGAATCTGCAGTGTGTGCACATAGCCTAATAGTAAAGATGTTGAAGTTTTTTCTCCTCCTTATTTAAAGTATATCTATGTTTTATTAACATTACAGTTTGCACAAGGTTTCATTAACTATGCACAATAAAATATGCTCTAATTGTAACCATCAGAGTATAATCTTATCTTTTTTATTAAAGTTGAAACAGTAAACACATATTCATATTATGTTTCCGACACTTAAAATATATTCTAAACTGATTTCTGGATAAATTATTATATTACAGTTCAAAAGGACACCATCTCTATCTACTTTTGGCATGCGATATAAAAACAAACTTTATGTTGCTGCTTTCTTTGTGTGTGTGTGTCATGGTGACACATTCATATTAAGTTTTTATATGGATCTAATCTTATTTTAGCTGTTATTCTTCATTTTTTAATTTCCTCCCAATGCTATATAATTTTATTGTGGAGGCTTTGTACTTTTCATTCCTTCATTACCTTGCCCTTCAGACACTATTTCGATTTGTGTTCTGTCTGACTGGATACATGGCATAAGGCTCCTTCTTGACAGTAAGGCTGTAGAAACTCCAGTTTTATTGCCCATAACAAATAAAAGTTATCTTTCCTCTTTAAAGCTTATCTGTGACTCTGGGAGTCTACAAGTTCAACAACACTGTGTTGATGGAAAGCCATAATACCATTGAGCAGATGAGACAATTAGATTGTATCCATTTGTTTAAAGGATTTAAGGTCTCTTTACTGCCTTTTCCAGACTTGCTTGGTTTTATATCCTAATACAATGATGTGAAGGAATAGATAAGGAAAATATATGTTTTACTTTATATGAATGGCACCCTACTGATTATTGGGTGTGCCTTTCATCTTTGGAATATTTGGAATACTGCATACTGTACATAATATTACCGATATGACTATAATTCAAATCTAAACAGAATGTTAAAAATGTACTGTTTTAAAAAAGAAATAAGTTAAAGCTAATAACTAAAATTGGGTTCTGAAAATAATTATCCAGACCTGTGTCCACATTCATCTTTTAGCTGCAAATTCACTAGCCCAGATTTTTATTTAACTTATCACAATTTCAGCATCATAAATGAATTTTCTACTATGACCCAATCCTACTTTTTAGAGGATCCATCAATAATAAGTGGTTCATAAAATGTCCCCACTCTAGGAACCCAAGTGTATAGCTGTAATCTGTGATAAAGCCTCACATTATGTGTTTGTATTTTCAGGAAAGACCTTATTGAATATTATAGTTGTGTTTAAGCTTATAATAATGGTGCCTTATATAAATAGTGCATCATTCTCTTTACCAATGCAGCCCGTGGCATATTTTTATTGTTGTTAGTAATTCTACTTTAAACAAAAAATATTGACAGATTGGAATATGAATGTGCCTAATAGATAAGTTATGTAATGTATTATCAATATTATGAAAGGATTGCAATAAATATTGTAAAAAATGTTTTAAAATATTTTAAGTGTTAAAATATGTAGAACAAATAAAAATATATATTTTTCATAATAAAAATCCATCCATATTACAATAATTTCTAGAGCAAATTATGACGTAACGGAAGGAATATTATGCACCCAAATTTCAACATTAAATTATATTATCCAATCCCAGGAGTCAAAGTGGTTTTTGGTGCAGTCTTATGTTTTATGTAAAATATAAATCATATTGCAACATTATTGATATATAAAATTAAAAATTCTACAAAAAATGAAAATAGAATACAATCATGGCTTGAAGTATTGGCACCCTTGAAATTATTCAAGAAAATGAAGTATTTATCCCAGAACATTACTACAATTACACATTTTGTTATAAATATGATTATTTCTTTTGTGTGTATTGGAACAAACCAAAAAACAGAGGAAAAGGCAAATTGGGCATCATTTTACACAAAGCCCAAAAAATGTGTCAGACAAAATTGGTGTCATCATCAACTTAATATTTGGTTTCACACCCTTTGGAATAATTGACTGCAGTCACTTCCTATAACAATCAACAAGCTTCTTACAACTCTCAAATGGAATTTAGGACCATACTTCTTCTTCAACTGCCCTTGGTTTCTCATAGATGAAGGGTGCCTTCTCCCAACAACAATTTTAAGATCATTATTGGCCACATCAGAAATCTATTTCTGGGTGCTTCTTGAAGTATGTTTGGGGTCATTGTCCTGCTGGAAGAACCATGACCTAGGACAAAAAACTGGGCACTACATTGCGACCAAAAATGTTTTGGCAATCTTCAGAGGCAGCAAAACAATCAACAAAACAGCTTTTTAACCTCCACCATATTTGACTGTAGTTACTATGTTGGTTTTTTTGATGGCCTCATTCTGTTTTCAGTAAACAGTAGAGTGATGATCTTTACCAAAAAACTCTATCTTGGTCTCATCTATTCACAAAGATTTTTGCCTTCTCACATACATTTTGGCAAACTGCAGTCTAGCTTTTCTATATCTCTGTCATCAGTGAGGTCCTCCAGGGTCTCCTATTATGGCGGTTCATTTCAATCAAATGTCGACGCATAGTTTGCATTGGCACACATGCACCCTGAACCTGCAAAATAGCTTGATTTTCTTTTGAACTTGATTGGAGCTGCTTATCCACTCTCCAGACTATCCTGCATTGCAATATTTCATCAATTTTTTCTCTGCTGTCCACATTCAGGGAAAATAAATACAATGACATGGGTTGTAAATTTCTTGATTATGCTACGCATAATGGTCAAAGGAACATTAAGATCTCTGGAGATGCACTTGTAACCTTGAGATTGTTGACATTTTTAAAAATTGTTGGTTCTCATGTCCTTAAACAGTTTTGTTCTCTTCTTTCTGTTCTCCATGCTTAGTGTGGCACACACAGACACACAATGCAGAGATTGAGTTAACGTCTCCCATTTTTATCTGGTTTCAGTTGTGATTTTCATTATTGTCTATGCCTGTTACTTGCCACAGGTGAATGTGAATGAGCATAACATGCTTGAAGCAAAGTCGTTTAGCCACAATTTTAGAAAAATACCAACAATTTTGTCTGACCCATTTTTGCCTTTTTTCTGTTTTTTGTGTTATTCCAATACAATTTTAAGGGTGACAACATTTTTGGCTATGACTGTATGTTGTATTGGAAATCAATGGATGAATATTTACAAAATAGAATTGATTTACGTCCATATCCAAATAGCCTTGATTTTACTGTATAATCAGCTACTTAAGCCATGGAAGTACTGGAGACTGGTAAAACAACTGAAATTGAACTAATTCCTAAAAAGAGCAAGGACAGTTTACCATCATATCAATCCATATCTCTGAATAATAAAGTGTTTTAAAACCATATGTTTTAAATTATTAAAAAAAAATGTTGAAATCGCCTTTGCCATCTGTAAAACAAAGCCTTTTCAAGTAAAATCAGTATAGTTTTGTAAAGGAATGTAAAAGATTTAGGAATAGTAGTAATGTATTAGATGTTCTGTTCTGGCACCATTTTAGAAAACTCAGAGACTGGGCTTATACCAAGTACAACTACAATGGTTTCCCCACAGTGCCTTGCAGATATCACCTGCAAGGTCATAACAATGTGGCCCATGCAGGAGCATCTATTTCAGGTGGATGCGCTTCCTCGGACGTATATGTGGTATTATTTGTTTTAGTACAGTGACCACTATCTGATGATAATATATGGTCATGGTCTGGCAATATTTATTTCTTTTTGTGGTTTATTATTGGTGTATTAGTTTTGGTATAGTGGACTTGTTCATTAACCATATGGTGAAATTTGCAATCTTGTAGCTGTATGAATATTATTTTGAAGTGTTTAAAAAATTATCTTATTACTGTATTTTCTATAAGATTTGTATATTTTATCATTAAGCTTTATGTTTTAATGGGAGAGGGAATACGTACAGTATGTCTAAAAGATCTAGACTGCAAAAGGAGCCCTTACATCTGACCAACATGCTGGTTGGAGCTCATGTCCAAAATTTGCTTTGAGGCCAATTGAACTCTAGTTATGCTACTGATCACATCAGGTAGTGAAGTGCAGTCAATCAGGGAGACTATCACAGGAGCTATAAAGATGAAGGCCAATCAATGAGTGTCATTTTAGGACTTTGCAATATAGTGAAAGGAGGTCAGAGAACATAGCTCATTACACATAGACATAGAAAAAGGCTTAGATTGATTGTGATAAACTAATTGAGTGCTGAAGCACATTGAAAATAAGAATAGGAGAGAGAAATTGTTGGGAGCTAATCACGCTGGAAATGTATGAGGATCCATTGCAGTGGAAAAGCTACCAGTGGGTGCTCTACCTACTGTTGATTGCAGTCATGAGAGTTTCTTTTTAATTATGTTTTAACCTCTCTTCAATAAACTAACACTAAGAAAGATCAAGCTTTTTTTAGAAAGGGCTAAACCATCTTTGCAGAACAAGGTTAGAAAGAACATTTATAAACCATATGCAAATATTAATTGCAATAAAAAGAAGAGGAATATGCAGGAACAAGAAGAGAAAATATATGTAGTGGAGAAGAGAAAGTACAATATCTGTACAATAAATGTGTAATAAATAGTAATAATACATGTGGTTGTAAGGAAGATAAGAGACGTATATACCAACATAAAAACGAAGATGTAATTGTAAACTATTAAGTGCATGTAAAAATAATGCAAAAACATATTAAGTGAACATGGGAGCATAACACAAAAACACGTGTGACAGACCAATCAAAATATGTGAAAAAAATTATAATTAAAAACTATATATATATATATATGTGTATACTATATATACTGTATATATACTATATAAAAATATATTCTTTGAGTATTACAAGAAAACAATAAATAAATAAAAATAGAAATCTATTATATAAAGCTCAAGTGTGTGTATGTATGTATGTGTGTATGTGTGTGTGTATGTCCGGGATTGGCATCCGCACCGTCTCAGCTACAGCCACAAAATTTGGCACAGTCACACGTCTGGACTCCGAGAGTGTCCTAAGCTATGTTGTGAGGTGAAATTTTAACCCCGCGCGTTCCAATTCACCACACAATTTTGCCCCTATCTACATAATGGGGAAAAAGTGTGTGTGTATCAAGCCCCACCCCTCATTATGATGTCACAATGGTTGCCATGGTGACGCTGATGTCATCATAGGTTGCAAGCCCCGCCGTTCATTTTGATGTCATAATGGTTGACTATGGGATGGAGGATGTGTGATGGGTATATGTGCACTGGACTATGGGATGGAGGATATGTATGATGGGTATATGGGCACGGGACTATGGGATGGAGGATGTGTGATGGGTATATGGGCACTGGGCTATGGGATGGAGGATATGTATGATGGGTATATGGGCACAGGCCTATGAGATCATGGATATATATGATGGGTATATGGGCCCGGGACTATGGGATGGAGGATAATTATAACTTGCTATAACTAACCACAGTTAGTTACTATGCCCGGGCTCTTCAGCTAGTCTAATATATAAAGCTCAAGTGTGTGTGTACAGTATGTATGTGTGTATGTGTGTGTGTATGTCCAGGATTGGCATCCGCACCGTCGCAGCTACAGCCATAACATTTGGCACAGTCACACGTCTGGACCCCGAGAGTGTCCTAGGCTATGTTGTGAGGCAAAATTTTAACCCCGCATGTTCCAATTCACCAAACAATTTGGCCCCTATCTACATAATGGGGAAAAAGTGTGTGTGTATCAAGGCCCGACCCTCATTATGATGTCATAATGGTTGCCATGGCGACGCTGATGTCATCATAGTTTGCAAGGCCCTCCATAATGGTTGACCATGGGATGGAGGATGTGTGATGGGTATATGGGCACTGGACTATGGGATGGAGGATATGTATGACGGGTATATGGGCACGGGACTATGGGATGGAGGATGTGTATGACGGGTATATGGACACGGGACTATGGGATGGTGGATATGTATGATGGGTATATGGGCACGGGACTATGGGATGGAGGATATGTATGATGGGTATATGGGCATGGGACTATGAGATGAAGGATGTGTGATTGGTATATGGCCACTCGACTATGGGATGGCGAATATGTATGATGAAGATGGGTATATGGGCACGGGACTATGGGATGGAGGATGTGTGATGGGTATATGGGCATGGGATTATGGGATGGAGGATGTGTGATGGGTATATGGGCACTTGACTATGGGATGGAGGATATGTATGATGGGTATATGGGCACGGGCCTATGGGATCATGGATATGTATGATGGGTATATGGGCACGGGACTATGGGATGGAGGATAATTATAATTTGTTATAACTAACCACAGTTAGTTACAATGCCCGGGCAGCACTGGGCTCTTCAGCTAGTAAAAAATAAAAAGGTTCAAGGTATTTTTATCCCTCCTTCCTCTCCCTGATTCCATCCATGGTACAGAAAAAGAAGGACAATCGTCATTGGTAGTGACATCAAAGGCCTAATTATACAAGGAACAAAAGAGAAGAAATTTGAGAAAATTAAAGTTAAAAATAAATTAAAACCAGGTAAAAGCAGAAAATAATTAAATTATACGTCTCACCGCATGAGACATAAGGTGTAAGTTGTATGAACCTAACTTAGCTATTAAGACTCACAAGGTATAACTCACACGGTATACCCATCAGGCAATTACTCATTTGGCAAATCCTGCAATAAACCATAAAATGATAACTGCAATCACCTACTGTTAGATGGGAAGGAAGGGAATAAAAGTATTATGGTCATAAAGACCATGAGGGGTTAAGATATTCAGTTTGAAGATGCATTTAGATTCCCTTTGTGCCAAAAGACTTTTTCAATTCACACCATGTGGGCCAATAAACATTCTGTCTATACCCCTCACCAAAAATTTCATTGAGTCACAATTATGAATAGCTTTAAAGTGATGTGGGATGGGTTTGAGTTTACAAGGGGATCATCTTCATCTTTTGCGGACTCAATATCAAGGACATGTTCGCGGACACAGCTGCATAACTCTCTGGATAAAAATTAAATTAAATCGCAGGTGCAAGTAGCGTAATATACCTCCCCTTTAGTGATACAGTTAATACTGCGTGTAATAGTGTACATTCTATTGTATGAGGAGTCCATGAAATCTTTGGCAGCAATGATGTTCTTAGATGCATTACACTTGTCACATGCTAAATATCCCCACGCTGGGCCTTTGGATCCATACAGATACTTTTCTTTGTCCTTTTTGAAGTAGCTCCGTACAAATTTGTCCCGTAAATTTTTAGATCTTCTGTAAGTGATCGATAGGTTTTTATTGATGATTTTGTAATGGGTGCCATCCAAATGTAGCACCGACCAATGTTTCGAGATGGCTCTTCGGAGTGCATCACTTATGGAATTAAAGTCAACAATGCAACGTACTTGGATATTCACATTCCTTGCAGGTGTCTTGTACCTAAGAAGCTCAGTTAGGTTGCTCATATATGCTATCTTGTAGGCTAAGCAGATTGAATGTTCTTCATAGCTTCAATCAGAGAATCTTTGATGTCGATCTATAGCTTGTTTCTCAAAGATTGTTTGGTTAAAACAAATTATCTTAGGGTGTAGGAATTGTCCTACCTGGATGTTACTGATAAGATGCCTCGCATGTTGGGAAGATGCATGTTCAACCGAGAAGTGCAATACATGTTTTACTCCTCTTAGGCTGGTTTCACATTAGCGCATTTTCAGCGCGCGCACGGCCGGGGGTAGCTCCGCCCCCGATCCGGCTCTCTGCCCGGCGTGCCCGCCCCTTCCTTGTAGCGCCGCCTCCTAGCGGACAGCGGCGCCTGCGATCGGCGCACCCTATCTTTAGCATAGGGTGCGCCGATCGTGCGCAGGCCGTGCGCTAGTTGCGCTTTGACCTGCGCTGCGCACTTTTGACGGTGCGCCGTGCGCGCCAAAATCAAACTTTTCGGATTTTGGCGCGCACGGCGCACCGTCAAAAGTGCGCAGCGCAGGTCAAAGCGCAACTAGCGCACGGCCTGCGCACGATCGGCGCACCCTATGCTAAAGATAGGGTGCGCCGATCGCAGGTGCCGCTGTCCGCTAGGAGGCGGCGCTACAAGGAAGGGGCGGGCACGCCGGGCAGAGAGCCGGCTCGGGGGCGGAGCTACCCCCGGCCGTGCGCGCGCTGAAAAAGCGCTAGTGTGAAACCGGCCTTATAGGTAAGTTTTATATTGATCTCATTGGTGTTCAGTTTAGAAAAAGCTCTTTATGGGTCCCATGCCATATAATCAAGACTTCATCGTTATAACTTCTCCAAAATACCACTTTGTCACATAAGACCATCGATTCAGTAATGGAGATGCCTCTCTCCCACAACCCCAGTGACAGATTGAAATAGGAGGGTGTGCAAGACGACCCCATTGCCATGCCCTGGAGCTGTAGGTAGAGGGCATCTTCCATGCATATATGAAACCCATTGAAGCACATTGAGCGTGAAACAGCCATCGGTACCTGAAGTCCCCCCACATTCCTCTCACTGAGCCCAAACCCGCTACTACATGACTGAATAAAGAAAGTTTTAATCGGAGGGTGAGTGCTACTTTTTCTTCTGTTTTGGAGTATAACTTTGTTATTTTTAAATAAAAAATGAAAAGTGTGTTTTGTTTTTATTTCAAATAAAAAAACTTTACACTTGCTGTGTGTTTATTTGCCATACAACTATAAGATTAGTAATGGATAGGTGTCTTATAGAGTGGAATTCCACCATGTCGGAACATTGCAAATTAAACAGTTAAGCGGTAGTCCGAAAGACCTCTGTAGTGATGCAAGTCCATGACCTGCGGGGTGTGATCGTTGGAGTTGAGCACACAGCAATCGTGCCTTCTGCAGCAGCGCATTCAGGCCGTGATATTGGCGGAGAAATTGTTGTACCACCAGGTTTAGGACGTAAGCCTCCTGATTTGTCACTGAAACACAGTTTAATCATAAATGATTTGGATTAGCTAATTAGGCCTCCCGGCTGCACTCCAACAATAGGCCTAAGAATTTTTAAGTGGAAATCTGGCCTTCTGATTTCTCACTGAAACACAGTTTTATCACAAAAGATTTGGATTAGCTATTTGGGCCTCCTGGCTGCATCCCAATATTAGGCCTAACATTTTTTAAGTGGAAATCTGGACTTCTGATTTCAAACTGAAACACAGTTTTATCACTAACTATTTGGATTAGCTAATTGGACCTCTTGGCTGTACCCTACCACTAGGCCTTATAATTTTATAGTGGAAAATTGCCCTTCTGATTTCTCACTGAAACACAGTTTTCACTAATGATTGGTATTAGCAAATTGGACCTCCAGGCTGCACCTCAATATTAAGATAAATGATTTTTACGTAGAAATCTGGCCTTTTGATTTGTCACTGAAACACAGCTTTATACCAAAAATTGAACTAGCAAATTGGGCCTCCTGACTGCACCCTAAAACTAGGCCTAATGATTTTTAAGTGGAAATCTGGCCTTCTGATTCCTCACTGAAACACAGTTTTATTACAAACGATTAGGATTAGCAAATTGTGCATCTTGGCTGCACCCCAATATTAGGCCTAATGATTATTAAGTTTAAATTTGGCCTTCTGATTTCTCATTGAAACACAGTTTTATCGCAAAGGATTTGGATTAATAAATGGTGCCTCCTGAGACTGCAAAACAGTGTTAGTACAATCTAGTTAGATGCTGGAAGATTGATTTCACACAGGACAGGATCCTATCTAGCTTACTGACAAATTCACTTTCAGCAGCAGCAACAGCACTTGCAAGAGTGCCTTCTCTACACTGTAACACTGAGTAAATGGTGCTAGCAAAACAAAATGTCCACTTTTTAAATGGCCAGCGACATATGTCTTCATCAGCCAATCACAGAAAACCTTGTGTCATGACGTTGTGGATGGTTTATGCGCCCTGCCGGAATGTGCACACATTAAGTTATTAAAGAAAAAAAACTACACTCCTCTGACTTAGACACCCCTTCTCCCCTCATCAAATACTTCCCCTTGTCCCTTCCACTCATCATACAGAACCACTATCCTAGCAAAAGTCATAGCAAAAGCATTAGTGAAAATGCAATGATTTCCCGAACTGTGACTGAATGTTGCCGACTTTGAGAAAGGATGCTGATGAAACCGAACACGAATCCAAATGTGGTACGTCTGTGCAAAATTTGAGAATAGCGAATGTTTTACAAACACGTTCGCTCATCTCTATTCCTGTGCATGTGCATTGGAACACACGTGGAAAGCATGAATTTTCATGGGTGAAAAGAATCAGAAGTCAATGGGGTCATGTGCACACTCTTTCTTTGGACCAAACTATAATGTCACTTTCCCACAATGAGATTTTTGGTGAGTTTTTTATGCTGCGTATTTTTGAAAATATTAAAGTTATCCGTTTTATCCAATGTTTGAAGAAATGGTGCAGAAAACTCACCAAAAGCTCCTTGTGGGAATGTAGCTTTATGGTAAAAACTGGCACATTGACCAAACTCTGCTGAAACTGATGAAAAACACTGAAGAAACTCAGGCTATTTTTTCCAAATGTGAAAAATCACTGATGACTGAATAAGCCTTTACATATAGAGAGACGTCTTGTTTTTACTTCAAGCTTATTTTTCCCTGAGTTAGAAAATGGTGATAAATGGGACAAATAATATATTTCTAGTCTCACATTGTAGCACAGCTTAGTTTTCTTTGCACTGTTTCTGGGACTGCAGCTCTTGTTTTCCAAAAGTAGAAACTCCTTTGGGATCACCTGGATTAGTGCGGAAGCAAAAAAAGACACATATCTGTACAATATTATCATACTGACCCACAGAATAAAGTTAATATTTATGTCATAAGGACTAATGTAAAATAAAAACAAAAAACAATGGGGGATTGTTGTTTTTTCCCACTACAATTTACATTGCTATTAAAAAATACTATGATAATAAAAAAGGTTGTTACATTTAATTTTCAAATATAAAAAGTATGCAAACATTTTTTACACTGAATCTACTGTGACTTAATCCTTGTCACATGGTAAATATTATTAAGCTGGCTTTCCTTTACCAGAAATTATTATCTACCTGATATTTTATGCTTTAACGAGCAGTGCCTACAGTCAATTCTTATCTTGATCCTATTACAGCATTGAAAATAAAGGGATCTGTAGATAATTAACTGTGTTCTTGCTGTTACGAATCAGCATGTATTGTGTGAAAGAAATATGCTGGCTGCACCTTAACACAACAAAAGGTTTCATAAAAAAAATGTTCTTTAAAGTTCTTGGGTTGGATTTGTTTGATGGAACAGACTTGTAACTTATAATTTTATACATCTTCATTTGTGCACATAATTGTGGCACAAAATTGTAACACTTTGATTTTTGGTTGTTAAAACATGATGTGTACCATCATATTGTTTATATTTTCTGATTGCATTTTTTAAATTATTTTATGTACATAATTAAGGAGCAGCTATTTAGTTTACTATTAAAAACATTATGAGTTGAGTTGATGTGTGTGTACAGGAACCAGATGTGAGAGGATATACTGCTCACGAGCTCCTGGCCAGCAAATCTCTAAGGCTATGTATGCATGTTGCGGATTTTCTTGCAGAAATCTCTGCAAGATTTCTGCATCTCTTGGCAGAAAAATGCAGTAGAAAATCCACGAGGTTTTTTATTCATTTTTGTTGCGTTTTTTATGTAGTTTTTCATCCGGTTTTGTAAATCCATACAGATAAATGAGGGTTGATGTTATATTTCTGGGAAGGAACCAATAGCCATAAAGGTTCCCAGGCTATTAATATCAGTTCACAGATGTCCGCTTAGCCTTTATTGGCTAGTTTACAGGGGAACCCCATAAAAAATGACATGGGTCCCACTATGAATTGAACCAGCAAAGGCTAGGCAGACAGCTGCGGGCTGATATTAATAGCCTGGGAAGGGGCCATGTATATTGGCATCCCCTCAGGCTAAAAACATCACCTCTCAGCCACCCCAGAAATGCTGCATCTTATAGGTGAGCCAATTCTGGCACTTAGCCTCCCTCTTCCCACTTGCCCTGTAATGGTGGCAAGTGAGATTCATATTTGTGGGGTTGATGTCACCTTTGTATTGTCAGGTGACATCAAGCCCACTGGTTAGTAATTGAGGGGCGTCTATAAGACACCTATCCATTACTAATCCTATAGTTATATATGGTAAATTAACACACGGCCAGAATAAAGTCCTTTATTTGAAATAATCACACAGACCCCTTTATCGAATCTAAGTTAACCATACATACTGAACGCCTAATCCCCGATGCCCTTGTCTCCTACAACAAAAATTGGGAGATGTGACTGCTCTACCCAGCCTCCGATGATACACTGACAGGAGGTGATCACTCCTGCAGTGTATCACTGTACTGCCATGAGAGATCACAGGAGTTCATCAGCTCCGGTGCTCTCACTTACATCACTACTGCTGTGTGAGAACTTTCTCATGCAGTGGTGCTGGAAGAGAGAGCACTGGAGCTGATCAGCTGATGTACTCCAGTGAACTCTCATGGCAGCTCACTGATACACTGCGGGAGAGATTATCTCCTGTCAGTGTATCGCCGGCGGCTGGGTGACATAAACGTGGGACACTCGGTATTAAATGGACTATGGCAGACGGGGAGTATATGTTGGTTTACTATTTTTGATTGATTGCAGGAGATGCGGGTGTCGGGGATTAGGTGTTCGGTGACTATGTATATTGTATGTGATTATGTAAATGTTTTAATTTTTTTTCCAATTGAACTTAGGCACCAGATGATGAGACTATTCTTCCATCATCAGCTCATGCGGTCTCTGTATATGTGACAAAAGACTAGCCTGTTGGGAGTAGTATTCCCATCAGACGACACTGAAGTACAATATTTATGGGCTGTTCGTCGCTTGGGTACACACACACACACAGACAGGTGCAGACAAACATTGATACAGACACACACAGACAGACACACACACAGACATGCACATATTCTCTGCTCACACATATTCTCCACTCACACACATTCTCCACTCACACACATTCTCCGCTCACACATTTTCTCTGCTCATACATATTCTCCACCCACACAATCTTCCTCCTTCTGACATAAATTCCTTTGACAATTCTACAGCATTTGTGGCAGCACATATGCAAACCTTTTTACACCTGTGTTTTTGCTGCAGATTTGACTGACTCAATGGAAGTAATGTGTGTAAAACGCTGCAGATATGCAAAAAGAATTGACATGCTGCAGAAAATTAAATGCAGCACATAAGGACGGAAATTTCCAGATCATGTGCACAATATTTCAGGATTGGCATTGATTAACCTTGCTATAGTATTCCATTGCGTTTTTGGAGCATTTCCGCAAGGAAAAAAACGATGCGAAAATGCAACAAATCTGCATCGTAGGGGGCGTGGCCATGTAAGCAGCAGGAGTTTATAGCTCCAGTGAGGACTTCACCAAAAGCAACTTTAAAGCTACAAGAGGCCAATCTTTTTGCTCCGTATAATCAGCAAAGTAGTTGCTGATTATAAGGTATAGCAACCCCTTTATTTGCCTCTGGGAGGGTTCTGTAACTTCCTGGCAATAATCGCGGCTTTGAGGTCGCAATTGCGGATCGCAGGACAGATCCCAAATGCAACTTAGACCCCCGTTGGATTGCAGGAGAGATCCCAAACATATTTGAGACGCTGCCGGATCACAGGAGATTCCAAACGCAATTAAGATGCCGTTGGATCTCAGGAGTGTTTCAGACCGCAAATGAGATGTCGCTGAAATTGCCTAAGCTAAGATAACCTGCACGATAACAAAATGAGCACACCTAACAGGAAAACTAATACTAAGTCCTACTAATACAGACATTCAAAATCCATGGAAGACCTTTCTAATTTGCGGAGTCCAGTTAGATGTAGGTCACCACTGAGACCAGACAAACAAGAACGTAAGTGGACCAACCAACGACCACAATACAATAAAGGGGGTAAAGAGGGGCCTAAGAAAACTGTTTCACCCTCAAAAATTCCTACCTTTGCATCCACCCTAAAGGGAAATAATAGAGAAATACAAAAACCAACCAATTTAGATGACATGGATACTACAAAGTCTCTCAAAAGATCTGAAATGGAAAAAGGAAAAGAGAAAGATGCACAAACCCCTCGTATTAGTGACTCTGATGAGTTCTCGGAAGATTACTCTCCTAATCAAACCCCCAAAAAACAGGCAGCAAAAAAGCACCATGGAGAACCAACTCAAGAAAGTTTTGACTCTTTTTCACCCCCAGACTTGAAATCCCACCTCACATCTAATACAGTGGTCACTGAAGGTTTCCTTGCTAGCTTGTTTTTGACTTTCAATGAGTCGGTAAGAATTGGATTAAAAAAACATGATAGAACTCTGAAGGAAACTTGTGCGGCTATAAACCAAAGAATGGGAAAAATAGAAGACAGGCTTTCTAAGGTTGAAAAAGACAACTCTTTCTCTTCCAAGCAGAGCTCTTGTCTCCAGGCTGAGATACTGATGTTGAAAAATAAAATCACTGACCTGGAAGACAGAAGCAGAAGAAGTAACCTCAAAATTAGAGGAATTCCTGAATCTGTCACACAGGAAGAGCGAATTCCTGAATCTGTCACACTGGAAGAACTCCCTGAAATTCACAAAAGATTTATTCAAGAAACTGGTTCCAAATTTGACAGATCTTGACCTTAAATTAGATAGAATTCACAGACTTCATAAACCAAAAGGAGTGGCCCCAGAGAAACCTAGGGACACAATAATGAAGGTCCATTTCTTCGGAACAAGGAGAAAGCCCTCAGAGCAGATAGAGAGAAGAGCTCCTTGCCTGATCCATATGGAAATCTAAAAATCTGCAGATTTTTCAAGGGCCACGATGGACTCCAGGAAAGAATTTAAGGACATTACATCTAAATTAAGAGAACAACGCATAATCTATAAATAAACTGATCATCAGATTCAAAGGTAAAGACAATCCAATCTTCACCCCACAGGAGGGTCTCAGATTCCTAAGATTTCTGGATAATGAACCAGAATTTCAAAACCAAGATTGATGAGACAACAACCTTTGGTCTCAAAAACCCTGAAGTCTTTTCTCTGGTCCTATGCCATAAACTTATTGGGTACCCCGACCTAGGTGAGACTTTGCCTTGCACACAAAGTCCTCCAAGAAAACCGGTAGTATATTTATAACTACAAAAGTCTAAGTTTGACTAGTTTCTATTTGTATTGTTTTCTGTTAACTTTTGTTTTGACTGTTTTATAGGATACTCATGAGAGTTCTTACTTATAATGTAAACGGACTGAATAGTCCAAACAAGAGATCATAAATTTGGAGAGAGATAAACCGTCTAAAACCTGATATAGTTTGTTTGCAGGAGGTGAAATTGGCTAAGGAGAAGCATCCAGTGTTTCAACACAATAAATATCCACACGTATTCAAATCCCTCCACTCCTCTAGGAAGCCAGGTGTACTAACAATGGTGAGTGGCGACGTCCCATTTAAACTCACGGAGGAGATTGCAGATGAATTGGGCAGATTCCATATCCTCAAAGGTAGCATAAATTATAGAGTGTTTACCCTGGTCAATCTTTATGCACCCAATAAGAATCCTATCGCGTTTCTAAACAAACTGAACAAAAAAATTGAGTCTGGTGATTTGATTTTGGCTGGAGACTTCAACATAGTGCCAGACCCTCAGATGGACTCGTCATCTTCAGTCCGCCATAAAGCTCAGAACCTAAAAAACTGGCTAATAAACAATGAATACTTCGATATCTTCAGGCATCTCAACACCTCCTCAATCGAATACTCACACTATCCTAACGCACATTTGACTTCGTCAAGAATAGATCTCATACTCTCCAATATCTTTTCTATGAGTAAAGCAAAAAAAATTGAAATCCTCTCTGATCACTGTCCAGTCCTGGTTGAGATAGCACTGGATTCTCCAATTAACTCCAATCCACTCTGGAAATGTAACCCCACGTTATTTAAAATCCAAGAGCATAAAAAAGAATTAGATAAAACCCTAAATAATTATTTTGCTGAAAACACAAAGGAAGAGGTAAACAATTTTACTCTTTGGAGTGCCCACAAGGCGGTTTTAAGGGGAGTCTTCATTCAGCTTGTGTCTAGGTTCAGGAGGAAAAATAGAGAGCAAATTCAGAATTTACAAAAACAAATATATTTAAAGGAGAAAGAAGAAAATGAATTACGAGTTCCGTCGAATGATATTCATTCGTAAATCTTGGACCTTAGGCGCAGGCTGGGTGCGGAAATTCTACAGGAAGAAGATGCAATAATCAGAGCCTCTAGGGCTAAAATGTATACATCCATAAACAATTGATTGATCAGATAGGATTCAACGAAGGCCGACAGGCATCCGATGGCACGAGGAGGGTGTTAAATTTAATTCATTTAAGCCAAAAAATGAAACTTCAAACAACTTTTTTAACATTGGATGTCGAAAAGGCATTTGACAGAGTTAGTTGGCCTTACCTACAGGCCACTCTGAATAAACTTGGTTTCGACAAAAAATCCATCTCTTTCATTTTCGCACTCTACTCAAATCCCACCGCAAGAATTTTAGCTAACAACACTCTGTCGGACCCCTTCGGCATTACCAATGGTACCAGACGGGGTGCCCCCTGTCCCCTATACTCTTTGATTTGGCTATGGAGCCTTTTGCAGAAAGTATCAGGAAAAATGTAGAAATTAGAGGTATAGCATCTCAAAGTGCTGAACATAAAGTAGGCCTATATGCCGATGATCTGATATTTACTTTAACCGATCCCCAAAATTCATTCAAAACATTAATAGGAGAATTAGACAGATTCTACGAAACATCCTATTTCAAAATAAACCCCGAAAAAAACAAAATTCATGGCAATTAATATGAATGAGATTGAAATCTCCAAATTGAAGCAAATGTCCAAATTTAGTTTTCAAGACAACTGTATTGAATACCTTGATATAATTATTGAACCATATCTACACAAAATCGTCACAACTAATCTGGACAAAATTTCAAAAACAATCGAATCAAGTCTTGCTTATTTCTCCAAATTTGATTTATCTCTGTTTGGCAGAGTGATGACGATCAAAACATTTATCTTACCTAAATTGCTTTATGTCTTTAGGACACTTCCCATCAACATCCCTTTCCAAACGTTACAGAGATTTCAAAAACTGATGAATTCTTTTGTTTGGTGCAATAAGAGGGCCAGAATCTCATCTGACATTCTTTGTAAACACAAGCTTAATAGAGGAATGAGTCTGCCCAATTTTCAAGCCTACTATCATGCCTCACTCATTAAGTTGAGCAGATCCTGGTTTTATGAGGATAATATTCCAGCTTGGGTAGCCTTGGAGAATGAAGAAGGTTACATGGGTAATGCCAAAGATTCTTTCTTTAGACACATAATACATAAACCCAAAATTTGTTCATCCCACCCTATCTTCAATGCCACCTTTAAGGCATGGAAACAACTGCTCAAGCCGACCAGACTTTAACTTAACAAAGCTGAACAAGTAAAAAAGCTTCCATTATCTTTTGTGTCAAAAATTTATAATATCCCACTTCTGCCCGGTTGGTCAGAAAAAGGATAAAAAATAGTAAGTGATTTGTTTACGAGCTCAGGGATTATGTTATATAGTGAGTTAAGAAAAAAACTTTGCTTTGGCTTACAGTGATCTAATACTCTTCCTTATGTTTGAGGAACATATCAAAAAATTAATGAATAACCATACAGTAAACTATTACAAATTAAGCCTGCTACTGGATAATATCCGTAATGACTCAAAGTGGAGTCTGAACATCTTATACAAAATGTTTAATAAAGATACTGTTGCCAATAAAAATCAATATACGAGAAGGTGGGAAAATGAATTACATCATAATTACTCTGTGGAGCAATGGTGCGTCGCTACAAAATATACTTATCATTCTACTATTTCTGCCAGTTTGCAAGAGTCTTATTTCAAAATACTATGCAGGTGGTATTACACACCTACGAGACTCGCTCACATAAATAAAGACCACTCCCCGCTATGTTGGAGGGAATGTGGTCAAAAGGGTAATTTATACCATCTGTTCTGGAGTTGCCCTAAGGTGAAAGCCCTTTGGCTGGAGGCAAGAAAGCACATCAATGCATTTGAAAAAGATTTTGATATAACTCCACAAAGAGCCCTGCTTTCCTTGGATATGGAGGATGTTTCGCCCACCACAAGGTATATCATAATTCATATTTTTGTAGTAATAAAAAACGAGATTGCTTTTTGGTGGAAAAACAAACCTCAAGTTTGCTGACATCTTAGAATAAATCCACACCCACAATAACATAGAGTGGAGATTTGCTGTTAACAATATCGGAATAAACAAATATTCTAAAAAGTAGAAAGTGTGGAATGAGCAGTTCCAAACCGGTTAAACCTCCTAAATCTTTTGATAAAGTAATAGAATAGAATTGAAACCGATTACTTCTTTCTAAGGACGTTATCGCTCTCCCTAACATGAAAAATGTTTGTATAAAACTTATATGTAGTTTTAATTTGCTTTTGACCAACAGGTCTGTTTTGAAAAGTTTTGTAATGGTTTTCTAAGTTCTGTCCTCTCTTTTCCTTTCCCCATATCCAACCTTCCCTCCCTGCTCCCCCCCTTCCACTTGTCTTTCCACCCAATTAAAATATTTAAAACCCTAATAAAACTATTTGAAAAACAAATCCGCATTGTATGCACATAGCCTAACATGACAGTTGAATGCACAATACCGGCCAATTCACTCTTCCTAATGAGTCCTCATAGACCCAAGACACCAGCAACAACTCCTGGACCAGCAGTGGCAATGGCACTGGACGTCTTTTTGCACAAATACTCTGCTCCTGACAGTGTTCTGGTAACATCTTGGATGCTGTTGACGGCACCTTCATAAGCTCCTCTGGTATGCAGCGGGGAAGAGCAGATGGGAGATCCCCTAGCTCTAAAGAGTAGAGACCAGGAGGCTTGAAACTTACAGGTGGGTTCCTCCGCTGATAGGGTTCCACCAAGGGCTGCGCACAACAGTGCATCTCAGTATGCGTCACAGTTCAGGAGCCTGTCTGAATCCCCTGCACCACAACTGCAAATCTTGAGACACACTTTCAGCTCCCACCAAGGGTAAAAAGAAAACACACTACAGGGCCTATACACCCATAATGAAAACCTGGACTATAGGGGCAGGCGATGCAATATTATGCTGAGAGGCCTTCCTGAATCAGATTGCCTGGAGGACCTAAAGGCAACACTTCAAGAGTAGAGATGAGCGAATATTTCAATGTTTGGTTCAGCTCATGATTGCCAAATTTGCAATATTTGCGGATTTAATAGTCAATTAAATCGCCAAATATAGCCGAACATGCACAGCACAAAAGCGGGTGTTTCCCAAGCTGTATGACAGCTTGGGAAACACTGGCGTAGTGCTTCTGATAGGAGATAAAATCAACCCTGTCAGTCAGAGAGCCGCGGTTCCAATGCTGTCAGAAGACAGTGTGAGTGCTCAGCTATGATGAGAGGTATAAAATTTACCTCTGGTCACTGGTCTAAGCTGATGGGACTACAGCTCCAATCAGCTGACATTTGCTTCCACTAATAACAGTGAGAGCAGGAGTGGTGGATAGGAATATTCATCAGCCGCTCCTGTGCTGTAAATACATAATTTAAAAAAACCTGCATGGGTTCCCCTGTATTTTTGATAACCAGACAGGCAAAACTAACAGCTGGGGTCTGCAACCCTCAGCTGTCAGCTTCAGCAAGGTTAGTTATCAAAAATAGAGGGGTCCCCCCAAAACCCGGCAATTCATGTGCCGCGCTCAGTAAAATCACTGCATGACAGGTTAGAATAGATTACATAGAATAGATATATACACATAGAATACAAAGATGTATACTGTAGATGTCAGCAACACACACATATATATATGTACAGTATATATATTACATAGATAGATAGAAGAAAAGTCGGCAATTCAGCAGACACGGAAGTGTAAAATCACAGCAGGAGTCAACAGGATAGAAGAGATGGATTGCTAAATACAAATAGAATAGGTAGATATATAGATACCTGACAAATACAATTCGTATAGTGTGTGAAGCTTACTGTACATGTATTTAATTAATAAAAGATTATTTTTCTGAAAAAAATGGCTTAATCTCCCGAGTAATTTTCGTAACCAGCAGAGGGAAAGCCAACGGCTGGGCGCCGATGTTTATAGCCTGGGAAGGGGGTAATACATATGGATCTTCACAGGCAGTTAATATCAGCTTACAGCTGTATACTTAGCCTTTACTGGCTATTAACAATCTATTGATTCCGGTTGCTTGACCACCACCTGCAAATGTATCTCTGGAATGATCTGAGTAAAATATCCCTGGCTCAAAAGTGCAGAATCTGTAGTGATATGTGGATTGAGACCCTGGTCCCGGACGAACCAGGCATCAATCAGATTAAACCCCTTCCTCACTGTCCAAAGAGGCTAATATAACCACCTTACTTTTGCTAATTTGCTTATCGGCAGGTAAAAAGAATTGCAACCTACCAAGGTTGCTAACCTCCCCGGGCTTCTTAGTTTTCCATCCGCTGTTTGCAATTGCATATGGATGGACAAGTTCCCACAAAATTACCCTTCCTACCACAGAAAATACCATATACAATCTCTCTTTGTGCCAAGCAGCAGAAGGACCAGTAAAACATGTCGCTCTCACCAACTGCATGGGTTCCTTGGCAGACTCAGCCCTAGGTTCCATTTATCCCTGACTCCCTGAAAATTGAGGCAACTCTTTTTCACTCTGATATAGATGGCCGTCCACATGGATAACTAGAGACATTGCCCCCTACAGCAAAACTGGGGTCTTATACAAAGCAAAGGCATGCTTTATCCTCTCAGAAAGTCAGTGACAGAACTGACTACGGAGTACGGGTTCATTCCAGCAAATATCTGTAGACCACCTACGGATCTCAAAGTGATATTCTTCCCCTGGCTGGTCTCCCTGCTGAGTGACTGGGAGTCAGATGGGAGAGAAAATGGCCAGGATTGAGAAAAGAGAGATTACAATCCCTTCCTGTTGCTCCTCAGTATCAAAGAAGTGAGGATGTAACCTAAAATAAAGATGGAAGGCCTCCCTGAAAGAGATGAACATATCTTGACCCCAGAGAATCTATCTGGGAGAGCGATCTTGGTCTTCACCTAGGGTTGCAAGGGAGCCATGGACCATAAACCAGAAGTTATCGGGCACTGATAAGCTACTGAGCACAAGTCCGCCACCTCCAGGCTGAGTTGTTGTATCTGTCCTGCCAGAGCAGTCACAGGATCCATATTGGATCAAAAAAGGTACTGCCAGTGATAATGAAATGTAGTGACTAGGGATGGTGGGCACCTACTTGATCCCTTGAACAAGGGGGTGTCCTAGTTTATTCCTCTTCCCCAGATTACCCCGGAAGGTGGAGATGCTGGGTTGACATACCTTGCTATTCTCCTATCTTAAATCTTAATCCAAATTTGAGGCTGAAGTGTATAGGATTACACTAACCAGACCAACAAGGGAAGACAGACTGGGATGAAAGAAAACTACAATCACACATATATACTCACAAAATAACAGAGTGGAATACAGGGGAGGGGTAGGTAGGATAAACCAAATAGGAGAAGGTGAAGATAAGCATGCAAACCAACTCCAAGCAGAAATCTCCTGAACAATTCTCCAACCACCTTCTCCAAACACTGAATTTCTATTTTAACACCTAACTAGGAAGTAGAACTATAACTGGCAATTCCCAAGTGCCAGTGGAGAGCAGCTAACAAAGAACTGCTGAGGAAAATAAGAATGGAGAGCTTCAGGAGTACAACTGAACTGATTAACCCTTGCAGAGACAGAGCAAGGAAATACCTGGACAGTTTATTAGGATGATGAAGCAGTTCTAATCAGTGCAGAATTTTGTGTGACCAAGCATTGCAATTTTCTGACCCTTCTCTGTCACAGTATCCCTTTGACACTAGGAGGGTGGTATATATGGATGAGTTGACTAATAAAAATAAAATCCAGGCACTTCTTTTAAGTCTTGATGCAGAGAAGGCTTTTGACCACCTCAACTGCTGCATTATGTTTGAGATGGTCAGGGCTTTCAGGCTTTTGTGGACCTTTATGACAGCCTTACAGGCTCTTTATTCCTCTGCCTCTGCTTCCATCAAATGGAACAACTAAGGGCTGTTCTTCATCCAAACATTTTTTCACCTTATGTATAGAGCCTCAGGCGGCAGCAATTCGACGTAGTATGGACATATAATGTATGGAGATAAGAGACAAAAAATTTAAAATATCATTATTTGCAGACAAAACTCTCCTTACTCTAACTAACCTGCATATTACTCATCCCAATCTCAAATCTGTCCTTTGGTTGTCTCTCAGGGTATAAAATTAACTCAGCAAAAACTGATGCAGTGCTATTGAATATTCCCTGCGAGGAGGAGCTAGATTATCTTAAGCTGAACTATACATTTTGGTAGAAGTCAAATGCTATAAAATACTTAGAGGTTATTTTATCCTCTTCTTACAAAACATTATTTTCCTATAATTTTACTACCCATTTTACAGATTTGAAATTATTATTGGTTATCGCCTTCACCACTTTGGCATTTTCCATTTTTGCATTTTCGTTTTTTGCTCCCCTATTACCCAAAGCCATAACTTTTTTTATTTTCCATAAATATGGCCATGTGACCATGTGAGGACAAGTTGTACTTTTGAACAACACTATTGGTTTTACCATGTAGTGTGCTGTAAAATGGGAATAAAATTCCAAGTGCAGTGAATTGCAAAAAAAAGTGCAATTCCACAATTGTTTTTTTTTTTTTCCACATGTTCACTAAATACTAAAACTGACCTGCAATTATATTTCTTCAGGCCACTGTAAGTTCAGAAATACCAAATCTGTATAGGCTATTTTTTATTTAAGCAGTTAAAATAATCCAAATTTTAAAATATAAAAAATATTGCGCCATTTTCCAAGGCACATAGCGTCTCTATTTTCCTCTATCTATGGCTGAATGAGGGTTTTTTTGTGTGCCAAGCTGACATTTTTGTCTATATCACTTTGAGGTAGATGCAATCTTATGATAACCTGTTATTACATTTTATTACAATGTGGAGACCAAAAAAACGTAATTCTGTATTTTGATTTTTTTTCTCGTTACATTGTTTACCGACTGGAACTGGTCAACAGCATTTTTGGTGCCAAAGATATTTCATCGAATTTAGGGTATTTTTGGGGTGCTGATTCTGAATATGTCATCAGTTTTGCCAGATTGGCTCAAGTTTTTGAGATTTTTGGTATCTTATTTATAGCACTTGTTGGTAAATGCGACGCATCATCTCATTAATTTCTTTGGATTAGTACTTGAACTGAGCAGTTCTCAATATAGTTTTGTGTTAATTAGTGTTCTAAAAGTTTGTTCATAGCTTGATTTTTGCACTAACTTTATGTTGTTGTCTGTTTTCCAGTGAAAAGCATGAACTCATCATGAAGAAGTTGTCTTAACGATCCAGACTCATTCTGTTACATTTGTGGTGAATATACACTGCCAAAACATAGAAGAAACATAACAGACTTCGTAAAAAAAGTGTATTTTGCCTATTTTGGGGTTATGCTTGGGGACCAAGACAAGTTTTGGGCACCACACATAGTGTGCAAAGCATGTATCGAATTATTACGAAAATGGAGCAAAGGACAAAGAAAAAGCTTCAAATTTGGTGTTCCAATGGTGTGGAGAGAGCCAAAAAATCATCATGATGACTGTTATTTATGGTAAACACAGGTACAGGCACATCTTCACAATGAGGGACAGGCCTTCTTGCAGATTCCATGTTACTCCCATTTTCGTTTCTTATGCTTATTGAATCCTTGCACTTGCACTGCACAGAAATAACAGTCATCATGATGATTTTTTGGCTCTCTCCACACCATTGGAACACCAAATTTGAAGCTTTTTCTTTGTCCTTTGCTCCATTTTCGTAATAATTCGATACATGCTTTGCACACTATGTGTGGTGCCCAAAACTTGTCTTGGTCCCCAAGCATAACCCCAAAATAGGCAAAATACACTTTTTTTACGAAGTCTGTTATGTTTCTTCTATGTTTTGGCAGTGTATATTCACCACAAATGTAACAGAATGAGTCTGGATCGTTAAGACAACTTCTTCATGATGAGTTCATGCTTTTCACTGGAAAACAGACAACAACATAAAGTTAGTGCAAAAATCAAGCTATGAACAAACTTTTAGAACACTAATTAACACAAAACTATATTGAGAACTGCTCAGTTCAAGTACTAATCCAAAGAAATTAATGAGATGATGCGTCGCATTTACCAACAAGTGCTATAAATAAGATACCAAAAATCTCAAAAACTTGAGCCAATCTGGCAAAACTGATGACATATTCAGAATCAGCACCCCAAAAATACCCCAAATTCATTAAAATATTTTGGACACCAGAAAAAAAAATTTTTTTCGTTGACCTGTGTTATTTTTATATTTTGATAGATCGGGCATTTCTGAATTTAGCTATACCAAATATGTGCTTTTTTTATTTTTTTTTTCATTTTTTTAATGAGGAAAAAAGGAGGTGATTTGAACTTTTATATTTTTTATTTTTTATATCTTTTATAAGATTTTATTTACACGTTATACTTGCTTCAATAGTCTCCTTAGAAGACTTGAAGCTGCAATCATCTGATCACTTGTGCTACATATAGCAGGCCTTTAGCCTCTTTCCTTCATTGGATGTAATATTCCGTCCATGTGCCCTGGGCCCTAATTACCATGGTCGGAATATTACGTCATAGTGATAAGCGGCGCCCACGTGGTGAGCGCCGCTTATCACGGCCGGGTGTCAGCTAATTATCATAGCTGACACCCGGCACAATGTGTCAGGGGTGGTCACGGACCGCCCCTGACAGGTTAACCCCTTGTACACCACGATCAAACATGATCTATCACAGTGATCTATGATGTGACAGATCAGCAATCTGTCACAGGACAGTTATGTCCCCTCTGGGACATTGTAATAAAGTAAAAAAAAAAAGTGTAAAAATAATTTTAAAAAATCGCTAAATAAATTCAAGAAAAAAAAATATTCCCCAATAAATGCATTTTTTGAAAATAAAAAAAAACCAATAAAAGTACACATATTTAGCATCGCCGCGTTCGTAACGACCCGCCCTATAAAACTGTCCCATTAGTTAACCCCTTAAGCGAACCCCTTAAAAAATAAAAATAAAAAACGAAGCAAAAAATAATGATTTATTATCATACTGCCGAACAAAAAGTGCAATAACGCGCGATCAAAAATATGCATATAAATATCCATGGTACCGCTGAAAACGTCATCTTGTCCCGCAAAAAACGAAACGAGCCACCACGCAGCATCATCAGCAAAAAAATAAAAAGTTATAGCTCGCAGAATAAAGCGATGCAAAAATAATTATTTTTTATATAAAATTGTTTGCATTGCATAAAAGCGCCAAAACATAAAAAAAAACATAAATGGGGTATCGCTGTAACCATACTGACCCGAAGAAGAAAACCACTTTATCAATTTTATCGCATGCAGAATGCCGTAAACGCACCACCCAAAAGAAATTCATGAAACGCTGTTTTTTGTAAATTCTGCGTCCCAAAAAACAAAATAAAAAGCAATCAAAAAAGTCACGTGCCCGAAAATGGTACCAATAAAAACGTCGACTCGTCCCGCAAAAAATAAGACTTCACATTGCTCGGTGGGTCAAAATACGGAAAAATTATAGCTCTCAATATGTGGTGATGCAAAAACTATTTTTACAATAAAAAGCGTCTTTTAGCGTGTGACAGCTGCCAAATATAAAAACCGCCATAAAAAGCAAATCAAACCCCCCGTTATCACCCCCTTAGTTAGGGAAAAATAATAAAATTAATAAAATGCATTTACTTCCATTTTCCCATTAGGGTTAGGGCTAGGGCTAGAGTTAGGGCTAGGACTAGGGTTAGGGTTAGGGCTAGGGTTAGGGTTAGGGCTAGGGTTAGGGTTAGGGGTGTGTTGGGGGTAGGGTTGGAGTTAGAATTGGGGGTTTCCACTATTTGCGCACATCAGGTGCTCTCCAAAAGCAACATGGCGTCTGATCTCAATTCCAGCCAATTCTGCGTTGAAAAAGTCAAATGGTGGTCCTTCCCTTCCAAGCTCTGCCATGTGCCCAAACAGTGTTTTACCCCCACATATGGGGTATCAGCCTACTCAGGACAATTTGCAAAACAACTTTTGGGGTCCAATTTCTCCTGTTACCCTTAGGAAAATAAAAAATTGGGGGCAAAAATATCATTTTTGTGGAAAAAAAATTATTTTATTTATTTTATTTTCACGCCTGGGCGTTATAAACTTCTGTGAAGCCCTTGGGGGTTCAAAGTGCTCACCACACATCTAGATAAGTTCCTTGGGGGGTCTAGTTTCCAAAATGGTGTCATTTGTGGGGGGATTCCACTGTTTTGGTACATCAGGAGCTTTCCAAACGCGACATGGTGTCCGATCTCAATTCCAGCCAAAATCGTCAAATGGCGCTGCTTCCCTTCCAAGCTCTGCCATGCGCCCAAATAGTGGTCTACCCCACATATGGGGTATCAGCGTACTCAGGACAAATTGCACAATAACTTTTAGGGTCCTGTTACCCTTGGGAAAATAAAATTTGGGGGTGAAAAGATCATTTTGTGGAAAAAATATGATTTTTTAATTGTACTGCTGTACGTTATAAACTTCTGTGAAGCCCTTGTGGGTTCAAAGTTCTCACCACATATCTAGATAAGTTCCTTGGGGGGTCTAGTTTCCAAAATGGGGTCACTTGTTGGGAGTTTCCACTGTTTAGGTACATCATGGGCTCTCCAAACGTGACATGGTGTCCGATCTGAATTCCAGCCAATTTTGCATTGTAAAAGTCAAACGGCGCTCCTTCCCTTCTGAGCTCTGCCATGCACCAAAACAGTGGTTCCCCCCCACATATCAGGTATCAGCGTACTCAGGACAAATTGCACAATAATTTTTGCAGTCCAATTTCTCCTGTTACCCTTGGTAAAATAAAAAAATTGAACCTGAAGTATTTTTTTTGTGAAAAAAAGTTAAATGTTCATTTTTTTTAAATATTCAAAAATTTGAAGGGTTAAACTCCTTGAATGTGGTTTTGAGCACCTTAAGGGGTGCAGTTTTTAGAATGGTGTCACTTTTGGGTATTTTCTATTATATAGACCCCTCAAAGTGGCTTCAAATGTGATGTGGTCCGTAAAAATAAAATGGTGTTGCAAAAATGAGAAATCGCTGGTCAACTTTAACCCTTATAACTTCCTAACAAAAAAAAATTTTGGTTCCAAAATTGTGCTGATGTAAAGTAATTATGTGGGAAATGTTACTTATTAAGTTTTTTGTGTGCCATATCTCTGTGATTTAAGGGCATGAAAATTCAAAGGTGGAAAATTGCAAAATTTTCAAAATTTTCGCCAAATTTCCATTTTCTTCACAAATAAACACAAGTTATATGAATGAAATTTTACCACTAACATGAAGTACAATATGTCACGAGAAAACAGTGTCAGAATCACCGGGATCCATGGAAGCGTTCCAGAGTTATGGCCTCATAAAAGGACGGTGGTCAGAATTGTAAAAATTGGCCAGGGAGTTAACGTGCAAACCACCCTTGGTAGTGAAGGGGTTAGTCCTGCTATGTGTAGCAGAAATTATAATCTGCTATGATTGCCGGCAACGAGGCGGCACTCATAGCAGATCTGGAATGACAAGCCCGGGAGTCTCCTACATACCCCTGGTAGTCATGCCAATCCATTGGTACCTGCCATCACGTGACAGGGGCACCGATGGGAGAGGTTAGCAATGCGCTTCCAGCGTGACTATGTTAAATGCCACTGTCAGAGATTGACAGCCACAGGTGGATAGCAGTTCCACATGCAGCTGTTAGGGGCATATGACAGATGATCAAGACAACTGTCATGTATCTGAAAAATGCAGGCTCAGCGCCGGAGCCTGCATCATAGAGGGAGAGGCGACCTATGACAATGGCATATAGGTACGCTATAGGTCATAAAAGGGTTTTATAGTCCAACCTTAAAATTTGGTTTCTTTGACCAATATCAACATTGAAAATGACCCTTAATCCTAAACTAATATACCTCTTTGAGACCCCCTGTAATGATATCATTATTGGAACTCAAAGCCTTTCAAGCTTGCACAATGAGATTTATATGGAACTAGCTGAAGAGCCCTGCATTGCCTGGGCATAATAACCAACTGTGGTTAGTTATAACAAATTATAATGATTATATTGCACATTAAAACCGTGCATCTAATCCTATCCTGTGTGATACTGACTGCTGAGCTGTCTATCTAATCCTATTCTGTGTGATACTGTCTGCTGAGCTGTGTATCTAATACTATTCTGCGTGATACTGTGTGCTGAGCTGCGTATCTAATCCTATCCTGTGTGATACTGTCTGCTGAGCCGTGTATCTATTCCTATCCTGTGTGATACTGACTGCTGAGCTGTGTATCTAATCCTATCCTGTGTGATACTGCCTGCTGAGCCATGTGTCTAATCCTTTCCTGTGTGATACTGACTGCTGAGCTGTGTATCTAATCCTATCCAGTTTGATACTGACTGCTGAGCTGTGTATCTAATCCTATCCTGTGTGATACTCTGTGTAAGTGTGCTTGTGTAGCCCATTCACTATCTCCATCCATCCTTCACTCCCTCAAGATGGCTGGACCTTCATTGTAAATACACAATTGCAAATACACACCTGTACTTTGTATCTCCCCAACTCATTGTAGATTGTAAGCTCTCACGAGCAGGGTCATCTCATTTCATCTTATTTTGCTTCAATTATTGTATTGTTAACGTTGTTACTTATGACTTGTGTTTTGAAACTGTTAAACTGTAAAGCGCTGCGGATTATGTTGGCGCTATATAAATAAAGATTATTATTATTATTATACTGGGCTCCCCCTGCAGTCTGTGTCAGAGGGTGGCATATGTTGGCATGGTAATAAATTGTGTTATTTCCAGCTTTACAGAAGGACGATAACACCATAAAAATGATAAGAATAATAGGCCTCAGTTACCACAACTGTCTACAAAGAAAACTGTTGCTGATAGCAACCAATCACAGCTCATTTTTCATCTTTTAAACAGCTCTGGGACAGCGTGGCGAGTTTTGAGTGGCGACTTTTGTGTTTCGACTTTTATGTGGTGAGGTTGGAGTATGTGTGGTGAAATGTGTGCTGAGGGTGGTATATGTGTTGAAGCACGTGGTAGTGTGTGGCGCATTTTGTGTGTGTGTTCATATCCCGTGTGTGGTGAGTATCCCATGTCAGGGCCCCACCTTAGCAACTGTACGGTACACGGTATATACTCTTTGGCGCCATCGCTCTCATTCTTTAAGTCCCCCTTGTTCACATCTGGCAGCTGTCAATTTGCCTCCAACACTTTTCCTTTCACTTTTTCCCTATTATGTAGATAGAGGCAAAATTGTTTGGTGAATTGGAATGCGCGGGGTTAAAATTTCACCTCACAACATAGCCTATGACGCTCTTGGGGTCCAGACGTGTGACTGTGCAAAATCTTGTGGCTGTAGCTGTGACGGTGCGTTTGCCAATCCCGGACATACATACATATTTACATACACAACCACATTGAGCTTTATATATTAGTTTGTAAGCAACATAGAATTTCTAAACAAATATTCATCTCTGGTAGAATGTAGGGGGGGTAATCCATGCCATATGTTACAAATGTTTCTGAACTACACACCTGAGTATTATTCATTCTTGGGCCTCTCTGTGGACCTACAATAAATGGACAGAAATGAAAAAACTGTGAATGGCTCCAATCCACCTGAACTCTCTTCTGTGGTGTGAGACAACAATCAAGATTCTGTCTTCATTATTCGACCCTATGCAGTCAACCAGTTAGTTTGGTTTTCCTGCAAGAGACGATTTTCTCTCTCTTCTCAGCATTCCCCTCAGCATGATTAGAGAAGAGCCAACCTTTCAAAGTTTTGTTTGCTTCGGATTGGCGAATGTCCATTGTTTGCCAAACATAGTAACATAGTTATTAAGGTTGAAGGGAGACTTTAAGTCCATCTAGTTCAACCCATATCCTATCCTAACTAGCCCTAACATGTTGATCCAGAGGAAGGCAAAAAAACCCCATGTGGCAAACAGTAAGCTTCACATTGGGGAAAAAAATTCCTTCCCGACTCCACATACGGCAATCAGACTAGCTCCCTGGATCAACGCAATATTAAGGAAACTAGTGTATATACCCTGTATTATTATTCTTTTCAAGAAAGGCATCCAGTCCCTTCTTAAATTTTAGTAGGGAATCACTCATTAGATCATCATATGGCAGAGAGTTCCATAGTCTCACTGCTCTTACAGAAAAGAATCCGCATCTGTGAGTATGCTTAAACCTTCTTTCCTCCAGACGTAGAGGATACCCCCTTGTCCCCGTCACAGGTCTAAGATTAAAAAGATAATTAGAAAGGTCTTGGTATTGTCCCCGCATACATTTATACATTGTAATAAGATCACCCCTAAGCCTTCAATTCTCCAAACTAAATAACTCCAAGTGTAATAACTAGAGTTGAGCGATACCGTCCGATACTTCAAAGTATCGTATCGGATGGTATCGGCCGATCTTTAAAAAAAGTATCGGTATCGCCGATTCCGATACCGGAAGTCCCATTCAAGTCTATGGGACTTCCGGTATCGGAATAAGAAAAACCCTTTCCTGCCCTTGTACAGCCTCTCTGGGGTCTGTACGGGCCTTTCGGGGGGCTGTGCCGGCCTGCCAGGGGGTCTGTGCAGGCTCCGGTGGTCTGTGCCGGCCTGCCGGTGGTCTGTGCAGGCTCCGGGGGGCTGTGCCGGCCTGCCGGGGGGCTGTGCCGGCCTGCCGGGGGGCTGTGCAGGCTCCGGGGGGCTGTGCCGGCCTGCCGGGGGGCTGTGCCGGCCTGCCGGGGGGCTGTGCCGGCCTGCCGGTGGTCTGTGCAGGCTCCGGGGGTCTGTGCAGGCATCGTCCGATGGGACTACAAGTCCCATCGGGCGATGCCTGCTACCATGACAGTGATTGACACATTAGCCAATGATGGGACAGTAGTAGTCCCATCATCCGGCTAATGTGTTAAATGTAAAAAAAAAAAAAAAAAAATTACATGCTACATACATACAACATGCATACTACATACATGCTACATTCATACTACATACTACATACATGCTACATTCATACTACATAAATACTACATGCAACATACATACTACATATATACTACATGCATGCTACATACATACTGCATGCTACATACATACCACATATATACTACATGCATGCTACATGCATGCTACATGCATAACACATATATACTACATGCATGCTACATACATACTACATATATACTACATGCATGCTACATACATACTGCATGCTACATGCATGCTACATACATACTACATACATACTACATATATACTACATGCATGCTACATACATACTACATGCTACATACATACTACATATATACTACATGCATGCTACATACATACTACATGCTACATACATACTACATATATACTACATGCATGCTACATACTACATGCTACATACATACTACATATATACTACATGCATGCTACATACATACTACATGCATGCTACATACATACTACATGCTACATACATACCACATATATACTACATACATACAATACATTCATACAATACATACATAGACATACAGTACATATAACATAGAGTAACATACTTACCAATACTTGTCACATTGTTCCCCGAAGCCATTGTCTTTTCCGGGATAAATATTAACATAACAAACCACAAAAATACTCACCCACGATCCGAAGCAGTCCACGAGTGTGTCCCACGACGATCTTGGGTAGAGAACTGCAGCATCAGATGATGCTGCCGTTCTCTACGGGCTGCAGGAATCCAATGATGGAAGGTAGGTATCCTTCCGCACTGTATTCCTCCGCCACTTAAAAAAAAAAGTCCCTAGTCTCACTTTATGCCATTGCTGTGTGGGAATTTCCCACACAGCAATGGCATAAAGTGAGACTAGGGACTTTTTTTTTTTAAGTGGCGGAGGAATACAGTGCGGAAGGATACCTACCTTCCGTCATTGGATTCCTGCAGCCCGTAGAGAACGGCAGCATCATCTGATGCTGCTGTTCTCTACCCAAGATCGTCGTGGGACACACTCGTGGACTGCTTCGGATCGTGGGTGAGTATTTTTGTGGTTTGTTATGTTAATATTTATCCCGGAAAAGACAATGGCTTCGGGGAACAATGTGACAAGTATTGGTAAGTATGTTACTCTATGTTATATGTACTGTATGTCTATGTATGTATTGTATGAATGTATTGTATGTATGTAGTATATATGTGGTATGTATGTAGCATGTAGTATGTATGTAGCATGCATGTAGCATGCATGTAGTATGTATGTAGCATGCATGTAGTATGTATGTAGCATGCATGTAGTATGTATGTAGCATGCATGTAGTATGTATGTAGCATGCATGTAGTATGTATGTAGCATGCATGTAGTATGTATGTAGTATGTATGTAGCATGTATGTAGTATGTATGTAGTATATATGTAGTATGTATGTAGCATGCATGTAGTATGTATGTAGCATGCAGTATGTATGTAGCATGTATGTAGTATGTATGTAGTATATATGTAGTATGTATGTAGCATGCATGTAGTATATATGTAGCATGCATGTAGTATGTATGTAGCATGCAGTATGTATGTAGCATGTATGTAGTATGTATGTAGTATATATGTAGTATGTATGTAGCATGCATGTAGTGTATATGTAGTATGTATGTAGCATGCAGTATATATGTAGCATGTATGTAGTATGTATGTAGTATATATGTAGTATGTATGTAGCATGCATGTAGTATGTATGTAGTATGTATGTAGCATGCAGTATGTATGTAGTATGTATGTAGTATATATGTAGTATGTATGTAGCATGCATGTAGTATGTATGTAGCATGTAGTATGTATGTAGCATGCATGTAGTATGTATGTAGTATTTTTTTTTTTTTTTTTTAACATTTAACACATTAGCCGGATGATGGGACTACTACTGTCCCATCATTGGCTAATGTGTCAATCACTGTCATGGTAGCAGGCATCGCCCGATGGGACTTGTAGTCCCATCGGACGATGCTTGCACAGACCCCCGGCCATCAGCACAGCCCCCCGGCAGGCCGGCACAGCCCCCCGGCAGGCCGGTACAGACCCCCACAGGGTGCACAGACCACCGGCAGGCCGGCACAGCCCCCCGGCAGGCCGGTACAGACCCCGGGCAGTCCACACAGCCCCCCGGCAGGCCGGCACAGCCCCCCGGCAGGCCGGCAGAGACCCCCGGAAGGCCCGAAATGACGGCGCATCATGATGCGCACACACCGCGCATCATGATGACGTCAGGCCGTCAATCAACTGAACTTCCGATTCCGATGCCAAATTCCGATATTGAAAAAATATCGGAAGTCGGTATCGGAATTCCGATACAGCAAGTATCGGCCGATACCCGATACTTGCGGTATCGGAATGCTCAACACTAGTAATAACCTGTCTTGGTATTGCAGACCCCCTAGTTCCCTAATAACCTTGGTCGCTCTTCTCTGCACCCGCTCCAGTTCAGCTATGTCTTTCTTATACACCGGAGACCAGAACTGTACACAGTATTCTAAGTGTGGTCACACTAGTGACTTATATAAAGGTAAAATTATGTTCTCCTCATGAGCATCTATGCCTCTTTTAATGCATCCCATTATTTTATTTGCCTTTGCAGCAGCTGCCAAACACTGGCCACTAAATGTGAGTTTGTCATCCACCCATACACCCAGGTCTTTTTCAGTGACTGTTTTGCCCAGTGTTTTACAATTAAGCACATAATTATACATCTTGTTCATTCTACCCAGTTCTTCAAACATATCCAAACCCCAACAGATATAACAGGGCCTCAAAGACGAACTGGAGAAGATGTACAAGGTGATGGCAACAGTGATTCCAGTGGTGATAGGAGCACTTGGAGCAGTGACCTCTAAATTGGCAGAATGGCTACAACATATCCCAGGAGCAACATATAAACTCTATGTACAGAAAAGAGCAGTACTGGGGACAAGTAAGATCCTGCACAGAACCCTCAAACTTCCAGGCCTCTGGTAGAGTGCTTGAGAATGAGGAAGGACATAAAAAAGCAACGACCCTATCAAGGGGTGAAAAAGTAAAAAAAAAGTTTATCTTTTTTATCTTATACCTTGCTGAAGCATCCCCAGATTATCACTGATCCTCCACCAAATTCCAAAGTAGGTGCAAGACACTGTGCCTTGTATGCTTCTCCAGGTCTCCGTCTAACCATTAGATGACCAGATGTTGGGCAAAGCTGAAAATTAGACTTATCAGGGAAGATTACCTTACTCCAGACCTGTATGGTCCAATCCTTATGGTCTTTGGCAAACTTCAGCCTGGCTCTCCTTTGCTTCTCATTGATGAAAGACTTTTTTCTAGCTTTACATGGCTTGAGCCCTGCCTCTAGAAGCCTGTTATAAACTGTTCTTGCCGTGCACTTCACCTTAGCTGCCATTTGCCATTCCTTTGGTAGGTCACGTGATGTCATCCTGTGGTTGCTGAGTGACATTTGAATAACATGACGGTCATCCTGGTTAGTGGAGAGTCGTTTTCGCCCTCTTCCGGTCTGTAGCTTCATTGTCCCCAATGTCAGCTGCTTGACCTTCCTGTGAGACAGGGAAAAGGACTTAAAAATCCTGCAAATTTTTTTTTAGCAAAAGCACATCATGAAAAGTAGCCACACAAAAACACAGCCATCAAAATGGAGCCCGGCTGCATCATGCAAAAAAGGATAAAAAGTGCAATAAAAAGATACATAAATAATGCATATGATAAATGCATTAAATGAGGTATTGGTTACTATTTTGGCCAAAACAATTGGTCCTAGCTAAACATCAATTCAAAGCTCACAGACAGGGAAAACATTTTTTTTACAGGATTTTTAAGTCCTTTTTCACTGTCTGTGAGCTTTGAATTGATGTTTAGTTAGGACTCGCAATAAAATGGGGACCCTGGACATTTGGATTGCGAGCTTATCTCTTTTGGCCAAAATAGTAACCAATACCTCATTTAATGCATTTATCATATGCATTATTTTTGTATCTTTTTATTGCACTTTTTATCATTTTTTGCAGGATGCAGCCGGGCTCCATTTTGATGGCTGTGTTTTTTGTGTGATGCATATACTGTATAGTGCTGAACAGCCCGCTTTCCATTATAGGCATTTTAAATAGGCTGTCATCCAGACACTGTGCATCACACTTTCCTGTGTGACTTATGTCCTAAGCAAAGCCCATGTGTGTGCTTTTTTTCCACTAGGCAGCTAACACCTTCATCATTACTATTTTAGTGATAGGGTGGCTGTTTTCATCGGTGGAGGGCACCTGTGCTGCTCCAGCCTTTATCTGTGGGAGCCTGCTGCGTCCTGCTAGTGCATTGGTTATTTGACAAGGTTTGGTGAGGCTGCTTTTCATGATGTGTTTTTGACCTTGCTGTAATGGACTGCTGTCTTAGAAATTTTAAGGATGGAGGCAACATGACACTCACAGTATCCCTCTGCTAGTAAAGCCAGAATTGAGCCTTTATTTTCCTCACTCAAGACTTTTCTTTTCAACTCCTTTTGCATGGTTAAAAGTAATTTTTTTTCATTGCTATGACTTTTGGGATATTAGTAGCACTTGTTTTGCCATCCAGCTTGTCCTATCGCAAGAGGATTGTGAACATCACAGCAGGGTTTTTTTTATACTTTGCTTAGTTAAATAAGATTTGGTTCAGGTGATCATCTAATCAGAAGCACATTAAGTAGTATGAGGTGTCCTCTGGTTGGAATTCAACTGACACTGGAATGTATGTATATATATATATATATATATATATATATATATATATATATACTGTATAAAGTCTTTATTAAAATGCCAGGCTTTTAACATGTAAAATCAACATGCCAAAGAGTAGTATGCCACCTATCCTCTGAAAAGCACACAGAAACAGTTTTGAGGTGAAAATTAAAATAATATGATGTGGATGCATAGTTATGAACATTATCCTATAGTTTGATATGTGATTGTGTTCAGAATTAGCCTATCATATTTAAATTCATGTGCAATCTTTAAAGTGATACTGTTTAATTGATCTAGTGCAATTTTCCTAACATTAACAGCTTTCAACACATCAAAGGGATCTCATTGCTGTTAGTTTTCAGTCAGGCAATAGATACCCTAGATATCACTAAGTCATTAGATATACCATGGAATAATGTGAAGATACGCATAAAGAAGTGGTACAATTTATCAAAACAATAAAAAAAAATGATCTGGGTGGCTGCCAACAGGTCCAAAGCAGCAAAGAAGTTACAGTGATTTCTGGCAAATATTGGTTGTGTATAGCAGGTGATAGCAATCTCCCATATTATTCAAATGTCTGGCGTGTGAGGTAAGGTGGCAAGCCTGACTATGTTTTGTCAAAATCTACATCAAGTAATCCAAAAGTAAGTGTGGAAAACATGATACAAACTAAGAATTCCTTCAAAGCTAAAAGTGTTAATATTTTATTTTTAGCAAATAACAAACATGCAAAGAGTAAGAATAAAACAGAAATTTGAATCAAAGCAATATTTGTTGTGACCACCATTTGCCATCTAAACAGCATGAATTCTTCTAAATACACTTGCAGAGAGTTTTTGAAGAATTTCAGCGGGGAGGTTGTTTAAGACATCTAGAAGAGCTAACCACAGATCTTCTATGTACGTAGGCTTATGCAAATATTTCATCCTTTTCATGTTAAGTAACTCCAGACAGACTAGATGATGCTGAGAGCAGGGCTCTGTGGGGGCTATATCATCATTTCCAGGACTCCTTGTTCTACTTTGTGCTGAGCACAGTTTTCAATGACATCGGTAGTATTTTTTGGTTCTGTGTCGTGCTGAATAAACGTGAAGCCAATGAGACTTTTCTCTAATGAAATTGCATGATAGATAAGTATCTTCTTGCATTTCTCAGTATCAAGGAAAACATGAATCCTGACCAAATCCCCAATTTTATTTGCTGAAATGCAGCTCCAGAATAGAAAGGAAACGCCACCATGCTTCACTGTTGCTTGCAAACTCTCATTATTGTACCACTTTCCAGCTCTTTAGGGAAAAAAATACTTCTGTTACAGTCAAATAATTTACATTTTGACTTATCAGTCCAGAGCATCTGCTGCTATTTTTCTGCACCCCAATTCTTATGTTTTCGTGCAAAATTGAATCACTTGACCTCATTTCCATGTCGAAGGTATGGCTTCTTTGCCATAATTCTTGCAGGAAGACTGGCTGATTCCAGTTTCAAACTGATGGCACTGCTGGATTTCTTCTAATTTTGAGGGGAAGTTAAGTTAAATGTTATGTGCTTCCTAGGTAGACTACTGTGTTGATGGACCTCAATGTTTCCCATGTCTTGGTACTTCTTCAAGAGAACTTGTACAGTACATCTTCAAACCCCTGTCTGCATTAAATAGCTTTGCCTGGGAGAGAATGCTCAGATTCAGTATAACTCCCTTGTGTCTTGCTGGTGGCGTGCTCAGTCTTGCCATGGTGTATGGCCTGTGACAAAAAACAGTCTAGATGTAAAAGAGGTTAGCCATTATCACCCATTTGGTATAACTGGTTATTCATACACCTGACAATAATCCGACAAAATACTTGATTTTGTGGAGATGTAGAAGAATTAAAACAGCTTAAAGCATGGTGCTAATTGCTAAAAACAATCTAATAACACTTATATTTTTAAAGCATTCAAGCTTTCCTAATTTGCATCATTTTTCGCACACCAATCTTTGCACTATCCATCTATCTATTGCATTCTTATATTTGCTAGCAATCTAATGATTTAGATATGAATAACAATAATATGATAAACTGCTTCTCCTTGCATGTATGGTGCTTTGCAAAAGTTGAAATAAAAAACTATTTTAATTTAGAATCACCTCTAGAAGTAATAAAGTTGTAAGCTATGCAGTGCTTTATTCATACTGTATCTTTGAACATTAGTTGCTTGTTTAATCTTCATATACAAAAAAAAAGCATATTCGCAATGTTAAAGTCTCACGGGTATCCAATTTAACAGGAATACTCAAGTGCTTATGCTTCTTTATGTGAATTGTAATTGCGGGCAGGGCATTCTGTATGCAGGAAAAATAAGACAGTAATAAAGGAAGAGGATAAAGCGTAACTGAGGCTATAAATCAAGATAAGGATCACGATTAAATTGATTTGAACTTTGCAAATCTAATGCAAAATTTGAGGTTAACGGCAAACCGTTAACAGCAGAGAACCAATATATGCATATTTTATTTGTACATGTCTTTTCAAATCAGTAAATGCATAGATTAACATTCATATCTTTGTTTTATTGAATCTAAGATGTAAACAAAAATGCTACAAGCAGTACTCTGTCATTTCCTAATGAGCTGAATATATTTTGCATGTGAAGTGGTACACTGCAGATAAATAGTAGAACCTAGCAAAGAATAAGGATAATGCAGTCCTCTTGATAGCAGGTGAAAAAGCTGATGAAATTGGCCATTTTTCATTCATAAAAAGATGAGCATAAACTAACATGCTGTTGACAAATGGCTGGAAAAGATTTATAACATCTTAAAATCATGCATAACAATTTTTCAACTATAGATGACCATATTTGTTTAAATGGAATTGAATGCTACTCTAATATGTAATAAAATTATCATTTTTGAGAATATGAATTTTTAGAAATTTGTTTTGCTTGGATTCGGCAAAATAGCGGCAACCAGTGCAGTGACTGTGGAAGCCCAGTTGTGTTTGGAAGGCCTGGCCTGGAGCAACTAAATCGTAGAAGCAACAGTGTATATAAGAGGAAAGGATGGGAGCAGTTCTCCAGTCACTTTCTTTTTGCCATCGAAGCTATGGTCAATTCACTTGTGGCCGGAAGTCAGTATAGAGGATCACAATGACCACCAAGGCCTCTTCACAGCTGGAAGTCCCGGCCTAGATTGAACAGACAGGTAGATGTGGCTTGAATGGAGAAAAGGAAAGTGAGCTCTGAGAACTGAACAGCGGGCAACAAGCAGCTGAGGGGCTGGATAGCTGAGCAGCTGCCACGATTTTATAATTGATTGTGGCCTAGGGATGCTGTGACAGCTCAGCCGCCCTATGGAATCTGCAATGTGCTGTACTGTTGACGTGTGAGTGACAGTCCAGTCATCCCGTCTGATCCTGGAATGTGATGGGCTGTCAGTATTTTTATAGAGCAGCAGGGCAGTCAATCTGGTTCAGTCCATGCACTTTTCCCCTTGTGCCTCCCATCCTTAATCATTTGCAAGGTATTTAGCTGGCTAGCTTTTAATATTCATTGTCAGTTGCAGCTTTGCTTAAGCTAGATGTGATTACCTGACCTAGGATTAGCTGTGACTATTCTTGTGGTTTCTCCCTTCTGATTTTGACGCTCTCTAACTTCAGGTAACTGACCCCGGATTTAGCCTCTGACTATCCGTTTGTTTTACTCCCTGTTATAGATGTACAATCCTGGCATTTGACCCCAGTTTCCTGCAGATGCCTTTTATTTACCCCTCTGTACTATGAGCCCTTCTGGCATCTGTCCTCAGACTTACTGACTACCCTAGAATCAATAGGGGGTGACCCAAATTAAATCATGCTCTCAATACATGTAAACCAGTCCGAGACACACAGTCACTCAAAGTAAGGAGTGATTTATGGTGACCAGAAAAAGCACAACAATAACAAAATTATAGAAAATTAATTAACAATCTTTATTGTAATAATAGGAACATACAGAAAATATTTTAAAATTATAAGGATGCCTCAAATACGAGGGACAATTATGGCTAAGGACCCTGTTAAACATCAATAGCCAACACAAATGATGATATGAAATGAATTACTGCAGTTCATCATAATATTTGTGGGATGCTCACATTTATAATGCACAAAATTATCAATTGTAAAGTGCATGTGCAAAAAGAAGATATATTGACTGAAAGATGGCAAATACATAAAGGCTAAGAAGTGAAAGACTCAATACAACCCCTTGTGTAAAATACAAGGCTTAAATTAGCATGTGGGGTATGTAAACATTAAGCCTTACACTAAAATTTAGCATAAGGTGAACTTAGTGGCAGAGATAAAACAATTATCCTCAATATTGGCTGTTGGAGCAAAATAAGCATGGGCATACGCCCCTGAAGAAGTGTGGACGAAACGTGCGTCATGGTAGAGGGACGAGGCACGGACCCTACATCTAACCTTGTAAGTCACTCTGTTAGGGCTCTCTGCCCATGCTTATTTTGTTCCAATAGCCAATATTGAGGATAATTGTTTTATCTCTGTCACCAAGTTCTCCTTATGCTAAATTTTAGTGTAAGACATAATGTTTAAATACCCCACATGCTAATTTAAGCCTGATATTTTACACAGAGAGTTGTACACTGAGCCTTTCACTTTTTAGCCTTTTTGTGTTTACCCACTTTCAGTCAATATATCTTCTTTTTGTACATGCACTTTACAATTGATAATTTGGTACGTAATTGTGAGCATCCCACAAATTTTATGATGAACTGCAGTAATTCATTTCATATCATTTGTTTTGGCTATTGATGTTTAACAGGGTCCCTAGCCATAAGTGTCCCTCGCATTTGAGGCATCCTTCTAATTTTAAAATATTTTGTGTATGTTACTATTGTTACAATAAAGATTGCTAATTAACTTTCTACAATGTTGCTATTGTTTGTTGCTATTGTTGTGTTCTTTCTGGTTACCTTATATCACTCCTTACGTTGAGTGACTGGGTGTCTCGGAAGGGATTACATTCCTGACTACCCTGTCTCATGGCTTGCCCGTAGACAGTGACTCAGCATAGCAGCAGCAAGGTGAGTGTAAGTTATTTAACTTTCTCCATCTTATGTTTATTATGCTCTGCTGTCTAAATATTGGGACACTCAATTTTTTGAGAAAAGCTACATATAAAAGTGAATTTCCAGGGAAAATGTGCACAATTTGATGAATTTTAATCTTGTCTGTTCTGCTAATTTCTATATGGAATGCATAAGAGGAAAATGTATGAAGCATCTATTGTAAGTAGCATTGTATTATGTTATTATGACTTGTAATTAGACAAAGAAGAGATGAACTTCTTCTGGAATGATTGTTTTTTCCAAAACAAAAGAACTATAACTGTTCTATGGAGACCACAGAAAACACTTTTTGATATCTATTCTGTCAAATAGCAAGCTCAGCTCTGCAACATCTCTTTGCAAATGTAAAATAATTATAGTAGCCGTCTTCTATATAATCTACCAATTGGGGCACTGTGGAATATGCAATGGCTTAAAATAGTATTCATACTCTGTGAATGTTTCCACATTTTTTTCATGTTACACCCACAAATATAAATGCAGGAATTTGATGTGATATAACAACACAAAGTAACCAGTACTTGTGAAGCGTAAAGAAAATGATACCTGGTTTTCTAAAGATTTTAAAATATAAATCTGTAACTTGTAACATTTGTGACATTTGTATTCAGCAGCCTGTATTCTGAGACTCCTAAATAAAATTCTTAGGGACCAATTGCCTCCAGAAGTCATATAATTAGTAAATTGAGTCCAGCTGTGTGTAATTTATTCTTTGTAAAACAGCTGTTTTGTGAATGCCTGAGAGGTTTGCTTCAGAACATTAGGGATCAAACAGCATAATGAAAACTAAGGAACACTCCAGAGAGGTCAAGGATTAAGTTTTGGGGAAGAATAAAGCGAGGTTAGATTATAGAAAAATAGCACAAGCTCTGAATATCACACGAAGCACTGTTAAATCCCATCATCCAAAAATGGAATTTATGTGGCACAACTCCAAATTGTCTCTTCAGAGAGGAAGAGGACTAGAAATCTAGCGCCATTTATTGGAAGTAGCAATCCTGAAAGTCAATGTCGACCCTTTAACAAGCCTTGTTACATGACTTAGGATAAAAACCAAAACCATATGGCACAACTGCAAACCAACCAAAACATGGCCATCCACTTAAACTTACATCCCAAGCTACAAACTCACTGATTAGCGAAGCAGCCCAGAGACCCATGGTCACTCTGGATGAACTGCAGAGATCCACAACTCTACTATTATTCATATGTAGTCCACAAATCTGACCTTTAAGGAAGAGTGGCAAGAAGGAAACCATTTTTGAAAACAAGCCAGAAGAAATCCTGTGCGCAGTTTCAAAAAAGGCACAAAGGCAACACAGCTAGCATGTGAAAGAAGGTCCTCTAGACAGATGAGATCAAAGTAGATCTTTTTTGGGCTTAATACAAAATGTTAAATGTGGTGGAAAACAACACAATCCCCACTGTCAAACATGGCGGCAGCATCATGCCGTGAGGATGTTTTTCTTCAGCAGGGACAGTGAAGCTGGTCATAGTTGATGGGAAAAGGAGTGTAGCTAAATACCGGCCAATTTTAGAGGAAAAACAGCTTTTGGCTGAAAAAGTCTTGAGGCTGGGGCATAGGTTCAACAGAATCAAAGCAGGATAACAAAGCTAACCATACTGCCAGAGCTAAAATGCAATGGTTTAGATTAAAGAATATTCATGAGTTTGAATGGACCAGTCAATGTCCAGATCTAAATCCCATGTAGAATCTGTATCAAGACTTGAAAAATGCAGTTCACAGAAACTCTGAATCCAATCTCACTGAGCTAGAGGTATTTTGCAGAGAAGAATGAGCAAAAGTGTCAGCCTCTGAATGTGCAAAGCTGGTAGAGATATACCCAAATCAAAATTTTAATTAAATCATAAGTGTATATTTATCAAATCTAAAGTTTTGACCACTACTAGGACAACCCCATCCCGATTTGAATGTTTGTCAACGTCAAAATAAAAACACTTGTACTCATTTCCTGTGCTGGTGCCGCTCCAGCGGTGTCGCACTTGCACTCGTGGGGCTCATGTGTGATTGTTATGACATATCAGCCCTGAGCCAAATCAGCACTGGCGTTACTGTCCCCACCTTCCCATGTATTATTATTCAGGAGGAAATGAATTGCCAGCTCCATTTTTCACCTTCTGGCATGTGCCTTGTAATAGGTATACAAATTTGGAAAACCTTGCCGATTTTGAGAACAAGCATTGTGTGATATAGCTTGGGTCTTGTAAGTCATAGGTTTTTAAGTCATTTTTTTCATTTAGGATACAACGGACAGATGTGTATTGCATAATTGAGATGTAGGTTGTTGAAGCAAGGTGAGAGTTTTAAGGAAAATAGAAGGATTGCTTGTAGAAACCTGCCAAATACCGTTATTCATCCTTCTAAAAAATACGTAAGAAAGCTGGTGCTAAAGGGAAACTGTCAGCAGGTTTTTGCTACTTCATCTGAGAGCAGCATGATAAAGGCAAATAGATTCTGAATCAAATGGTGTATCACATGGATTACTGGGTGCAGCCATTCTGATACAATCAGAACTTTTAGATTTAGAATGAAGCAGAGCTAAAAAAGCTAACTATGCCCAAACCAAGCACTCCATGTACAAAGTCTATAGACAGTGAGCTGCTTAGTTGCTGGACTAGTCAATGTTAATCTCTGACTGATAAATCCTTCACAGTTAATAAACCTGCATGCACTTTGACAAGTGACACATCCCTGAATTCTAGGCCACAGCCTCTTTCTCCTGCTGTCTAAAGATTACATAGCAAAAACTTGCTAACAGATTACCTTTATTAGAGCAGCGTTGGCAGCGGATTATTCTGGATACTCTCCAAGCGTGTGACAACAGAGCTTCTTTATTCAGGAACAAATAGGAACAATATATGATAGGCTTAATAGATCAGTAATAAATCATTGTGTGTCTCAATCTATGCAGCATCCACAGCAGGCTGCTTCTCTCATACACAGACACAGGAAAAACAGGAACTACAGTCTCATGCTCTCCCTGTGTGAGCCTCTGGGAGTTTTTTTTAACTTTATAAACAGTATACAAATCTAGCAACTAAACACTCATAGACAGGAATGATGTTGTTGCACCAAGCATATTCCAACAAGCAGATGTTAAATGGAAGAGTTTATATTTAGTTAGATAAAATTTAAAATTATACAACATAAATCTTTGGGGAGTATATTACATCCATGCAAAGAACATGTGTTACATACATGCAAAACAAAATAATGCTAAAACCTTTGATTTAACATTTGTAGCAATCTGTTCAATAGAAATCTCTACTCCACAAGATCAAAACATAGTTCATATGGTACCAAACTGAGCACAGTAGATAAATATGGTATCAGAAGCAAGTTTAGCTAATAAAGATCTTTTGAAATTTTAATTTTCTAATTCTAAGTTTGTCTGTTTTTTTAAATTTGAAAGGTGGCGTGTAAATTTGCCCAAAATCACAGGTATTTCAATTGGTCAGAAAAGTGTATAGTGTGTATAGTACTCATATCTCATACAACAGTATTTAACTTATTTCTGTTTCTATAATGCAAACATAGCTTAAGTAATGACAAAGTGAGCTCATCATAAAAATAGAAAGTAGGTAGTGAAGTGTGAACGTGCTCGCCACTACTCTTTACTTGCCCGAGTATCACGGTACTCGGTGTACTCGGTGAGCACCAAGCATTTCCGAGATTACTCGGTGGGAACTTTCGTCTCTACCCAGCTTTTTTGGTGGTCTTTAGAGACCCAATCACGATGCAGGGATTGTCTGCCAGACTATGAAAAGCCACAGCCATCTTTGTTGTGTTCGTGTAGTGATTGGCTGGCCACACAGCATCATCAGGGTTATAAGAAACCGGACGCCACCCAGCTTGGTGCATTCAGCTCTGGATTTAGATAGTGTAGTGAGAGCTGTTGCCGAGATAGGGTCAGATTTGATTATTTATTAGTCAGTGTGGGGTCTACTATCCTAAAGTACTCAAATCCAGCTAAACCAACAGTCCTTCTAAGGACTAATTCCAGAGTATATAGGTTGCAGTGTTAGGTAGGCAGGTGATTGTACGTCGCTCTATACATATCAGTGCAAGCCCTGCAGGCACTATATGTGTGTATATACTGTAGATATCATTGCATACATAAAGAGGGTCCATTCCCTTCCTGTCTGCTGCTGCTGCTGCTACCTATAGGATATATTGACCATATATATCTAGCCCCAGGCCTAACTGGCTTGGAAAAATTTTTTTGCAAGGTTAATAGAGATTATTTTATTGCAAAGCAATCCAGGGCCCTTTTTTCTCTCCATTTGCTTTTCAACACTGCACAATACAGCCAGATCCTTTTCCTTTGATTTTTATGTGGTACGGTAGAGTAGATTTTTTTTTGAATGTCTTACACAATTTCTTGACACCATTTTGCTGAAAAAAATACATACAGGCCACATATTTTACAGTGCGGTATATCTGTGACACGCCTCATACATCCATCTGCTAAAAATTTTGGTCATTTTAGCCCTAAATTCGATTTTTTTAATGTCTGTCATTCTAGTTAAATACAGCACTATGTTGCTTTTTTAAATAAAACAGCAGACATATTTTACAGTGTGGTATATCTGTGACATGCCTCATACATCCGTGTGCTCCAAATTGGTGCATTTTAGGCCGGTATTCCTGTGCTTTCCTGTCTGTTACTCAAGTTATATACAGCACTATGTTGCATTTTTAAATAAAACAGCACATATATTTTACAGTGTGGTATCTCCGTGCAGCTCAGATATCTGCATGCTCTAAGTTTGGGCCTTTTAGGCCAATATTCCATTTTTCCTGCTGTCTGTCACTCTAGTTATATACAGCACTATGTTTATTTTTTAAAAAAAACAGGCCAGATATGTTACAGTGTGGTATATCTGTGACACGCTTCATACATCCGTGTGCTCCAAATAGTTGCATTTCAGGCCCGTAGTCCTGTGCATTCTTGTCTGTTACTCAAGTTATCTTCAGCAATATGTTGTTTTTTTTAAAAAAAACAGTCCAGATATTTTTCAGGATGGTATATCTGTGACACGCCTCATGCATCTGTGTGCTCGAAATTGGTGCATTTTAGGCTGGCATTCCTGTGCTTTCCTGTCTGTTACTCAAGTTATATACAGTACTATGTTGCTTTTTTGAATAAAACAGCCCACATATTTTACAATGTGATATATCTGTGACACGCATCATATATCCGCGTGCTACAAATTTGGGCATTTTAGGCCTACATATTCTAGTGTTTTTGCTGTCTGTTACGGTACTTAGTGGCACCAATTGGCTAAGCAAAAAAACATTTGTAACTACAGTCCACATATTTTAAAGTTTGGTTTTCCCGCACACTTATCACATACAAGTTCGCTCCCAATTCAGCCATTTGTAGTGAGTGTGTATAATATTTTAGATTATTTACAATGGGCTAGGCGCGTGGCAAGGGATTGGGAAGTGGCCGTGATGGCCATAGTGCATGCCGAGGCAGAGGCCGTGGGTAAGCTTAAACTGGGCCAACAAAAACACCCACATCTTCTCGCTGGAACTTAGTTTCCGAAGTCCTAAGGGACCACAACAAGACAGTACTATTGAAGCCAGAGCAGTGTGAAAAGGTTGTTGGTTGGATAGCAGATAATAATTCCAGTTACATAGCTACCACCACCAGCGCCCTGTCTTACAAATGGTCAAGTCTGAGTAGCTGTGAATCTGGCCTGCATTTTCCTTACCCTGATCCTCCTTCCTCCCACCATGCTGAGTGCCCTGAGACAACTGATCCCACACTTGGACACTCCGAAGAGCCCGGTCCACTTGAAGCGGGGCAAGATGAAATTCCATGTAGTGATGCCCAAATATTTGAGCAGCCATGGTCCAAAAGAATGGACGATGATGAGACACATTTGCTGGAAAGTAAGTAGTAGGACCAGGGTGCAGAAGTGGAAGATGAGGTGGTGGATGATATGGTAACGGACTCATCCTGGCAGGAGGACATGCAGAGCGAGGACAGCAGCACCCCGGGGGAAGGAGGCATAGCACCCCTTCAGGCAGAAAGAAGCCATGCGGAGGTTGCAGACAGAAGGCGGGCAACCGTTCTCCGTAACACCAACATGATGAAAGTTGCCAGTTCAACTGGTAGGTCTTCCCGAGTCTGTTTTTTTAAAGACTTTTTTAAAATTAAAAAATTCAGGCCACATATTGAACAGTCTGGTATCGCTCTCAGACATCTGATATATTTGTGGACCCTAAATTGTGACAATTCAGGCCTGCATTCCACTGTATTTGCTGTCTGTGGCCCTAGTGCTCTACACTATTTTTGGGTAAAAATACAGCCCAAATATTGAATAGTGTGGTATCTCGGTAAAAACACTTCTGTTTCAACTTGTTATGGCTGCTTCATGACTGTCTTAAATGCTCCAACTACTACCACCATCATCATCTTCTGCCTAGAGTCTGTCACTGCACAAATCGAAAGTCTGAGGAGCAGAGGGTGAACGCTTGGGCGGAGGGTTGTACTCTGTCTCTGGATTGTGAAGGCGAAATGTTCTAGATGAAATCATGAATGGAAGAGCCCGAGGAAGAGCACTTGGAAGAGCATAGAGCCAGGACTCGCAGCTACTGAAGCATGGTGTTCCTGGGCTGGATTCTGACAAGCCATCACCTACTAATACTAAAATTGTTGGATAATGATGTCTCAAAGAAGTCCCTGCATTTTCCATAGCAGAAGCTAGAGATTGTGACATTTTGGCTGCATTTCAAGAGGTGTCAATTGGAGAGCGTGGTGATCATGGATGTGACTTCTACACCACCACCCAAGCTGCCGCCTCTCCACCAATCAAGGTGCCGCACCCCCGAACTTCTTTCTCTTCCCCATTATCCCGCAGAATGTAAGTCCACAAGGACAAGATCCTCTCCCCTCTGTAGCAATCTGTCATTTTAAATTTGTTAACTGTAAATGATATCTATTACTTTGTATATAGCCCCTTCTCATGTACAGCACCATGGAATAAATAGCGCTATATATCTAAATAATGATTATAATAATACTATATGGGTGTTTCCACTTGACAAGCCATCCAACATGTTATTGAATCAAAATCTTGTTTTTCTGACAATTCTGTTCTGAAGTGCACCGACTATGTCAAATTGTTAGCTAAACCCCAGTGGGTCTTGGCACAATGTCATGTTGACTACAGTCCCAAGATGTTATCTAGATCCCTAATCTCACATCTACTTTACCAGCATGATTAATTAATTGGAAAAGCACATGGTATTGAGGAGGAGTCGTGTGCCCAGTGACGACCAGAAAGCGAGGCATCATGCGCTCCTTGACCATAAGTACAGCGCACGTGCGCAGTACAGAGAGCCAGGTCATGCCACGTGTTCAGCATGGATAACCAATAATTATAAGGCACAGAGAAATGACAGAGGACGTTAATATGGTCAGCAAGTTACTCCCTCAGCATTTTCACAGACTTTTCACTCCTTATGAAAGTCCATGGCGCCTCAGGGCCAGGGCGATGGGAGGGTCTGAGTAAACTCTCCATTGCCTCTGCTGGATTGAAGTTGTGTCTCTCTCATCTGTACTCCTTGCTTGGCCAACAAATTGTGACCTCTGCTGCTAGCGTTTTCATATGGGAATTTTTTTAATAATTCATCAAGAAGGGCCCTCTGGTCCTCCAACATTTTAGTACACCTGTCTGCCTCTGGATTAAGAGATGGAAAGTTCTCCTGGTAGCATCGGTCTAGAAGTGTCACAAATCAGTATTGGCCATCGTCCAAAATTTTGAGAACATGAGGGTGACGGGAAAAGCAGCATAACAAAAACAACCTTGCGTACAAGACTGCTAACAGTCAATACTTCTGTGTCCTTACCAAGAGGACGACTGACCATGCTCTCCTCCTCCTCCTTGTCCTCAGGCCTCCACGACTTTCGACTGACTCAGTAATATAATTGTAAATAGTATACATTATTGTAAATACATTATTGTAAATACACCCCTGTAGTTTTTATCTCCCTCACCTCATTGTAGATAGTAAGTTGTCAAGAGCAGGATTTTTTGGGGGGTTTAATTATTGTTATCATTGTTACTTAGTGTAGCTTTTAAGCTGTCATGAGCAGGGTTGTTTTCTTTTGGTGTAATTATTGGATTATTGTTATTGTTATTACTTAGGACTGTTGTGTTTGAAACTGTTAAACTGTAAATATGTTTGCGCTACATAAATAACTATAAATATTCATATTAGAACACAGAGAAGCAGGATGGAGATGTTAATTATGGTGTCATTGATGCTCACCATCTTGTTGGATTCCTCAAAGTTTTGGAGGATGGTACATATGTCTGACATCCATGTCCACTCCTGAGATCTTATGTGTGAAGTCAGAACTGAATACTGACGACATTGTTGATGCTTGTAGTCAACAACTGCCCTCTTCTGCTCACAAATCCTTTCCAACATCTTCAGTGTAGAGTTCCAACGCCTGGGGACATCACACACCAGTCGGTGAGCCACAAGCTACAAGTGCTGCTGAGGCACTTCAAGGGCGGATGAAGCTGTAGCTGACTTTCTAAAATGGGTACGTAGAGTGTTGAACTTTTCCTAGCAGATCTGGCAGCTCCGTGACGCTTTTCAGAAACCGTTGACCAATGAGATTAAGCGCATTAGCCAGGTATGGCATTTGTGTGAGCTCGCCTCTCCACAGAGAAGACTCCAGGTTCCTGTCATTGTCACACGCAACCATGCCTGGCTGTGGATTAAGCGGTGTCAGCCACACATCTGCCTGCTCTTTTACAGCTGTACACAACTCTTCATCAATGTGCGGTTTGTCACCCACCCGAGCATATTAGCTTCAGCACAGCCTGTTGCCATTTTGATTAGGCAGTGCAGCAGTGCTTCCAGTGTTTGACTGATGTGCTACTTTTGAAGATGGAGGCTGAAGAGGAGGCAAAGGAGGAGGAGGTGCAGGAGCTGTAGACTGTGGGGGCAGCCCAGATTGACGGAGGGCCCCAATACTAGGAGTTGGGAGGACGTGCACCATACCAAGGTCGGAGTAGGTCCCAGCTTCCACTCTGTTAACCCAGTGTGCTCTCAGTGAAAAGTACCATCCCTGACCACAAGCACTTGTCAACGTGTTTGTGGTTAGGTGGACTTTCCAAGTAACAGCATTGTTGAGGGCACGGGTAATGTTGTGGGACATGTGCCTGTGTAATGCTGGGACGGCACACTCTGCCCTCTCTTTCAAGCTACATATCCAAGTCCTTGCCTACTCCAGCCCACTAAAACTCAAACATATTTAATGGATCCGTACATTCCAAGAAACTTCAAAAATGTTTGTGCATGCCCTCATGATCTCCCGCCTCAACTATTGCAACCTTCTACTCTCCGGCCTCCCCTCTAGCACTCTTGGACCACTCAAATCTATCCTAAACTCTGCTGCCAGAGTAATCCAACTGTCCCTCCATTATTCCCCAGTCTCTCCTCTCTACCAGTGGGACATGTGACTGTGTAATGCTGGGATGGCACACCATGACAAATAGCCACGCATGTTTGTGGCTCTGGGTGATCCTCGACTCTGCCCTCTCTTTCAAGCTACATATCCAAGCCCTTGCCTCCTCCGGCCCACTGCAACTCAAACACATTTCATGGATCTGTACATTCCAAGAAACTTCAAAAATATTTGTGCACGCCCTCATGATCTCCCGTGTCGATTATTGCAACCTTCTACTCTCTGTCCTCCAATCTTCCACTCTTGCACCACTCAAATCTATCCTAAACTCTGCTGCCAGTGTAATCCAACTGTCCCTCCGTTATTCCCCAGCCTCTCCTCTCTACCAGGCCCTTCACTGCCTTCCTATTGCCAATAGGCTACAGTTCAAAACCCTAACTATAACATGCAAAGCCTTCCAGAACCTGTCTACTCCATACAGCTGTGACATCGTCTCCCAATGTCCAACTGGGCCATGACTTCTTCAACACTAAGCCAGTGTGCCATCAGCGAGATGTACCATCACTGCCAACAAGCACTTGTCCACGTGTCTGTGGTTAGGTGCACTTTCCCTGTAACAGCATTGTTGAGGGCCCGGGTAATGTTCTGGGACAACTGCTTGCTTGCGTAATGTCGTGATGGCAGACTGGGAGAAATAGTGGTGGGTGGGAACCAAGTACATTGTTACTGTCACCGCCATCAGGTTGCAGCAAGCTTCCGTCTTACATAAGCCTAAAATGCAACATTTCCAGACTAAACATATGAGATTTGTGTGAATTTAGTGCTGTGGCATTGGCTGCGTATTTCCACTTGCATTCCAAGGACTGGGGTATGGATAACTGATGCTGCGTTGGGACAAGGACGTAGACATGATTGTTAATTGTGCTAGTTGAGTTTGTGTGCAACTACAGATGCAGGGCAGGAGGCATCTTTGCATGCATTATGGACAGGGGATTGGCTTGCACGCACAACAGCGGAAGACGCAGTGGTATCACCTGCAGACACTGTTCATGGAGCTTTGTATTCAACCAACAAAGTCAGGTGCTTGGCTGCCATGTGCCTGATCAGGCTGGTGGTAGTAAGGCTGGTAGTTTTGCCACCCCTGCTGATGCGGGCATGGCCGGTAGTGCAAATGGCCTTTTTGGGGTTATCGTCAGAGACTTTAACCCCTTCACAACCTTTGACGCCACATAGGCGTCATGAAAAGTCGTGCCAAAACGACCCATGACGCCTATGTAGCGTCATGACTTTACAGCCCCCCTGCGGGTCGGGTGACTGGGGTCACTGAAAGGTCACCCAAACTGCAGATACAGGGGGCTTTGTTCTAAACCACAGTGGGCATGGCTTCGCCTCCACGTGGCTACGATCGCTCTGATTGGCTGTTAAAAGTGAAACAGCCAATCAGAGTGATAGTAATATTTCATCAATGAAAATTGATGAAATATTACAATACAGCCATGGCCAATGCTGCAGTAGCATCGGACATGGCTGGAGACCGTGATCCGACCCCCCCACGACTCACGGGGCCGATCGGCCCCCGATACCGACTGACGGCGGCAATGTGCCGCCGCCGTCATCATCTGCTCCCTTCCCCCTTCTCTAGGCTCCCTCACCTTCCGACCCCCCTCACCCCCCCGGTACCTCCGATGTCCCTCTCCTGCTCCCGGTGTCCCACGGTCCTGCTTCATGAGCGCCGCCATCTTGGAAAATGGCGGGCGCATATGCAGTGCGCCCTCCGGCTGCAGATTCATTCATTCTATTTTGATCACTGTGAGAGTTTATCACAGTGATCAAAATAGAATGAAAAGTAAATAAACCCCCCGTTTATCACCCTCATAGGCAGGAACAACTAAAAAAATAAAGAAATTATTTTTATTTTTACATTGGGGTTATGGCTAGGGTTGGAAAGAAGGTTAGGGCTGGGGTTGGAAATAGGGTTAGGGCTAGGGTAAGGGCTAGGGTTATGGTTGGAATTAGGGTTAGGGTTGGAATTAGGGTTAGGGTTGTAATTAGGATTAGGGTTGGAATTAGGGTTAGGGTTGGAATTAGGGTTAGAGTGGAATTAGGGTTAGGGTTGGAAGTAGGGTTAGAACTCGGTTTAGGTTGGAATTAGGGTTAGGGTTGGAATTAGGGTTACTGTTGGAATTAGGGTTAGGGTTGGAATTAGGGTTAGGGTGAGGGGTGTGTTGGGGTTAGGGTTATGGTTAGGGTTGGGATTAGGGTTAGGGATGTGTTGGGGTTAGGGCTATGGTTAGGGGTGTGTTGGGGTTAGGGTTGGAGTTAAAATTGAGGGGTTTCCACTGTTTAGGAACATCAGGGGGTCTCCAAACGCGATATGGTGCAACCATTGATTCCAGCCAATTTTGCGTTCAAAAAGTCAAATGGTGCTCCCTCCCTTCCAAGCCCCGATGTGTGCCCAAACAGTGGTTTACCCCAACATATGGGGTATCAGCGTACTCAGGAAAAATTTTACAACAACTTTGGTGGTCTAATTTCTCCTGTTACCCTTGGGAAAAAAAAAATTGGGGGCTAAAAAATTATTTTTGTGGAAAAAAAATGATTTTTTTATTTTCACGTCTCTGCATTATAAACTTCTGTAAAGCACTTGGGGGTTCAAAGTGCTCACCAGACATCTAGATAAGTTCCTTGAAAGGTCTAGTTTCCAAAATGGGGTCACTTGTGGGGGATTTCTACTGTTTTGGCACATCAGGGGCTCTGCAAACGTAACGACGACCGCAGACCTTTCCATCAAAGTCTGCATTTCAAAACGTCACTACTTCCATTCTCAGCCCTTACGTGCGCCCAAACAGTGGTTCCCCCCACATATGGGGTATCAGTGTACTCAGGACAAACTGGACAACAACTTTTGGGGTCCAATTTCTCCTGTTATCCTTGTGAAAGTAAAAATTTGCGAGCTAAAAAATCATTTTTTGAGGAAAAAAATGATTTTTTATTTTCACAGCTTTGCGTTATAAACTTCTGTGAAGCACTTGGGGGTTCAAAGTGCTCACCACACATCCAGATAAGTTCCTTGGGGGGTCTAGTTTCCAAAATGGGGTCACTTGTGGGGGGGTTCCACAGTTTAGGTACATCAGGGGCTCTGCAAATGTATCATGACGCCCGCAGACCATTCCATCAAAGTCTGCATTTCAAAACATCACTACTTCCATTCTCAGCCCTTACGTGCGCCCAAACAGTGGTCTCCCCCACATATGGGGTACCAGCATACTCAGGACAAACTGGACAACAACGTTTGGGGTCCAATTTATCCTGTTACCATTGTGGAAAAAAATTGCTGGCTAAAAATCATTTTTTTGAGGAAAAAAATGATTTTTTGTTTTCACGGCTCTACGTTATAAACTTCTGTGAAGCACTTGGGGGTTCAAGGTGCTCACCACACATCTAGATAAGTTCCTTAGGGGGTCTTGTTTCCAAAATGGAGTCATTTGTGGGAGTTTCCACAGGTTAGGTGCATCAGGAGCTCTTCAAATGTAACATGATGCCCGCAGACCATTCCATCAAAGTCAGCATTTCAAAATGTCACTACTTCTCTTCCGAGCCCTGACGTGTGCCCAAACAGTGGTCTCCCCCACATATGGGGTACCAGCATACCCAGGGCAAACTGGACAACAACTTTTGGGGTCCAGTTTCTCCTAGTACCCTAGTGAAAATAAAAAATTGCGCACTAAAAAATAATTTTTTGAGGAAAAAAATATTTTTTTTATTTTCAAGGCACTGCGTTATAATCTTTTGTGAAGCACTTGGGGGTTCAAAGTGCTCACTATGCATCTAGTTAAGTTCCTTAGGGGGTCTAGTTTCCAAAATGGGGTCATTTGTGGGGGTGCTCCAATGTTTAGGCACACAGGGGCTCTCCAAACACAACATGGTGTCCACTAACGATTAGAGGTAATTTTCATTTCAAAAAGTCAAATGGCGCTCCTTCCCTTCTGAGCCCTGCCCTGAACCCAAACATTGGTTCTCCCCCACATATGGGGTATGGGTGTACTCAGAACAAATTTCACAACAACTTTTGTGGTCCAATTTCTCCTGTTACCCTTGTGAAAATAAAAAATAGCATGCTAAATATCATTTTTGAGGAAAAAAAATATTTTTTATTTTCACTGCTCTGCGTTATAAACTTCTGTGAAGCACCTGGGGGTTCAAAGTGCTCACTATGCATCTAGTTAAGTTCCTTAGGGGGTCTAGTTTCCAAAATGGGGTTATTTGTGGGGATGCTCCAATGTTTAGGCACACAGGGGCTCTCCAAACACGACATGGTGTCCGCTAACGATTAGAGGTAATTTTCATTTCAAAAAGTCAAATGGCGCTCCTTCCCTTCTGAGCCCTCCAGTGCGCGCAAACATTGGTTCTCCCCCACATATGGGGTATGGGTGTACTCAGAACAAATTTCACAACAACTTTTGTGGTTCAATTTCTCCTGTTACCCTTGTGAAAATAAAAAATAGCGTGCTAAAAAATCATTTTTGAGGAAAAAAAATATTTTTTATTTTCACTGCTCTGCATTATAAAGTTCTGTGAAGCACCTGGGGGTACAAAGTGCTCACCACACATCTAGATAAGTTCCATAAGGGGTCTAGTTTCCAGAATGGTGTTATTTGTGGGGGAATTTCACTGTTTAGGCACACAGGGGCTCTCCAAACGTGACATGGTGTCCGATAATGATTGGAGCTAATTTTCCATTCAAAAAGTCAAATAGCGCTCCTTCCCTTCCGGACCCTGCCGTGTGCCCAAACAGTGGTTTATGATCACATATGAGGTGTCGGTGTACTCAGGAGAAATTGCCCAACAAATTTTAGTATCCATTTTATCCTGTTGCCCATGTGAAAATGAAAAAACTGAGGCTAAAAGAAAATTTTTGTGAACAAAAAGTCCTTTTTCTTTTACCGATCAATTTGTGAAGCACCTGGGGGGTTCAAAGTGATCATTATGCATGCAGATAAGTTCCTTGTGGGGTCTAGTTTCTAAAATGGGGTCACTTGTGGGGGCGCTCCAATGTTGAGACACACAGGGCCTCTCCAAACATGACATGGCAACCGCTAAATATTCCAGCATGTTTTCCATTCAAAAAGTCAAATGGCTCTCATTCCCTTCTGAGCCCTGCCATGTACCCAAACAGTGGTTTATGACCACATATGAGTTATCGGTGTGCTCAGGAGAAATTGCCCAGCAAATTTTAGGATCCATATTATCCTGTTGCTCATGTGAAAATGAAAAAATTGATGCTAAAATTTAACCCTTATAACTTCCTAATAAAAAAAATATGTTTCCAAAATTGTGCTGATGTAAAGTAGACATGTGGGAAATGTTATTTTGTAACCTCTTTGTGTCACATAACTCTCTGGTTTAACAGAATAAAAATTCAAAATTTGAAAATTGCAAAATTTTCTAAATTTTTGCCAAATTTCTGATTTTTTCACAAATAAATGCAAAAATTATTGACCTAAATTTACCACTAACATGAAGCCCAATATGTCACGAAAAAACAATCTCAGAATCGCTAGGATCCATTGAAGCATTCCTGAGTTATTACCTCATAAAGGGACACTGGTCAGAATTGCAAAAAATGGCCAGGTCAATAATGTCAAAATAGGCTGGGTCATGAAGGGGTTAAAAAACAAGACTGTTAGGGGCACATTTATTGTCTTTGTCTCTGACACCACCTCTTCACCTCTCTTTCAGTGTTCCCCAAGGCTCTGTTCTAGGACACCTACTCTTCTCCATCTACACCTTTGCCGTGGGACAGCTGATATGATGCCATGGTTTGCAATATCATCACTACGCCGATGACACACAGATCTACCTATCTGTACCTGTCATCCCCTCCTTATTGACCAAAATCACACATCTACCCACTATATCATCCTTCTTTTCTGCTCGCTTTCAAAAAGTGGACATTGACATATCAGAATACATCATCTTTCAAGCATCTCACGCTGAGTAGACATGAGAGCTGTGTATGCATCATTCGGTACCACTTTAGTAAGAGGGTAACTTAGCCATAGAGAAAATGATTTTCCAGACATTCACAGCCTTTTTTGCACATGTTTTGCAGCTGTGATCTTCATCTTCTTGGTGTGGATGTGGTAAATTTCAAAGTTGTGATCAATACCATCATCGTCCATATCTTGTAAAGAGGAAATCTGGTGTTTCCAAGGGTCGTGGTTATGTACGTTTAGTGGCATTCCTTTAACAGTGTTTGTTACACTAGTAAAAATAGACTGGGACATTTGGATATTATTGGAAATATGTATGAGTGAAGATGAAGAAGGTTGTGCCATGGGTATGTTTATAGTTACGGACGGTGCACTCCTCTTTAAACTTAGTGTCCATCAGTTTGTTTGGTTTTCTTCCGACACTGATCTACTTTCTCTAATTCAGCACCTCACGAACATGTTGCACTTTGCCCTTTATACAGACATGTGTGTGTTTGGCAACATATTTTGGACAGGCATTTCTTAGGCCGAGTCTCACACATGCATCTGTTACACTGATATTCTGACGGGCATCAAACCGATTACAGTAATTGATGGTGGCTAAATTAAAAATCATTGTAGGCTGTATCCTTGATTTCATACCTCCCATATTCACTTCTGTTATTAATCATGTACTTTCCCATTCCTGTCATCACCATGCCCCTTTTCCTGATCACTTCATTCAATGATTCGTTCACCATGTTTTTACTAAAAACCTGCACCTTCCCAGCAGCAACTGTGTAGGAAACCACGTTACAGTTTTGCAAGGTGTTTATGATGCCCCTAAAAAAAAAATTACACACTATGTTGATACCTACCCCCAGGGGGAAATTTTGGCCAGCCAGTGTATGGGCATTACAAGTCTAAGAGACCAGCTCATTGAAATTGGGCATAGTTTTTAATCAGGTCTTCCTCCACTTGTCATCCTCCACCACCACTAGATCACCATGGTTAACGTGTTCTGTGTTGCTGCAGTCAGTGTCGAATTCCTAAAAAGGGTGGGTGGTTATGCTGGGTGTAAAATACTTGTTTTGGAAAAGGTTGAGGTGTAACCCACAGGGGAGAATGTTTGCCAGCCAGTGTATGGGAAATACAAGTCTAGGTCTGTTATTCCTGTCAATAACTCTGCCATAGTGTGAGGTTTGTCTCTCCGAAAAATTAGCTTCAGCAGACCCTGTTGCCACTTCACTGAGATAGTGCTGGAGAGCTTTCAGCTTTTGGCTTATGTAGATGAATCACATTGAAGACAGAGGATGAGGAAGAGCAGGATGGGGTGCAGGAAATGGTGTAGGAGGTGGAGGAAACATTGATAGAAGTAGGGCCAGCAATCCTTGGTGTCAGCAGCATATGCGCCATGCCAGGGTGTGGCACGCCCCCAGCCGCCACAGTGTTCACCTAGTGTGCTGACAAGGAATTATAGCGTCACTAGTCACAAGCACTTGTCCTCTTGTCTGTCATTAAATTTACAATGCCAGTAAGAGTATTGGTAAAGGCACCAGAGATGTTCCAGGACATGTACTGGTACAAAGCCAGAACACCACGACAGGAGAAATAGTGGTGGCTGGGGACCGAGTACTGAGGGACGGTTGCCGCGATGAGGCAACGGAAATCCTCTATGTCTATCAGCTTAAATGGCAACATTTCCATGGCAAGCAGCCGGAAAAGTACCCATTTAACATTTGGGCCTGTGGGTGGGTAAATTGCGCAGCTCAAGCAACGAATACCCGAGCATTTTAGTGCTTGCTCAACTCTAGTCAATATGCATCATGCCTTGCTTTTTTATGATTTACTTTAAACAGTGATTTCCTTTTGGGCCGTCTTCCATGAAGTCCACTTTGGACAAGACAGAGACAGATGGTGCAATCTGACACTAATGTACTTTGACCTTGGAGTTCACCTCTAATTTTTGTAAGTTTTTCTGGGCTTTTTGCTTACCATTTGTATTATCCATCTTTTCAATTTGACATCAATTTTCCTCTTATGGCTAAGTACAGGGAGGTTGGCTACTGTACCATAGACTTTAAACTTTAGAATAATACATGCAACAATTGTTACAAGAACATCAAGCTGTTAGGAGATTATATTAGCATAGCATTTACTTTTAACATGTTTGCTTATAACTCGTACAGTATGTTTATTTCTAATCTCTTGAGACAACTTTCTCCTTAGCTTTTTTTGGTCCATGTTCAGAGTGCTACACACCATGATATCAAACAGCACAGTGAGTACTTTTCACCTTTGTTCCTTTTCTACAACCACCTGATTTCATCAGGCTTAGTTTGATTTAACATATTTTTGTTTTTATTGTTATACTTACCATTTTTATTTCTTTGCAACTTTGCTTAATTATCTTCATCTTCTCCATTTTCAATTGTTTATCCAATGGATCCTTGTTGACCTCAAAATTAATGCAGTCAATTTCACATATACACATGGCACTTTACTTCTGTCTTTATTTACTTTTTGCACGTGTACTTTATTTTATTATATTGTATATTCTACATATTGTATTCTCATTATATGTATTCCTTTTACACTTGTATATTTTTAATCATGTGCACATATTTGTATCCAAGTTCATGGTGTTGCATATAACTAAGAAATTCTCTTCATCATGTTCTATTGTTTTTTGTCTTGTCATGGATTATTAAATCATAAATTGCAATGCAGTATACTGGTATTCTGTATGTAGATATCATTACTTAGAACATAGACATCTGCTTTTAAATATCACTAGATTTATTTGGTCTTTTTTACATTTACAGTACTTGTCCTTTCTCAATCTTTCTCATTCTTTTCACTTTCCTCTCTTTAGTATTTCACACACTATTTCATCTTTCTTTTGACTGTATTTATTTCTGTCTATTCTATGTTCAGTTACGGTAATATTGTTATAACTATTTATTGACACTATAGCTGCTTTGTACTTTTCTATATACTGTATGTCCTATATGTATTGCTATCTGGTGTTCATTTATTATATTACACCTTAATAAGAGCCGCCTTGCAGTTGGACAGTATGCATGTGTCCCATGTATCTCGGTACTCTTTGGAACCCTCTATGACATGTGGTCACATGACTCGTGTCATGTGCTCCTGTTGTCACAATCCTCATGACGTTGGTTGAGGGAAATTTCCAGGATGGCATATGCATCATTGTCATTGTCATTGTCGTTATTTAAACTGGCACCTCCTAGGTGACACCATTCTCAGATGAAAACTATTGCCGAAATGTGCCTCCGAGTGGAGTGAGCGCCATCCAATCAGAGGAGACCACAATGTCAGTACGTATACAATACTATGTTGCTTGCATGCAACCATATTTTCAGAGCAGTTTCTTGAGGGTACAAAAACATGAGAGAACATTTCCCAGTATCAGTAGTACTGACAAGCTCTATGAAGCACAATGGGCAACCAGGAGGTGTGTGGCTGGTGTGCCTGAGCAATAACTGCAGCAGGAGCAGCACAGTAGAGTAACAAAACAGAGCAGGCAAGGAGATGCTTGACAGTTTAGAAACAGCAAGAAACAGCCTTGGTAGCAGGGGAACAGTCAAGCGCTATGAAACACATTGGTCAGCCAGTAGACGTGTGGCTGGCATGGCTGTGCAGTTACTGCAGCAGGAGCTGCATGGTATATAGTTAAACCATGAAAGGAAAAGAGATGCTTGGCAGTTTAGGACCAGAAATGGCAGCTGTATATATTATATGTGGTTATATCACCTATAATTCTTTTTCTGAAAGTCATGTTTCTTATAGGTATGATAGTCACATGCATTTAAATAAGCTATACCACTTAAAAGGTCTTCCCATGCTTTGTGGCAACCTATTGATCAATTATTACCCTATGAAGAGCTATATGTTAATACATTCTGCTGTGTGCCTGATCTCTTATTGGTACTAATTATTGAGTTTCCTTGATTATTTCTCATAAAAAAGACATATATGTTTTGCAATAGTGCAAAAATAGTGACCTTAATCAGCTTTAAAATTATAAATAGATTTTAAGGATAAAATAATAGAAAAAAGTACTAAACAAAACAACATTAGCATGTGATAACTGTACATCTATTTGAAACGTGGATGTGGTTAAATTGTGCTGTACTGCTGCCAGCACTTTCATGTTGCAATCTGTCTAATTTTTTATTTAATATGACTAAAATGTGAAAAAAACAATTAGCAGTATTTAATAGTAAGTGTGATTGGGAGAATAATTTATAATTCTAGGGTGTTTAATATGGCTTTATTGCCAGTGATTATTAAACCACAGAATTGGCATCCAGTGCGTAAAATATGCCAAAAACAATCTACAAGGAAATGATCCAAAAACATCTGTAACTTTATCCAGTAGAAAGGTGGCACGGGAGTAAAGTAGCCAGATGGCTGCCCTTTATCATCATTATAAGCTATGCCAGCCAAACTCAAGATGAAAGACTAATGGAAGGAATAGTTAGAGATGACTGGAATCACCAAAGTGCTGTGGGATTTTAAGTGAATAATGACTGGCCTTCATTTTACTTCTAAAGCAAAGACCCATCTGGCCAACAAGCTTAGTAGATTTGATGATTGAAATAATATATGGTTTATCTGGAATCCTTTAGCATTCTGGGAAATGGTACTCTTTGAAAATAGGACGATTAAAACTATAAAGCTGAGAAAGATGTCAAAAAATGAACTTTTAATTTACTGAACTGCTCATCCGTTCAACATATTTTACATGAAACCAGCAAATATGTTAGAATAACAAGGGTAACAGGTGCCCCAAGTAAAAAAGATACCTGTTATAAATATTTGGCATAAACTCTCACCAAACATAAAAATGTAATAATTTATAAAGACTGGTCATTTTTGTAGATTGAGTCTTCTGGCATTTAACATGCTACATTATGCAATGACATTACAATGAAAATGACACTAAGCTAAAAGCATAGGCTCAAAGCAGCATATTCTAACTACCGTATATATCTTAAATATGTATTTATTATATTTATTATTATTATATATGGAGCCTGCTGTTAGGTAATTTAGGTAATCCCTTTTGCATTACCCATTTGCACTCGTCTTTTTCTTCAGCCATAAGATTCTGACGTAACACCACTCGTCACAATACCACGCTATGTACAGTAGGTATGTCGAAGGCCTACTCGATGTCGGATGCCCCGAGTTAAGAAATCCAAACTGGATGTGTTCAAGGTTGAAAGGTGAAAATAAAACGCACAGATGACCAGACAGCATGCTGCTGGGGTGGTGATGATTGCCGAGGTGAGTATTACAGTTATGGTTGAATATGTTGTCACCCTTGAAATTGTTATAGAAAATGAATTATTTCTTCCAGAAAATTATTGCAATATCACGTTTTGTTAGTCACTAGTGATGGGCGAGCATGCTCGGCACTGCTTGCTACTCCATCGAGCATCCTGGAGCTAGATAAGCTCGGTACTCGATCCAGGTATTTTGACGCCATGCTCTTTTCCCCATTCCTCATGTTTTGTGACTGATTTTCAGCCACTAAACATGCGAGGATTGCCTGCCAATCATGGTAATGCTGTAGTCATGTTAGCTACTAGCATTACTGTGATTGGCTGGCATCACGTCTTTGAGTCTATATAAGACCCGGTGATGCAATGTTCACCACAGTATATCTGGAAACAAAGTAGGGAGAGTTGCTGCAGAAGGCAAACTGAGCATTATAGGCCTTTTTGTGTCCCATGAATGGGAACAACCTGTAATGTATATTTCTCTGTGTTGAGTCTTTCCCTCTAATTAGCAAAATTCCCTGTTGTTTGCTAGGCAGAATTAGACTGTGTGAAGATTGTCCCTATGTCCTTCCCGTAGTAGGACTCTGTATTAGGTTGCTCCTCCATTCTTCCTCAGTGTTAGGCATCAGGTTCCTGTTACTGCACAGAGGGAATCCCGAGCCCTGCTCCCGGCGGTCTCCCATTCCTCCCCAGCCACAGAGGAGGTTGCTCAGCAAACTCGTCGGTCCCAGCACTCTGCCCAGACTACCTCCGTGGGTTTGCTTGCTGCTGCGACCTCTGGCACAGCTATGGCAATGCAGGCTGCTCAGCAGCCAGATTCTCTAGGGACTAAGTCTTCATGTCGGGCCACTGAGCATGCCCGTGGAGCGATCTCCCATTGGAGATCGAAGGTCACATGCTCAGGTCCTGCTCCTGTTCAGATTGGCCCATCCGAGAAGCCAGGAAGGTCCCCGATGCTCGCGGCTATAAAAGGTTCGCATGGCCACTCGTCCATTTGCTAGGATACTCTGTATTTTCAGACCATGAGGAGTGAGTGATGTATGCACGTATGAATGTCTCTGGTGACTGACTCATTATGAAACCTCTACCCTTGGTACGCATGTGTTGTGCAGCCTAGCCTGCTAGCACCCAGGCTTAGGTGTAGGTAGGGCAGAGTCAGAGTCAGGCATTAGCCTCCATCAGTGACTCAGCATGCCACAGTGCACGTGCTCCACACTCCGTAGCCAGCGTCTATAGCGGCGTTCGCGGCAGCGACGCAGTGCACTCAGAGGGCCTAGAGGAACTCTAACCCCATGTCCTTGTGGTAGAGTTCTGTGGCCGCTTTCTGTGCGCTTTTTGGCCTTGCTCTGTGAGCTAAACAGGCTCTGGTATTTGCGTTCAGCGGCTGTGCGGCTCTGTGAGTCAACAGAGTTCGCTCCTGTTCACACTGGGTGACGTAACCCATGTGTGACTGTTTTCATGCCACTCTATTCTTCCGCCATTACCTAGCAGCAGTGTACCACCTCTGCACGGTGGACCCCCGGCTGCGAGCGCACCTACTATTATTTACAATTTTGTGCATTCTGCCAGCCCTAACACTCAGTTTAGTCTACAGCAGCTATTACTCAAGATGCATGTTTACTGCCCTGTACAGATTACTCCTTATTACCTACTGTTGCGCTGTAACCAGTACAAGATTTTGGAAGAAAACAGCATCGTTTCTCCAGGTCTTTCTATAGTTGCAGTTCCAGTCGAGTTAAACTGTCTGCAGACACCTGGTGGTGTAAGTACAATTTGCACAATTATCTAAAAAGTTGATACTTAGAGACAAAGGCATAGTCAAGTTACATTACGAGGTCAGAATACCAGGATATGGCTGGTCAGAGCAGAAGAGGTTACTGGTCAGAATGAGTTCCATGGTAAGGCAATGAAAGGTCAGCAAACAGAATGAAAGGCACAGAGAGAACAAACCACACAGTAGCTGAAAGTCTGCCTGGCTGAGGTCTAGGTGAAACAGACGAGTTAAGTAGCCTGGAAATCCCCTGGGACAATGAACACCAGGAGACAGCCAGCAACTCCCAGTCTGAGGTTGGATGCCCGAGCTGTCAATCAACACACTGACATCACAGCACGCTCCTGCACCAGACTGGATGACTGAGCTTTCAATCAAAGTACTGACAGCTGCAGCATGCCCCTGTATCAGATTGGACAGCTGAACTGTCAATAACTGCATCCCAGATACACTGAGGGGTGGAACTATGACAGTACTCCCTCTTCTAGAGGGATCCACCAGACCCCCAGGCTTCCCAGGAAATTTTAGATTTTAAGGCTCTGACTAACCAATTGGCATTCACATCTCAGGGTGCGTTCCAGGACCTCTCCTCTGGTCCATATCCCCTCCAGTGGATTAGGTATTAGAGGGAATTATGGACCCTACGAGAATCCACAACCCTCTGAACCTCATACTCCAAGCCACCATAGACTCAAACCAGAGGAGGCGAGGATAAGGGAAACAATGTCAAAGGTACAAACTCTTTCAATTGTGATTTATGGAACATGTTAGGGATGGGAAGGAATGGAGGAAGCTTTAATCTAAATGCCACTGGATTGACCACTTCTAAGATCTCAAACAAACCAATAAACTTTGGACCCAACTTTGCAGATGGCACCTTAAGTTTAATGGTACTAGATGACAGCCAAACCTTATCACCAAACTTAGACACAGGACTCACTGAATGTCTTCTATTAACCTTCCATTTTTTGCACATCTGAGCAGTGCCAATATTCTTTTGAACCTCCCTGCAGACATCCCCAAGTTTCACTACGGCAACCTAGACCCCAGGACATTCAGAACTAATCCTAGAAAATTCATCAAAAGGGGATGAAAATCATAATTACAGAAAAATGGTGAGGTCCAGTAGACTGATTTACTCCACTGTTAAAAGAAAGCTCAGTGCGAGGTAAAAACAAAGACCAGTCCTTCTGCCGAGCCACCTCAAAACACCTTCAATTTTGGTCCAAAGATTGATTTGTCCTCCCAGTCTGACCGATGGTTTCAGGGTGGTAAGAAGATGAAAATGACAAGTCACACCCTACTTTACTACAAAAAGCTCTCTAGAATTTAGACAGAAATTGCACTGCCCTGTCAGACACAATGTTAAGCTGAATCCCATGTAACCTTACAATATGAGACATAAACAACCTGGAGAGTGTATCTTATTGCACAATCCTGACAAAGGAACAAAATGAGCTTGTATGCTGAATTGGTCAAGTACCACCCAGATAGTAGTTTTCACGCTAGACAGAGTCAAATCTGTGATGATATCCATGGACAAATGAGTCCAGGGTCTTCCTGTGACTGGCAATGGAGCCAATTCCCAGGTCATCTGGCTATGACTTCAAAGAATAATGGAAGCACACTGTAGCGCCATAACATGCAAACATGAAATATGAAAAATGAATTGCATTACTGCATTAGAAGTGTAAAAAATTGAGAAAGTTTAGCGCATAAAATGGCCAATTTTATGTGTACCTGGAAGCCACGGTAAGGCATTTCTCATTTTCCAGGACCCTATTTATGCCAATCCTCGATTAGACTGAAGTCCTCATCTGAATGGGAACCTATACAAATCCTCTGTTTAGACTGAAGTCTATATCTCTGTGGAGGGGTAGTGGCCCTGCTTTAATTAAAAACGCCTGCGGCTAACAGGTGGAGTGCTCAGTCAGAAGGTTAATTGAATTCAGATTTCAAAAACTGACCGCCACATCTAAGCATAAGCATAGTGTGAACAGGTGCTTAACCTAGAGTCACAAACTCATATACAATTAAACAAAAAAGGAAGCACACTGTAAAAGTAGTGAAAAGTAGGAGGACTTCTTAAAGAAAAACTGACAGGTCTGTGAGAGCCAGATTTCTTGCTGGTTGGTAGATGGTCAAATACTTTTTTCTTGCAAAAAATGCAATTTAATTATTTATAAATCATACAATGTGATTTTCGGCTTTTTTATTCTGTCTCTCACAGTTGAAGTGTACCTATGAAAAAAATTACATACCACTCCATTCATTGTAGGTGGGAAAACTTGCAAAATCGGTAGTGTATCAAATACTTATTTTCCCCACTGTACTGTGCATACTCTAGTAGTAAGAAAATAAATAATTACATAAAAGTAATAATTTAATGAAGCAATGCAACAGTATGTCATATATATAGTCTTCCTATACTTTTGGGTATGTGCTCACTTACCCCAGGAAACTGCAAAATAAACGTGTGGGATTTTTTTAGTAACACAGTAAGTGTAAGTTCCACATGAATAGAAGAGTAGTTGCAGAATAATGCCTTCTAATAAAGAAAGGAGGGACAGATTGCTATAGTTTTGGATCTGTAAGTAACCAAAAGACATGGGACTCAATTTATTAAACAGTTCTTTTCAATACATGTTTAATGTTGAATTGGACCAAAGATATAATAGTGACTACAGAGCAGAATTAAACTTTTTTTTTTAATTTCACCTCTCCGTTGTTGATATATTAGTAATGAAAGTATTTAGTACCGAATGAGTTAACTTTTGTAAGCCCTAGTGGGTGTTATATGTCAGACAGTTTTAACTGTGTGCATGTACTTCTTCCCCCTGTAGTTTGCTGAGCAATCACAAGCTGGCCACATCATTTAAAGCAAAAAGAACCTGCCCTCAACATAGCTTATAGCAGATTTCTCAAGGTGTGCGAAGCAATGATACTGCCCTGATCTCCTGTTCTAACCTATTGCACGATTAGAATGCATAGGCTACAAACACCTGGCAGATAAGGTCCCTGCATAGTGAGGGGTGGCACAGCTGAATTTAGCTGTATCACATTAAACACCCTTCTTTCAGCTATCCTCCTCTGCTGTACTGTCATTACACCCACACTACCTGTCCAGAGATTTGTCAGTAATAACAATTAGGTCTGTTGTGTTCATGGCATTTTGTTCTTGCACTGTAGAGACATCAGAGCTGGGTGTCATTTCATCTCACACAGGAGTAGTCCAGAGCAGACAGTATGTAACGATAATACTGATCTTACTACAGAGCTAGTAAAATTGGCCTCAGCACAGCATACGCAATTGAGTTTCCTGGCCCACTCGGTAATCAGAAGAGCTGATAGAAGGGTTTGTAATGTGACACATCTCACACTGATTTATAAAGGAGGTTAGACAAGGAGATCAGGGCTGCATCATTACCTGTTACACTGAGAAATCTGATCTACGCAATGGTGGGTGCGTGTTCTTATTTTCTTTTAATGTTGCTGCCAGCTCAGGATTAGTCATCATCTTATAGGAAAAAAAAACACATCCTCACAGAAAAACTGTTTGAAAACACATACTTGGACTTAAAAAAATTATCCCATAAGGTGCCATATACTTTGCTTAAATCCCTATAACGAAGAGTTGAAATAACAGAAAAAAATTCTGCTCTGCACTCACTATTGCATTTTGTGTCCTGAACAACACAAAACATTTGGTGAAAAGTCCACTCTAATATTGGCATTTTAGATACCAGTCTTAACCCCTTCACCCCGAAGCCTGTTTCGACCTTCCTGACTAGACCAATAATTTCAATTCTGACTACTGTCATTTTATGAGGTCATAACTCTGGAACGCCTCAAAGAATCCCAATGATTCTGAGAAATTTTTTTTCCAAGACATATTGCACTTCATGATAGGGGTAAAAATTTGTTTGCTGTGACTTACATTTCTTTGTGAAAAGAATTTGGTGAAAATTTAGCAATTTTCAAATTTTAGTTTTTATTCCCTTAAATCAGAGCCAAGTCACACAAAATAGTTAATAGATAAGATTTTACACATGACTACCTTACATCAGCACAATTTTTGAATTTTTTTTGTCAGCAAGTCATAAGGGTTAAAAGTCGCCCAACGCTTTCCTAATTTTTACAACTAAATTTACAAAACCATTTTTTTAGGGACCACCTCACATTTGAATTGACTTTGAGGGGCTTATATGACAGAAAATACCCAAAACTTACACCATTCTAAAAACTATACTCCTCAAAGTGCTCAAAACCACACTCAAGAAGTTTATTAACTCTGCAGGTGCTACACAGAAATCCCTAAGAGCTAGAAAAGCTGAACCCCCTTCAAGTGACTCCATTTTGTAAATTATACCCCTTTGGGGATTTACCAACAGGTGTACTGATGATTTTGACTCCATGGCTGTTTTCCAGAAACAAGCAGCAGTGAATGTTACTGAGTGAAAATTGCAAAATGCCATTGTAGTGACCAGCATGTTGAAGTGACCAGTACATTATGACCAGTTCATGCTTCTGGAGACATGCACTCATAAATTAGCTGGGCTCTCATCAATATAGAAATGCTAAACATGTGGGCGTTAAATCTAGTTTTGGCACACTGTGGGGCTCAGAAGTGAGGGGGGGCATTTCGATTTGGGAGGGCAGAATTTTATGAATTTCTTTTGAGAGATGAGGAGCCATTTCTCTTTTCCAGAGCCTTTGTACTACCAGTAGCATGGAAGCCCTCTATATTTTCATTGACAAATGACAGACATGTGTGAGGACTTGCTTTTTATTGTGGATTGAGTTGAAGCTTTTACTGGGAACATTTTACACAATGTTTGGGATCACATTTATCTGGCCTCAGTGACTACTGCTGATGTCAATGAGGCTGCGCAGACTCCTCGCCTGACCTGCGGTGAACTTGACAGCATGGGAAAATGTTCAGAAACTTTCCCATGCTAATCAGTTCACGTCTGGTCAGGCGGGGAGGCTGCGCAGGCAGCTTTTCATTCATTCATTCATTCCTCCGTGGTTTACAGCCGGGCCGGTCGCATTAGCACCACTGCCGGTTGAAAACTTTAACCCCTTCAGATGGATTGTAGCATGGGACTTGACTGTGCGGCGGACAGGTATGGGATATTGTTGCTTGTTTATTTTGAATTTTTTGCTGGAGAACAAGGGCTTTGATTGGATTGGGAGTGTAATAAAGATGGAAAAAATGTGTGTTTATTTATTTCAATAGAAGTCTTTATTCTTAATGTCTGTGTGTTTTTGTAACCTTTTCAGACTATTGGTTTAATAATGGATAGGTGTCTTATTGACTGCTCTCCATTATTAACCAGGCTAAATGTCACCTTACAATAGCAAGTTGACATTAACCCCTTATTACCCCATATGCCACCAGCTACAAGGGCAATGGGAAGAGAGAGGGTAAGTGCCAGAATTGGTGCATCTTACAGATGCGCCTTTGCTAGGGTGGCTGGGGGGAAGATTTTTTAAGCCAGGGGTGGCTAATAACAATGGTCCTGCTCTAGGCTATTAATATCTGCCCTCAGTCACTGACTTTCCTTCTCTGGCGGAGAAAATTGTGCGGGAGCCCACGCAATTTTTTTCCGTGAAGTAATTCTTTAATTTAACACCTACAGCTCCAATATTTTACACACATACACCACTAACATTATTAGTGAGGGACATACATAAATCTAACAATTATGCAATGGTTTACTGTATGTAAACCATGTCTCATATCCTGTCGGGCTCTATGAAATATAAATATATATATATGTGTGTCAAAGACATATATATATATATATATATATATATATACAGTGGGGAAAAAAAGTATTTAGTCAGTCAGCAATAGTGCAAGTTCCACCACTTAAAAAGATGAGAGGCGTCTGTAATTTACATCATAGGTAGACCTCAACTATGGGAGACAAACTGAGAAAAAAAAATACAGAAAATCACATTGTCTGTTTTTTTTTTCATTTTATTTGCATATTATGGTGGAAAATAAGTATTTGGTCAGAAACAATATTTCATCTCAATACTTTGTGATATATCCTTTGTTGGCAATGACAGAGGTCAAACGTTTTCTGTAAGTCTTCACAAGGTTGCCACACACTGTTGTTGGTATGTTGGCCCATTCCTCCATGCAGATCTCCTCTAGAGCAGTGATGTTTTTGGCTTTTCGCTTGGCAACACGGACTTTCAACTCCCTCCAAAGGTTTTCTATAGGGTTGAGATCTGGAGACTGGCTAGGCCACTCCAGGACCTTGAAATGCTTCTTACGAAGCCACTCCTTCGTTGCCCTGGCAGTGTGCTTTGGATCATTGTCATGTTGAAAGACCCAGCCACGTTTCATCTTCAATGCCCTTGCTGATGGAAGGAGGTTTGCACTCAAAATCTCACGATACATGGCCCCATTCATTCTTTCATGTACCCGGATCAGTCGTCCTGGCCCCTTTGCAGAGAAACAGCCGCAAAGCATGATGTTTCCACCACCATGCTTTACAGTAGGTATGGTGTTTGATGGATGCAACTCAGTATTCTTTTTCCTCCAAACACGACAAGTTGTGTTTCTACCAAACAGTTCCAGTTTGGTTTCATCAGACCATAGGACATTCTCCCAAAACTCCTCTGGATCATCCAAATGCTCTCTAGCAAACTTCAGACGGGCCCGGACATGTACAGGCTTAAGCAGTGGGACACGTCTGGCACTGCAGGATCTGAGTCCATGGTGGCGTAGTGTGTTACTTATGGTAGGCCTTGTTACCTTGGTCCCAGCTCTCTGCAGTTCATTCACTAGGTCCCCCCGCGTGGTTCTGGGATTTTTGCTCACCGTTCTTGTGATCATTCTGACCCCACGGGGTGGGATTTTGCGTGGAGCACCAGATCGAGGGAGATTATCAGTGGTCTTGTATGTCTTCCATTTTCTAATTATTGCTCCCACAGTTGATTTCTTCACTCCAAGCTGGTTGGTTATTGCAGATTCAGTCTTCCCAGCCTGGTGCAGGGCTACAATTTTGTTTCTGGTGTCCTTTGATAGCTCTTTGGTCTTCACCATAGTGGAGTTTGGAGTCAGACTGTTTGAGGGTGTGCACAGGTGTCTTTTTATACTGATAACAAGTTTAAACAGGGGCCATTACGACAGGTAATGAGTGGAGGAAAGAGGAGACTCTTAAAGAAGAAGTTACAGGTCTGTGAGAGCCAGAAATCTTGATTGCTTGTTTCTGACCAAATACTTATTTTCCACCATAATATGCAAATAAAATGAAAAAAAAACAGACAATGTGATTTTCTGGATTTTTTTTTTCTCAGTTTGTCTCCCATAGTTGAGGTCTACCTATGATGTAAATTACAGACGCCTCTCATCTTTTTAAGTGGTGGAACTTGCACTATTGCTGACTGACTAAATACTTTTTTTCCCCACTGTATATACACACACACCTATTCTACGTGTATCTATCTATTCTATTCTACACTGTACCCAGCATCTGCTGGCTATTAAGCTATCTATCTATCTATTTATATATATGTGTGTATATATATATATATATATATATATATATATTGAGTATTATTTGGTTTTTAAATTATGTGTACAATTTTTTTTTACAATGCTATTTTAACATGAGTTTTTACATTGAGATAACTGCTGTATGTAAAAGCTTATGTTAAAACCGCATTGCATAAGGATTGCATATGCATGTCGTACGGAAGTTCCGTGGAAAAATCACACGGAGACCTCATTACACTCGCATGACACTCGCATAACACTCGCCCATTTTTTCGGTCCAGAAATCGGACCTTTTTTTTCTCGCAAATGGGTATGAGCCCAAAATGTTATTTCAGTCAGGGACTAGAGTAACATTTCTGGTATGAGTTATACTACTAAAAGACTATTGACAAGGTTTGCGAGCTTGCGTACTTTGGCATTCATTTTCATGAATTGGGTAGTCAGGACCTGTTTTGCCCCATCCCGATCATGTCCCCCCATTTTGGTGGAGGCAGCAGGTCTAGTGTGAAAACACCAAAAGAGGCAAAAGTCACAGTTTTCTCGTGTCAATACTTTCATGTCTTTTCCCCTTAAAGTTTGCCATAATAGTAAATAAGGTAAGGAAAAAGCAATTGTGATCATTTAACACCCTGTTTGATGCTTTCCCCTCAGCTAATAACAGCATGGCATATGAAATGCAGGACCAGGTATTATACCAGTAATGAAAACAAAGCATTACATTGTAAAATATACAATCATACTGTCACCGTCCAGATCCTTAAATATACACATATGTCAGCGAGTAATACATTTAAAAACAAACAGTGGTTGTGAAAACATTACTAAATAAACCTTGAATAAAACTTTGTAGCAATAATGCAATGCATAATAACATTAATCATATTGATAGAAATTGAATTACTTCAATATTGTGTGTAGCGTGTTTCTCCCACATTTATCCAAGTGATCAACCTTTACATTATGATATTTTATATTTTATTTAGCTATGAATGGAAGTAAAGTATTTTATTTCAAGTAATAGGTAGTTGACACAAGATGTGTAGCAGACTTCACCGCTATGATTCAGGGTCATAGCCAACCTGGTTACCAGCTGAGATGCTCCTTCACAATATGTCATACTAACGTCAATACAATTTCCTACATTTTTCATGCAGTGAAAATTATCCAATCATATGTTATGCTTCACAGGAAATGATCAAAGCATCTTACATATAATCTCTGCTAAAGTAAATCAATTTCTTAACACAACACCAGGAAATTTAACTAAAATTTTAAAAAGTTTTCTTGTATAAGTTTAAACCAGTGCTGTGCTTCTTATTTAAAAAAAAAAGTTAGAAATCAAAATCAATGCACCTAGGATTTCACTGATTGAGCGCCTTTGCCGGCTGCCGCAGTGTTTTCTTTGACTGGTCTCCCTGAGGTCAGTGATTGTTTCGTGATGTTGGTCTACTAGGCATTGCTCCCATCTGGCCAAAATCCTACTCCACACTGATGAGGGGCAACACCCCAAAACAGCTGTCTGTGGATGCATACCTGGCCTTGGTATTTCCCTTGTCATATCTGTAAACTCATAAAGAGCTGGATATGGACTTAAAGGGCCACATAATATGGTGGTAATGGTGGTTTCCGAAAGGAGCCACTCCTTGGCTGGGTCCTTCCCTGGAGGAAGGTCTGGCTAGTCCTGTGTTTGAGACTCTTAAATGAGGCTCCACGGACTTTATTTGCATATTTGTATTTCCTAGGGAGCAATGCACCTAGGATAATACAGATTGAGTGCCTTTGTCGGCTGCCGCAGTGTTTACTTTGACTGGTCTCCCTAAGGTCAGTGATTGTTTCGTGATGTTGGTCCACTAGGCATTGCTCCCACCTGGCCAGAATCCTACTCCAAACTGATGAGGGGCAACACCCCAAAACAGCTGTCTGTGGATGGATACCTGGCCTTGGTATTTCCCTTGTCATATCTGTAAACTTGTAAAGAGCTGGATATTGACTTAAAGGGCCACTTAATATGGTGGTAATGGTGGTTTCTGAAAGGAGCCACTCCTTGGCTGGGTCCTTCCCTGGAGGAAGATCTGGCTAGTCCCATGTTTGAGACTCTTAAATGAGGCTCCACGGACTTTATTTGCATATTTTTATTTCCCAGGTAGCAATGCACCTAGGATTTCACTGATTGAGTGCCTTTGCCGGATGCCGCAGTGTTTTCTTTGACTAGTCTCCCTGAGGTCAGTGATTGTTTTGTGATGTTGGTCTACTAGCCATTGCTCCCACCTGGCCAGAATCCTACTCCACACTGATGAGGGGCAACACCCCGAAACAGCTGTCTGTGGATTTAACTAAAATTTTAAAAAGTTTTCTTGTATAAGTTTAAACCAGTGCTGTACTTCTTATTTTAAAAAAAAAGTTAGAAATCAAAATCCCCCTAAAATTTATGGCAAATATTATATTATGGCAACTGCAGTACTTTGCTCTGCCCTCAACAGGGCAGATAAGTGCGCCTGCGGAGGAGCGCAGCGTTGGGGAGCCTGTGTGGATGAGGCAGGGAAGCGTCATCCACATGAAGCAAGCAGGAAGGCAGCGATCATAAAGAAGATGAGAGGTGCCGGACCAAGACCTGCAAAACCCATCAGGCCCGACCGCCCTGCAGGTGAGTATGATAAAAGTTATTTTTCTTCTCTTGCAGGTCAGATCGGGGGCTTATCTACAGCATTATTGAATGCTGTAGATAAGCCCTGAATGGTGGTGGCTGTAACTCGTATCGGCCAAACCTGGTGACAGGTTCCCTTTAAATATTACTTATCTACCGCCTATTAATTTATTTGTTTAAGGGCTCATGTACAAAACTGTAAAAAGTTTGACAGATAGCACTCATCCTCATTATTTTAAGGGGCCCATGCATATGTCAGATTTGTGTTCCTCAGACTGAAATGGTCAGAAAAATATCACAGCAAGCATGAGTTGCTTCAGATAATTGTATGGCATTTGGACATTCATGTTTATAAATCTGTTAAAAACATTGGACTGCATTGGATTGCAGTCCGATTTTCACGGACACACTGCATGTAGAAAATGGAGAAACTTTTTTTTCTTCTTCCGTATCATAGAAAATAGGATCCACTTTGATCATGCTCTGATCAAACTTTGATCAGAGTCTGATCAGAATGTCATTAATATTATCGGACCAATTTTTTCAGATGAGAGAAAATCGGTCATGTGACACTAGCGTAGTGATGAATGCTGCATAATATGAAGCAGATTAGCTGGTTGCTAGGTCCTGAAATCCCCACCAATCACTCAAAAAGACGGTCTTCAGTGTTCTGCAGGATTCCCACCTATCTGTTACACACATTAGTTTAGGTAATATCTAACATTTAAGAAAAATGAAGTCAATGATATGTTTAGCATCAAATCATGGGTGGCATGGTGGCTCAGTAGTTAGCACTGCAGCCTTGCTGTGCTGGGGTCCTGGGTTCAAATCCCACCAAGGACAACATCTACAAGGAGTTTCTGTGTTTGCATGGATTTTCTCTGGGTTCTCCAGTTTCCTCCCACATTCCAAAGACATATGGATAGGGAATTCAGATTGTGAGCCCCATCAAGGACAGTGATGATAGTGTCTGTAAAGTGCTGTGGAATTAATGGCGCTATATAAATGAGTAAAATTAATACAAATCAATTATGGACTAAATCAGACATTACATTCTGAAATGAAAGCAAATCACCACCACTGTCAGCTGTGTTTTGTTTATGGTGAAACCCTTTATAATGGTCAATGCAAACTGTCATTGTAGACAGTATTTCTAGGTTATAAATAGCAAGTTAGAATTTGCAATGAGTTGAAAAATCTGCAGTAAAATAATACCCATTATTTAAGAAGTGCAAAACTACCTAGCACCGCTTTCAATTTGGGCATTGTATGGCTTATTAGCCACAGTAGCTTGTGGGCTTTCACATTGCAGCATTCTTCATGGGATTGTCGTATGTTTGCAAATCTGATCACATATTAGCTTTTATGTTATTCATTATTGTTATGATACATAATTCAGTTTTGTCGGAAACATAGAGTAAACTATGTTTTACGGTTTCCTGTCAAGTTAGTGATAATATAAATATTTTGTGTTTGCTGCTCACAAAGCAATAGTCATTCTTAGGCAGTTTAGCAATGCAGTTTTCATTCAACTGCAGTTATTTATGGCAAAACTGCTGTTATTCTTCAGATTTAATGTTATTTATGCTTAGAATAAATTGCAGCATTTATAATTCAAGGCAGACTGAAGAGCCAAGCGCCTGTAATCCATTATACAGTGACAATGTAAAGTTGTAAATTTTTTACAGTGGATCCTACTGCTTTGCCTAATGAAAGAGCAGCTTGAGAGCCAATCAGATTATGCAAATATCAAAAGGAGAAAAAGCGATAATAGTGACATGAAAGGTTTTGATTGCATTTGGAAATTATACGTGTTGTAGAAAATTTGGTGGTTAGAATCTGCCAACATGTGAAGTGTAGAGTGGTTCTCCGCATCCGAAATAAAATCTGAAGAAGAATAATAAAGAAAAAGTAAATAAATTTGGAAAGCTCGTTGTTTATGATGTTATACACAGACGAGGGTTCACAGCATGTAGTGACAATTATCATGATGCATTATAAACCTGTTGTACTGAAGTTTTCTTTCACCATGTTCCAAAATATATTTACTACTGTGAGTTATATTGAGGACTAGAGTGGGCTTTATAATTCTATTTTTTATTAAAAAAAATCCTTGAATTCCAACTTTTAAATTGCTTAAATATGTCACTATGTGCGCCCCGGGTGAAAGAGTCTCAGTGGGCCCCTTTAACACATACCACAATTTATGATGCACAGATACGGCAGATTTCACTTCTTACAATACAAGAGTGATATCTATTGTAAATTCTACAATAGGTCAGAAACCGGACAGTATAATCTTCCATTTAGTATTATGGGCACCACATAGTACTCTATACAGAATAACAAGCCCATATAGTGTTCCATACAGTTTAATGAGCCAATATATTGCTCCATACAGTATTACAGGTACCATATATTGATCCATACAGAATAATGGGCCCCATATAATGCTCCATACAGAATAGTGAGCCTCATACATTGCTCCATACAGAACAATGGACCCCATATAATGCACCATACAGTATAATGAGCTACGTATATTGCTCCATACAGAATAATGAGCCCCATATATTGCTCCATACAGTATATAATAAGCCCCACATATTGCTCCATACAGTATAATGAACCCCATATATTGCTCCATACTGTATAATGGATCATATATAATTCTTTACAATGAATAGTGAGCCTCATATATTGCTCCATACATAATGTGTCATGGGGTACCACAACAGTGAGGAGCCAGAAGACCACAGCGTCTGATTGCTCCTATTCCTGCGCTGAAAAGAAGCACTTCACCTTATTTTTAAATGGTGTTAATTTCTTTTTGCAGAACATGGGTGAATCAGCCGTGTTGGGAGCTCTGGAGTCTGAGCTTTCAGCTTAGCCACTCCTATCCGCTATACAGTATAGTCTGGGTTCTGATTGAAACAAATCATCAGAGCTAGCTTATGCTGAATGGCTTGGAGGAGAGGTGTTTTGGTGCTTATATGAGGAGTTTGGAGGAGTTAACTGTGACTGTTGCGTGGGTTTGTAAGTGTGATAATTTCCTTCCCTCCTCTTTTTTTTCCCCATCCTCCACTCCCCGGGGTATTCCTCTGTAATATGTGACTGAATATTTGTATGCCTGGTATTTTCAATTAATAATAATAATAATAATCTTTATTTATATAGCGCCAACATATTCCGCAGCGCTTTACAGTTGAACAGTTTCAAACACAACAGTCATAAGTAACAACGTTAACAATACAATAATTAAAGCGAAATAAGACGACCCTGCTCGTGGAGCTTACAATCTACAATGAGGTGGGGGGGATACAAAGCACAGGTTTGTATTTACAATGATGTATTTACAATGACGGACCAGCCATCTTCAGGGGGTGGGGGTTAGATGGAGATAGTGAATGGGCTACACACACACAAACATGACTTTGATTACTGAATGTGATAGGCCGCTCTGAACAAATGTGTTTTGAGCGAGCGCCTAAAACTATGCAAATTGTGGATGGTCCTAATATTTTGGGGTAGAGCATTCCAGAGGATTGGCGCAGCACGGGAGAAGTACCCTTGTTCATTGGGTTGGTGTACTGTAGTGCACAGCAGCTCCCCTCTTCTCTGGGTGGGGGAAGGGAATAGACGGAGGGGTTATTCAGGAGATAAGGCAAGGGTGGAGTCTCCAGCATCTTCACCTTCAGAAGTTTCACACACAAAAGGGCAAGCTAGCGCACCCCCTTGTGTTAGGCACAGGGAAGGAGCCTCTTGTCCTGGGTCACCTGATAGCTGAGTTGTGGCATAATGGGTCCTATATAATGTTCCATATATTAGATGATGAGCCCCATAGAGTATAAAGAGCCCCATATATTGCTCCATACAGTATAATGAGTCCCATATATTGCTCCATACATTATATAATGGGGCCCATATATTGCTCCATACAGAATGGACCCCATATAATGCTCCATACAAAATAGTCCCCATATAATGCTCCATATATAGGGTCCCATGTAATTCTCCATATATAATTGGCCCCATATGATGCTCAATATATAATGGGCACCATATGATGCTCCATATATAATGGGCCCCATATGATGCTCCATAATGAGCCTTATATAATGCTCCATATATAATAAACCCCATATATGATGCTCCAGTTTACTATGGGCTCATACAATGCTCCATATATAAAGGGCCACATATATGAATCTCCAGTGTATGATGGACTCATATAATGATCCATATATAATGGGCCCCATCTATGATGATCCAGTATATGATGCTCCAGTGTATGATGGGCCTATATGTGATACTCCTGTGTATGATGGGCCCATATATAATACTCCAGTGTATAATGGGCCCCATGTGATGCTCCAGTGTAAGATGGACCCCATATATGATGCATCCAGAGTATAATGGGCCCCATGTATAAAGCTTCAACCATAAAAAAATGAAATACTCACTTCTCCTTGCTGGCCGAAGGTCCGGACTCCTCAGCATCGCCGTCTTCCTTCCCCCTGCACGGTGACTGACCTTAATGTCACAGTCAGAAGATGCAGAAGATGCCACAGTGGTGGAGCAGACCGAGGTAAGTATTGCAAGGGCCCTGAGCAAGTGGGTGTGGCAACTCGCAGGCACCGGCACTGGCACAGACACTGGGCCCCAGATGGCAAGTGGGCCCCCTGCCTTCTCAGGGCCAGGGCATTTGCCCACGTGTGCCGGGTGCTGACACAGGTCCTGCCCACTACCTTACAGACTCTCTGTTTCTCCTTTTCCTCTAGCCTCTCATGATGCACAGCTGAGGGTTCTCGGCCAAGTATAGCCCCTTGTGACCGAACTGCATACTGCTGTTATATCCCATCTATTCCACCTCCCTAGAATGGACTGTGGATTGCAATGGCATGTACATGCTATAGAATGAATTCAATGAGTATGCACCAAGTAATAACTGCTCCTCCTTGGACATTATAGGGTTTGGAATGTTTTTCATACCTCTCAGGCCTCATTCACACGTCTGTGCTTATACATGTAAATGAAAAAATGGCACTGGTGTTATCAGTGTTTTCCATGATTGTGTGTATTTTTACCATCACTGTGTCATCTGTGTGTCCATTTTCGCTACATGTGACACGCAGCAGCGACCGGCCCCCCTGCTGTATATCGCTGATCGTGCAGGAATGTCCTGGGCCTTTTTTTTGTCGTCGGCGTCTCGCTGGCCAGCATGCATCGCTGTGTTTGATTGCTGGATCGTTGCTGCATCGCTGAAGAGATCTGCCTGTTTGGCAGCTTACTAGCACTCATTTAGTGACCCACCAGCGATCACTACCAGGTCGTATCATTGTCAGGATTTCTGGTGCGTCGCAAAGTGAAACGGGACCCTTAGACTTGTATTTACCTTTTTCATCAATGCTGCCATAAAAATGGACACACTATGTCTCCATGTGTTTTGCATGGACACGTGGTATGTGAAAAACATGGACATGTGAGCTGCGCCATAGGTTACAATGGGTATGTCTGGTATCTGTGAAAAAAACATGTACAACACGTACTTGCAAAATGGATGTCTGAATTAGGCCTTAAATAACTTGTGCAATGCCAAGGCAATAACTTTATCAACATTACATACAAGTTGCTGGTACTTGTTTCCAATAAAAAGCAGCCATGTTTTTCTAATCCTGTAAAAACCTTTTAACATCATGCATTGTGGTATACATGCTATTACTGTGCTACTCTCTAAAATTATACAGGTGTATTGAATCACATCAAAGTTTTGAATCTCTGTGCTTTCTTTAAAAAAGTAATTTCAACTTTGGAAGATTAATTTAAACTTTTTTTAGTAGACACCACAGTTTTCTACGGTGCAAAGCAGTTGCTCAGTTCTATCATTTTCAGCTGTCATATTAGCTTGGCACTGTGGTTCCAGTCACTATTCATGGACAGACAGAGAAGCAGAGAAGTCAGATGTTCCCGGGTCAGTACCAAAAGAGCATGTGGAAAACCAAGGGAAAAGACAAAGGTGTAAGTCAGGTCATGGTCTTGGGTCAAAATACCAGGAGATAGCGGGTAAAGGCAAAAGGACAAGACAAAGAAATAGTCAGGACACAGTATAAGAGTCAGGCCACAGAAGATCAGAACTCAGAACAATAGAATCAGACAAATGATCACCAGGAAGCACACTATGGTAGGGATCATTGGCAAACAGCTCAGTTAAATTGCTTGGGCAATCTCCAGAACAGAGAAAACCAGGAGAAAGTCGCACACCTGCCTGTTCCAGAATGGACAGCCGAGCTGTCAATCAAAGCAGTGACAGTGCAGCATGCCCATCACAAGATTGGACAGCCGAGCTTTTAATCAAAACACTGACAACTCAGCATAATCCAGTTTTCATAGAGCAGAAAAACAATCGTTCACTTTGTGGAGGAATCATGACAGTACCCCCTCTTCTAGGAGATACAACCAGACCCCCAGGTTTCTCAGGAAATCTGCAATTGAAAGCCCTGACCAGACGATCAGCGTTTACAGCTCAAGCAAGGACCCAGGATCTCTACTCCACTCGGTAACCTATCCAATGAATGAGGCGCTGGAAGGAATTTCCCATGAGTAGCGTAAGAAGCTAATGAATGGACTTTGCAAATCTGAGTCTATAATTCCGAGGACACTATAGAAATTACTATAGCCTGAGGAAGAATGAAGGAAGGATGTTCAGGATGTGAAATTGAATCAAGGCTGCGGGACAAAGCATCGGCCCTAACATTCTTAAACCCAGTCCTGAAAGTGATGGAAAAATTGAATCCAGAAAAAAATAAAGACCACCTGGCCTTGGTTAAATGCTTATCAGATTTAATACAAGCTAAATTTTTATAATCCATGACAACCGTGACCAGATAAATAGCTCCCTTCAAAAAAATGCTTCCATTCTTCAAAAGTTAACTTGACAGCTTGCATCTCGCGATTTCTAACATCATAATTTCTCTCAACACATCAAAATTTTGCAGAAAAAATGCACTTTGACATAAGTTAGTCATTGTTTTGAGACCTTGAAGCAAAACCCCAACCTCTAAGTGACCTACCTCTACCTCTACGATTAACGGTTTCTGAAGATCGAGTTGAATCAAACTGGAACAGACATGAAGTTCTCTTTTAGTTTATTAAAGGCCCCAATGACATCCTAAGACCCAACCTTAAGATCTGCCCCCTCATGTGTGAGATCAGTAAGAGGTTTAACAATCTGCAAATACCCCTAATAAGTTTTCTATAGTAATTGGTGAATCCTAAAAAGTCCTATAGTGCATTAAGGTCGCAATTTTGAACTCAGTCAATTATAGCCTGCACATAGGAACCCATTTTAAATTCTTCAGCTGATACAATCAACCCCAGAAATTATATTTCTTGAACATAGAAAGTACACTAATTTCAATGCAAGACACCCTACGCAAGAAAACTGTCACCATGCACTTTTTATTTATGGGTATCTATATAAATGTCCCACCCAAAAAAAGTTTGCCTCATCACTGAGGCAAATTTGCAGAATGGGCACAACAAAAATTGGAACAGGACCCTCAGTTTACACAGAACATTACGTTCAGTGATGAGGTAAACTTTTTTGGGTGGGCCATTTAAATGGATACATCTAAAAAAAATGGGAATGGTGACAGTTTTCTTGTGCAGAGTGTCTTGCATTGAAATCTGCTGCAATGACCTGGGTACTGCATTCACCAGACATCAACACAATGTCTGTCCGCTCCTTACGTGTTAACCTCTGCGACATGTCAATGGCTGTAAACAAAGAGAAATTTGTAAATAAATCATGAAAGAATAAAGTTATGTTAAAGCCAAGCACACCATTGCTTTTCTTGTGAAATTCTCAATAAGTTTGATGTGTCACATGACTCTCTTCCCATTGGAAAAAAAAAAGTTGGATTAAATATGTATGGCCGACTTCAAAATGGCCACCATGGTCACCACCCATCTTGAATAGTTTTCCCCCTCCCATATACTAATGTGCTACAAACAGGAAGTTGAAATTACCAACCATTCCCATTTCATTTAGGTGTATCCATATACATGGCCCATCCTGTATATTGCAGGGTGAAAGGTAGCAGGTGAGACAGCAAGCAGAGGCGAAGAGTTGTACCATTAAAATATATTGCAAGGTCATAAGCAGCAGAAGAGACAGCAACTCTGCACCTCTGCTTACTATCTCATCTGCTGTCTATCACCCTGCTATATATATATATATATATATATATATATATATATATACTGTATATATACACACTAGCTGAAGAGCCCGGCGTTGCCTTGGCATAGTAACCAACTGTGGTTAGTTATAACAAATTATAATGATTACATTGCACATAAAAACCGTGCATCTAATCCTATCCTTTGTGATTCTGACTGCTGAGCCGTGTCCTACTCTGTGTGATACTGTCTGCTGAGCCGTGTATCTAATACTATTCTGTGTGATACTGTGTGCGGAGCTGCGTATCTAAGCCTATCCTGTGTGATACTGTCTGCTGAGCCGTGTATCTATTCCTATCCTGTGTGATACTGACTGCTGAGCTGTCTATCTAATCCTATCCTGTGTGATACTGCCTGCTGAGCCATGTGTCTAATCCTCTCCTGTGTGATACTGATTGCTGAGCTGTGTATCTAATCCTATCCTGTGTGATACTGACTGCTGAGCCGTGTATCTAATCCTATCCCGTGTGATACTGGGCTCCCCTGCAGTCTGTGTCAGAGGGTGGTCTGTGTTGGCACGGTAATAAATTGTGTGATTTCCAGCTTTACAGTAGGATGATAACACCATAGAAATGATAAGAATAATAGGCCTCAGTTACCACAACTTTCTACAAAGAAAACTGTTGCTGATAGCAACCAATCACAATTCATTTTTCATCTTTTAAACAGCTCTGGGACAGCATGGTGAGTTTTGAGTGGCGACTTTTGTGTTTTGACTTTTATGTGGCGAGGTTGGTGTATGTGTGGTGAAATGTGTGCTGAGGGTGTTATATGTGTTGAAGCACGTGGTAGTGTGTGGCGCATTTTGTGTGTGTGTTCATATTCCCGTGTGTGGTGAGTATCCCATGTCAGGGCCCCACCTTAGCAACTGTACGGTACATACTCTTTGGCGCCATCGCTCTCATTCTTTAAGTCCCCCTTGTTCACATCTGGCAGCTGTCAATTTGCGTCCAACACTTTTCCTTTCACTTTTTCCCCATTATGTAGATAGGGACAAAATTGTTTGGTGAATTGGAATGCACAGAGTTAAACTTTCACCTCACAACATAGCCTATGACGCTCTCAGGGTCCAGATATGTGACTGTGCAAAATTTTGTGGCTGTAGCTACGACGGTGCAGATGCCAATACATACATACACTTTTTCCCCATTATGTAGATAGGGGTAAAATTGTTTGGTGAATTGGAACGCGCGGGGTTAAAATTTCGCCTCACAACATACCCTATGATGCTCTTGGGGACCAGATGTGTGACTGTGCCAAATTTTGTGGCTGTAGCTGTGACGGTGCGGATGACAATCCTGGACATACGCGTACATATATACACACCCACATTGAGCTTTATATATAGATGTATATATATATATATATATATATACAATGCTCAAAAAAATAACGGGAACACTTAAAGGGGTTGTCTGGGCTTTTCACATAATCTCAGTACATATCTGGGCTGCAGAATTATGACAATAAGTAATTTACTTTCTGTCACTAGTTTGCACGGTTTTCTAGATATTCTGAACAGAACGTCCAAAGGGGGGGTGTTATGGCATTGAAATGAGAACTAGTCGTAACCTCCTACTCTACTCCAAACATGCCCTCTACAGCAACAACCCCACCCTCCATAGTTACAGGCCCTCCCCGTCCACATGAAGAAGCCCTCATCACACAGTAACAAATCCTCCCCCTCTAGCAGCCTCAGTGCAGAGAGCAGCTGCTTCTCCCCCAGACACACGCTGAACAGTGATCTATGGAAAGTGAATGTAGCTAGGAGGGAAAATCATCCTGTATTCTGGGACAGGCTGCTCCCATCAGTATTTGTGTCATTAGAGACACAGTGCTCACACATACACTGCACCAAATCTGATGCTGTGTGAAGACATCAGTGACACAGAGCTGTCTCATTCACACAGCAGAGACTTTGTCACACAACAGATTACATCAGTGACTGCCATCCCCTGTGCAGATTAGAAGCTGCAGACCCCCATCACTGGCCATCACACAGTCTGCTCTCACTGCTGCCAGCAGCCTGGGACAGTGAGGGAAGGAATTACTGATAATGAGTTATGTATTGTAATCATGGAGTGGCCCAGAATACAGGACGATTTTCCCTCCTCACTAGTTTCACTTTCCATAGATCACTGTTCAGCGTGTGTCTGGGGGAGGATCAGCTGCTCTCTGCAGTGAGGCTGCTAGAGGGGGAGGATTTGTTACTGTGTGATGAGGGCTTCTTCATGTGAATGGGGAGGGCCTGTAGCTATGGAGGGTGGGGTTGTTGCTATAGAGGGCATGTTTGGAGTAGAGTAGGAGGTTACGACTAGTTCTCATTTCAATGCCATAACACACCCCTCTTGGACGTTCTGTTCAGAATATCTAGAAAACCATGCAAACTAGTGACAGAAAGTAAATTACTTATTGTCATAATTCTGCAGCCCAGATATGTACTGAGATTATGTGAAAAGCCCGGACAATCCCTTTAAACAGCAGAATATAACTCCAAGTAAACCAAACCTCTGTGAAATCAAACTGTCCACTTAGGAAGCAACATTGATTGACGATCAATTTCACATGCTGTTGTGCAAATGGAATAGACAACAGATGGAAATTATTGGCAATTATCAAGGCACCCTCAATAAAGGAGTAGTTCTGCAGGTGGGGACCACAGACCACATCTCAGTGTCAATGTTTTCTGGCTGATGTTTTGGTCACTTTTGAATGTTGGTTGTGCTTTTACACTTGTGGTAGTGTGGCGCCCCTGAGGGTTCAGTCGCCACAGAGGAACTGCACCTCATCCTGAGGTGTGGTACCTCACCATTCAGGTAAGGTGGAGACACCTGACCACACTCCAACACCTGCATCCCACACAACATAGTAGTGTAGCAAAGCACCCTTTGGTGGCTCCCTGCTTGGAACACGAAGAGTGCTGGAAGGTGGGTGGAGCTTAGTCTGCACCAAAGATTGGGAAGAGTTTAGGATATGGTCAGTTTGACGGGGTCAGTCTGTGAGAGAAGATCTCTGGAGAGGGATGGACGAGGGAAGTGCTGCAGCGGACCTCAGTGACCTGGGTCTGCTGGCACAGGAAAGAGACATAGATGGAAAGTCTGACTCTTTATAAGAAAGATAGATTTGAACGGAACACAAGGAGAAGAGGAGGACTGAGGATTAGGGTTAGAGAAGAACCCTTCCCAAGTTCACAGCGCAAGGCCGGGGTCCGGTCCCCGAGGTTGTATGGATACTAATGGTCCTGCAGCAGACACCAGAGGAATAGAAGTTGTCACCACTTTATTCCCACACAAGACTTAGGGGCACAACAGCAACGTGAGTGAGCTGGGACTTAGTAGCAAGGAGTCCCCGAAGCAGGCTACAGCTGTCTGCCGTACAAGTAGAGTTCATAGGAACATCTGTCAGGAGGAACTCCAGTGTAACTAAGTACTGAGAGTACTTCACTATAGGCGCAAAAGGGAGACGTTCAGAAAAGGCACATATGTTGGCGAAGTGTTGGAACGGAGTACTTCATCTTGCCTGGAAGTTGGCTGAGCTCCTGACCCGGAGGACACGGCACGGATGCGGGCACCTGTATGCACAACAGACTGTGAGTAAAGCTTTGGAACTACATGCCTTGGTGTCCTCCGCTTATTCCTGCACCAACACCCTCAGCACTGCTACATCTCTGTGCCTGACACTGCACCATCTATGTCTCTCCCCTATCTCTTCACCTACACTGCCCTGAGACTACTGCCCTACCTGTGGAGGGCCACAACATCATTACTGCACTACACCATCTGTCCCAGAGGATCTGTTTGCAGTGTCGGCTTAACATCTTATTAGCTGAACACCACAGGTGGCGTCATGAATCATTCAATGAACATTTCCGCTATTTACAATGGGCGCCCAGGGCCACGGACCGGGTCATAGCTGCCGTGACAACAACCCCACTCGTGGAGATCCGCGGGCCCGGTACCGAGTACCCCGCTGCCCTGGGTGCGAGGGCGACCCAACTTGGCGTCACGAACAGGATAACAAAGCCCGGTACCACCGGGTTCTGTGTGCCGAAGATGTATTTGACTTAACTGCTGAGAATGAGCAAAATAACCAAATTGATAGACTGTAAAATGGACTCTCAAAATGGCCACCGGCACGGTGAAGAAGGGAATGATAACATGGGTGGTCCTAAGAAAAGAGCGCGGACTGTCCTGGGCCTCCCCTGCCTTAACTTCTATGCTACAGCAACATGGCCCACCCCCAGAGGAGTTCATCTACTGGCTTGGTACTGTATAGAGGAGAAGGAAGAAGACACCGCCCCAGAAGGAGGAGCAAGGCCCGGTGGTGGGAAAGAAGCCCGGGAAGAAAGAAGAACGCCAGGACGCCATGATGGAAGAAGGAAGGAGGCCTGAAGAGTGCGAGGAGGTTGAGCAGAACTTCCCAGGTGCAGAAGCTGAAGGCTCCGACCCTGCTTCCAAACTGAACCACCAGCAGCTGGAGGATGAGATTGCCCAGCTGACACATCGCCTGCGACTGAGACAAGAGGCTCTCTGGGCCCTGAACCTGCAGTGCGCCCATGAGGGGCCTATATCTCCGGTACCCCCACCGCCAGTACCCGCCGTCACTGCTACAGTTCTTCCCCAGGCAGCACCTGTGGAGCCCGCGGCTGTTGAGACACTACCGGCCATGTCTGTCACCACCTCCACGCTGCAACCGCCGCTGGGCGCTGCCTGTGAGGAGGAGTTATCGGAGGTCCTGGGAGCTGAAGCTACGTTCCTGCCTGGACCTAGCGCGACTGCGGAGGTCCCACCGGAGACCCCTGTGGACCCGGAGAAGCCATGTGCTCCACCACCATCTCCAACCTTGGACCGGGCAGCCTCCATCACCACCACTGCCAGCGGTAGCCGTCCAGAGCCTGCACTGGAGCCGATATCACCATGCCAGGAGGCTCCAGGTATGACCGTCGCCCCTGTCATCGGGTTGCCCCCTGAGTTGTCGCTTACTGTGACCAACATGCCTGAGCTCCGCAAGGGACAAATGGAAGAACTGTGTTCTCAATTTAGAAGCACTAAGCTGACTGCAATGGGGAAGTGGAAGAAGTCCCTGTTGAAAAGAGTAAGGCTGGAGCAAGCATGTCCCATTCAACATCTTCTGATCTCAGCAGAGGATTCTGAACAGCTGATAGATGTTACTGTGCAACACGGATGCCCTCTTCCACAGATTCAGAATCCCTGCGTTTTGCCTTACAAGGGGCCACAGGCAAAAGTTTCACCAGCGGTCAGACCAAAAGCCAAGGCAGCAGCACCGTTGGCTGTTGTATCATCTGGAAAAGAAAGGCAACAGCCATTAGTACCTACCATGGCCCCTGTAGAATCACCGGCAACAGTTGCATCAGCTGCCATTCCATCTACACCAGCAGAGACCAATCTCACTCCATGGGAAAAAGAATATATGCAATTTGTGGATAACAAGCAGGAAGAAGATGTCTACAAGTTCTCCCCTGGAAGCAGCTCAAGAAACCAGCTTCCATCACCCCAGGAGGGAACCAACATTAAAGAACATGCCCAAACTAACTAACTGTTACCCAGGAGGGTATTGGCACCGTTGTGCCCCATTGTTTACATTTATGTTCCAGTTTTTGCCTAGTTGCGTTGGCAGCATTTTTACTGATCTGCAGTGATCATGAACTTGGAGTGAATCATAAACTTTCTTGTATATAGTTGCGCCTCTTTAGGTGCCCTTTCTTGGTTTTATGTAGGCTTTCTAAGAGTGAAGACTACCTAAACCTGGAGCATTGCTCCAACCTAAGGACACTGCAAGAAATCCGGGCTGGGAGCGGTGTCCGGCCCTTACAAGAATTGTGATGTTTTAATGTTAAGAGTTATATAATGTGCCTTATGAGAGTATTTATAGTTATAGAATAGCTTTTATATAAAGTTTAAACTGATAGTAATGACTAGGCATCTGATTAGGAGTAAAGAGATAAAAATTTAAATAAAGAATATTCAGGTGACGAACCAGGTACCAGTGGTTGTCACTTATGGTTAAGAAGAAGTGGAAATGTGAAATGTGATAAAAGGTATTGAATAGCACTTTAAAAATAAGGTAATGCAATAAATCATAGTTAGTTAAGATGTTTGCCACGTTCAAGAGTGAGAACCTCCCACATTGGGAAGTTTAGATAAGAATTATTTATCAGCATTCAAAAATGTTTGTATGTTCCATTGTGTGTCTAACTTTGTTCATTTGCAGCCCGCGGACGTGCTGTGTTTAACGAGGGGGTATGTGGTGCCCCTGAGGGTTCAGTCGCCACAGAGGTACTGCACCTCCTCCTGAGGTGTGGTACCCCACCATTCAGGTTAGGTGGAGACACCTGACCACACTCCAACACCTGCATCCCACACAATATAGTAGTGTAGCAAAGGACCCTTTTGTGGCTCCCTGCTTGGAACACGAAGAGTGCTGGGAGGTGGGTGGAGCTTAGTCTGCACCAAAAGATTGGGAAGAGTTTAGGATATGGTCAGTCTGACGGGGTCAGTCTGTGAGAGAAGATCTCTGGAGAGGGATGGGCGAGGGAAGTGTTGCAGCGGACCTCAGTGACCTGGGTCTGCTGGCACAGGAAAGAGACATAGATGGAAAGTCTGACTCTTTATAAGAAAGATAGATTTGAACGGAACATAAGGAGAAGAGGAGGACTGAGGATTAGGGTTAGAGCAGAACCCTTCCCAAGTTCACAGCACAAGGCTGGGGTCCGGTCCCCGAGGTTGTATGGATACTAATGGTCCTGCAGCAGACACAGGAGGAATAGAAGTTGTCATCACTTTATTCCCACACAAGACTTGGGGGCACAACAGCAACGTGAGTGAGCTGGGACTTAGTAGCAAGGAGTCCCCGAAGCAGGCTACAGCTGTCTGCCGTACAAGTAGAGTTCATTGGAAAATCTGACAGGAGGAACTCCAGTGTAACTCAGTACTGAGAGTACTTCACTATAGGCGCAAAAGGGAGACATTCATAAAAGGCACATATGTTGGCGAAGTGTTGGAACGGAGTACTTCATCTTGCCTGGATGTTGGCTGAGCTCCTGACCTGGAGGACACGGCACGGATGCGGGCACCTGTATGCACAATAGACTGTGAGTAAAGCTTTGGAACTACATGCCCTGGTGTCCTCCTCTTATTCCTGCGCCAACACCCTCAGCTGTTGTGAATGAGTCACCGAAGGAGGAAAAAACAAAAATACAAGCTAAATCCAGAAAACCGGAGAGGTTGGTAGTTATTGGATTGCAGACCCCTGATCCTATCCACATCAACTAACAGTAGCCGTGGGGGGTTCCTACGATGCCCTAGACCCCTCGATCACAGCCGGAGAACTAAATAGGCCTAAAGAAAGAAAGGGGAAATCTAAACTGCCCCAGAGCAGACCCCAAAGCAATAGACAGCCTCCAACATATAATGACGGTGAAGCAAGATGAAAACACTAACACAGATAGAAAGATAGGTTGAGCAAACGATGGGGCCCAAGCTAACTAAAAAGGACAGGATAGAAAAGCTGCTGTCTGCAATCCGCAAAAAACCCTACCAAAAAATGTCCCAACCGTCTGATAGGAAAAACAGGCCCTGAAATCGCTAGGACTTCAAAATGACTATATCAGCACTCAGGTAAATTCTGAAGACAGAGCAAAGAGACAAACTGATCAGAGAAAAAAATGGAACTCAGCACACCCCCGACCGGGGATGGCTGAACTCCAAAAAACAAGGTAAACAAAACAAAACTAATAAGTTCAATAGCAGAGCAAAAACTTATCTTTGGGAAGCAGGAATCAGACTGGTCTCCAAGAATCCAGGAGAGAAATCACAGCGACACAGAAGGACGTCGGCTGCCTTATATCCAGTCAGCAGTTCCTGTTACCCAGTCATCATCTACCAGATCAGGTGTTTGGTAATCAGCCTCACTACCTTCCTTCACCAGAAGAGGGAGTTCATCAGACATCGACGGTGAAGGGGAAAATGAACTCACAACAGTACCTCCCCCTTGAGGAGGGGTCATCGAACCCTCATCCACGCCACCAGGGCGATCAGGATGGGCCCGATGAAAGGCATGAACCAATCTTTTGGCATGAATTCGGATGCAGGGACCCAAGAATTATCCTCCTGGCCATAACCCTTCCATTTAACCAAATACTGGAGTCTCCGTCTAGCCAGGCGAGAATCCAGTATCTTCTCATCCTCATATTCCACATTACCTTCAACCAATACCGGGTCAGGAGGTGCCACCACAGGAACTACTGGCTCAACAAACCTCTTTAACAGAGACTTATGAAACACGTTATGGATCTTAAATGTAAAAGGAAGAGCCAATCGAAAAGAGACTGGATTAAGAATCTCCAAAATCTTGTAGGGTCCAATAAATCTAGGTTTAATCTTTGGAGAAGCCACCTTCATAGCGATATTCTTTGATGACAACCAAACCATATCACCCACCTTAAACTGGGGACCAATGGTCCTATGCCAGTTGGAAAACCGCTGGGCCTTTTCCTGGGAGAGAGACAACTTATCCACCACTTGGTCCCAGATCTGGTGCATTCTCTCCACCACAGTGTCAACACCTGGGCAGGCAGAAGGCTCCACCTGCCCTGAAGAGAATCCAGGATGAAACCCAAAGTTACAAAAAAAGGTGACATCAAAGTGGCAGAACTAGCTCTATTATTTAAAGCAAATTCGGCCAAGAGCAAAAATGAAACCCAGTCATCCTGATCAGCAGAAATAAAACATCTCAAATACGACTCCAAAGTCTGGTTTGTTCTCTCCGTCTGCCCATTGGTCTGAGGGTGAAACGCAGAGGAGAAGGACAACTGAATTCCCAGCTTGGAACAGAAAGTCCTCCAAAATCTAGACACAAACTGAACTCCTCTGTCAGATACAATGTTCTCAGGAATCCCGTGCAAGCGAACCACCTGTTGCAAAAACAAGGGCACCAACTCTGAGGAAGATGGCAACTTAGGGAGTGGTACAAGATGGACCATCTTAGAGAATCTATCACAAATCACCCAAATAACAGTCATTCCCTGAGAGACAGGCATATCAGAGATAAAATCCATTGAAATGTGGGTCAAGGCCTCCTGGGCACAGGCAAAGGCATCAACAACCCACTAGAGCGAGAACAAGGTTTAGACCCAGAGCAAGTGCCACAGGACTGCACAAAATTCCTGACATCACGAGACAAGGCGGGCCACCAAAAAGACCGACTCACCAAATCTCTAGTACCAAAAACACCTGGATGACCAGCCAATGCAGAGCAATGAACTTCAGACATCACTCTCTTCCTCCACTGGTCAGGAACATACAATTTTCCAGTGGGACAACGCTCAGGTTTGTCCTCCTGAAACTCTTCCAGAGCACGTCTCAAATCGGGCGAGATGGCAGAAAGAACTACCCCCTCATGTAAGATGGTAGCAGGCTTGGTCACAACAGGAGAATCAGCAAAGAAACATCTAGAGAAGGCGTCTGCCTTGACATTCTTAGTGCCCGGAAGAAAAGAGACCACAAAATCAAAACGTGTGAAAAACAAGGCCCACCTAGCCTGTCTAGGATTCAAGCGTTTGGCCGACTCCAGGTAAATCAAATTCTTGTGGTCAGTAAGGACCACGACTTGATGTTTAGCTCCCTCCAACCAATGTCTCCACTCCTCAAATGCCCATTTCATGGCTAACAGTTCCCAATTCCCCACATCATAGTTACGTTCGGATGGGGAGAACTTTCGGGAAAAGAAAGCACAGGGATTCATATTAGATGCTACAGGATCCTTTTGGGACAAAACAGCTCCTGCACCAATCTCAGAAGCGTCCACCTCTACCTGAAACGGGAGTGAGACATCAGGTTGCCGCAAAACCGGAGCAGAAGTGAACCTTCGCTTCAGCTCCTGAAAGGAAGAAACAGCCTCCGGAGACCAATTCAGCACATCAGAACCCTTCTTAGTCAAATCAGTCAATGGTTTGGCAATACCAGAAAAATTAGCTATAAATTTACGATAAAAATTAGCAAAACCCAAAAACTTCTGGAGGGCCTTCAAAGAAGTGGGCTGATCCCAATCATAAATGGCCTGTACCTTGACCGGGTCCATTTCAATAGTTGATGGAGACAAAATAAATCCCAAAAATTAAATCCTCTGTACACCAAAAAGGCATTTCGATCCCTTGACATACAGGGAATTCTCCCTCAAAATCCAGAACACAGTCCGAACATGTTCCACATGAGAGTCCCAATCCTTGGAAAAGATCAAAATATCATCCAGATAGATGATCAAAAATTTATCCACAAAGTCTCGGAAAATATCATTCATGAAGCACTGGAAGACAGAAGGGGCATTAGTGAGCCCAAAAGGCATTACCAGGTACTCAAAATGTCCCTCCGGAGTATTAAACGCCGTCTTCCATTCATCCCCATGCTTAACCCCTTAACGACCGCCGATACGCCTTTTAACGGCGGTAATTAAGGGTACTTAAACCACAGCGCCGTTAATTCACGGCGCTGTGATTTAAGTGAATAGCGCCCCCCAGTGTCGGATTTTCTCCGGGGTCTCGGCTGCCAGGGGTAGCCGAGACCCCAGAGAACATGAATCAGTCGGTTTTTACCGACCCCCGCTTTTGCGATCGCCGTTATTAACCCTATAACGGCGACCGCAAAAAAAAAAAAAAGACGCGATTTTACATTTAATTTCTCTTTCCTCTGATGTGATCGCACATCAGAGGATAGAGAAATAGGGTCCCCGATCCCCCCGGTCCCCTCCCGGTACCTCTCCCTTGTCCTCCGTCCCCTCCCGGTGGTCCCGCGCCCGCCGGTGTCATCCGATGGGCGCCGCCATCTTGAAAATGGCGGGCGCATGCGCAGTGCGCCCGCCGGGAATCTGCTGGCTCCGGCTGGCAGATTCCATTCATTATTTTGATCACTATGATAAACGATCATAGTGATCAAAATAATAAAAATAGTACATAACCCCCCCTTTTATCACCCCCTTATTCTGGCACACATAATGAAATAAAAAAAATATTTTTTTTTTCAGTTTTCCATAAGGGTTAGGGTTAGGCTAGGGTTTGGGTTAGGGTTAGGCTAGGGTTAGGGTTAGGGTTAGGCTAGGGGTAGGGTTAGGCTAGGGTTAGGGTTATGGTTAGGCTAGGGTTAGGCTAGGGTTAGGCTAGCGTTAGGCTAGGGTTAGGCTAGGGTTAGGCTAGGGTTAGGGTTAGGCTAGGGTTAGGGTTAGGCTAGGGTTAGGGTTAGGCTAGGGTTAGGGTTAGGCTAGGGTTAGGGTTAGGCTAGGGTTAGGCTAGGGTTAGGGTTAGGCTAGGGTTAGGGTTAGGCTAGGGTTAGGCTAGGGTTAGGGTTAGGCTAGGGTTAGGGTTAGGCTAGGGTTAGGCTAGGGTTAGGGTTAGGCTAGGGTTAGGCTAGGGTTAGGGCTAGGCTAGGGTTAGGGTTGGGCTAGGGTTAAGGTTGGGCTAGGGTTGGGCTAGGGTTAAGGGTTAGGGTTGGGCTAGGGTTAAGGGTTAGGGTTGGGCTAGGGTTGGGCTAGGGTTAGGGCGAACTAGGATTAGGGTTAGGATTAGGGATTAGGATTGGGATTAGGGTTAGGAGTGTGTTGGGGTTAGGGTTGGAGCAAGAATTGAGGGGTTTCCACTATTTACCAACTTTGGGGGTCTAAAAATTGGGGTCTAAAAAATCACTTTTGTGGAAATAAAAAAGACTTTATTTTCACGGCTCTGCATTTATAAACTTCTGTGACACGCTTGGGGGTTCAAAGTGCTCACCACACATCTAGATAAGTTCCTTAGGGGGTCTAATTTCCAAAATGGGGTCACTTGTGGGGGATTTCCACTGTTTAGGCCCATCAGGGGCTCTGCAAACGCAACATGATGCCCGCAGACCATTCCATCAAAGTCTGCATTCCAAAATGGCACTCCTTCCCTTCCAAGCTCTCCCATGCACCCAAACAGTGGTTCCTCCCCACATATGGGGTATCAGCGTACTCAGGACAAATCGCATAATAACTGTGGAGGTATGATTTCTCCTGTTACCCTTGTAAAAATAAAAATTTGGGGGTGAAAAGATCATTTTTGTGGAAAAAAAATGGATTTCTTATTTTCACGGCTCTACGTTATAAACTTCTGTGAAGCACTTGAAGGTTGAAAGTGCTCACCACACATCTAGATAAGTTCCTTAATGGGTCTAGTTTCCAAAATGGGGTCACTTCTTGGAGTTTTCCACTGTTTAGGCACATTAAGGGCTCTCCGAACGCAACATGGCATCCGATCTTAATTCCAGCCAATTCTGCGTTGAAAAAGTCAAACGGTGCTCCATCCCTTGCCAGCTCTGCCGTGTGCTGAAAAAGGGGTTTACCCCCACATATGGGGTATCGGCGTATTCAGGAGAAATTGTACAACAAATTTTGTGGTTGATTTTCTCTTTTAACACTTGTGAAAATAAAAAAAATTGGTTCTGAAGTAACTTTTTTCCAAAAAAAAGTTAAATGTTAATTTTTTCCATCCACATTGCTTTCGTTCCTGTGAAGCACTTAAAGGGTTAATAAACTTCTTGAATGTGGTTTTGAGCACCTTGAGGGGTCTAGTTTTTAGAATGGTGCCACTTTTGGGTATTTTCTGTCATGTACACCCCTCAAAATGACTTTAAATATGATGTGGTCCCTAAAAAAAATGGCTTTGTAAATTTTGTTGTAAAAATGAGAAATCGCTGGTCAACTTTTAACCCTTATAACTTCCTAACAAAAAAAAATTTTGCATCCAAAATTGTGCTGATGTAAAGTAGACATGTGGGAAATGTTATTTATTAAGAAATTTTTGTGACACATCTCTCTGATTTAAGGGCATAAAAATTTAAAGTTTTAAAATTGCAAAATTTTAAAATTTTTTGCCATATTTCTGTTTTTTTCATAAATAAACACAAGACTTATTGAAGAAATTTTACCACTAACATGAAGTACAATATGTCTCAAAAAAACAATCTCAGAATCAGCAGGATCCATTAAAGAGTTCCAGAGTTATAACCTCATAAAGGGACAGTGGTCAGAATTGTAAAAATTGGCCTGGTCATTAAGCTGCAAACTGGCTCTGTCGCTAAGGGGTTAATGCAAATAAGATTATACGCCCCCCTGAGGTCAAGCTTTGTAAACCAGCAAGCACCTTTAACTCTGGAGAATAGATCAGAAATCAGGGGTAACGGATACTGATATTTAACAGTAATTTTGTTGAGGGAACGATAGTCAATACAAGGCCTTAATGACCCATCTTTCTTAGCCACGAAAAAAAACCCAGCACCTAAGGGTGAAGAGGATGGTCTAATATGACCCTCCTCCAATGACTCCTTAATATAGGATCACATAGCCTCGTGCTCGGGTACAGATAAATTGAAAAGTTGACCCTTGGGAAATTTACACCCAGGGCTCAGCTCAATTGCACAGTCATAACTCCTATGAGGAGGCAGAGACGCAGACTCATTCTCACTAAATACATCATAAAAATCAGCCAAATAGTCAGGAACATTATGCGACTGGGGAGAGGTGGAGAAAACAGGAACATCACTAAGGGCACACCGACAACCCCAACTCACCACAGACACAGATTTCCAATCCAAAACTGGATTATGGATTTGCAACTAGGGAAACCCCAGAACAATGGTATCATGCAAATTATGCAACACCAAAAATCTGCAATTCTCTTGATGGTCTGGGGCGACCCGCATTACCACCTTGGTCCAAAACTGAGGTTTATTCTTCACCAAAGGAGTAGCATCAATACCACTCAAAGGGATAGGCGTCCACTGAGGTGTCATAGGAAATCCAGAACGTTTAGCAAAATCCAAGTTCATCAGGTTCTGAGCTGCTCCCGAATCCACAAAAGCGTTAGCGGAAAATGTGGACAGGGAGCAGATCAGAGTAATTGCCAGAAGAAACTTAGGTTGAACACCACCCACAGCAAATGTGTGTGCAAAACGTTTCTCTCGTTTAGGGCAGACAGAAATGATATGCGAGGCATCACCACAGAAGAAACACAACTTATTACGCCTTCTGAACTCCTGACGCTGCGCCCCAGACAAAACTCTATCACATTGCATAGGTTCAGACATTTGTTCAACAGGTGGCAACACCTCTCGTGCGGTTTTGCGTTCACACAAGCGCCGATCAACCTGAATGGCTAATGACATAGAATCGTCAAGACCAGAGGGAACAGGAAATCCCACCATAGTATCTTTTACGGTTTCTGACAAACCCTTCCGAAAGAGAGCTGCCAAGGCACCATCATTCCAGGTAGTAAGGACCGCCCACTTTTGGAATTTTTGACAGTACAACTCTGCAGAATCCTGACCCTGGCTCAATGCTAACAGGGCCTTTTCAGCCTGATCAATAACATTAGGTTCATCATACAACAACCCCAAGGCCTGAAAAAATGCGTTCACATCAGTCAGAATAGGATCATCAGGTTTCAAAGAAAACGCCCAATTCTGGGGATCGCCACGCAGCAAAGAGATGTAAATTTTAACCTGCTGCGCGGAGCTCCCCGACGAGTTAGCCTTCAAGGCAAAAAATAATTTACAATTATTCTTAAAATTCAAAAATTTAGAACGATCCCCAAAAAACACATCAGGAGTAGGGATCTTTGGTTCAGCAGCATGTGAATGAGCAAGATAGGCGGAAATTCCCTGCACTTCAGCAGTGAGCTGCTCCACACGATCAGACAATTGCTTCATTTCCATTGAGAAAGAAAAAAAAATTCCCCCTGCGGCCTCAGAGACATAGAGGAAAAAATATACACAAAAAAAAAAAAAGGTCTTCGGACAAACTCTCTTTTTTTTTACAATTCTTTCCTGCTATTGAGTACCCTAGGATCTGCGGTATGGCTGGTGTTTCTGTTATGAATGAGTCACGTAAGGAGGAAAAAACAAAAATACAAGCTAAGTCCAGAAAACCGGAGAGGTTGGTAGCTATCGGTTTGCAGACCCCTGATCCTATCCACAACAACTAACAGTAGCCGTGGGGGGTTCCTATGATGCCTTAGACCCCTCGATCACAGCCGGAGAACTAAAAAGGCCTAAAGAAAGAAAGGGGAAATCTAAACTGCCCCAGAGCAGACCCCAAAGCAATAGGCAGCCCCCAACATATAATGACGGTGAAGCAAGAAGAAAACACTAACACAGATAGAAAGATAGGTTGAGCAAACGATGGGGCCCAAGCTAACTAAAAAGGACAGGATAGAAAAGCTACTGTCTGCAATCTGCAAAAAACCCTACCAAAAAATGTCCCAACCGTCTGATAGGAAAAACAGGCCCTGAAGTCGCTAGGACTTCAAAATGACTATATCAGCACTCAGGTAAATTCTGAAGACAGAGCAAAGAGACAAACTGATCAGAGAAAAAAATGGAACTCAGCACACCCCCGACCGGGGATGGCTGAACTCCAAAAAACAAGGTAAACAAAACAAAACTAATAAGTTCAATAGCAGAGCAAAAACTTATCTTTGGGAAGCAGGAAACAGACTGGTCTCCAAGAATCCAGGAGAGAAATCACAGCGACTCAGAAGGGCGTCGGCTGCCTTATATTCAGTCAGCAGTTCCTGTTACCCAGCCATCATCTACCAGATCAGGTGTTTGGTAATCAGCCTCACTACCTTCCTTCACCAGAAGAGGGAGTTCATCAGACATCGACGGTGAAGGGGAAAATGAACTCACAACAGTACCTCCCCCTTGAGGAGGGGTCATCGAACCCTCATCCACGCCACCAGGGCGATCAGGATGGGCCCGATGAAAGGCACGAACCAATCTTTCAGCATGAATTCGGATGCAGGGACCCAAGAATTATCCTCCTGGCCATAACCATTCCATTTAACCAAATACTGGAGTCTCCGTCTAGCCAGGCGAGAATCCAGTATCTTCTCATCCTCAAATTCCACATTACCTTCAACCAATACCGGGTCAGGAGGTGCCACCACAGGAACTACTGGCTCAACAAACCTCTTTAACAGAGACTTATGAAACACGTTATGGATCTTAAATGTAAAAGGAAGAGCCAATCGAAAAGAGACTGGATTAAGAATCTCCAAAATCTTGTAGGGTCCAATAAATCTAGGTTTAATCTTTGGAGAAGCCACCTTCATAGCGATATTCTTTGATGACAACCAAACCATATCACCCACCTTAAACTGGGGACCAATGGTCCTATGCCAGTTGGAAAACCGCTGGGCCTTTTCCTGGGAGAGAGACAACTTATCCACCACTTGGTCCCAGATCTGGTGCATTCTCTCCACCACAGTGTCAACACCTGGGCAGGCAGAAGGCTCCACCTGCCCTGAAGAGAATCGAGGATGAAACCCAAAGTTACAAAAAAAAGGTGACATCAAAGTGGCAGAACTAGCTCTATTATTTAAAGCAAATTCGGCCAAGGGCAAAAATGAAACCCAATCATCCTGATCAGCAGAAATAAAACATCTCAAATACGACTCCAAAGTCTGGTTTGTTCTCTCCGTCTGCCCATTGGTCTGAGGGTGAAACGCAGAGGAGAAGGACAACTGAATTCCCAGCTTGGAACAGAAAGTCCTCCAAAATCTAGACACAAACTGAACTCCTCTGTCAGATACAATGTTCTCAGGAATCCCGTGCAAGCGAACCACCTGTTGCAAAAACAAGGGCACCAACTCTGAGGAAGATGGCAACTTAGGGAGTGGTACAAGATGGACCATCTTAGAGAATCTATCACAAATCACCCAAATAACAGTCATTCCCTGAGAGACAGGCATATCAGAGATAAAATCCATTGAAATGTGGGTCCAGGCCTCCTGGGCACCGGCAAAGGCATCAACAACCCACTAGAGCGAGAACAAGGTTTAGACCCAGAGCAAGTCCCACAGGACTGCACAAAATTCCTGACATCACGAGACAAGGCGGGCCACCAAAAAGACCGACTCACCAAATCTCTAGTACCAAAAACACCTGGATGACCAGCCAATGCAGAGCAATGAACTTCAGACATCACTCTCTTCCTCCACTGGTCAGGAACATACAATTTTCCAGTGGGACAATGCACAGGTTTGTCCTCCTGAAACTCTTCCAGAGCACGTCTCAAATCGGGCGAGATGGCAGAAAGAACTACCCCCTCATGTAAGATGGTAGCAGGCTTGGTCACAACAGGAGAATCATCAAAGAAACATCTAGAGAGGGCGCCTGCCTTGACATTCTTAGTGCCCGGAAGAAAAGAGACCACAAAATCAAAACGTGTGAAAAACAAGGCCCACCTAGCCTGTCTAGGATTCAAGCGTTTGGCCGACTCCAGGTAAATCAAATTCTTGTGGTCAGTAAGGACCACGACTTGATGTTTAGCTCCCTCCAACCAATGTCTCCACTCCTCAAATGCCCATTTCATGGCTAACAGTTCCCAATTCCCCACATCATAGTTACGTTCGGATGGGGAGAACTTTCGGGAAAAGAAAGCACAGGGATTCATATTAGATGCTACAGGATCCTTTTGGGACAAAACAGCTCCTGCACCAATCTCAGAAGCGTCCACCTCTACCTGAAACGGGAGTGAGACATCAGGTTGCCGCAAAACCGGAGCAGAAGTGAACCTTCGCTTCAGCTCCTGAAAGGAAGAAACAGCCTCCGGAGACCAATTCAGCACATCAGCACCCTTCTTAGTCAAATCAGTCAATGGTTTGGCAATACCAGAAAAATTAGCTATAAATTTACGATAAAAATTAGCAAAACCCAAAAACTTCTGGAGGGCCTTCAAAGAAGTGCGCTGAACCCAATCATAAATGGCCTGTACCTTGACCGGGTCTATTTCAATAGTTGACGGAGACAAAATAAATCCCAAAAATTAAATCCTCTGTACACCAAAAAGGCATTTCGATCCCTTGACATACAGGGAATTCTCCCTCAAAATCCAGAACACAGTCCGAACATGTTCCACATGAGAGTCCCAATCCTTGGAAAAGATCAAAATATCATCCAGATAGATGATCAAAAATTTATCCACAAAGTCTCGGAAAATATCATTCATGAAGCACTGGAAGACAGAAGGGGCATTAGTGAGCCCAAAAGGCATTACCAGGTACTCAAAATGTCCCTCCGGAGTATTAAACGCCGTCTCCAATTCATCCCCATGCTTAATGCAAATAAGATTATACGCCCCCCTGAGGTCAAGCTTTGTAAACCAGCAAGCACCTTTAACTCTGGAGAATAGATCAGAAATCAGGGGTAACGGATACTGATATTTAACAGTAATTTTGTTGAGGGAACGATAGTCAATACAAGGCCTTAATGACCCGTCTTTCTTAGCCACGAAAAAAAACCCAGCACCTAAGGGTGAAGAGGATGGTCTAATATGACCCTCCTCCAATGACTCCTTAATATAGGATCACATAGCCTCGTGCTCGGGTACAGATAAATTGAAAAGTTGACCCTTGGGAAATTTACACCCAGGGCTCAGCTCAATTGCACAGTCATAACACCTATGAGGAGGCAGTGTCACGGGGGCTTAGTTCAACTAAGGCTGAAATACCCGGGGCCCCTGTGGTGTCCCTTTTACTAGGGGAAACCCTGTCTGACCCTCAACCCAGGGTTTTTGCTGAAGGTGCAAATGCCTGAGCCTCCGACCTTTCCTTATCTCCTGCTCAGCCCTGCACTTAACCCTCCACCCTCCACCCAGTGAGGAGTCACACCACCAAAGCTCCCACACAAATAATGACAGACAGGGAGAACTTAAACTGCACTGCTCCGCACACACACAGGAATAAACAGTAATGTGAACAGGGCACAACTAAACACAATTATGGGAAGGAGAAAGGATAACGACGGATCATACGACACCAGATATGAATCTCTCTCTCTTGAACACCTCCACTCCAGACCGGAACCACTTGGTATGAAACACAAGCTATAATCGGCGACGCCCATATGCCAGTATGACTATTTAAAGACCGTGGGCGTGACTAACCTTCCAACCTGGTCTCCAGCAGGATTAACCCCCGTGAGCCTGAAGATCAAACCGGCGCCACTGAGGCTATAGTGGCTGGAGGTGGAACTACCTCTGCCTGCCGGATGCTGTGGTGTGAACAGCGTCCGACATGACAGTACCCCGTCTTCTACGAGGGACCCCAGGGCCCTCAAGACTCATAGGACCCGGCTTGTCCGGATGACGACGGTGAAAAGAACTGACCAGCCGATCCGCATGTATGTCTGAGGCTGGAACCCAAGACCTCTCCTCTGGACCATACCCCCGCCAGTGCACCAAATACTGAAGAGTACGGCGTACTACTCGAGAGTCCACCACCTTGGCGACCTCGAACTCTAACTCGCCATCCACCATGACTGGAGGTGGCATCGGCGTCGTGTCCACCAAGCCTACCACCTTTTTCAATAAAGCCCTGTGAAAAACGTTATGTATTCTGTACACCGCAGGAAGTTCCAACCGATAAGTCACTGGGTTAATGATGGCAGAAATCCTAAAAGGCCCAATAAACCTTGGACCCAGTTTTAAAGATGGGATTTTGAGTTTTATGTTCTTCGTAGCTAACCACACCCAATCACCCACACACAGGTCCGGACCTGGCACGCGTCTACTGTCAGCCACCCGTTTGTACCTGGCACTCATGCTCAACAAACGCTGTTTCACCCGCCTCCAGACTGATGACAATTGGGCTCCTAGCTGATCCTCCTCCAGGACACCCCCGGAGTCACCCTGACGTAAGGTACAAAACTGAGGATGTTGACCGTACACACAAAAGAATGGAGACTCTCCTGATGACTCTTGGCGGTGATTATTTAATGCGAATTCGGCCAGAGGAAGGAAAGTAGACCACTCCTCCTGGTTGTCGGACACAAAGCATCGTAAATACTGTTCTAGATTTTGGTTCATGCGCTCAGTTTGTCCATTAGACTGTGGATGAAACGCCGATGAATGTGACAACTTGATCCCCAACCTAGAGCAAAAAGCTTTCCAAAACCTCGCCACAAATTGCGTACCCCTATCAGATACTATGTCAGACGGTACTCCGTGGAGTCTGACCACCTCCTTCACAAATACCTGAGCCAACGTCTTAGCATTGGGCAAAGAGGACAACGCCACAAAATGCGCCATCTTTGAAAAACGGTCAACCACCACCAGGATGACCGTGTTCCCTGCCGAGGCTGGCAAGTCAGTGATAAAATCCATGGAGATTTCTGTCCATGGCCTATTGGGTACCCCCAGAGGCTGTAGCGTGCCAGCAGGACGGGTTCGGGGTGACTTAGCCCTAGCGCACGTGATGCAAGCTGCCACGTACGAGACCACGTCCTGCCGGATTTTGGGCCACCAGAAATGACGCGATACCAGCTCTAAGGTGCCCTTCACCCCTGGGTGACCAGCCAGTACCGAATCGTGGTGTTCCTTCAACACCTTAGGCCGAAGATGCAGGGGTACAAATGATTTGTTGGCGGGAAGTCCTGGTGGTACCTCCTCTTGGGCCTCGGCAATCTCCGCCTCTACCTCAGTCGTGAGAGCCGAGACCACTACCCCTTTCTGGAGGATGGGTACCGGCTCTTCCCGAGGTTCTCCCCCCGGAAAACACCTAGACAAAGCATCCGCCTTGGTGTTTTTAGCCCCGGGACGGTACGTCACAAGAAAATTGAAACGAGTAAAAAACAATGCCCAGCGAGCCTGCCTAGGAGACAGACGCTTGGCCGACTCCAGGTAGAGCAGATTCTTATGGTCGGTGATAACTGTGACCTGGTGAGCCGCCCCCTCCAAGAAGTGTCGCCATTCCTCAAAAGCCAGTTTGATGGCCAACAACTCCCTGTTGCCGATATCATAATTCCGTTCGGCCGGCGACAGCTTCTTGGAGAAGTAGGCGCATGGATGCATCTCGCTCAAGGACGAGCCTTGAGACAGTACTGCCCCCACTCCCACCTCCGACGCATCAACCTCTACCACAAAACGTTTAGACACGTCTGGTTGCACCAGAATGGGGGCTGAAGCAAAACTATTCTTCAGACGCTCAAATGCACGTATAGCCACCTCAGGCCAGTTCGCCAGATCGGCACCCTTCTTTGTCATGTCCGTGAGCGGTTTGGCGACAGTCGAAAAGTGTTTTATAAATTTCCTATAATAATTCGCAAACCCAAGGAACCGCTGGAGTGCTTTCAGACTCACCGGCCTCTCCCATTGCAACACCGCTTGCACCTTAGCGGTGTCCATTTTAAAACCGGCTGCGGACACAATATATCCCAAAAAGGGCAACTCCTGGACAAAAAATAAACATTTTTCCAGCTTAGCATAGAGCTGGTTCTCCCGGAGCAACTGTAACACCTGCCTAACATGCTCCAAATGAGTGTCCCGATCGCTAGAATAAATGAGGATATCATCCAGGTATACAATCACAAATCTCCCCAGGACATGAGCAAATACATCATTAATAAAATGTTGGAAAACGGCAGGCGCGGTGGTCAACCCAAACGGCATAACCAGACTCTCAAAATGACCCTCAGGAGTGTTAAACGCCGTCTTCCACTCATCCCCCTGACGGACCCTTATGAGGTTATACGCCCCCCTGAGGTCCAGCTTGGAAAACCATTTCGCCCCCGCTACCTGGTTGAACAAATCCGGGATCAACGGCATTGGGTAGGGATCACGGATAGTAATCTGGTTTAACTCTCGGAAATCCAGACACGGGCGTAACCCCCATCTTTCTTCTTAATGAAGAAAAACCCCGCGGCTACAGGCGAGGACAAAGGCCGGATGTGACCTTTGCTCAGACTCTCCGCGATGTAGTCTTTCAGAGCTTGTCTCTCAGGACCAGAAATATTAAACATCCTGGCCTTAGGTAATTTGGCCCCGGGTTTTAACCTAATAGCACAGTCATAGGCTCTATGTGGAGGCAGTTCTGAGCAACCCTTCTCAGAGAAAACATCCGCGAAATCCTGCAAAGCCTCCGGCAGGCTGGGCATCACGGCGGACACACATGTGGCCAAGCAATTGTCTTGGCAGAAACCACTCCATTGTACTATGTCCTGAGTTTTCCAATCAATTACCGGGTTGTGCCTGGACAGCCATGGAAAACCCAGGACCATTTGAGCTGGGAGATTACGGAGGACCCTACATGTAACCGACTCAGAATGTAGGACCCCAATGTGGAGTTTCACCTCTGCCACAAACTCAGTAATCTCCCCTTGAGGGAGGGGAGCAGCATTAATGGTCACCACCTGTATGGGGTGAGGAAGTTTTTCGATCTTAAACCCGGCGGTGTGTGCAAACTCCTCATCTATGAGATTGGTGGCGGAACCGCTATCCACAAACACTGATATAGGTAGCTCTCTGCCGGCGATAATAACCTTGGCAGGGAGCATACATTGAGATACCATCATGGAGGATATGCATACGCTCAGTTGGGTCTCCTCCATACCCTCTGAGCTTAACAGTTTTCCGCCGGTGTGACCCTCTTAGGTAGTACCGGGCAAACGTTAACATAATGACCTCCTTTACCACAGTAGAAACATGCTTCGGGCTTCCAGAATCCCGGAGCGCGAGGCTGAACCTGTGCCACGCCAGCAATCTGCATAGGTTCAGGGGACTCATCTACTTCAACCACACCTGCACCTCTGTTTTCCCCCAGAGGTAGCGTCTCCTGTGCCCCCTGACGAAAACGGCGATCAATACGTATCACCAAACTCATGGCAGACTCCAATGATGCCGGAGTCTCATACATCAGAAGGGCTTGTTTCACCCTCCCTGATACCCCATGAATAAACTGGCTCCGCAGTGCTGGGTCATTCCACTGTGTGTCTACAGCCCAGCGGCGAAATTCCGAACAATAGTCTTCTGCCAAGCACTCCCCCTGGCGGAGGGCGCGGATTTTAGATTCCGCTAGAGCCAGTCGGTCAGGGTCATTGTAAATGAGCCCGAGGGCAGAAAAAACATTATCGACCGAATGAAATGTAGCAGAGTCAGCTGGTAAGGAAAATGCCCATGCTTGGGGGTCACCACTCAGTAATGACAACACCAGCCCTACTCGCTGGGCCTCATTACCTGAGGATATTGGCCGCATGCGGAAGTATAATTTGCAGGCCTCCCGAAATACGACAAATTTGCTGCGATCGCCTGAAAATCGTTCTGGCAGCGGAAACTTCGGCTCTGCACCGATACCTGCAGATGCCGTTTGCACCTTTGCTACTACCAGGCCCTGCTGCTGAACTGCCCCTTTCAACTCGGAGACCTGTATGGACAGCGCCGCCAACTGGCGGGTTATGGAATCTAATGGATCCATGGACTCCTGAAAAAATGTTGGCCGATTATAATGTCACGGGGGCTTAGTTCAACTAAGGCTGAAATACCCGGGGCCCCTGTGGTGTCCCTTTTACTAGGGGAAACCCTGTCTGACCCTCAACCCAGGGTTTTTGCTGAAGGTGCAAATGCCTGAGCCTCCGACCTTTCCTTATCTCCTGCTCAGCCCTGCACTTAACCCTCCACCCTCCACCCAGTGAGGAGTCACACCACCAAAGCTCCCACACAAATAATGACAGACAGGGAGAACTTAAACTGCACTGCTCCGCACACACACAGGAATAAACAGTAATGTGAACAGGGCACAACTAAACACAATTATGGGAAGGAGAAAGGATAACGACGGATCATACGACACCAGATATGAATCTCTCTCTCTTGAACACCTCCACTCCAGACCGGAACCACTTGGTATGAAACACAAGCTATAATCGGCGACGCCCATATGCCAGTATGACTATTTAAAGACCGTGGGCGTGACTAACCTTCCAACCTGGTCTCCAGCAGGATTAACCCCCGAGAGCCTGAAGATCAAACCGGCGCCACTGAGGCTATAGTGGCTGGAGGTGGAACTACCTCTGCCTGCCGGATGCTGTGGTGTGAACAGCGTCCGACATGACAGGCAGAGACGCAGACTCATTCTCACTAAATACATCATAAAAATCAGCCAAATAGTCAGGAACATTATGCGACTGGGGAGAGGTGGAGAAAACAGGAACATCACTAAGGGCACACCGACAACCCCAACTCACCACAGACACAGATTTCCAATCCAAAACTGGATTATGGATTTGCAACTAGGGAAACCCCAGAACAATGGTATCATGCAAATTATGCAACACCAAAAATCTGCAATTCTCTTGATGGTCTGGGGCGACCCGCATTACCACCTTGGTCCAAAACTGAGGTTTATTCTTCACCAAAGGAGTAGCATCAATACCACTCAAAGGGATAGGCGTCCACTGAGGTGTCATAGGAAATCCACAACGTTTAGCAAAATCCAAGTTCATCAGGTTCTGAGCTGCTCCCGAATCCAAAAAAGCGTTAGCGGAAAATGTGGACAGGGAGCAGATCAGAGTAATTGCCAGAAGAAACTTAGGTTGACCACCACCCACAGCAAATGTGTGTGCAAAACGTTTCTCTCGTTTAGGGCAGACAGAAATGATATGCGAGGCATCACCACAGAAGAAACACAACTTATTACGCCTTCTGAACTCCTGACGCTGCGCCCCAGACAAAACTCTATCACATTGCATAGGTTCAGACATTTGTTCAACAGGTGGCAACACCTCTCGTGCGGTTTTGCGTTCACACAAGCGCCGATCAACCTGAATGGCTAATGACATAGAATCGTCAAGACCAGAGGGAACAGGAAATCCCACCATAGTATCTTTTACGGTTTCTGACAAACCCTTCCGAAAGAGAGCTGCCAAGGCACCATCATTCCAGGTAGTAAGGACCGCCCACTTTTGGAATTTTTGACAGTACAACTCTGCAGAATCCTGACCCTGGCTCAATGCCAACAGGGCCTTTTCAGCCTGATCAATAACATTAGGTTCATCATACAACAACCCCAAGGCCTGAAAAAATGCGTTCACATCAGTCAGAATAGGATCATCAGGTTTCAAAGAAAACGCCCAATCCTGGGGATCGCCACGCAGCAAAGAGATGTAAATTTTAACCTGCTGCGTGGAGCTCCCCGACGAGTTAGCCTTCAAGGCAAAAAATAATTTACAATTATTCTTAAAATTCAAAAATTTAGAACGATCCCCAAAAAACACATCAGGAGTAGGGATCTTTGGTTCAGCAGCATGTGAATGAGCAAGATAGGTGGAAATTCCCCGCACTTCAGCAGTGAGCTGCTCCACACGATCAGACAATTGCTTCATTTCCATTGAGAAAGAAAAAAAAAATTCCCCCTGCGGCCTCAGAGACATAGAGGAAAAAATATACACAAAAAAAAAAAAAGGTCTTCTGACAAACTCTCTTTTTTTTTTACAATTCTTTCCTGCTATTGAGTACCCTAGGATCTGCGGTATGGCTGGTGATTCTGTTATGAATGAGTCACGTAAGGAGGAAAAAACAAAAATACAAGCTAAGTCCAGAAAACCGGAGAGGTTGGTAGCTATCGGATTGCAGACCCCTGATCCTATCCACAACAACTAACAGTAGCCGTGGGGGGTTCCTACGATGCCTTAGACCCCTCGATCACAGCCGGAGAACTAAAAAGGCCTAAAGAAAGAAAGGGGAAATCTAAACTGCCCCAGAGCAGACCCCAAAGCAATAGGCAGCCCCCAACATATAATGACGGTGAAGCAAGAAGAAAACACTAACACAGATAGAAAGATAGGTTGAGCAAATGATGGGGCCCAAGCTAACTAAAAAGGACAGGATAGAAAAGCTACTGTCTGCAATCTGCAAAAAACCCTACCAAAAAATGTCCCAACCGTCTGATAGGAAAAACAGGCCCTGAAGTCGCTAGGACTTCAAAATGACTATATCAGCACTCAGGTAAATTCTGAAGACAGAGCAAAGAGACAAACTGATCAGAGAAAAAAATGGAACTCAGCACACCCCCGACCGGGGATGGGTGAACTCCAAAAAACAAGGTAAACAAAACAAAACTAATAAGTTCAATAGCAGAGCAAAAACTTATCTTTGGGAAGCAGGAAACAGACTGGTCTCCAAGAATCCAGGAGAGAAATCACAGCGACTCAGAAGGGCGTCGGCTGCCTTATATTCAGTCAGCAGTTCCTGTTACCCAGCCATCATCTACCAGATCAGGTGTTTGGTAATCAGCCTCACTACCTTCCTTCACCAGAAGAGGGAGTTCATCAGACATCGACGGTGAAGGGGAAAATGAACTCACAACACTCATCACTGCTACATCTCTGTGCCTGACACTGCACCATCTACATCTCTCCTGTTGTGAGTTTATTCTCTGGTCCACCAGTGGTGAGTCCGCCTTCCAGACTCCCTCTGGTGGTGACAGGAGGTGGTGAGGCTGATTTGGTCAGTGGGGATCTACCACCTGATGGTTATGATGACGATTGGACCTCAGCAATCTTAGTTTGGATTTAAGACTGCCGACACCCTAAATCAGTGCTGGTGATTGCTTCAGGCTGCTCAGGGCTTTGTTTTCAGCTCTGTTCCAGCCTTCTCAAAGCTAAGTGTTTTGCTAATGTTCACACTTGATTTTCTTGGTCTATTATATTTTTGTGTGTTCAGCCAGCCCCGGCTGGGCTGTGCTGAACTTCCTCTCTTAGTTATCTGTATTTGCCAATTTGCTTTTTAGTCCCTTATTAGATTGGCCTCTTTTTGCTCTGTCTCAGAATATTTCAGAGTGCTGATATAGTGGGAGAAGTCTAGTAACTTCAGGGTTAATTTTGTTATCAGACGTGTTGGACATTATTTTGTAGGGTTTTTGGCAGATTGCAGACAGTGTCTTTCCTTTCCTGTTCTTTATAGTTAGTTGGGCCCCTTTGTTTGCTCAGCCTATTTTCCTGCCTGTGTTTGTGTTTTCATCTTGCTTTACCATCAATACATGTGTGGGGGCTGTGTATTCCTTTGGGGTCTGCTCTGGGGCAGTTAGTTTTCCCTTTTCTTGCTTTAGGCTTATGTAGTCCTCCGGCGGTGACGAGGTGTCTAGGAACAATATATATGTATATAGGTGGGCACCACGGAAAATATGATATGAATATGATAACTGGGTGCAACACTGTGCCAAGTAGATCAAATAAAAAAAAGGGAGAAAAGAGACACAGGATAACATGCACGCAACAGCAGAATGTCCATGTGAAAAAAGGCTTTTATTGACATACAATAGCCAGAGAGATCCAAGTGTACAATAAAAACAATTAAAAACCACAAATGAAGCAAAAGTGGGCAGGTGGAGAACACATGCAGTATACAAAGGAAGAAATGTTTATATAAATAAGTGTTTCAAAAAAATGCATTCACAACAATGCCCTCTATCACCATATAATATGCATAAATTGTTTAGTATAAACATATGGACAATTTGCAGCAACAAAGTCCGATCAGTCTAATAGTCACTTGTAGGTATGTAAACAATCCAAATGATTACCATACAAGTCCATAGATGAGGGAAGGCAATTGCTGGATCACATGAAAATTACCTAAGCATACTCACACTGCCCACAGAACCCAACGCGTGTCGCTGCTAACCTGCAGCTTCATCAGGGGAAGTAGCCAGGAATGATATCAAGTCCCCTTTATAGTACAATTGCAATTGTAATCACTACAGCGCACGCCGACACCTGAGTGCAGCGTCAGCTGTGTGATGAAGATAACCTGAGTCCAGAATGAGTCATGACGCCTGCGCAGTAGATAGCATTGTATTCCTGAGAGATTGTGAGCAAGACATTAGCAGTTCAAAAGCCAGAGACCAGGAACCAGGAGGTGCCCCACATGTAACAAAGCTGCTGCTCTGTAAGGCCTCTTTCACACATCCGGTTTTCAGCATCAGGCGCGATGCGGCGAAAAGTGTAAAAACCGGATCCGGCGCCGGTTGCCACCGGATCCGGTTTTTCCCCCATTCAGTTTCATTATTGCCGCATCGCGCCGGATACCTATGCGGCGTATCCGGTTTTTGCCTGATCCGGCAAAAACAGCCTGTCCGGCGTCTGGAAAAAACGTTCCATGTAACGTTTTTTTGCAGCGCCGGACCGGCTTTTTCCACAGCGCATGCCCGGACTCTGTGAATGTTAACCCCACAAGTGCCCGGCGAGAGAGAGAAAGATCTCTCTCTGTCACCCGAACACTTGTGAGAGATCTCTCTCACCGGGCACTTGTGGGGTTAACACTCACAGTGTCTGGGTGAGAGAGAGAGATCTCTCTGTGGGGTTAACCCCACAAGTGCCCGGCAAGAGAGAGAGATTCCTCCCCTCCCCTCCCCTCCCCTCCCCTCTCCTCTCCTCCCCTCCCCTCCCCTCTCCTCCCCTCACCTCCCTTTCAGCAGCTGTCTCATTGGCTGCCTCTGTCCACCTCGTCCTGCGGCTCCTTTAATAATGTCCGAGCTGTATCGTCTCGCCGCACACACATCCGGTGTCACGGCTGCAGGCCGGATCCGGCGGCCCAGCTTTTCGCCGCACGCCGCCGGACCCCACACACCGGATGTGTGAAAGTAGCCTTAGCAAGGCAGGGAGGGGGGAGGGTGGTATTTAACTCTTTCTCCTCACATAGCCCAGCATCCAAGAATGACATCAGTGCTCCATAACATAAACTTATGCTATCAACATGGAAAAATAAAGTGATAATAGAGCGCCAGTACCTTGCAGCAGTGTCCATGCTCAGAATCACATGTAATACAAAAATCAATGCAAATACTAAAAATAAAAAATAAAAAAATAAAAAAAATAATAATGCACTAATGACATGGAAACTGCACCTAAAAAACTGCAGCATGTGAACAATGTATCCTAAGAATGGTGGAAACGCAGACAATCAGCAAGAGATAAATATACCTTTAAATATATCAAAAGGGTAATGCAATTTCATGGATTACAACAATCAGGTAACCAATATAAACAGTAGGGAAAATATCAAAGATGAAAAAATATTCCATAAAAATCGATGATGCCATAATTCATAGTACCAAACTGAATGGTCAATTCTGTGAGGTGTCTAGGAACATCGTAGGAACGCTCAACTGCTACTGTTAGTTGTATGGTTAAGATCAGGGATCTGCAATCTGCATAGTTACCAACCTTTCTGGTTTTCTGGGACTAAGCTTTTTTTTGTTGTTCCTCCTCGGTGACCCATTCATAGCACTCTCCCCTATCTCTTCAACAACACTGCCCTGGGACTACTGCCCTACCTGTGGAGGGCCACAACATCATTGCTGCACTACACCATCTGTCCCAGAGGATCTGTTTGCAGCGTCGGCTTAACATCTTTCTTGCCAAACACCACAGGTGGTGTCACGAATCATTCAATGAACATTTCCGCTATTTACAATGGGTGCCCAGGGCCATGGACCGATCATAGCTGCCGTGACAACAACCCCACTCATGGAGATCCGCGGGCCCGGTACCGAGTACCCTGCTGCCCTGGGTGCGAGGGCGACCCAGTAGCATGAGACGGACTCTACAACCCACACAAGTGGCTCAGGTAGTGCAGCTCATTCAGCATGGCACATCAATGCAAGCTGTGGCAAGAAGGTTTGCTGTGTCTGTCAGCGTGGTGTCCAGAGGCTGGAGGTGCTACCAGGAGACAGGCCAGTACACCAGGAGACGTGGAGGGGGCCATAGGAGGGCAACAAACCAGCAGCAGGACTGCTACCTCAGCCTTTGTGCAAGGAAGAACAGGAGGAGCACTGCCAGAGCCCTGCAAAATGACCTCCAGCAGGCCACAAATGTGCACGTGTCTGCACAAACGGTTAGAAACCGACTCCATGAGGATGGTCTGAGTGCCTGACGCCCACAGTTGGGGGTTATGCTCACAGCCCAACACCATGCAGGACGCTTGGCATTTGCCACAGAACACCAGGATTAGAAAATTTGCCACTGGCGCCCTGTGCTCTTCAAAGATGAAAGCAGGTTCACACTGAGCACATGTGACAAACGTGACAGAGTCTGGAGACGCCGTGGAGAGTGATCTTCTGCCTGCAACATCCTTCAGCATGACCGGTTTGGTAGTGGGTCAGTAATGGTGTGGGGTGGCATTTCTTTGTCCTTCAAACCGCACATCCAAACTCTTTCCACCTCCTGTTGCCTCAAGTTCAAAAATATTTCCAGAATCCATCCTTTTCTCAACCTTCAATCTACTAAAATGCTTGTGCATGCCCTCGTCATCTCCCGCCTTGACTACTGCAACATCCTTTTCTGTGGTCTCCCTCCTAACACCATCACACCTCTCCAGTCCATCCTTAACTCTGCTGCCCAACTAACTCATCTCTCTCCTCACTATTCCTCCACTTTACCCCTCTGCAAATCTCTTCACTGGCTCCCATTCCCTCAGCGTATCCAGTTCAAATTACTAATACTGACCTACAAGGCCATCTATAACCTGTCTCTTCCATATATCTGAACTAATCTCCCAATATCTTCCCTCACGTAATCCAAGGTCCTCCCAAGACTTCCTTCACTCCTCCATACTTATTCGCTCCTCACCCGATTGCCTCCAAGACTTCTCCCGAATATCCCCCACTCCTCTGGAATTATTTGCCCCAACACATCCGACTATCAACCACATTCGGATCCTTCAAACAGAACCTGAAAACCCACCTCTTCAGGAAAGCTTACAGCCTGCAATGACCCCGCTGCCTCTTCACCACTATCGGAGCTACCACTTCACCAACACCAGAGCTGCTGCAACCCCCCAACCTACTGTCTCCTTCCCACCATCCTGTAGAATGTAAGCCTCCAATGTCAGGGTCATCTCCCCTCTGTATCAGTCTATGATTGTTAGTTTGTTTACTGTAAGTGATATCAGTAAATTGTATCTAACCCTTTCTCATGTACAGCACCATGGAATCAATGGTGCTATATAAATAAATAATAGTAATAACAATGAAAAAATTAGAATGTCATCAAGGTATACATTCTGAAAGGCAGCAGGTGTGTTGGTTAAACCAAAAGGCCTATCAGTAACTGTAATGTCATAGCCATCTTGGTTGTGGCATTACAGTTTGGCTGTCCGCAATGCATCATCAGGTTTAGAGATGAGCGAACCTTTCAAGGTTCGGTTTGGTTACACTCAGAAAACATTCCGATGTTCGCCGAACATGTTCGACGAATGGTTCGATAAACTTACCAGCTTGAATTGAATGGGATGGAAAACCAAATGCATAGACAACACCTTTGAGAGGGAAAAAAGCTGCCAAACAGCTCAAATTTGGAGCAGACACCGGGAAAAGTTACATCAATTGAGCCATTTATTGCACTACAAATAAAAAATGAAACAAAAAATTGACCTGAGTTCCACTGACAGCTGTGGGCAGCAAACCTCAGCCATCAGCGTTAACAATGCTGGTTTTCAAGAATAGAGGGGTCCCCATGCTGTTTTTTTAATTCTTTAAATAAATAAACCCCTTTTTTGACAACCAGCCAAGCTAAACCAGACAGCTGGGGGCTGGTATTCTCAGACTGGTAAGGGGCCATGGATTTCGGCCCCCCAGCCTAAAAATAGCAGCCTAGCCAGAAAAGGCGCATCTATTAGATGCGCTAATTCTGGTGCTTTGCCTGGCTCTTACTACTTGTCCTGTGATGGTAGCGAGCAGGGTTCATATTTGTGGGGTTAATGTCGCCTTTGTGACTAAGGCCTTGATTATTCAAAGTGATTGCACCATTAAAATGATGAAAAGTCATCAATTTTTGCATATTGCAAAGATACAAAAAAAGTTCCATGTTTTCACTCCAGTTTTGACCATCCAAAATTGATGAAGCTGGGACAAAATGGGGGCAAGCATTGGTGATGACAGATGGCTTAACAAATAGCAAGTTGAAATATATAGTATGCCAGAAATCTTACTCAAGGATATGACTGGAGTAAGATTTGTAGCGAGGCGCAAAGCACTTTTAAGACATGCTTAATTCACTGAGAGGCGTGCGCTTCTTAATAAACTAGGTGCCTCTGACTCGAACATGACCCTCATCAAATCTGGCATGGACATTGTCAGTTTTGATAAATTGGGACTAAATTTCTTGCAGCAATGAGCATCCCCGATCTATATACTTCATGTATGCTTCAATTACAAAGTAACAGTAAACTTGGAAAACAGTAATGACTTTTTTTTACAACCCCATATTGTTTTATTGATTGGTATAAGCTAGTGAAAGTGTGTTCTGAACCAAGATATTTGTACTTTTTGTCATATGACCTTTCTATATATATATATAACAGGAGAGCTACAATTGGCGCAGAATGAAGTCAGAAAAGGAATAAGCAATCTCAGCAGTGCACATGTAAAGGTTCAATGCATAAGTTACTAAAATATGTTTTGACAGGATGGCCTTAAAAATAATTTACAACAGATAAAAATAAAGATAACTTACATAAGGTAATTTGCTTATGTATTAGAGCTAGTTATAATGGTATTTCAATTCACAAAAGCATAACAGAAGCAAGGACAAAAAGAAATCACTTTCATATGTCCATCGGCATTACTCCTACTCTAAAATATCTCTTAAAACCTTTATAAAGGAAGACGAACAGGTAATTTTAGCACTGTAAAACAGGTATACATACACATGAGAACCCTATTGCTAAACCAACAAAGAAAAAGAAGCATAATTCTAAGGGTATGTGCACACGCTGCAGATTCACCTGCGGGTTTTTCCGCGTGGATCCGCAGGTAAAGTGACCTGCGGTTTTCCTGCGGACTTGCCTGCGGTTTTCCCCTGTGGTTTGACACCTGTACAATGGAACAGTGGAATCCGCAGAAAGAATTGACATGCTGTGGTTTGTAAACCGCAGCAAAACCGCACAGAAAAAACCACAGCGTGAGCACAGCGGTTATGAAAACCCATAGGATAACATGGTACTGTACCATGTCTGCAGAACTGCTGCGGATTCGCAGGGCCAAAAGCGCTGCGGAACCGCAGCAGAATCCGCAGCGTGTGCACGTACCCAGAAACAAAAAGCCATACTGTTTTTATATTTTGATAGGTCAAAATTTACTGAATGCGATGATATCACATATGTGTATTTTTAATTTTTTTAATTCATTATTTTTAATGAGGAAAATGAGGGGTGATTGATTTTTTTTAATTTTTATCACATTTTTTAAAACTTTTTTTTTACTTTTCACTGTTCTAGTTAGTCCGCTTTGTGGACTTTAAGCTGTGATCCTTTGAACACTTACGCTATATACAACGATGCCATAACATCCTTCATATAGTAAAACTACAGTCTCATTCGAAGCATGGCCACAGATAGGATTTCAAAGGAGCTACAAAATTGCAAGCATGAAGGTCTTCGGTGGACTACCGACTGTCATAGCAACCGATTGGCGACACGCAATGACATCACATTCCAGACAAAATAATATATGGCGATGAAGAATCCGCTGCACCTTCAGAGGTCTTTTCACATAAAACTTCCATTTTATTGAGAAATAGTTAAAAAATGTAAAAAGAAAACACAGTTACATGCAGTCAGATCAAACCAATGGACATCTGGAACAACATGTTTCGGCCTACAAGGGTGAGTGCACACGTTGCGGATGCGCAGCGGATTTGGCCCTGCGGATATGCAGAAGTTTCTGCTTCGTTGTACTGTACCTTTATATTAAATGGAAATTGAAAAATGCAGTGCACATGCTGCAGATTTTTCCGCGCGGATTAGCTGCGGTTTTAAATCCGCAGCATGTCAATTCTTTGTGTGGAATCCGCAGCGGTTTGACACCTGCTCCATGACCAGGTGTCAAAACACAGGGGAAAACTGCAGGCTAATCCACAGGTAAAACGCAGATCTTTTGACATGCGGATTTAGCCAGATCCACTTGGAAAAATCCGCAGCACAATCCGCAACATGTGCACTCACCCTTAGTCATGGTCTCACTGAACAGGCACAAATAGACATTAAATAGCTACAAAAAGCAAGTCCATACAGAGGTTAGGTCCAGAGCAGGAATTTCACCTGTGTGATTAACTCTTTCTTGTCCGGTACGCATGCAGAGAGTTTTAATGTGGTTGTTCAATTTCAGTCATTCCTTGTAACCAAAAAAGTGCAGCTGAAAAAAAGGTCCATGCGAACCTATACATATGAATGTGATAACAAAAAAAACAAAAAAATAAGGAATCACATTATATTGTATAAAAGATAACACTGTAAGGAGTCTAGCATACAAATAATTTCAATGTAGTTGTTCGATTGCAGTCACTCCTTGTAACCAGAGAAGTGCAGCTAAAAAAAGGTCCTTGTGAACCTATACATATGAATATGATAACAAGAGAGCAAGGAGTCATATTATATTATATAAAAAACAACACTACAGACAGTGTATCCTTTCAATGACATCACAGGTGCGCCGATGGGTGCATGAAATGACGTACCCACATGCTAATGAGTATTAAATGCCGTTGTCAAAGTTTGACAATGATATTTAACAGCAACAACAAAGAAAATAGAGCTATCACAAATATATGACATACAGTATGTGAATATTCACCAAGGAAAGATACAAATCCTACAAAAAAGTGAATTAACACTGAAGCATTTGACAGAAGATATATTTTTTATTAATGCGCAGACATAAAAATCTGCATAAAGCAGAAAGAGTAAAAATAAATAGGGAGAGGAGGGAATTCAACACAGGGAAAAATGAATCAGATGTGGGTCAAATGATTAAATGGTATTAACCCCAGTACTAAAAGTATGGCAAAATATATCACAAGTGAATCTAATGATTAAATATCATTACCCCCAATACATAAAGTAATATAGTGTAGATATAGCCGCAGGATTGGTTAATGAATAAATATTAAGTTAACACATCGTAATGAGCTGGGTGGTGGGACCACTGTGCAGAAGCCCAAGGAAGGTATTGAGGGACGTGACTAGGAGCCTCACACAATCTAACCATGGATATGCAGCAGAAAATGATACCAAGATCCGAGGAGAGACAAGGGAGGTGGTCTAGGCGCCACTCCAGGACTCACCTTCGTTAGATGGCAGCTGACCCCTAGGGACAGGTAGCTATGATGGCTCAAGGGAATGATCAATAGTTGCAGGCAGGAAGATGGGTACCCCGAGTGTAGACGGGACCGGCTGGTGAGAAGATGCGCACTGGCAGGTGCAGGCCGGATTGGTTGATAGACAGGCAGGCACGGCTAATAAACAAGTGAACACGGCTGATAGACAGACAGACAGACGGGGACGGCTTATAGACAGGTTGGTGGGCACGGCTGATAGACAGGCAGACGGACAAGGCTTATAGAAAAGCTAGTGGGTACAGCTGATAGGCAAGCCGGGACAGCTAATAGACAGGCTGGCGAGCACAGCTGATAGACTGGCAAGCACTGGGACCTGAGAACTGACAAAGATGTTAGGAGCACAATTACAATGTTGCACAGGCACCTCCCACCTGGTGGAGGTGTCTTAAATAATAAGAGCTTCCCAGCCTTTGGTTGGCGAGATTTTAGGTTAGCGCACTCTGTCCCTTTAAGATTCCAGGACCCCGCACTCTAAGCATTGGGAGAGCACTATGCAGACCCCGGTCAACTGCAGGGGGATGAGGATGGGGAGAAGGACTGTGGTGGTGAGTATATCAGCATCTTTGCTGGGAGAGGGTGGCAGAGAGCAGAGATGCTGGAGACAATTCAAGAATGGCAGGAGGAGAAGAGGGAGATGCAGTGCTGTGGTGGTGAGATTGTTGGTGTCTCTGCTGGGGAAGGGGATGCAGAGACATTGGCATTACAGTACCGCCACTTTATGCCCTCTCTTTTTCAAGCCTGCAAAAACCTTGTCCAGAGGAGAGGGGCATGGATGTTCTTCCAGGGCTCCCAGAAATTCTTCTTGGGACCAAACCCCTTGCAATCAACAAGAAAAATTGTTTTAACTCATACCTTCTTGGTAGCCTGAATGTTCTCAACCTCAAAAACATCCTCAATGCTGACATGAGCAGGAGTAGTAGGATCACTAATGAAAGTACGGAGGACAACAGGTTTGAGGAGAGACACACATGAAAAGAATTGGGAATCCGTAAGGAGCCCTGAAGTTTGAGCTTGTAGGCCACTTGATTTCTCTGTCTCAGAACTTTCAATTGACCAATGAAGCAAGGATCCAGTTTATAGGTGGGTACCTTGAGAAGGATATACTTAGATTACAGCCAGACCTTGTCTCCCAGATGAAACTGAGGCCAGTCCAGACGTCTCTTGTCCACATATTTCTTTATCCGCTCAGTGGACATCAGTAAAGTGGTCTTGATGTCTTCCCAGATTTCTGAAAAACCTTTGATGAGGGATTCAGCAGCAAGTATATTAGAGGTAGTGGAAATAGGGATCGACATATTGAGGTGTAGACTGTACACTACAAAAAACGGAGTTTTAGTAGAAGATTCACTCTCGTAATTGTTATATAAAAACTCGGCATATGGAAGCAGTTCAAACCAGTCACTCTGGTGTGCACTGACAAAGTGCTGCAGGAAGTTGACCAGGATTTGATTAACCCACTCCACCTGACTAGAGTTGAGCGACTTTTGGTTTTTTAGGGTCGAGTTTCGTTTCGTGAAACCCGACTTTTCCAAAAGTCGGGTCGAGCAAGATCGGCCGATTATAGGGAAAAGTCGGGGTCGTCCCGAAACACGAAACCCAATGTAAGTCAATGGGGAATAAAAGTCGGCAGTGAGAGGAGGACAGGAAACACACCTACAGTGCTCATTTGAATGCCAAAAGCATCAATTCTTCTTACTTAAGCTGGTCAACCTTAATTAACTTCATAATACAAGTTACGCACTGAAAAATGGGGGTTATTTGGCTAAAGTTGTGGGGGGGTAGGGCTGGCTCCAGGTTTTCATGTGCCCTGGGCGAAAGAGCGCCCCTTTAACACATACCACAACTCATCATGCTCCGATACGGCAGAGAAATAGCGGTATAGTACAATGAAAAATACTTCACTTTTTACATCTCATGACGAGGCCCATCTATTTCTCCATACAGAATCATTGGTCCCATATAATGTTTGAAACAGTATATGATGAGCTCCACATAATGCTACAGTATATGTTGGTCCCCATGGATGAAGCTCCACTGTCTTATGGGCCCAAATAATGCTCCAAACATAATGGGCCCCATTTCAAATGCTCTAGTGTATAATGGGCCCTGTAAATGCTGCTCCAGTGTCTGATGTCCACCTTTGGAATGTTCCAGTGTATGGTGGGCCCCATCTATCATTCTCCAGAGTATAGTGCCCCCCAAAAATTGCTGTCCCAACATTGAAAACAATCAAATAAGTCTCCTCGCTAGGGAATCCCTGTACTAGTCTGGACTCCTCGTCGTCCCCATCTTCCATCTCACTGCACAGTATTTCAACCTTGCAAGTGCTGTGATCTTGAGCAAGCAGGGGGGGCCCACTCGTTGGCGACGGCACTGGCACAGGGCCCCAGATAGTATGGTGGTGTGTCTGATGGCGGGTGGGCCGAACCTGCACTTTCATCTGCAGCTTCCTCTTTGTCACCGTGTAAGATGGAACTGTATATGGGAAGGGTAACCTGAGTTTCATCAGGGTCAGATTCAGGCCGTGTAGCGTGCGAGGGGAATGTAGTGGTCTGGGTCAATGTACCAGCAGATTCATCGAGCAGTGGCTGGGCATCAGTGCACTTGTGTCGCCCCCAGGAGTACGGTCGCCACAGTGGAATTACCTTCCTCCTAGGGAGTGTGATGTCATGCTTGGGAGCAATGAAGGATCTCTCTAGCAGGTTAACTGATTGGGCGGCGTTATTCCCACGAGTCATGACCCTCCAAACAGCGTTCATGAAGGCAAAGTGTTTGTTTTACGTGGGCAGTATGGTTGCAAAGCTGAACCTTAAAGGAATGTCCAGAAGGGCACCACCAGGAGTGGAGCCTATGGTGTAATTTGACTCAACACGGGCAACCTCAACCATGCCAGCTACAGAACAGATGCACACATTGCAAGCTTAATTCCGTTAACGAACGAGACTCCGTCATGCCCCGCGGTCCGAGTCCGGCTTACTAGAGGGACACGTGAGGCTCTGGCACATGAGATTGGCCAATAACTGGTGTGTCATGCCCTTACATGTCCGTGGCTGCATGTGCGCTACACTGAAAAGGCCAGCGTTTGTCGCTTACAGGTGCAGATAACCCGCTGAACAACGTTAGTGATGGGGATCACTGATTACAATTATTACCCGCGAACGATGATTTCCCAGTACGTGCAGGTCAACCGCAGTTCCGGAATTAGGCCTAACCGTCATTCCTGAAAAAATGAAAAACTTAGGCCGGTTTCACATTAGCGCTTTTTAAGCGCACGCACGGCCGGGGGTAGCTCCGCCCCCGAGCCGGCTCTCTGCCCGGCGTGCCCGCCCCTTGCTTGTAGCGCCGACTACTAGCGGACAGCGGCGCCTGCGATCGGCGCACCCTATCTTTAGCATAGGGTGCGCAGATCGTGCGCAGGCCGTGCGCTAGTTGCGCTTTGACCTGCGCTGCGCACTTTTGACGGTGCGCCGTGCGCGCCAAAATCAAACTTTTCGGATTTTGGCGCGCACGGCGCACCGTCAAAAGTGCGCAGCGCAGGTCAAAGCGCAACTAGCGCACGGCCTGCGCACGATCTGCGCACCCTATGCTAAAGATAATAATAATAATAATAATAATAATTTTTATTTATATAGCGCCAACATATTCCGCAGCACTTTACAATTAAGCGGGGACATGTACAGACAATAAATTCAATACAAGTTAAGACAATTCAAACAATAACATTAGGAGTGAGGTCCCTGCTCGCAAGCTTACAATCTACAAGGAAATGGGGGGACACAGTAGGTGAGAAATGCTTGTTAATTCAGGTCTGGCAATTATAATAGGGATTTTCATATAAAGCTGCATGATCCGGTCATCAGCCCGTGTGTTTAAGTGCAATAGACAAGTATCAAGTGCAGTTATGTGCATGAAGGGTGTGGAGACAGATGAATAGTAGGGTGCAGATTCAGAATAATATTTGGAAGGAGGGAACAGGGCAAAGTTAGCTTGCTGAGTAGTTGATGTGATAGGCTTCTTTGAAGAGATGGGTTTTCAAAGCGCGCTTGAATAGGTCAGGGCTAGGTATCAGTCTGATCGTCTGGGGAAGTGCATTCCAGAGAGCTGGAGCAGCACGAGAGAAGTCTTGGAGACGGAGGTGCGAGGTTCGGATTACGGGGGATGTTAGTCTTAGGTCATTTGTAGAACGGAGGGCACGTGTAGGGCGATAGACAGAGATAAAGATAGGGTGCGCCGATCGCAGGCGCCTCTGTCCGCTAGTAGGCGGCGCTACAAGCAAGGGGCGGGCACGCCCGGCAGAGAGCCGGCTCGGGGGCGGAGCTACCCCCGGCCGTGCGTGCGCTTAAAAAGCGCTAATGTGAAACCGGCCTTACGTGTGCAAACCACAGGTGCTGTAGCTTACTTAACAACTCACCAGCCGTTCTCACGCCCAGTATGGATTACACGTGATTGCACAAAGGTGAGAAAGGGTACCGTATCCCCGGATAACATGTATGGATAGCGTACACATTCAAAAGATATGTCTATACATCAGGAGGCAGGCTCAGACGGTGTTAGGCCCAGTATGGCTTGCACGTGATTGCACGAAGGTGAGAAAGGGTACCGTATCCCCGGATAACATGTATGGATAGCGTACACATTCAAAAGATATGTCTATACATCAGGAGGCAGGCTCAGACGGTGTAAGGCCCAGTATGGCTTGCATGTGATTGCACAAAGGTGAGAAAGGGTACCATATCCCCGGATAACATGTATGGATAGCGTACACATTCAAAAGATATGTTTATACATCAGGAGGCAGGCTCAGATGGTGTCAGGCCCAGTATGGATTGCACGTGATTGCACAAAGGTGAGAAAGGGTACCGTATCCCCGGATAACATGTATGGATAGCGTACACATTCAAAAGATATGTCTATACATCAGTAGGCAGGCTCAGACGGTGTTAGGCCCAGTATGGCTTGCACGTGATTGCACAAAGGTGAGAAAGGGTACCGTATCCCCGGATAACATGTATGGATAGCGTACACATTCAAAATATATGTCTATACATCAGGAGGCAGGCTCAGATGGTGTCAGGCACAGTATGGATTTGACGGCCCAGACTACACAGCGGAGGAGCAGGGAGAGGTAAAGATTGCAAATGCTGGGGCCCTGCCCAAGCAAGGGGGGCCCACTCGTGGGCGTCAGTACTGGCACTGGGCCCCTCATAGTACGGCGGTGTGTCTGACGGCGGGTGTGCACCACCACCGTCAGAGACACTTGATTGCACTATGAGGGACCCTGTGCCAGTGCCCGCGCCCAAGAGTCGGCCTACCCACCTGTCCAGGGCAATGGCACTCGCACGGTGTCGTGCGCTAGGTGGTGACCCCGGCCATGGGGGGGAGGCAGCACAGTTAGGGAGTTTTAGAAAGTGGCATATGTTGATGTTGGACATTCAGCTGATGCAAAAGGCGAAATAGGTCAAGTCCCAGGAAGAGGTGGACCAAAGCAAGCCATTTTTCTGTCACCCTATGTGTCATCAGGGGAAGGTGGGACAAAATCCTTGGAAACCCATCCATGGTTCATTTTAATGAAGGTTAGATCATCCACATTTTGGGTTGACAGACGGGTCCTTTTTTCTGTCAGGATTGATCCAGCTGCACTGAAGACTCTTTCCGATAGCACACTTGCAGCTGGGCAAGCGAGCTCCTGTAAGGCATATTGTGCCAATTCAGGCCAGGTGTCCAGTTTGGTGGCCCAATAGTCAAAGGGGAATGACCTGTGTGGGAGAACATCGATATGGGAGGAAAAGTAGTTTGTAACCATAGTTGACAACTGCTGTCTCCTGTCACTTTCCATCGATGCTGTATTACCAGTTGTGTGAGCGGTACTTGAAAAATCAGTCCACAACATTGTCATGAAACCCCTGTCTCCAACGCCACTTCTGCTGTGTGCACCATGAACACCTCTGCCAAGCTGACCCCGGCCCGTACGGCTCGTGTGAGAACCATCACCGCTGCTGTGTGCTTGGAATGCCTCAAGCAACCGATTTACCAGAGTTGCTTGTTTATTAGCCAATATTAGGTCAAGGTTCTCCTGTGGCATGATGTTTTGTAATTTGCCTTTATAGCGTGGATCCTGGATGCTGGCCAACCAGTAGTTGTCATCGTTCATCATTTTGGCAATGTGGGGGTCCATTTTTAGGATCCGCAAGGCATAATCTGACATGTGGGCCAATGTTCCCGGTGTCAATGATGCACTGCGAGTGCTGGTTGGAGGAGCACTTTCTGGCAAATCCACATCCCTCCATTCACGCACAAACCCTGTACCAGACCTTGCCACGCCAACATTTTCACTTGCCCCACGAGATGCATCCTCCTCCCCTAAGTAATCATCCCCATCATCATCATCCTCCTTCTCTTCTTCCTCCAACTCGTCCAGGAGAGGTCCCTGAGCAGACAATGGCTGAATTTCATCAAGGATTCCCTCCACCTCTTCCTCCTCGTCAACATTGGCTGCAGACGCCTGCTCCTTAAGGTGCGTCAAAGTTTGCATGAGCAGACGCATAAGTGGGATGCTCATGCTTAGGATGGCGTCGTCTGCGCTTACCAGCCGTGTGCATTCCTCAAAACACTGAAGGACTTTAAAGAGGTCTTTCAGCTTCGACCACAGCACACCTGTCAACTCCATGTCTGCTCTCAAAGTGCCTGGCCGTGTATCCTCCCACAAATGCATTATGGCCTGCCTCTGCTCGCACAGCCGCTCCACCATATGCAGGGTAGAGTTCCACCTTGTTGCAATGTCGATAATGAGGCAGTGGTTGGGAAGGTGGAGCAATCGCTGCAGCTTCTGCATACGAACGGAGTGTACAGGCGACCGGCGGATGTGCGCGCACAGTCTTCGCACCTTCTGGAGCAGGGCTGTTAACTCTGGATAATTTTTGAGGAAGCACTGCAACACAAGGTTCAAGGTGTGAGCCAAGCAAGGTATGTGGCTGAGTTTTGAAAGGGCTATGGCTGCCACAAAATTACGGCCGTTATCACTAACTACCTTGCCTGCCTCAAGATGTACACTGCCCAGCCATGACTCAGTTTGTCGCTTCAAGTACTCGGCCAGCACCTCGGCGGTGTGTCTGTCGCCCAAACACATCATCTGCAACACAGCCTGCTGACGCTTTCCACTAGCTGCTCGATAGGGGGACACCTCGTGTGCAACAGTGGCAACTGCAGATGGAGTGCTCGTACGACTGCGCTCTGTGGACGAGCTTTCGCTTCTGGAGGAGGAGGAGGAGGAGGGTGGAACGCCTACAGCCAACTGTTTCCTATACCGTGGGCTAGGCAGCACTGTCCCACCACCGCTGTCCCCTGTGGACCCTGCATCCACCACATTAACCCAGTGCGCAGTGATGGACACGTAACGGCCCTGGCCATGCCGACTGGACCATGCATCAGTTGTGAGGTGCACCTTTCCGCTCACTGACTGCTTGAGTGCATGGACAATGCGGTCTTTCACATGATGGTGGAGGGCTGGGATGGCTTTGCGAGAGAAGAAGTGGCGACTGGGTAGGTCATAGCGTGGTACTGCATAGGCCATGAGTTCGCGGAAAGCTGCGCTTTCCACCAACCGATAGGGCATAATCTCAAACGAGATTAGTTTGGCAATGTGGGCGTTCAAACCCAGTGTACGCGGATGAGAGACTGAGTACTTTCTTGACCTACTCATAGTCTCTGGGAGGGTGAGCTGGACTTAAGAGCTGCATATGGTGGAAATAGCGGTGGACAGGGCGGACTGAGAGAGGGTTGATGATGGTGATGGAGTTGGTGTTCTTTCTGATGGCCTAGATTCAGTATTTCGTTGATATAACAGTGGGATTCCCTGACTGCTGTGGCCTTGCAACGACACCTCAACATTTGCTGCTGTGCTAACGGTGGGCTTACAGTGGGGGAAACAATGTAGCGTTGCTGACTACCTTCTTTGTGATCAGTTGCACATGTGGCACTTGAGGTTTGGTGTTGTGTCCACGCTTGCAAGTGCATGTTGGTTAAATGTCTATGCATGCAACTGGTATTCAAATTTTTCAGATTTTTCCCTCGGCTAAAGGTCTTTGCGCACTTCTTACAGATAACCTTGGCCTGATCATGAGGATTTTGTTCAAAAAAGTGCCACACTGCACTCTTCCTACTTTGGCAGACATTTTGCGGCCTAGCACGCTGTGATGTTTTGACCCTCTGGACAAGCTGTCCAGCAACTCTTTTGATTTTTGGAACCTGTCTTTGGAGTGCTCCGGGCCTGCCAGATAACAGCTGTTGCGATGTCGATGTCTGCTGTGGATGCTCCTCATCTGAGCTATTGGAAGCAGCACCCTCTTCCCCCAATGGATGCCAATCTGGGTCAACAACTGGGTCATCCATCACCTCCTCTTCAATGTCATGTGCACCTTCCTCTGTGTCACCGTGTATGGTGGTATAGTGTGCGGGAAGGGGCACCTGAGTCTCATCAGGGTCAGAATCTGGCTCTGTACACTGCGAGGACAATGTAGTGCTCTGAGTGAATGTACCAGCAGAATCATCTATCAGCGGCTGTGCATCAGTGCACTCCATGTCAGATTCATCTTGGCCTGGGTAATTCACCATTTCACTTGATAATCCAGGCATGGTATGTGAAAACAGCTCCATGGAGTAATCAGTAGTATGGCCTGCGACATCCTTCAATCTTGGTTGGGGTGAAGGACGCAAGGAAAGGTGTGGTTCACGAACATGAGCCTCCAATGACGACTCAGTGCTTTTACTTTTTACAACTTCAGAAGAGGAGGCGATAGAGCTGAGGCTGAGTCAGCAATGTAAGACAAAACTTTTTCCTGATGCTCTGGCATTAAAAGCGGTTTGCCAACTCCTAGAAAACTAAGCCTTCGAAGCCTTATAGAGCCAGACGATGACGCAGGCTCAACACCTCCTGCATTCGGTCCCATTTTGCTTTTGCCACTACCATCAGATCCACCACCAACACCATCATTACCAGCTGCCAACCCCCGCCCAATTCCACGGCCTCTTCCACCAGCCTTCCTCATTTTTGGTAGAAATGTAGACAAAATCCAACAAACAATATAGTAATGTAAAACAAGGTACAAGGTGTCTATAGGACAGGGGAGATTTAGATTTTCTGCACACACTAGTGGACACTGGACACTTTTGGATTGTGTGAGGCCCACTGAATATAGAATCATAGAATCATAGAATCGTAGAGTTGGAAGGGACCTCCTGGGCCATCTGGTCCAACCCCCTGCTCAAAGCAGGATTCGCTAAATCATCCCAGTCAGATGTCTGTCCAGCCTCTGTTTGAAGACTTCCATTGAAGGAGAACTCACCACTTCTCGTGGCAGCCTGTTCCACTCATTGATCACTCTAACTGTCAAAAAGTTTTTTCTAATATCTAATCTGTGTCTCCTCCCATTCAGTTTCATCCCATTGCCTCTAGTCTTTCCTTGTGCAAATGAGAATAAAGTTGATCCTTCTACAATGTGACAGCCCTTTAGATAGTTGTAGACAGCAATTAAGTCTCCTCTCAGTCTTCTCTTTTGCAAACTAAACATTCCCAAATCCTGCAACCTTTCCTCATAAGACAGGGTTTGCAGACCGGTCACCATTCTGGTCGCTCTTTTCTGAACTTGCTCCAGTTTGTTGGTGTCTTTTTTAAAATGTGGTGCCCAAAACTGGACACAATATTCCAGATGAGGTCTGACCAAAGAGGAGTAGAGGGAAATAATGACTTCACGTGATCTAGACTGTATGCTTCTGTTAATACATCCTAGAACTGCATTTGCCTTTTTTGCTGCTGCAGCACACTGTTGACTCATATTCAGTCTGTGATCTATTAGTATACCCAAGTCTTTTTCACATGTGCTGTCACTTAGCCCTATTCCTCCCATTCTATATATGCTTTTTTCATTTTTATTGCCCAGATGTAGTACTTTGCATTTCTCCCTGTTAAAAACCATTCTGTTAGTTACTGCCCACTTCTCCAGTTTATTTAAATCTTTTTGAATCCTCTCTCTCTCTTCTCTAGTATTAGCTATCCCTCCTAGCTTTGTGTCATCAGCAAATTTAATCAGTTTACCCTCAATTCCTTCATCTAAATCATTGATAAAGATGTTGAACAATACAGGGCCCAGGACAGAGCCCTGTGGTACCCCACTTGAGACATTCTTCCAACTGGATGTGCAGCCATTTACGACCACTCTTTGGGTCCGATCACTAAGCCAGCTATGAATCCACCTAACAGTTGCCTTGTCCATTCCATACTTAGTCATTTTTTCAATAAGGATTGTATGAGAGACTTTGTCAAATGCTTTGCTGAAGTCAAGATATACTATATCTACAGCATTTCCTTGATCCACCCAATCAGTGATACCGTCATAGAAGGAAATTAAGTTAGTCTGACATGACTTATTAGTTACAAACCCATGCTGACTCTGTTTGATCACTTCATTCTTATCCAGGTATTGACTTAAATGTTGTTTAATAATTTGTTCAAAGATCTTTCCTGGTATAGAAGTCAGACTCACCGGCCTATAGTTGCCTGGGTCCACCTTCTTCCCCTTTTTGAAGATAGGAACAACATTTGCTCTTCTCCATATCAGAGCGCTATGTCACATTCTCGATGCAACAGGTGTGAAAAAAGTGACTACAGGATAAGGGAGATTTTGAATTTCTGCAGACACTTGTGGACACTGGACACTTGGATTGTGTGAGGCCCACTGAATATCAGAGCGCTATGTCACAGGCTCGATGCAACAGGTGTGAAAAAAGTGACTACAGGATAAGGGAGATTTTGAATTTTTGCAGACACTTGTGGACACTGGACACTTGGATTGTGTGAGGCCCACTGAATATCAGAGTGCTATGTCACAGGCTCGATGCAACAGGTGTGAAAAAAGTGACTACAGGATAAGGGAGATTTTGAATTTTTGCAGACACTTGTGGACACTGGACACTTGGATTATGTGAGGCCCACTGAATATCAGAGCGCTATGTCACAGGCTCGATGGCACAGGTGTGAAAAAAGTGACTACAGGATAAGGGAGATTTTGAATTTCTGCAGACACTTGTGGACACTGGACACTTGGATTGTGTGAGGCCAACTGAATATCAGAGCGCTATGTCACAGGCTCGATGCAACAGGTGTGAAGAAAGTGACTACAGGATAAGGGAGATTTTGAATTTCTGCAGACACTTGTGGACACTGGACACTTTTGGATTGTGTGAGGCCCACTGAATATCAGAGCGCTATGTCACAGGCAGAAATTGGCTAGTGTATCACAAACTACAAGATGTATGTAGAATTGGGCAGAATAGGAATCTCCCTAGAGTGTAGGTCTGTAAGAACAGAACAAGTCCTCCACTTATCCTTCCACAGTGACACACAGATAGCTTCACTGTGGCTGTGATAACAGCCGTTACACGGTACTATGTGAGGAGCGTACACCGCTGTATGGTGTGAATAAATGCACGCTCAGTACCTCAGCAGGACAAAAAAAAAATTGGGATTGCTTTTAAAAAAGCAGTTTGCAGAGCAGTGGGGAAACAGCAATGCAGCTGTCAGGAAGCCTTAGAAGGCAGCCTAACAACCATCACCGCTGATCCACCACAATATAGCCTCCCCTTGCACTGCACACACAGTGACTGGTGTGTTGCACAGGCAAAATCGCTAGCAGCAGAAGCAGTTTTTTTTTCTTCTTCCCTGCCTAACGCTCTTCCTACAGAATCAGCAACCTCTCCCTATGCTAAGATCGGCAGAAGTAAGATGGCGGTCGGCGTGCACGCCCTTTTATAACCCCTGTGACGCCCACCAAAGCAAGCCAATCACTTGCATGCCCTTCTGAAAGATGGTGGTGACCCCTGCCTATGTCATCACGTTGCCCACAGTGTCCGTGGATCCTGATTGGCTGAAAAAGAGCGCAAAACAAACTTTTGAAACGCGACTTTGGCGCGTAAGTCGCCGACCTCTTGGCCGACCTCATCCTAGAGTCGGGTTTCGTTTCATGAAACCCGACTTTGCCAAAAGTCGGCGACTTTTGAAATTTTTCGACCCGTTTCGCTCAACTCTACACCTGACCATTCAACTGAGGATGGTAAGCCAAAGAGAAATCCTGAGAGGCATTCAGCAATTTTCAGGGGGGCCTCCAGTAGTGAGAAGTAAACTGGATGCCTCTATCGGAGACAATGTGGAGTAGAAGACCGTGAAGTCTGAAAACATGTATAATGAACTTCTCTGCCAGTACAAAAGCAAATGAGAGACCAGAAAGTGGAATGAAATGGGCCATCTTGGAAAAACGATCCACAACCACCCAGATAATGGTACTACCATTGCAATATGTTGCCAGGGTGACGAAGGTAAAGGGAAAATAAGTAGCTGACTGGAATGAAGCTGTCTCGGGGACCTGTTCTGGCTACAAGAGGGACAGGCCAAGGCAAAATTCTCAACATCCTTGGGAAGAGTAGGCCACCAATAATGCCCGGAGATGAGGAGGATAGTGATGAGCGAGTGTTCTCATTACTTGAGTTTTCCAAGCATGCTTGGGTGTCCTCCAAGTATTTTGGGTGTGCTTGGAGATTGGCTGAGATCACACAGTTGCATGATTTGCGGCTGCTAGACAGCAGGGATTGCCTGTCTGTTAGGGAATCCCTACATGTATTCAGACTGTCTAGCAGCCGCAAATCATGCAGTTGCAGGAACTCAAACATTATCTCCGGGCATGCCCAAAATTCTCAGAGGACACCCGAGCATGCTCGGAAAACTCGAGTAACGAGCACACTCGCTCATCACTAGAGGAGGACCGATTTCCTCTCACCAGCATGTCCCGCCACGTTAGTCGAATGAAGAATCCTGAGTTCAGCCACATAAGTCTTCCAAAAAGAGAGCAGGGACAAATCAAACTGAGCAACCGTAATAATCTTGGTTTGCTCAATGATGTGTTGGGGCTCCTCCTCCTGGTTGGTTGGAAGACAGTCACAGGAACAATCTGTAGATCGCCTTAACATTTTTATCTGCCAGCTGAAATTGGTCAGAGATGTCGAAGTGAGTTAAAACGTAGACCACCGGGCTTGTCATGGTTTAAGTGCAGATGGCAGAAATGATTCTTCTGGGCAGTGTACATAACCAACAGATGCATAGCTCCTTGAAGCAAGATGCGCCACTCTTTCAAAGCCAATTGCCAACAGTTCTCGATCCCCAATAAAATAATTGTGTGGAGAAAATTTTGGAGAAGTAGCCGCAGGTCACTATGCGGCCGAAGGAAGATCTCTGTGTGAAAACTGCTCTGGCCTCAGAAGAAGAAGCATCCACCTCCAGAAAGAACTGCCTGTTGTTGTCCAGATGATGTAGCTGAGGGGAAAGCCTATTGTAAAGACAAGAAGGCGCTCTCTGCTTTGTGAGACCATATATTAGGATTGGCCTCCTTGTGGGTCAGAGCTGAAATGGGAGCCGTTCGAGAGGAGAAATGAGACTCTAAACTGACGGTAGTGGTTTGCGAAGTGTGGAAACGCTGAATAACTTCAAAGTGGTAGATACTTTACCAGGATCCATCTTCAGGATAGTCTTAGAGACTATATACCCCAGAAAAGGCATTGATGTCTGTTCAAAAAAGCATTTCTCAAATTTGGCAAATATACTTTTTTCATAAGCCTCTGCAGGACCTGGCAAACATCTCTATGGCAAATCTGGAACGAACACAAAGATATCATTCAGGTACACCACCACATACGTGTAGAGAAGATCTCGGAAGATGTCATTCACTAGATCCTGAAAGACAGCTGGTGCATTGCAGAGTCCAAACGTCATTACCCGATACTTGAAGTGGCCATCATGAGTTTTAAAAGCTGTCTTCCATTCATCTACTCTGCGAATCAGGTTGTATGCTCCCCGCAGGTCGAGTTGGGTGAAGACTCTGGACACGCTTAACTGATCGATCAGCTCATAGATGAGAGGTAGAGGGTATTTATTCTTTACCATGATGTAAATCAATCCATTATAATGAATACAGGGTCAGACAGAGCCACCCTTCTTCTTTTCAAAAGAATTCAGCTCCAGCCAGGGAGGATGATTTCTGGAAAAAAACCCCTGTCAAGTTTATCCTCAATATACAGAGGGTATGGAAAGTATTCAGACCCCTTTAAGTTTTTCACTCTTTGTTTCATTGCAGCCATTTGGTAAATTCAAAAAAGTTCACATTTTTCTCATTAAATGTACACTCTGTAGACCATCTTGACTGAAAAAAAAGCAGAAATGTAGAATTTTTGCAACTTTATTAAAAAAGAAAAACTGAAATATCACATAATAATTATAATAATTTTTAATAATAATAATAACTTTTATTTATATAGCGCCAACATATTCCGCAGCACTTTACAATTAAGCAGGGACATGTACAGACAATAAATTCAATACAAGTTAAGACAATTTAAACAGTGACATAAGGAGTGAGGTCCCTGCTCGCAAGCTTACAATAAATGGGGGGGGGACACAGTAGGTGAAAAGTGCTCGTTAATTCAGGTCTGGCAATTATAATAAATAGGGATTTTCATCTAAAGCTGCATGATCCGGTCATCAGCCCGTGTGTTTAAGTGCAATAGTCATGTCATGATCCAGGACGGGGTTTCGCTTTGGCCCATCCTGATCAGACTGGGGGTTAATTCTTCCGCCTCTCTCTGGCAGAGGGCGGCTATTTAATGCTCACTGGACCTAGGTCCGGTGTCAGTTATACTCCTGCCCTCGGCTGAGTTAGTTGACCTTGTGCGTACGTGTGCCTTGTGCCTGATATCTTGCTTGCTTGTCTGGTTTTGATCCGGTTCTGTCCCTGTTGCGATTTCTGCCTGCCCCTCTTGTACTGCGCTACCTCTCGTGTATGACTCTCTGCTTGTGACCCGACTTCTCTCTGCTCGTCCCCTTGGTACCATGTCGCCCTCTTGTGTATGACCTTTGGCTTTGTCTGACTACCCGTCTGTTTGTCCCTCCTGTGCCTCGTTTGCCCGTACTGTTGTGACATCCGTTTTGCCTGACTCTGAGTTGTTGTATGGTGTCCTGTCATATCTGAAAGCAGGATGCTAAGCCCCGCCCCCTTGCAGTCACCTGACCATAGGCCCTGTGCTAGCTTGCTAACTTCAGTGTCCGCAGGTCCCGTGCCTCTTTACTTTCCGGCGCTGACTGGACCCTGACACTAATAGTTTGAAGCACGCATTGTCACTTCTGCTGACCTACTCCACAGGTATCTTTTAGCACTGTTTCTGTACTCAGGACATGCGCATGGGCTCTGTGAGCGAGTGTAGTGCGGTGTCTCTGACATTATGACTGACCCATACCATTTTTATTCCTCTGCTCCCATTCTCCTGTGAATGTGATAGATCCTATGCACGCTCTTTCTGAGCAGGTGGGGCACCTAACTCAGATGTCTCAGAAACTCCTTGGAGAACAACGAGTCCTGGCTCAGTCTCAGCATCTGATCGCTGACACTGTGCAGGGGGTATTCTCATCGGGGGCTCAGGATGTTACTTTAGTTTCCCCTGAGTCTCCGGTTAAGTTACCAGATACCTTTTCTGGAGATAAAAGGAAATTCAGAGTTTTCAAGGAGGGCTGTAAGCTTTTTTTTCATTGAGGCCACACTCTTCTGGGGATGAAGGTCAGAGAGTGGGGGTCATTATGTCTCTGTTAAGGGGAGACCCCCAAGCTTGGGCTTTCTCCCTTCCGACCACGGCCCCTGAGCGTATGAATGTGGATGCATTTTTTGAAGCCCTGGGGCATATTTATGATGAGCCTGATCGAATGCGTATGGCTGAGGACATGGTCATAAGTGTGTGCCAGGGGAAGCACTCAGCCGAGTGGTTTTGCTCAGAGTTCAGATGCTGGGCTGCTGAGGTTTGCTGGAATGACGCCGCCCTCTGGGGTTTGTTCCGTAGAGGCCTGTCTGAACATCTGAAAGATGCCTTGGCTTTCCACCCCCCCGCCTGATTACCTGGAAGAGGCTATGACACAGGCCGTCCGAATGGATCGCAGGCTATGGGTGAGGGGAGTGATGCAAATTGAGAGACCGTTATTCTCCCAAGGAAGGGGAGCCAGTCATACATTGGAAGTCACGGAGATGGGAACCATCGACCTCAAAGAAAATGAAAAGAGACAATGGCGCATGGGAAAATGCTGTTTTCACTGTGGCGATTCTTGACATTGGAAAAAGGATTGCCCCTCCGGTCCTCTGACCAACAAGCGACTGAGCCCGGGTGATTGTCATGGAGGTCACCCAAGCTCTCAGGTACCCTTTTCTGCCTTCTCTAAAATGTTGTTACAAGTGGAACTTTGTTGTGGGAGTGTCTCTACATCCACTTCTGCCTTCGTGGATTGCGGTTCATCATTGAACTTTATTGACTCGGACTTGGTGGAGACTCCTATTCACATTGTTGCCATTGACAAAACACCACTGGTTAAGAATAACGTTATGTTTCGCACTGAAAAGTTTCTCCTTAAAGTGAGTTCCTTACACCAGGAACATATTTCATGTTTTGTTATGGACATCCTGCCTGCAGGACTGGTGTTAGGGTTCCCCTGGTTACAATTGCATAATCCTGTAATTAATTGGGAATATCGGGACATTGTTAAATGGGGTCCCTATTGTTCTGAAAAATGTCTTGTTACGGTGTCTGAGTCATCTGTGTGTCTGGAAGGTATTCCAGAGTGCCTGAAAGACTATACGGACATTTTCTCCGAAAAAGAGGCTGAGGTTTTACCACCACACCGCCCATTTGATTGTGCCGTTGACCTGGTTCCATGTGCTAAATTGCCCAAAGCCCGCTTGTATAACCTTTTAGGTCCAGAACGGGCCGCGATGAAAGAATATATTTCCAAGAGTCTCCGTAAGGGACACATTCATCCTTCTGTTTGGCGGGGTTCTTTTTTGTAAAGAAAAAAGACGGTGGTTTATGCCCATGCCTCGATTTTCATGAATTAAATAAGATTACTGTGAGGAATACGTATCCCCTTCCACTTATTCCTGATTTATACAATCAGTTGTCTGGAGCTAAGTGGTTTTCAAAGTTAGATCTACGGGGAGCGTATAACCTTATCCGAGTCCGGGACGGAGATGAGTGGAAAACCGCTTTTCTCACTACTGAAGGGTTGTTTGAAAATTTGGTTATGCCTTTCGGTCTGACCAATGCTCCAGCGGTTTTGCAAAATTTCATTAATCATGTGTTCTCTGATTTCATTGGACATTTTATGGTGGTATATTTGGATGACATATTGATCTACTCTCCTGATAAACAGGCTCACATTGGTCATGTTCTGGCAGTTTTCCAAAGGCTCCGGGAGAACTGTCTCTTTGCTAAATTAGAAAAATGCTTATTTTTTGTACAGGAACTGTCTTTTCTGGGGTTCATTGTGTCTGCTGAAGGGTATCGCATGGATCCTAATAAGGTGCAGGCTATTGTCGAGTGGGTTCAGCCTTTTGATTTGAAGGCTCTGCAGCGTTTCCTAGGATTCGCCAATTACTACCGTAAAATTATAAGGGGGTTCTCACAGGTGGTTAAACCCCTCACAGACATGACTCAAAAGGGGGCCGATATCAAGAATTGGTCAACCGCAGCGGTCGCAGCGTTTCAGTTTTTAAAAAAATGTTTCATGTCTGCCCCGGTTCTTATTCAACCGGACCCGTCAGAACCATTTATTGTTGAGGTAGACGCCTCAGAGGTGGGGGTGGTATTGTCCCAGGGACCCGCCACTTTGACCAATTTGAGACCTTGCGCCTTTTTCTCAAAGATGTTCTCCCCTGCGGAGAGAAACTATGATGTGGGGAATAGAGAACTTCTGGCCGTAAAGTTGGCCTTTGAAGAATGGAGGCATTTTTTTGAGGGGGCTGTCCATCCTATAACAGTAATTACGGACCACAAAAACCTAGCTTACATTGAGTCAGCTAAAAGGTTGACTCCCAGACAGGCTAGATGGTCACTTTTTTTTCCCGGTTCAATTTCTCGATCACTTTTCGGCCAGGATCTAAAAATGTCATAGTGGATGCCTTGTCACGTAGTCTAGATCCGGTGTCCCCCCCGGAACCTCCGTCCTCCATTCTTCAGCCTGAGGTGGTGGTGGCAGATATTTCTAATTTGTTGGATCGGGAGATTCGGGAAGCTCAGTCTCTGGCACCTCCGACTAAGCCGGTGTATAAGCTTTTCGTGCCAGATCAGTTTCGCCTCAAGGTCCTCCGGGAGTTCCATGACTCAGTTCTGGGTGGACATCCAGGGATCTCAGCTACCCGGAAGGCCTTTGCAAGAGTATTCTGGTGGTCTGCTTTAGCCTCTGATGTTGGGGAATATGTGTCTGCTTGTGATGTTTGTGCCCGTGCAAAAACCCCCCATAACCAGCCGGCCGGGGAATTGGTACCACTGCCAATTCCTGAGAGACCATGGACTCATTTGTCCATGGATTTCATCACCAACCTTCCCCCCTCCAAGGGTAATACTGTCGTTTGGGTTGTGGTGGACAGGTTTAGTAAGCAGGCACATTTTGTACCTTTGGCAGCTCTACCTAATGCGGGAACGTTGTCTAGATTGTTTGTTGAGCATGTAATGCGGTTGCATGGGGTACCCTTGAATATGGTGTCTGATAGAGGAGTGCAATTTGTTTCCAGATTTTGGAGGGCTTTTTGCAAGAGGTTGGGTATTGGTCTGTCCTTTTCTTCCGCTTATCATCCTGAGACTAATGGGCAGACCGAGCGGACCAATCAATCTCTGGAGCAAATTTGCGTTGCTTGACCTCAGCCCGACAAGAAGATTAGTGTTCTGTGTTACCGTTGGCCGAGTTTGCGTTTAACAACCGCATTAACCAATCTACGGGTACATCTCCCTTTTCTGTAATTATGGGTTTCATCCTCATTTTGGAGAATTTTCTCGTTTGAATACTGGGTGTCCTGGGGTGGATGAGACGATCCAGCGGTTGGGGGAGGTATGGTGGGAGGTCCAGAGAACATTACGAAGGCCCAGGACAAATTTAAGTTTTTTGCGGACAAAAAACGATCCGCGGGACCAGTGTTTCAGATTGGGGATAAGGTATGGTTGTCCACCAAGAATATAAGGCTCAAGGTTCCCTCTGTGAAGCTTGGACCCAAGTTTATAGGTTCATATGTAATTACCGAAGCAGTTAACCCGGTGGCTTTTCGGGAGCGGCTCCCGCCATCTCTGCAGATCCCAAATGTTTTCCATAAGGCCCTTTTGAAACCTGTGAGGTCCGGTGGGGAGGGATCATCAGCTTCCCCACCACCGGTTTTGGTAGACGGACAGTCGGAGTATGAGGTGGAACGAATCGTCGACTCTAGATTGGTCCGTCGTGCCCTTCAATATCTGGTACATTGGAAAGGCTACGGTCCTGAAGAACGGTTGTGGGTTACTGCTCGATCGGTCCGGTGGCCCCCCATTGAGAGGAGGGTACTGTCATGATCCAGGACGGAGTTTCGCTTTGGCCCGTCCTGATCAGACTGGGGGTTAATTGTTCCGCCTCTCTCTGGCAGAGGGCGGCTATTTAATGCTCACTGGACCTAGGTCCGGTGTCAGTTATACTCCTGCCCTCGGCTGAGTTAGTTGACCTTGTGCGTATGTGTGCCTTGTGCCTGATATCTTGCTTGATGTTTTGGTTTTGATCCGGTTCTGTCCCTGTTACGAGTTCTGCCTGCCCCTCTTGTACTGCGCTACCTCTCGTGTATGACTCTCTGCTTGTGATCCAACTTCTCTCTGCTCGTCCCCTTGGTACCACGTCGCCCTCTTGTGTATGACCTTTGGCTTTGTCTGACTACCCGTCTGTTTGTCCCTCCTGTGCCTCATTTGCCCGTACTGTTGTGACCTCCGTTTTGCCTGACTCTGAGTTGTTGTATGGTGTCCTGTCATATCTGAAAGCAAGACGCTAAGACCCGCCCCCTTACAGTCACCTGACCATAGGTCCTGTGCCAGCTTGCTAACTTCAGTGTCCGCAGGTCCCGTGCCTCTTTATTTTCCTGCGCTGACTGGACCCTGACACTAATAGTTTGAAGCACGCATTGTCACCTCTGCTGACCTGCTCCACAGGTATCTTTTAGCACTGTTTCTGTACTCAGGACACGCACACGGGCTCTGTGAGCGAGTGTAGTGCGGTGTCTCTGACAAGTCAAGTATCAAGTGCAGTTATCATGTGCATGGAGGGTGTGGAGACAGATGAATAGTAGGGTGCAGATTCAGAATAATATTTGGAAGGAGGGAACAGGGCAAAGATTGTTTACTGAGTAGTTGATGTGGTAGGCTTGTTTGAAGAGATGAGTTTTCAAAGCGTGCTTGAATAGGTTGGGGCTAGGTATCTGTCTGATCGTCTGGGGAAGTGCATTACAGAGAGCTGGAGCAGCACGACAGAAGTCTTGGAGACGGAGGTGCGAGGTTCGGATTACGGGGGATGTTAGTCTTATGTCATTTGTAGAACAGAGGGCACGTGTAGGGTGGTAGACAGAGATGAGAGAGGAGATATAAGGCGGTGCAGAACAGTGGAGAGCTTTGTGGGTGAGAGAGATGAGTTTATACTGGACCCTGTAGCGAATAGGTAGCCAGTGTAATGACTGGCACAAGATGGAGGCATCGGTGAAGTGGCTGGAGAGAAATATGACCCTGGCTGCCGCATTCAAGATGGATTTGTCATGATCCAGGACGGGATTTCGCTTTGACCTGTCCTGGTTAGACTATGGGTTAATTGTGCTGCCTCTCTCTGGCAGAAGGAGGCTATTTCGTGCTCACTGAACCTGGGTCCGGTGTGATTTGTACTCCTGCCCTCAGCTGAGTTAAGTGACCTCTTGTATACGTGTGTCTTGTGCCTGATAACCTGTTGCCTGCTTGGTTGTGATCTGGTTCTGTCCCTGTTACGAGTTCTGCCTGACCCTCTTGTACTGCGCTACCTCTCGTGTATGACTCTCTGCTTGTGACCTGACTTCTCTCTGCTTGTCCCCTTGGTACCACATCGCCCTCTTGTGTATGACCTTTGGCTTTGTCTGACTACCCGTCTGTTTGTCCCTCCTGTACCTCGTTTGCCCGTACTGTTGTGACCTCCGTTTTGCCTGACTCTGAGTTGTTGTATGGTGTCCTTTCATATCTGAAAGCAGGACGCTAAGCCCCGCCCCCTTGCAGTCACAGGACCATAGGTCCTGTGCCAGCTTGCTCATTTTCATTGTCCGCAGGTCCCGTGCCTCTTTACTTTCCAGCGCTGACTGGACCCTGACACTATAAGCTTGAAGCACGCCTGGTCACCTCTGCTGCCCTGCTCCACAGGTAACTTTTAGCACTGCTTCTGTACTCAGGACACGAGACTGGCTCTATGAGCAAGTGTAGTGCGGTGTCTCTGACAGGATTGGAGAGGAGAAAGTTTGGTAAGAGGGAGACTGATCAGAAGAGAGTTGCAGTAGTCCAGACGAGAATGAATAAGAGCGACAGTAAGAGTCTTAGCAGTTTCAAAGGTGAGAAAAGGTCGGATTCTGGAGATGTTTTTAAGATGCAGGTGACAAGAGCGAGTGAGTGATCGGATATAGGAAGTAAAGGAAAATTCAGTGTCGAATATGATCCCAAGACAGCGGGCATGCTGCTTGGGAGTTATGGTTGAACCCTCCAGGGTTATTTCGATGTTAGGTAGAGTGAGGTTAGTAGAGGGGTGAAACACAAGAAGTTCAGTTTTGGAGAGATTTAGTTTCAGATAGAGGGAGGGCATGATGTTAGAGACAGCAGACAGACAATCCTTGTTATTTTGAATTAGGGTAGGGGTGATGTCAGGGGAAGAAGAGTATAATTGGGTGTCATCAGCATAGAGACGATACTGGAACCCAAATCTGCTGATTGTTTGTCCAATATGTGCAGTGTATAGAGAGAAGAGGAGGGGGCCTAGGACAGAGCCCTGCGGTACCCCGATAGTAAGGGGACGAGGAGAGGAAGAGGAGCCAGCAAAAGATACAGTGAAGGAGCGGTCAGAGAGGTATGAGGAAAACCAGGAGAGGGCTGTGTCCTTGAGGCCTTTAGAGCGGAGCATAGTGAGGAGGAGCTGGTGATCCACAGTGTCAAATGCAGCAGAGAGATCCAGGAGAATCAGCAGGGAGCAATGACCTTTCGATTTAGCTGTTTTTAGATCATTAGAGACTTTAGTGAGGGCAGTTTCAGTAGAGTGTAAAGAGCGGAAACCAGATTGTAAGGGGTCGAGAAGAGAGTTATCCAAGAGATAGCGGATTAGACGGGAGTGGACCAAGCGTTCCAGGAGTTTAGAGATGAAGGAAAGGTTAGAGACAGGTCTGTAGTTAGCAGTGCAGTTCTGGTCCAGGGATGGCTTTTTAAGTAAAGGGGTTATGATGGCATGTTTAAATGAGGAGGGAAATATACCTGAAGAAAGAGAGAGGTTAAATATTTTAGTCAGGTGAGTGGTGACCACTGGTGAGAGAGACTGCAGGAGCTGTGAAGGAATGGGGTCACTGTTGCAGGTTGTAGGCCGAGCGGAAGCGAGGAGCTTGGAAACTTCTTCTACCGAAACAGGCTCAAAGATATCTAGTGAGCTTGAGGTGCGGCAGGGAAGGGGATCCAGGCACTTAGGAGATTGGGCTGAGATATCCTGATGGATGTGGTTGATTTTTTCTAGGAAATAAGTGGCCAGATCCTCACTGCTGAGGTTGGTGATGGGGGCCTGTACTTTAGGTTTCAGGAGGGAGTTTAAGTTTTCAAAAAGTCGTCTTGGGTTGTTGGATAGTGAGGTGATGAGGGTGGTGAAGTAGGATTGTTTGGCCAGATGAAGGGCAGAGTTATAGGTTTTGAGCATGAACTTATAGTGGATGAAGTCTTCTGCTAGGAGAGATTTTCTCCACTGCCGCTCTGCACACCTTGAGCAGCATTGAAGAAAGCATGTGTGCATTGTGTGCCAGGGCTGCCGTTGTCTGTGTCGGGTCTTTCTGCGTGTAGAAGGTGCTGCTTGATCTAGGGCCTTCTTCAGTGTATTATTGAAGTGTGACAATGCTAAGTCTGGACAGGAGAGGGAGGAGATGGGGGCTAAAGATGTGTGGAGATTGTCCATAAGTTGCTGGGTATTAATGGTACGTGTATTCCGATAAGTGTGGTAAGTGGGGGTGTCCCTGGTGAGGAGACAATTCTTGACTGAGAAGGAAAGAAGGTTGTGGTCTGAGAGCGGAGTTAGTAAAGTCATGCAGTGAGCCGGGACAGGAGACAACCAGGTCCAGAGTATTCCCATCCTCATGTATAGGAGAATTAGTAAACTGTGAGAGGCCAAATGAAGAAGTTAGAGAAAGAAGATGAGAGGCAGATTGGGAGAGCGGATCATTGATGGGGATGTTAAAGTCTCCCATGATGAGGGTGTGGATGTCACAGGATAGAAAGTGAGTAAGCCAGGTGGCGAAGTAGTCTAGAAACTGGCGGGAGGAGCCCGGGGGGCGATAGACAACCGCCCCTAGTAAGGAGAAGGGCTTAAAGATTCTGACAGCGTGGACTTCAAAGGAAGGAAATGTAAGTGAGGGAACCGGGGGGGATGACCTGGAAAGCACATTGTGATGAAAGGAGCATACCAACACCTCCACCCTGTCTGTTCTCAGGTCTGGGGGTATGTGAAAATTTCAGCCCACCAAGCGAGAGAGCGGCAGCAGCGGTGGTGTCTGAATGCTGGATCCAGGTTTCTGTAATAGCCAGAAGGTTAAGGGAATTAGAGATAAAAAAATCGTGAATGTAAGTCAGTTTGTTACACACAGACCATCACATAGTCATAAGTATTCAGACCCTTTGCTCAGTATTGAGTAGAAGCACCCTTTTGAGCTAGTAAATCCATGAGTTTTTTGGGGAATGATGCAACAAGTTTTTCACACCTGGATTTGGGGATCCTCTGCCATTCATCCTTGAAGATGCTCTCAAGTTCCATCAGGTTGGATGGTGAACATTGGTGGACAGCCATTTTTAGGTCCCTCCAAAGATGCTCAATTGGCTTTAGGTCAGGGCTATGGCTGGGCCAGTCAAGAATGGTCACAGAGTTGCTCTGAAACCACTCCTTTGTTATTTTAGCTGTGTGCTTAGGGTCATTGTCTTGCTGGAAGGTGAAGCTTTGGCCACGTCTGAGGTCCAGAGCACTCTGGAAGAGGTTTTCATCCAGGATATCTCTGTACTTGGCTGCATTCATGTTTTATTCAATTTCAACCAGTCGTCCTGTCCCTGCAGCTGAAAAACACCACGATTGCATGATGCTGCCACCACCATGTTCAATGTTGGGATTGTACTGGGCAGGTGATGAGTAGTGCCTGGTTTTCTCCACACATACCACTTAGAATATCACCAAAAAGTTCTGACTTTGTCTCGTCAGACCAGAGAATCTTATTTCTTATAGTCTGGTAGTCCTTCATGTGTTTTTTAGCAAACTCTATGCAGGCTTTCATATGTCTGGGACTTCCATCAGGCCACTCTGCCATAAAGGCCGGACTGGTGGAGGGCTGCAGTGATAGTTGACATTGCAAAACTTTCTCCCATCTCCCTACTGCATCGGTGGAGCTCAGCCACAGTGATCTTGGGGTTCTTCTTTACCTCTCACCAAGGCTCTTTTCCCATGATTGCTCAGTTTGGCTGCAAGGCCAGGTCTAGGAAGTCTTCTGGTGGTCCCAAACTTCTTCCATTTAAGTATGATGGAGGCCACTGTGCTCTTAGAGACCTGGAGTACTGCAGAAATTCTTTTGTAACCTTAGCCAAATCTGTCTCTGCGCTCCTTGGCCAGTTCCTTGACCTCATGATTCTCATTTGGTCTGACATGCACTGTGAGCTGTGAGGTCTTGTATAGACAGGTGTGCCTTTACAAATCAAGTCCTATCAGTTTAATTAAACACAGCTGAAATCAAATGAAGGAGTAGAACCATCTCAAGGAGGATCACAAGGAAATGGACAGCATGTGACTTAAATATGAGTGTTTGAGAAAAGGGTATAAATACTTATGACAATGTGATATTTCAGTTTTTCTTTTTTAAAAATTTGGAAAAATTTCTACATTTCTGGGTTTTGTCAGTTAAGATGGGGTACAGAGTGTATATTAATGAGAAAAAAGTGAACTTTTTTGAATTTACCAAATGGCTGCAATGAAACAAAAAGTGAACAATTTAAAGGCATCTGAATACTTTCCATGCCCACTGTATTCACATAGCACAGGTCTCGCTTGAGACAGGGGATAGATTGTACCTTTTGGGGGGAGACACTTGGAACATCAATAGTACAGTCAAACAGCCGATGTAGTGGTAAAGTATCTGCCTCTTTTTTGTCAAAGGTGTCAGCATACATTCAATAAGGAGCAGGAAAGCCAGATAGGTTAGATGTTGAAACCGAGGTCAAAACTGGACGATTGGGAACCATGCAGGCTTTGTGGCATCCCTGTACCTAACAGAGGACCTCTCCAGAACTCCAAAACAAGATGGCTCATGTCTCCGCAACCATGGCAAATCTAAGAGCAGAGATTGAGATAGGTTGGACAACACATAGAGAGAAATCTTGTCAGAGTGTAACATCCCCACCTGAAGCTCCACAGGCTCTGTAACTAACTGGATGGTCTTGGGAAGGGGCTACATCCACCAAAGAGATCACCATCGGATCCGGAAGGTGTAGGATTGAGATTTTATACCTCTCGTCCACAGCCTGCTGAGCAAAATTACCTGCATAACCAGAGTCTTGGTGAGCAACTCAATAGAAGAGCTTTTGCCGCTGAAGACCGATAGAGATGCAATACAGTCAGAGCCAAGGATGGAGAGGAGGGAGTCTTTCCCAAGGTAGTCTTTCCAACAGACCCTATGAACTGACATTTCCTGGTCTCTCATGACAGGATCAGATTACGGTTGTGGCCAAAAGTATTGACACCCCTGCAATTCTGTCAGATAATACTCAGTTTCTTCCTGAAAATGAGTGCAAACACAAATTCTTTGGTATTATTATCTTCATTTAATTTGTCTTAAATGAAAAAATACAAAAAGAATTGTCCTAAAGCCAAATTGGATATAATTCCACACCAAACATAAAAAAAGAGGGTGGACAAAAGTATTGGCACTGTTCAAAAAATCATGTGATGCTTCTCTAATTTGTGTAATTAACAGCACCTGTAACTTACCTGTGGCACCTAACAGGTGTTGGCAATAACTAAATCACACTTGCAGCCATGTGACATGGATTAAAGTTGATTCAACCCCTGTCCTGTGTCCTTGTGTGTACCACATTGAGCATGGAGAAAAGAAAGAAGACCAAAGAACTGTCTGAGGACTTGAGAAACCAAATTGTGAGGAAGCATGAGCAATCTAAATGCTACAAGTCCATCTCTAAAGACCTGAATGTTCCTGTGTCTACCATGCGCAGTGTCATCAAGAAGTTTAAAGCCCATGGCACTGTGGCTAACCTCCCTAGATGTGGACGGAAAATAAAAATTGACAAGAGATTTCAAGGCAAGATTGTGCGGATGTTGGATAAAGAACCTCGACTAACATCCAAACAAGTTCAAGCCGCCATGCGGTCCGAGGGTACAACAGTGTCAACCCGTACTATCCGTCGGCATCTGAATGAAAAGGGACTGTATGGTAGGAGACCCAGGAAGACCCCACTTCTTACCCCGAGACATAAAAAAGCCAGGCTGGAGTTTGCCAAAACTTACCTGAAAAAGCCTAAAACATTTTGGAAGAATGTTCTCTGGTCAGATGAGACAAAAGTAGAGCTTTTAGGGCAAAGGCATCAACATAGAGTTTAAAGGAGAAAAAAGAGGCATTCAAAGAAAAGAACACGGTCCCTACAGTCAAACATGGCGGAGGTTCACAGATGTTTTGGGGTTGCTTTGCTGCCTCTGGCACTGGACTGCTTGACTGTGTGCATGGCATTATGAAGTCAGAAGACTACGAACAAATTTTGCAGCATAATGTAGGGCTCAGTGTGAGAAAGCTGGGTCTCCCTCAGAGGTCTTTCAGCAGGACAATGACTCAAAACACACTTCAAAAAGCACTAGAGAATGGTTTGAGAGAAAGCACTGGAGACTTCTAAGGTGGCCAGCAATGAGTCCAGACCTGAATCCCATAGAACACCTGTGGAGAGATCTAAAAATGGCAGTTTGGAGAAGGCACCCTTCAAATATGAGGGACCTGGAGCAGTTTGCCAAAGAAGAATGGTCTAAAATTCCAGCAGAGCATTGTAAGAAACTCATTGATGGTTACCGGAAGCGGTTGGTCGCAGTTATTTTGGCTAAAGGTTGTGCAACCAAGTATTAGGCTGAGGGTGCCAATACTTTTGTCTGGCCCATTTTTGGAGTTTTGTGTGAAATGATCAATGTTTTGCTTTTTGCTTCATTCTCTTTTGTGCTTTTTCATTTAAGACAAATTAAAAGAAGATAATAATACCAAAGAATTTGTGTTTGCAATCATTTTCAGGAAGAAACTGAGTATTATCTGACAGAATTGCAGGGGTGCCAATACTTTTGGCCACAACTGTAAGTGTGTTCAAAGCTGCCACAATAGAAACACATTCCTTCAATGCGACAAACCTCCTGGCGACTCTTATTCAGCTTCACCTGGTAAACCTGCATAGGTTAAAGGAGCGATGTTACACCAGGAACTTGCTTGGAGATGGGCCTTTGGAAGGCGGGGTCCAAGCACTTGGATGTCCTTTCACGGGACACCTCCTTGGTCCACTCTTGAAAATGGATGTCTATCTGGGTTGCTAAAGACACCAGGTCATCCAGTGAGGTAGGTCTCTCCTAGCCTGCGAGTTCGTCCTTGATTCACCCAGAGAGGACCTCCAAGAATTTTGCCACCAGAGACTCATTATTCCAAGAGAATTTGGACAACAAGGTACGAAAACGAAACGCAAACTGGCACACAGAGAAATTACCCAGGCATAACATGAGTAGAGATGAAGCTGCAGAAGAAAAGTGGCCAGGTTCATCGAAGACATTATCAAAGGCTTCACCCGATAGATGGGACATGATGAAGGCCACTTTGGCTCGGTTTAGAGCAAATTGACAAGCCAGGGTTTGAAAGCGCAGCATGCATCTCCGCAAAAGCATTGGAGGAGCTGACAAATGAGGTCCAGAACTGGGTACATAACTAGTGGCCTGATCACCATCGTCGAGACTGTCGCCTGAGAGGATGTAAATGCAGCCGGAACTGCCAACGTATCAAGACGGGTATTCACAGTCCATAGAGAGGATGAAATCTTAGCTTGTTGATTATTTTGGCAGGAGACTTCCTGGTATAGGTGTGAAATGGAGAATGCTTGAGTGCCAACGGATTCCATGACCTGTGCAAATGGTAGTGGGCAGTGTGTTGGAACCACTGTGCTGGAGCTTAAACAAGGCCTGAAAGGGTGGAACTAGAAGCATCACCCAATCTAACCATGGATATGCAGCAGCGCACGATACCGGGATCCGATGAGAGACAAGGGAAGTGGTCCAGGTGCAACTCCAGGACTGACATTGGGTAGATCGCAGCTGACTCCCTAGGAATGGGTAGCTGGGGTGGCCCGAGGAAATGTCCAATAGTTTCAGGCAAATGGAGTAGGATGATGGGTACCCTGAGTGCATACGGGACCAGATGGTGAGAAGATAGACACTTGCAGGTGCAGTATGTAGACCAAACTAAAACAGACCTAAAAATTAGCTATTATTATCTACCTCTAGAAAAGCTCAGATATATAAAACACACACATTGGTGAGTGGATCAGACACAAGTGTTTAATATTTATACACCAGGTCAAAATTAAATAATTATACAAGGAAACAATCTAGGGGAACAGATAACTGATACTTTGGTTCCCTACCTGGCAGCGGAGGTTGACACCCTAGGGGAAGAGACAAAATGGCGCACCTGTTCCACGTAGGCTTGCCCTGTCTGACCATAAGAGGGATTCCCTCACCAAGCGATCACTACTGTTAGCATCTCGGTGCTTCAACAGTACTGCAACTTTCAGTAGCATACCTGAGAACATAGATTAGCTCAATATTTTTTATTTGTCAGCGGTGTGTGTGCTGCATTTGTCTGATATATGGGAGCAGTGTGTGAATTATGTGTTTAATATAAGAGCGTTCAGTGTGTTATAGGTGTCTGATATGTGAGTGGTGTGTACAGTATGAGTCTGATAGCTACGTGTTGTGTGTGCTGCATGTGTTTAATATGTGAGCAATATGTGTATGCGCTTCTTGTGTCTGATATATGAGTGATGTTCATGTCACTGACTAGAATAGGAGGTGAACAGCATCAGCTAGGGAATGATAAGCAATTATAAAAGCGAGTGTACATGAGAATTTCATTATTTTGCCAACACTTGAGTGCCAAAGCCGTGTTAGTATTATAAATTGGCTTGGATTTTCCTGTGACCCCTTAAAGCTGAAAGAGATGATAATGTACACCTCAGACTAAGAAAGGTTGTGCTCTTCTTTTCTAAAGGAAAGAATATTTAATCATTATAAAAGACATTAATTCTTTATAGTATGAGCAAGGACTCTGCCACAAAATTTTGTAATGGATGATTCACTGGACAGAGTACAAGAGGGGCCTGGATGAATTCCTTGAAAATATAATACTACACATTAAGTGCACAAGATACAACAATGGGATGGTGATCCAGGAAAGTAGTCTGATTGTTTTATGTAGATTCAAAAAGGAGCTCCCCCCCGTCAATATAGGGAAAAGGCATCTGCAAGTCTCCAATGACAATACGTGCCCAGCATCTGACGAGAGCATGCAAATTCTGCTTAGAATGACTGTAGACAAACAGTTAGCACCCCTGTGGGTATTTTCAAGTGGAACAAACTCAGAAGGGAAAGCTTTGAAAAAACAAACAGAATGTCAACGGGACCAGGGATCCTGTTGTGAGTTCATTTTTCCATTCACCATTGAGGTCTGATGAACTCCCTTCTCTGGTGAAGGAAGGTAGTGAGGCTGATTACCAAACACATGGGCAGCTAGATGATGACTGGGTGGCTGGAATTGAGGACTGGATATAAGGCTGCCAACGCCCTTCTTCCTGGCTGGTGATTTTCCTGCTGGATTCTTGGAGACCAGTCTGATTCCTGCATCTCAAAGCTAAGTTTTTCTGCTCTGCTTTGTACACTTCAGTTTTGTTTTTGTTTTGCCTTGTTTTTTGGGAGCTCTGCCATCCCCGGCCGGGGGTGAGCTGAATTCCATTTTTGACTCTGATCTGTTGATCTTTTGCTCTGTCTTCAGAATATACCTGAGTGCTGATATAGTCTTTTGAAGCCTAGTGTCTTCAGGGCCTGTTTTTCCTATCAGTCTGTTGGCTCATTTTGATAGGGGATTTGCGGATGGCAGACAGCAGCTTTCCTATCCTGTCCTATGTAGTTAGCTTGGGCCCCATCATTTGCTCAACCTATCTTTCTATCTGTGTTAGTGTTTTCCTCTTGCTTCACCGTCATTATATGTAGGGGTCTGCAATCCGATAGCTGCCAACCTCTCTGGTTTTTCTGGACTTAGCTGGTATTTTGTTTTTTCCTCCTTCGGTGACTCATCATAACAGAATCACTAGCCATACCGCAGATCCTAGGGTACTCAATAGCAGGAGAGAATTGCAAAAAAAAAAAAGAAAAAAAAAAAGTGTCAGAATTTTTTTTTTTTTTGTGTGCATATTTTTTCCTCTATATCTCTGAGGCCGTAGGGGGAATTTTTCTCTCAATGGAGATGAAGCAATTGTCTGATCGTGTGGAGCAGCTCGCTGCTGAAGTGCGGGGAATTTCCGCCTATCTTGCTCATTTACATGCTGCTGAACCAAAGATTCATACTCCTGATGTATTTTTGGGGGATGGGTCTAAATTCTTGAATTTCAAGAATAATTGTAAATTATTTTTTGCCTTGAAGAATAACTTGTCAGGGAACTCCGCGCAGCAGGTTAAAATTGTCATCTCTTTGCAGCACGGCGATCCCCAAGATTGGGCGTTTTCTTTGAAACCTGATGATCCTATTCTGAATAATGTGAACGCATTTTTTCAAGCCTTGGGGTTGTTGTATGATGAACCTAATGCTATTGATCAGGCTGAAAAGACCCTGTTGGCATTAAGCCAGGGTCGGGATTCGGCAGAGTTGTACTGTCAAAAATTCCGAAAGTGGGCGGTCCTTACCACCTGGAATGATGGTGCCTTGGCAGCCCTCTTTCGGAAGGGTTTGTCAGAAACTGTAAAAGATACTATGGTGGGATTTCCTGTTCCCTCTGGTCTTGACGATTCTACGTCATTAGTAGTGTTGAGCGATACCGTTCGATACCCAAAAATATCGTATCGGATGGTATTGCCCGATACGAAAAAAATATCGGGTATCGCCGATTCCGATACCGGAAGTCCCATTCAAGTCAATGGGACTTCCGGTATCGGAATTAAAAAAAGCCCTTTATTTCCTTGTTGGCTAATTCTACATAATTGAAAACAAATAAGAATCATGTAGAATGTATTGTGGGAGGTGGAGGAGACATTAAAAGCATAGTGGTTTATTCAAATCACATGGCATAGCATTAATTCCAATTTTTTTTTTCAGTACGTTCGGAGTTAAAAAGATATTGACTATGTTAACCTTTTTTATATTTTGTCAGATATGTATGTTTCACAACTTCCATGCTCTTCACGTTCTTTTGTACTTCTCCCACACTTTCTCCTTCATGATCCGCAGCAGTAGCATTTTTTTCATCAACTTTTTCTTCACCTTATTCATCTTCTTCTTCTTCATCTTCTTCCCATTAATTTTTTTTTCCATTCTTCATATTCTTCTTATTCAGCTATTATCAATTTTAATATGCTATTTCTTCATCTTCTTCCTATTCTTCTTTGTCTTCATTTTCTTATGGTGACAGGCATTCCTGTAGTACTTATCTATAAAAGTTATAAGATTACACCTTACGTTCTGCCTGTCACTAAAGATTTACAACAGGATTTGTCCGCGTTCAGTTTGGCCTGCAGCAGCAGGCATTTTCCAGGGGCACCACGAGGAGGAACGGACTCACCCCCATTTACTGCTTAGTCTTCTTCTGCTTATAAGTTTGATTTCTTCTATGCTGATTTTTAGTCTTATGCTTAATGTTCTTCTGCTTTCTGCTCTTCTGCTTTTGCTTCTTCTGCTTCTTGTTCTTCTGTCTTTTGTTCTGTATCTTGGTGGTTGTCTTCATGTTCTTTGTCCTCTTGGTCTTATTATTTAGGGTCATATTTCTGGTCTTCTTTGGTGTGGTCTTCAGGGTCGTCGTCATCAGGGTCGTTGTCATGGAGATCAATAAGGATTACCAAAGACAATTTCAAAAATCTTGATCTTGGAAATGTAGCAGAAGGTACAAGAAGGCTGAGAAACTGGCGAGAACCAGCAGACAGTGCTGGCACCCGGATGGGTAGCAGAAGGAACAAGAGCCAATGGCACTACCGAGGACCAACTGACGGTGCTGGACCACGGTTACTAAGCAGAAGGTACCTGTGCTAAAAAGCACTACCAAGGACCAGCTGACGGTGCTGGACCTCGGATACAGAGATGGAGGCACCTAGGCCAAAGGCTGTGGTGAGAACCAGCAGACAGTGCTGGCACCCGGATGGGTAGCAGAAGGAACAAGAGCCAATGGCACTTCTGAGGACCAACTGACGGTGCTGGACCACGGTTACTAAGCAGAAGGTACCTGTGCTAAAAAGCACTACCAAGGACCAGCTGACGGTGCTGGACCTCGGATACCGAGATGGAGGCACCTAGGCCAAAGACTGTGGCGAGAACCAGCAGACAGTGCTGGCACCCGGATGGGTAGCAGAAGGAACAAGAGCCAATGGCACTTCTGAGGACCAACTGACAGTGCTGGACCACGGTTACTAAGCAGAAGGTACCTGTGCTAAAAAGCACTACCAAGGACCAGCTGACGATGCTGGACCTCGGATACCGAGATGGAGGCACCTAGGCCAAAGGCTGTGGCGAGAACCAGCAGACAGTGCTGGCACCCGGATGGGTAGCAGAAGGAACAAGAGCCAATGGCACTACCGAGGACCAACTGACGGTGCTGGACCACGGTTACTAAGCAGAAGGTACCTGTGCTAAAAACACTACCAAGGACCAGCTGACGGTGCTGGACTTCAGATACCGAGATGGAGGCACCTAGGCCAAAGGCTCTGGCGAGAACCAGCAGACAGTGCTGGAACCCGGGTGGGTTGCAGAAGGTAGCCATCCAAAGCAAAGTAGCCAGGCCGCAAGCCGGCCGCAGTTACCGAAACCCACAGCCCTACAGGGGTCCATGTCCCATTGGCACTACGGATCCAGCCTTCAGTGCCAGTTCCCGCAGACCACATAGGAGTCACCTAAACTGCAGGCACCGTAGAGTCGGCTAACCCGGCCGCAAGACGACAGGACAACGGATTGGTGGCATAGTGACCTTGACACTACCCGGAAACAGCAGGCATGCTGAAAACAGGCTGGGCAACAGGGAGTACCCGTGCTAAAGACACTGCCGAGAACCAGCTGACGGTGCTGGAACCCAGATGGGTAGCAAAAGCTACAAGAGCCAATGGCACTACCGAGGAACAGCTGACGGTGCTGGACCACGGTTACTAGGCAGGAGGTACCTGTGCTAGAAAGCACTACCAAGGACCAGCTGACGGTGCTGGACCTCGGATACCGAGATGGAGGCACCTAGGCCAAAGGCTCTGGCGAGAACCAGCAGACAGTGCTGGAACCCGGGTGGGTAGCAGAAGGTACCCATTCAAAGCAAAGTAGCCAGGCCGCAAGCCGGCCGCAGTTGCCGAAACCCACAGTCCTACAGGGGGTCCATGTCCCATTGGCACTACGGATCCAGCCTTCAGTGCCAGTTCCCGCAGCCCACATAGGAGTCACCTAAACTGCAGGCACCGTAGAGTCGGCTAACCCGGCCGCAAGACGACAGGACAACGGATTGGTGGCATAGTGACCTTGACACTACCCGGAAACAGCAGGCGTGCTGGAACCAGGCTGGGCAACAGGGAGTACCCGTGCCAAAGACACTGCCGAGAACCAGCTGACGGTGCTGGAACCCAGATGGGTAGCAAAAGCTACAAGAGCCAATGGCACTACCGAGGAACAGCTGACGGTGCTGGACCACGGTTACTAGGCAGGAGGTACATGTGCTAGAAAGCACTACCAAGGACCAGCTGACGGTGCTTGACCTCGGATACCGAGATGGAGGCACCTAGGCCAAAGGCTCTGGCGAGAACCAGCAGGCAGTGCTGGAACCCGGGTGGGTAGCAGAAGGTACCCATTCAAAGCAAAGTAGCCTGACCGCAAGCCGGCCGCAGTTACCGAAACCCACAGTCCTACAGGGGGTCCATGTCCCATTGGCACTACGGACCCAGCCTTCAGTGCCAGTTCCCGCAGCCCACATAGGAGTCACCTAAACTGCAGGCACCGTAGAGTCGGCTAACCCGGCCGCAAGACGACAGGACAACGGATTGGTGGCATAGTGACCTTGACACTACCCGGAAACAGCAGGCGTGCTGGAACCAGGCTGGGCAACAGGGAGTCCCCGTGCCAAAGACACTGCCGAGCACCAACTGGCGTTGTTGGAGCCCAGGGACAATCATGGTGTAGGCCGAGGCCTGCTTGGTGGTAGTTTTAGATTGTTTGTAGGCTACAACAACCTGTCAACATGCTCCAATTAGGCATCTGTCTCCACTCTGTTTCCAGGATTTCACGTGATACCAACACCGCCAGTTTATGCGTACAGCAGCCGTCTGCCCAATCCACACGTGTTCCTGTGTTACTGGGATTCTGTAATGTCAGCAGATCCCCTGATGTGTGTCTGCCACTGTCTCCTGCTCTGTCCACATTCCCACCGCTTGCAGTGGGAAGGTGGACAGCGCAGGAGACAGTGGCGGACACACATTGGGGGATCTGCTGACGTTACAGAACTCCAGTAACACAGGAACACGTGTGGAATGCGTGGACGGCAACTGTGAGCAGGAACTGGTGGTGTTGGAGGTCAGGGGAAATACTAGAGACAGAGTGGAGACAGAGGCCAAATCAGAGAATGTTTAAATCTGAAGTAGTTACAATTTGGAGGCAGCAGCAGTTTGCCCTCCACACAGCAGGGGATCAGCTGACGTTACCGAACCCCACTTTCACATGAACGAGTGTGTTTTTCTGTGTGGACAGCACTTCCGAGCACCAACTGGCGTTGTTGGAGCCCAGGGACAATCGTGGTGCAGGCCGAGGCCTACTAGGAGCCAGGTGTAAAGCTGAGGTATTTTGACTTTGGAGGGAGCAGGACACTTTGCCCTCCACACAGCAGGGGATCAGCCGACGTTACCGAACCCGACTTTCACATGAACGAGTGTGTTTTTCTGTGTGGACAGCACTTCCGAGCACCAACTAGCGTTGTTGGAACCCAGGGACAATCATGGTGCAGGCCGAGGCCTACTAGGAGCCAGGTGTAAAGCTGAGGTATTTTGACTTTGGAGGGAGCAGGACACTTTGCCCTCCACACAGCAGGGGATCAGCTGACGTTACCGAACCCCACTTTCACATGAATGAGTGTGTTTTTCTGTGTGGACAGCACTTCCGAGCAACAACTGACGATGTTGGAGCCCAGGGATAGTCATTTTGTAGGCTGAGGCCTACTTGGAGGCAGTTTAAGATAAGACGTTGTTTGAATTTGGAGGCAGCAGCAGTTTGCCCTCCACACAGCAGGGGATCAGCTGACATTAGTGACCCCCACTTTCACATGAACGAGTGTGTTTTTCTTAGTGGACAGCACTTCCGAGCACCAACTAGCATTGTTGGAGCCCAGGGAGAACCAGGGTGCAGGCCAAGGCCTACTTGGTGGCAGTTTTAGATTGTTTGTAGGCTACAACAGACTGTCAACGTGCTCCAATTAGGCATCTGTCTCCACTCTGTTTCCAGGATTTCACGTGACCACCAACACCGCCAGTTTATGCGTACAGCAGCCGTCTGCCCAATCCACACGTGTTCCTGTGTTACTGGGATTCTGTAATGTCAGCAGATCCCCTGATGTGTGTCTGCCACTGTCTCCTGCTCTGTCCACATTCCCACCGCTTGCAGTGGGAAGGTGGACAGCGCAGGAGACAGTGGCGGACACACATTGGGGGATCTGCTGACGTTACAGAACTCCAGTAACACAGGAACACGTGTGGAATGCGTGGACGGCAACTGTGAGCAGGAACTGGCGGTGTTGTAGGTCAGGGGAAATACTAGAGACAGAGTGGAGACAGAGGCCAAATCAGAGAATGTTTAAATCTGAAGTAGTTACAATTTGGAGGCAGCAGCAGTTTGCCCTCCACACAGCAGGGGATCAGCTGACGTTACCGAACCCCACTTTCACATGAACGAGTGTGTTTTTCTGTGTGGACAGCACTTCCGAGCACCAACTGGCGGTGTCGGAGCCCAGGGAAAATCAGGTAGTAGGCCGAGGCCTACTTGGAGCCAGGTGTAAATCTGAGTTTGTTTGACTGTGGAGGGAGCAGGACACTTTGCCATACACACAGCAGAGGATCAGCTGACGTTACCGAACCCCACTTACACATGAGCGAGTGTTTTGTCTGTGCGGACAGCACTTCTGAGCACCAACTGGCGGTGTCAGAGCCCAGGGAAAATCAGGTAGTAGGCCGAGGCCTACTTGGTGGCAGTTTGCGATTGTTTCTAGACTACTACTAACTGTCAACGTACTCCAATTAGGCCTCTGTCTTCACTCTGTTTCGAGTATTTCCTCTGGCTTCCAACCACGCCAGTTGCTGCTCTGAAATGCCGTCTGCACAACCCACACTTGTTCCTGTGTTACTGGGGTTCTGTAACAGCAGCTTCTCCCTAGAGGTGAGTCAGGCAATGTCTCCTGCTCTGTCCACATTTCCACTACAAGTAGTGGGAATGTAGACAAAGCAGGAGACATTGCCGTGCTCAACTCTGGAGATGAGCAGATGTTACAGGACCCAGGTACCACAGGAACAAGTGTGGATTGTGCAGACGGCACTTGAGAGCAGAAACAGGCGGTGTTGTAGGCCGGAGGAAATACTCAAAACAGAGTGGAGACAGAGGGCAAATCAGAGAACATATTAAATCACAGGTAGTCAGAAGTTGTAGGCAGCAGGAGAGTTTGCCGTACACACAGCAGGGGATCAGCTGACGTTACCGAACCCCACTTACACATGAGCGAGTGTTTTGTCTGTGCGGACAGCACTTCTGAGCACCAACTGGCGGTGTCGGAGCCCAGGGAAAATCAGGTAGTAGGCCGAGGCCTACTTGGAGCCAGGTGTAAATCTGAGGTTGTTTGACTGTGGAGGGAGCAGGACACTTTGCCATACACACAGCAGGGGATCAGCTGACGTTACCGAACCCCACTTACACATGAGCGAGTGTTTTGTCTGTGCGGACAGCACTTCTGAGCACCAACTGGCGGTGTCGGAGCCCAGGGAAAATCAGGTAGTAGGCCGAGGCCTACTTGGTGGCAGTTTGCGATTGTTTCTAGACTACTACTAACTGTCAATGTACTCCAATTAGGCCTCTGTCTTCACTCTGTTTCGAGTATTTCCTCTGGCTTCCAACCACGCCAGTTGCTGCTCTGAAATGCCGTCTGCACAACCCACACTTGTTCCTGTGTTACTGGGGTTCTGTAACAGCAGCTTCTCCCTACAGGTGAGTCAGGCAATGTCTCCTGCTCTGTCCACATTTCCACTACAAGTAGTGGGAATGTAGACAAAGCTGGAGACATTGCCGTGCTCAACTCTGGAGATGTTACAGGACCCAGGTACCACAGGAACAAGTGTGGATTGTGCAGACGGCACTTGAGAGCAGAAACAGGCGGTGTTGTAGGCCGGAGGAAATACTCAAAACAGAGTGGAGACAGAGGGCAAATCAGAGAACATATTAAATCAGAGGTAGTCAGAAGTTGTAGGCAGCAGGAGAGTTTGCCGTACACACAGCAGGGGATCAGCTGACGTTACCGAACCCCACTTACACATGAGTGAGTGTTTTGTCTGTGCGGACAGCACTTCTGAGCACCAACTGGCGGTGTCGGAGCCCAGGGAAAATCAGGTAGTAGGCCGAGGCCTACTTGGAGCCAGGTGTAAATCTGAGGTTGTTTGACTGTGGAGGGAGCAGGACACTTTGCCATACACACAGCAGGGGATCAACTGACGTTACCGAACCCCACTTACACATGAGCGAGTGTATTGTCTGTGTGGACAGCACTTCTGAGCAACAACGGGCGTTGCTGTAGCCCAGGAAATAAAGTTCAGGTCATAGAAACATGAACACAACAGGAGACCTGGATCCTGTTGCCAGCCAATTATTTATTGTGGAAGAGGACTGGCAAATTCAGGTGAGATCCAGGCCTTGTTCATTTTCACAAAAGTAAGCCGGTCAACATTATCGGCGGATAGTCGCGTGCGACGGTCTGTTACCACACCACCTGCAGCACTAAAGACACGTTCCGATAATACACTGGCAGCAGGGCAAGCCAGCACCTCCAATGCATACTGGCTAAGCTCTGGCCATGTATCCAGCTTAGAGACCCAATACTTGAACGGGGAAGAGCCGTCTGGGAGAACACTAACAGGGCATGACAAGTAGTCTGTCACCATCTGACGGAAACGTTGCCTCCTGCTGACTGGAGCCGTCTGTGATGGTGTAGCCGTTTGTGGCGGTCCCACAAAACTTTTCCACATTTGGGCCATACTGGCCTTGCCTTGTCCTGCGGCACTGCCTCTGCTACCTCTTTGTGCAGAGCTTCCTCCACTGCCTCTACCCACATGGCTGCTTTGAAAAGCACTACCAGCAACACTTGTGGGGGGAATGGAGAACATGATGGCTTGCACAAGTGTTTCTTGGTACGCCCGCATTTTTCGCTCCCGGTTCAACTGCGGTATGAGGCTTTGTAAGTTGTCCCATTAGCGAGGATCTAGGAGGGTGTACACCCAATAATCAGCCGTGTGGAGAATGTTGGAGATGCGGCGGTCATTTAACAAGCACTGCAGCATGAAATCAACCATGTGCTGCAGACTGCCAACTGGACCGGAAACGCTGTCCCCAGCTTGAGGCAGCATCTCTGCCTGCTCAGCATCACCCCACCCTCGCTGTACACACTGACTACTAGAGCCTTGTGTACCTCCCTCCTCTGGAGAGATGTGTTCCTCCTCCTCCATTGACTCCTCGTCATCCTCCTCACTAAGTGTCCCCTGCCTGGGCCTTTGTGTGGAAGCACGTTGCGCAGACTTGCCAGAAGCAGATGGCATTTCTGACTGCTCATCCTCGACCTCTTCAAAAACCTCCTCACTTAGTGCTTGTAAGGTTTTTTGAAGCAGACAGATGAGGGGGACAGTCATGCTGATTAGTGCATCATCTGCACTGGCCATCCGCGTGGAGTCATCGAAGGCACGCAAAACTTGGCAGATGTCCCTCATAGTGGCCCACTCAGTGGTGGTGAAGTGTGTCCGGCGCACAGTGCGACTTGTTTGCGCCTGATGCAGCTGGTACTCCATTACTGCTGCCTGCTGCTCACACAACCGCTCCAACATATGTAACGTTGAATTCCACCTGGTGGGGAGGTCACATATGATGCGATGTTCTGGCAGGCGGAATCGGCGTTGCAGAGATGCAATGCGCGATCTTGCCATGCTGGAACGCCGCAAGTGAGCACACTGTAGGCGAACCTTGTGCAGCAGTGCATCAAGATCCGGATAGTCCCTCAGAAAGCTCTGCACGACCAAATTCAGCACGTGTGCCAGACATGGTATGTGAGTGAGGTTGCCTAGGCCCAGAGCTGCCACTAGATTTCGGCCATTGTCACTCACTACCAAACCTGGCTGGAGATTCGCTGGCACAAACCACACATCGCTCTCCTGCTTGATGGCATTCCAGAGCTCCTGTGCTGTGTGGCTCCGATTCCCCAAAGAAATTAATTTAAGGACGGCCTGTTGACGTTTGGCCACACCTGTGCTCATATCTGGCCTAACAGGCTCACGCAGTGCTGATTCCGAGGATCTAGAGTAGGAGGAGGACTTAATATGTACAGACTGCATTCCTGCAATCTTTGGAGTTGGCAGAATACGTACAGAGCCACCCTCCAGATCTGTACCCGGCTCCACAACATTGACCCAATGGGCAGTGAGGGAAAGGTATCGTCACTGTCCATGGCTACTGGTCCACGCATCGGTGGTCAGGTGGACCTTGCTACTGACGGCATTTAGTAGCGCATTTTTAATTTTTCCCTCCACATGCTTTTGCAGGGCAGGGACAGCTTGCCTGCTGAAATAAAAGCGGCTGGGCACATTGTATTGTGGAACTGCCAATGACATAAAGTTACGGAAGGTGTCAGTCTCCACCAGCCTGAATGACAGCATCTCAAGGGCCAGTAGTTTGGCAATGCCGGCATTCAGAGCCAGTGCTCGGGGATGGTTTGCCGAGTATGGCCGCTTTTTCTCCCATGCCTGTGCTACCGATTGCTGGTGAGTGGCCTGGGAGTGTGCTGATGACTGCGAACGTGGTTCAGTGGGTGGAATTTCACTGGGTCTCTGGACAACAGTGGCAGTGGTTCTTCCATGGCGCTCCAGTGAGGAAGCCAAACCTGCTGTGTGTGAGCTGGAGGAAGAGGCCCCAACACGAGCTGAAGAGGTGGTAGGTGTTGCTGAAAGTTGGCCTACATCTTCAGTGTGTCTGTGTAACTCCACCTCGTGCTTGGTATGCACATGTTTCCACATATTTGTGGTTTTGAGGTTGGTCACATTTTTCCCTCGTTTCACTTTCTGATGACACAGCTTGCATTTGACAAAGCAAATGTCATCTGCAACTGTATCAAAAAAAGACCACGCACTGCAAGTCCTGGGAGCGCCCGTTTTGTGTTTTGGAAGAGGATTGCTCCTCACAGGTGCTAAAGTGGAAGCTACAGGCAACCAAGTCTGCCCCCGCCCTCTCCCTCCTCTTTTGGCCGTTCGGGGAATCTCTTCCTCAGAGCTGCTCCCACCACCTTCCTGTGGCTGACGCCATGATGGGTCAAGGACCTCATCATCTCCACTCCCCTCTTCAAGCACCGGCTGGTCCTGGGTTGTCTCGCCAGCACCGTACGCACCAGAAATTGGCAACTGAGTCTCATCATCATCAGATGAGCACTGAGGTGTGCTGACAATAGGCACTGGCCCACCCGCCTCTTCAGATTCAGAGGGACAAAGCAGTTGCGCATCACTGCATACTCCCTCTTCTTCACACTCTAGAATGCTGCTTGGCTGGCCACCTCTTTCCAAGCCAACAGATTCTGAGAACAGAAGTAAAGATTGAGATGGCTCCTGTCCAGGGCTCTCAGACTGCCTGGGCAATTTGGCAGGTGGTGAAGAGACAGATGGTTGCTCTTCAGTGCTCTGGCCTTGGGAGGATGCGGAAGTCATTGAAGTGGATGCGTTAGCTGCCATCCATCCGACAACGGCTTCAATTTGTTCGTCACGCAGCAGTGGGGTACGGCGAGGTCCTACAAAGCTGCGCATGAAGGACTGTTGCCTGGTAAAAGTGGGGGATGCCGGGTCACTGGTGGCCGCAGCAGACACCGAATCCCCACGTCCTCTCCCTGCTGAATCCCCCCGTCCTCTCCCTGCTGAAACTCCACGGCCACGACCACGTGCCTTACTCCCTGCCTTCTTCATCTTGGTAGACTGATAAAGATAGGCAGAAAAGTAAAAAAGGGGTGGCTTAGTGTTCTTATTCCTGAACACCTGCTAACCAGTATAAGAAACACTAATTTGGCTAAGAGTGTGTGTACTACACTTTAATATGATCTAATGTGGCCTAGACAACTGTAAAGTGGAGTGTTTGGTGAACTTTATTTCCTTTTTTTTTGGGGGGGGGAAAGGAAAGGATGTGACCAAAGTTTGAAAGCTATAGTATCACAAACTTTTTGGAGCGATTACAATGCAGGAAGCTAACCTACAATGCAATTGATGAGGCTCCAAAAAATAGGGTGATACTAGCCTGGCTGGCCCTGAAGGGCACAAGCCAGCAAAAAGGCTCCTCTATCTAATCCTATATAGTGTTTGCAACCAACCAATGACAATGGATGCGGTTGGAAGCACACTAATATAGGAACAAAAATCTGGCTAAATTAGCTGCAAAAAAAGGACTATGTATGAGGCAGTGACGCACGCTGAGCGGACTACAGCTAGCGGTGGCTGTAGAACACACTGCAACGTGAGCTACACTCACACACAGAGAGACCTATCAGACAGCCAAAAACAGTGCAGAGAAATGGGCTATAGCACTGAAAGGCTGCTGAAAGGCTCCGCTGTCCACTCCTTTAGTGTTTGCAACCAACGTATATGGATACGTATGGAAGCACACTATACAGGAGAAAAAAAAAGCAACAATAAAAGAAAAATGTGTATGAGGCAGAGACACACGCTGGGCGGCCTACAAGCAGACGTGCCTGCAGGACACACTACACAGCGTGGGTCTGCACTCACACAGCCCTTGCAGATAGCTGTGAAAACAGCGCTGCTAGGGAAAAGCAAGCTACAGTGGTGGTTTATGTAGCCTGGGTTTAGCACTATATGTTTTGTGGAATCGCTATTTCTAACTGTTCCTCACAGTCTTCAACAGCAGCCTGTCCCTAACTGAATTCACAGCAGAGTGACCAGAAATGGCGGCTGCAGCGCTTTTTATAGTGCATCATGACATCATTTCAGCAGCCAATCACAGCCATGCCAGTAGTTAACATGCCTACATGCCTAACAGGATGTGCCCACACTTCTGAGGATCCCCATTGGCTGAATCAAATCGAGCGGGCTCCTAGCATTATGGGAACTTCTGATTCCGGTATTCGATATGAAAAAAGTATCGGAACTAAGTATCGGAATTCCGATACAGCTAATATCGGCCGATACCCGATACTTGCGGTATCGGAATGCTCAACACTAGTCATTAGCCATTCAGGTGGATCGGCATTTACGTGAACACAAAACTACACGAGAGATGTTGCCACCTGTTGAACAAATGTCTGAACCTATGCAATGTGATAGAGTTTTGTCTAGGGCTCAACGTCAGGAGTTCAGAAGGCGTAATAAGCTGTGTTTTTTTTGTGGAGATGCCTCGCATATTATTTCTGTCTGCCCTAAACGAGAGAAACGTTGTGCACACACGTTTTCTGTGGGTGGTGTTCAACCCAAGTTTCTTCTGGCAATTACTCTGATTTGCTCCCTGTCCACATTTTACGCCAAGGCTTTTGTGGATTCAGGAGCAGCTCTTAACCTGATGGACTTGGATTTTGCTAAACGTTGTGGATTTCCTATGACACCTCTGCGGACGCCTATCCCTTTGAGGGGTATTGATGCTACTCCTTTGGCGAAGAATAAACCTCAGTTTTGGACCCAGGTGGTAATGCGGGTCGCCCCAGACCATCAAGAAAATTGCAGATTTTTGGTGTTGCATAATTTGCATGATACCATTGTTTTGGGGTTTCCCTGGTTGCAAATTCATAATCCAGTTCTGGATTGGAAATGTTTGTCTGTGGTGAGTTGGGGTTGTCGGTGTGCCCTTAGTGATGCTCCTGTTTTCTCCACCTCTCCCCAGTCGCATGATGTTCCTGACTATTTGGCTGACTTTTATGATGTATTTAGTGAGAATGAGTCTGCGTCTTTGCCTCCTCATAGGAGATATGACTGTGCAACTGAGCTGAACCCGGGGTGTAAATTCCCCAAGGGTCGGCTTTTCAATTTATCTGTACCCGAGCACGAGGCTATGCGATCCTATATTAAGGAGGCATTGGAGAAGGGTCATATTAGACCATCCTCTTCACCCTTAGGTGCTGTTTTTTTTTTCGTGGCTAAAAAAGATGGTTCATTAAGGCCTTGTATTGACTATCGTGCCCTCAACAAAATTACTGTTAAATATCAGTATCCGTTACCCCTGATTTCTGATCTATTCTCCAGAGTTAAAGGTGCTGGCTGGTTTACCAAGCTTGACCTCAGGGGGGCGTATAATCTTATTCGCATTAAGCATGGGGATGAATGGAAGACAGCGTTTAATACTCCGGAGGGACATTTTGAGTACCTGGTGATGCCCTTTGGGCTCACTAATGCCCCTTCTGTCTTCCAGTGCTTCATGAACGATATATTCCGAGACTTTGTGGATAAATTTTTGATTATCTATCTGGATGATATTTTGATCTTCTCCAAGAATTGGGACTCTCATGTGGAATATGTTCGGACTGTGTTCCGGATTTTGAGGGAGAATTCCCTGTATGTCAAGGGATCGAAATGCCTTTTTGGGGTACAGAGGATTTCATTTTTGGGATTTATTTTGTCTCTGTCAACTATTGAAATGGACCCGGCCAAGGTACAGGCCATTTATGATTGGGTTCAGCCCACTTCTTTGAAGGCCCTCCAGAAGTTTTTGGGTTTTGCTAATTTTTATCGGAAATTTATAGCTAATTTTTCTGGTATTGCCAAGCCATTGACGGATTTGACTAGGAAGGGTGCTGATGTGCTGAATTGGCCTCCGGAGGCTGTTTGTTCCTTTCAGGAGCTGAAGCGAAGATTCACTTCTGCTCCGGTTTTGAGGCAACCTGATGTCTCACTCCCGTTTCAGGTGGAGGTGGACGCTTCTGAGATTGGTGCAGGAGCTGTGTTGTCCCAAAAAGATCCTGTGACATCTAAAATGAATCCTTGTGCTTTCTTTTCCTGAAAGTTCTCCCCATCCGAACGTAACCATGATGTGGGGAATCGGGAACTGTTGGCCATGAAATGGGCATTTGAGGAGTGGAGACATTGGTTGGAGGGAGCCAAACACCAAGTCGTGGTCCTTACTGACCACAAGAATTTGATTTACCTGGAGTCGGCCAAGCGCTTGAATCCTAGACAGGCTAGGTGGGCCTTGTTTTTCACACGTTTTGATTTTGTGGTCTCTTTTCTTCCGGGCACTAAGAATGTCAAGGCAGACGCCCTCTCTAGGAGTTTCCTTGCTGATTCTCCTGTTGTGACTAAGCCTGCTACCATCTTAGGCGAGGGGGTAGTTCTTTCTGCCATCTCGCCCGATTTGAGACGTGCTCTGGAAGAGTTTCAGGAGGACAAACCTGAGCGTTGTCCCAGTGGAAAGTTGTATGTTCCTGACCAGTGGAGGAAGAGAGTGATGTCTGAAGTTCATTGCTCTGCATTGGCTGGTCATCCAGGTATTTTTGGTACTAGAGATCTGGTGAGTCAGTCTTTTTGGTGGCCCGCCTTGTCTCATGATGTCAGGAATTTTGTGCAGTCCTGTGGGACTTGCTCCCGGTCTAAACCTTGTTCTCGCTCTAGTGGCTTGTTGATGCCTTTGCCGGTGCCCAGGAGGCCATGGACCCATATTTCAATGGATTTTATCTCTGATATGCCTGTCTCTCAGAGAATGACTGTTATTTGGGTGATTTGTGATAGATTCTCTAAGATGGTTCATCTTGTACCACTCCCTAAGTTGCCATCTTCCTCTGAGTTGGTGCCCTTGTTTTTGCAACAGGTGGTTCGCTTGCACGGGATTCCTGAGAACATTGTATCTGACAGAGGAGTTCAGTTTGCGTCTAGATTTTGGAGGACTTTCTGTTCCAAGCTGGGAATTCAGTTGTCCTTCTCCTCTGCGTTTCACCCTCAGACCAATGGGCAGACGGAGAGAACAAACCAGACTTTGGAGTTGTATTTGAGATGTTTTATTTCTGCCGATCAGGATGATTGGGTTTCATTTTTGCCCTTGGCCGAATTTGCTTTAAATAATAGAGCTAGTTCTGCCACTTTGATGTCACCTTTTTTTTGTAACTTTGGTTTTCACCCTCGATTTTCTTCAGGGCAGGTGGAGCCTTCAGCCTGCCCAGGTGTTAACACTGTGGTGGAGAGAATGCACCAGATCTGGGACCAAGTAGTGGATAAGTTGTCTCTCTCCCAGGAAAAGGCCCAGCGGTTTTCCAACCGGCGTAGGACCATTGGTCCCCAGTTTAAGGTGGGTGATATGGTTTGGTTGTCATCAAAAAATATCGCTATGAAGGTGGCTTCTCCTAAGTTTAAGCCTAGATTTATTGGACCTTACAAGATTTTGGAGATTATTAATCCGGTCTCTTTTCGGTTGGCTCTTCCTGTCACATTTAAAATTCATAATGTGTTTCATAAGTCCTTGTTGAAGAGGTTTGTTGAACCAGTAGTTCCTGTGGTGGCACATCCTGACCCTATATTAGTTGAAGGTAACATGGAATATGAGGTAGAGAAGATACTGGATTCCCATCTGGCTAGACGGAGACTCCAGTATTTGGTTAAGTGGAAGGGTTATGGTCAGGAGGATAATTCCTGGGTCTCTGCCTCTGATATTCATGCCGAAAGATTGGTGCGTGCCTTTCATCGGGCTCACCCGGATCACCCTGGTGGCATGGATGAGGGTTCGGTGACCCCTCCTCAAGGGGGAGGTACTGTTGTGAGTTCATTTTTCCCTTCACCATTGAGGTCTGATGAACTCCCTCCTCTAGTGAAGGAAGGTAGTGAAGCTGATTACCAAACACATGGGCAGCTAGATGATGACTGGGTGGCTGGAATTGAGGACTGGATATAAGACTGCCGACGCCCTTCTTCCTGGCTGGTGATTTTCCTGCTGGATTCTTGGAGACCAGTCTGATTCCTGCATCTCAAAGCTAAGTTTTTCTGCTCTGCTTTGTACACTTCAGTTTTGTTTTTGTTTTGCCTTGTTTTTTTGGGAGCTCTGCCATCCCTGGCCGGGGGTGAGCTGAATTCCATTTTTGTCTCTGATCTGTTGATCTTTTGCTCTGTCTTCAGAGTATACCTGAGTGCTGATATAGTCTTTTGAAGCCTAGCGACTTCAGGGCCTGTTTTTCCTATCAGTCGGTTGGCTCATTTTGATAGGGGTTTTGCGGATGGCAGACAGCAGCTTTCCTATCCTGTCCTATGTAGTTAGCTTGAGCCCCATCATTTGCTCAACCTATCTTTCTATCTGTGTTAGTGTTTTCATCTTGCTTCACCGTCATTATATGTTGGGGGCTGCCTATTGCTTTGGGGTCTGCTCTGGGGCAGTTTAGTTTTTCCCCTTTCTGTCTTTAGGCTATTTAGTTCTCCGGCTGTGATCGAGGGGTCTAGGGCTCCGTAGGAACCCCCCACAGCTACTGCTAGTTGTTGTGGATAGGTTCAGGGGTCTGCAATCCGATAGCTGCCAACCTCTCTGGTTTTTCTGGACTTAGCTGGTATTTTGTTTTTTCCTCCTTCGGTAACTCATCATAACTAGAGTTGAGCGATACCGTCCGATACTTCAAAATATCGGATCGGAATGGATCGGCCGATCTTTAAAAAAAGTATCGGTATCGCCGATGCCGATACCGGAAGTCCCATTCAAGTCTATGAGACTTCCGGTATCGGAATTGGAAAAACCCTTTCCTGCCCTTGTACAGCCTCTCGGGGGTCTGTACGGGCCTTCCGGGGGTCTCTGCCGGCCTGCCGGGGGTCTGTGCCGGCCTGCCGGTGGGCTGTGTGGACTGCCCGGGGTCTGTGCACCCTGTGGGGGTCTGTACCGGCCTGCCGGGGGGCTGTGCCGGCCTGCCGGGGGGCTGTGCTGATGTCCGGGGGTCTGTGCAGTCATCGTCTGATGGGACAAGTCCCATCGGGCGATGCCTGCTACCATGACAGTGATTGACACATTAGCCAATGATGGGACAGTAGTAGTCCCATCATCCGGCTAATGTGTTAAATGTAAAAAAAAAAAAAATACTACATACATACATACTACATGCATGCTACATACATACTACATGCTACATACATACTACATACATACTACATACATACTACATATATACTACATGCATGCTACATACATACTACATGCTACATACATACTACATACATACTACATATATACTACATGCATGCTACATACATACTACATGCTACATACATACTACATATATACTACATGCTTGCTACATACATACTACATGCTACATACATACTACATACATACTACATGCATGCTACATACATACTACATATATACTACATGCATGCTACATACTTACTACATGCTACATACATACTACATACATACTACATGCATGCTACATACATACTACATGCTACATACATACCACATATATACTACATACATACTACATGCATGCTACATACTACATGCTACATACATACCACATATATACTACATACATACTACATGCATGCTACATACATACTACATGCTACATACATACTACATACATACTACATATATACTACATATATACTACATGCATGCTACATACATACTACATATATACTACATGCATGCTACATACATACTACATACATACTACATACATACTACATACATACTACATGCATGCTACATACATACTACATGCTACATACATACTACATATATACTACATGCATGCTACATACATACTACATGCTACATACATACTACATACATACTACATGCATGCTACATACATACTACATATATATACTACATGCATGCTACATACATACTACATGCTACATACATACTACATACATACTACATGCATGCTACATACATACTACATGCTACATACATACCACATATATACTACATACATACTACATGCATGCTACATACTACATGTTACATACATACCACATATATACTACATACATACTACATGCATGCTACATACATACTACATGCTACATACATACTACATACATACTACATATATACTACATGCATGCTACATACATACTACATGCTACATACATACTACATGCATGCTACATACATACTACATATATACTACATGCATGCTACATACATACTACATACATACTACATACATACTACATGCATGCTACATACAATACATTCATACAATACATTTATAGACATACAGTACATATAACATAGAGTAACATACTTACCAATACTTGTCACATTGTTCCCCGAAGCCATTGTCATCTACGGAATAAATATTAACATAACAAACCACAAAAATACTCACCCATGATCCGAAGCAGTCCACGAGTGTGTCCCACGACGATCTTGGGTAGAGAACTGCAGCATCAGCTGATGCTGCCGCTCTCTACGGGCTGCAGGAATCCAATGACAGAAGGTAGGTATCCTTCCGCACTGTATTCCTCCGACACTTAAAAAAAAAAAATCCCTAGTCTCACTTTATGGTAAAAGCTGTGTGGGAATTTCCCACACAGCTTTTACCATAAAGTGAGACTAGGGATTTTTTTTTTTTAAGTGGCGGAGGAATACAGTGCGGAAGGATACCTACCTTCCGTCAATGGATTCCTGCAGCCCGTAGAGAGCAGCAGCATCAGCTGATGCTGCAGTTCTCTACCCATGATCGTCGTGGGACACACTCGTGGACTGCTTCGGATCATGGGTGAGTATTTTTGTGGTTTGTTATGTTAACATTTATTCCGTAGACGACAATGGCTTCGGGGAACAATGTGACAAGTATTGGTAAGTATGTTACTCTATGTTATATGTACTGTATGTCTATGTATGTATTGTATGAATGTATTGTATGTAGCATGCATGTAGTATGTATGTAGCATGTATGTAGTATGTATGTAGTATATATGTGGTATGTATGTAGCATGTAGTATGTATGTAGCATGCATGTAGTATGTATGTAGTATGTATGTAGCATGTAGCATGTATGTAGTATATATGTGGTATGTATGTAGCATGTAGTATGTATGTAGCATGCATGTAGTATGTATGTAGTATGTATGTATGTAGCATGTAGCATGTATGTAGCATGCATGTAGTATGTATGTAGTATGTATGTAGCATGTAGTATATATTTGGTATGTATGTAGCATGTAGTATGTAGCATGCATGTAGTATATATGTAGTATGTATGTAGCATGTAGTATGTATGTAGCATGCATATAGTATGTATGTAGTATATATGTGGTATGTATGTAGCATGCATGTAGTATGTATGTAGCATGTAGTATGTATGTAGCATGCATGTAGCATGTAGTATGTATGTATGTAGTATGTATGTAGCATGTAGTATGTATGTAGCATGCATGTAGTATATATGTAGAATGTATGTAGCATGCATGTAGTATGTATGTAGTATATATGTAGCATGTAGTATGTATGTAGCATGCATGTAGTATATATGTAGTATGTATGTAGCATGTAGTATGTATGTAGCATGCATGTAGTATATATGTGGTATGTATGTAGCATGCATGTAGTATGTATGTAGTATTTTTTTTTTTTTTTTTTTTACATTTAACACATTAGCCGGATGATGGGACTACTACTGTCCCATCATTGGCTAATGTGTCAATCACTGTCATGGTAGCAGGCATTTCCAGATGGGACTTGTAGTCCCATCGGACGATGCCTGCACAGACCCCCGGACATCAGCACAGCCCCCCGGCAGGCCGGTACAGACCCCCACAGGGTGCACAGACCACCGGCAGGCCGGTACAGACCCCGGGCAGTCCACACAGCCCCCCGGGCAGTACACACAGCCCCCTGGCAGGCCGGCACAGCCCCCCGGCAGGCCGGCAGAGACCCCCGGAAGGCCCGAAATGACGGCGCATCATGATGCGCACACACCGCGCATCATGATGACGTCATTTCGGCTGTCAATCAACTTTGAACTTCCGATTCCGATGCCCGATATTGAAAAAATATCGGATGTCGGTATCGGAATTCCGATACAGCAAGTATCGGCCGATACCCGATACTTGTGGTATCGGAATGCTCAACACTAATCATAACAGGATCCCTAGCCAATCTCACATGCCGATACTTGCCCGGCCTCAAACTGCTTAGCGGCTGCGTTCTAACGAAAGCATGCAAATTCAGCTTAAAATGGCTGCTTACTGACAGCCAGCACCTGTGTGTCTTTTCAGGAGGAATAAACTTGCAAGGGAAAGCTTTGAAAAAAACTTAAAAACAAAACTTAATCGGGACCAGCGATTCCAAGGTCGGTACTTGCCAAGCCTCAAGCTACTTAGTGGCTACAATCTGATGATGGCATGCAAATTCAGCTTAAAATGGCTGTTGACAGGCAATCAGGACCTCTGCGGGTCATTTAAAGAGGAATAAGCTCAGAAGGGAAAGCTTTGAAAAAAGTAAACAAAATGTCAAAGGGACCAGGGAGTCCCCCATGCCGGTACTTGCCCGGCCTCAAGCTGCGATCTGACAAGGGCATGCAAATTAAGCTTAGAATGGCTGTTGACAGACAGTCAGCACCTCTGCGGGTGTTTTCACTCAGAAGGGAAAGCTTTGAAAAAAATAAATATAACGTCAACGAGACCAGAGATTCCCAGACAGTCAACCATGCGAGTACTTGCCCGGCCTCAAGCTGCTAAGAAGCTGCAATCTCATGGGGGCATGAAAAGTCAGCTTAGCATTGCTGTTGACAGTCATCAATTCTGCGGGTCTTTTGAAGAGGAATAAAGTCAGAAGGGAAAGCTTTGAAAGAAACAAACAAAACATCAATGGAACCAGAGATTCCCAGCCAGTCTACCATGCCAGTACTTGCCCGGCTTCAAGATGCATAGTGGCTGCGATCTGACAAGGGCATGCAAATTCAGCTTAGAATGGCTGTTGACAGACATGCAGCACCTCTGTGGGTCTTTTCAAGAGGTATAAACTCTGAAGGGAAACCTTTGAAAAAAAACAAACAAAATGTCATTGGGACCAGAGAGTCCCAGCCAGTTTCCCATGCCGGTACTTGCTCGTCTTCAAGCTGCGATCTGACGAGGGCCTGCAAATTCAACTTAGAATTACTGTTGAGACAGTCAGCACCTCTGTGGGTCTTTTCACTTCGAAGTGAAAGCTTTGAAAAAACAAACAAAGAGTCAACAGAACCAGGGATTCTCAGTCTCCCATGCCTGTAATTGCCCAGCCTCAAGTTGCTTAGCAGCTGCGATCTGACGAGTGCATGCAAATTCCGCTTAGAATGGCTATTGGCATACAGTAAGCACATCTGCGTGTCTTTTCACGAGGAATGAACTAGGAAGGGAAAGCTTTCAAAAAAACAAACAAAGCATCAATGGTAGAGGGATTCCCAGACAGACTCCCATGCCGATTCTCTCACTGCCTCAATCTCACAAGTGCATGCAAATTCTGCTTAGAATGGCTGTTGACAGATAGTCAGGACCTCTGTGGGTCTTTTCAAGAGGAATAAACTCAGAAGAGAGAGATTTGAAAAAAAATAAATGAAATGTCAACTGGACCAGCGTTTCCCAGTCAATCTCCCATGCCAGTATCTGCCTGGCTTCAAGCTGCTTAACAACTGCAATCTGATGAGGGCACGCAAATTCAGCTTAGAATGGCTGTCGACAGACAGTCAGCACTTCTACGGGTCTTTTCACTCGGAATGGAAAGCTTTGAAATTCAGCTTAGAATGGCAGTTGACAAACAGTCAGTACCTCTGTGGGTCTTTTGAAGAGTAATAAACTCGGAATGGAAAGCTTTGAAAAAACAAACAAGGTGCATGCCCTCCTCAGATCACAGCCACAAAGCAGCTTGAGGCTGGGCAAGTAACGCCTTGGGAGACTGGCTGGTAATCCCTCATAATGTTGACTTTTTTTGTTTTTTCAAAGCTTTCCATTCCAAGTTTATTCCTCTTCAAAAGACCCACAGAGGTACTGACTGCTTGTCAACTGCCATTCTAAGCTGAATTTGCATGCTCTTGTCAGATCACAGCTGCTATGCATTTTGAGGCTGGGCAAGTACTGGCATGGAAGACCGGCTGGGAATCCCTGATCCTGTAGACGTTTTGTTTGTTTTTTCAAAGCTTTCCATTCCGAGTGAAAAGACCCGTAGAGGTTCTGACTGTCTGCACCAGTACTTGCTCAGTTTCAAGGTGCTTTGGAGCTCCGATCTGTCAAGGGAACACAAATTCAGCTTAAAACAGCTGTTCATGGGCAGTTAGCATCTTTGTGGGTCATTTCAAGAGGAATAAACCCAGAAGGGAAAGCTTTGAAAAAAAACAAACACTGAGTCAACAGGACCAGTGCTTATCAGCCAGTCTCCCATGCCGGTACTTGCCCAGCCTCAAGCTGCTTAGCAGCTGCAATCTGATGAGAGCTTGCAAATTCAGCTTAGAATCGCTGTTGAAAATTAGCACCTCTTCGGGACTTAGTCAGAAGGGAAAGCTTTGAAAAAAACAATCAAACTTTCAACAAGACCAGGGATTCCCAACCAGTCTCCCACACCTGTAAAAGCCCAGCAACAAGATGCTTTGTGGCTGCATGCAAATTCAGCTTAGAACGACTGTTGACAGTCAGCACCTCTGCGGGTCTTTTCAAGAGGAATAAACTCAGAAGAGAAACCTTTGAAAAAAACAAAGTGTCAACGGGACCAGGGATTCCCAGCCAGTCTCCCTTGCCGGTAGTACTTTCTGTACCCATTGTATGTGTTCTTAATTCTATCCATGTGGTGGTCATTATGCAGCATACGGGATAATGAGGTTCCCTTATTGTATTTACTCATTCTAATATGTATAAATATTTTATGGGAGATTGAGAATTTAAAAAAAAACAATACGAATTGCTCTAAAGATTCAATATTGATCACATACTTGAAGTTCTTTAATTTGCCTTGCAAAATACTGATTCGTAAATATTTTGTTTTTTTGACTTGTTTGCAAAAAAAACTGAGATGATTGACAGGAGAATGTCTTGAACGAATTTAGGAAGTGCTACTTAAGAGATTTTTTTCTGCTGTCATCAGAATTGCCATTTTTAAAACATTTATCACAGACGCTGACATTAAGCAAATATTGGGGATGCAGTGTGATAATAGCTAAAATATTCACAGATTCTCTGATTTAGTGACATGTTCTTCTGCTTTCTTCTTGACATAGGAGACAAGTTCAGATTATTTTATAGAAATAATGGAACAGAAACAAAAATGACACTACACATCCTCAGTGACAGCTGTCAACTTAGAAAAGAACAGATTGTTTCACTGGTTGTTCTGGTAGGGAAAATATAAAAAAAAATGTAGAATACCAAAAGAATTAGAACTTATTGTATATACTGAGGAAACAGGCCTGTTGGGACTCTGGGATGTTAAGTGGCACTGTGCCAAGGTGAGGTCTGGCACCAGCACATGAAAAACAGCTGCTCCCATTGTGATGTTGGACCGTATACTTCACCCATTCTAGCCAGTGTTTGGTTTCAGCAAACCCTTTCTCCACTGCTAGAGTCTCCTCATAAGTTGGATTTGTCAATACTTTCATGTTACTGGGGGTCTGCTGGGGTTCCTTGGGTTTGTCAGTTATGTTTGCCAGCCTGAATTTTCCCGGGTAATGTACGGGAGGACGATGCTCATCTGTCGACCAGGTACTACTTAGTATATACATATATATATATATATATATATATATATATATATATATATATATACCTGCATCGTCTGGGGAGGAATTTTCAATGCTGCGTATGAGTCGGTTACATTCACCCTTGGTGTTGCACCCTCTCACAAAAGTTTGCTTTGTAAGGCACATGCGGTCAATTAGTGATTTGCCATTTCTATTTTTCCTGTCCAGGGCTGACTGAGGTTTGTAATCCCAACTCTCTCCAGTATTCCATGCAACAGCTCCCCATTAATTACAGTTGTCTCCCCAATGGTCATCCACAACACAAATATACTGGGTCCCACCTCCCAGTCTCTCCAGCAATGTGGGTGAGCAGTGCACTATATCACAGTAATCGATTTGGTATGTGATTATGTGGGCTGATGTGTCAAACCAGAAAACCATATAAGCCCCATCTTTGGTGATGTCTCCCAGATATGGTGCTCCCACCCCCAGAATTTTTATCACACAGAGAATATACAAAATCATTCTGGCTTAGGGGTATCTTCTGGTACTGGAGCCTTCTTGCAGTGCGATGCGTGAATCCAAGTGGGTCTTCCTTCTAGTTTCACAGAGGTTGGTGTCGTCAGCAGCACTTGGAAAGGACCATCAAATCTGGGATCGAGTGTTCTCCTCACAAACATCTTCACCAACACCCAGTCACCTGGCTTCAAGGAATGCCATGTTAAATAATTTGCCAAAATTTTCTGCTAACAATGTTAGGTTGTGAAGTTGGACGGAGTGCATCCGAGGGATGATATGGATGCATCCCATGATGCCGGTCCTGGAAGCAGAAGTAGCAGTGATGGCCCTAGAGGGGGAGGCACGGGACTCTGTTATGCTTAGACCCCCCCAGGCAAGAGATATCCTGGATAATGTTCTACTTATACTTGAGGAGACGCATGGGGACCCCACTGACGTAGGGGAGCTGCGCATGTGACTGTTCCACCGAGTTCAAAGAGAGGGGGAGACTGTGATGCAGTTTATTAATCCCCTGCAGGAACTCCATATGGCCATTGTTTGGAAAGATGGCATAGGCGTAGGGCCAATTGACGTGCTGCGAGACCAGCTGGTGACGGGCTTGAGTGACGTGACGATAAAGCAGATCCTGCGACAGCACATGCGGGTAAAGCCAGGCATGACTTTCTCTGAGGTCAGGAGTGAGGCGTGCATACGCAAGCAGGAGCAGGGAGTGATAGTGCCGGTAGGGAAGGTACGGAGCGGGGAGGTAGCCGCCACCACGGCTGCTGCCCCCAATGGGTGGAAGACTTGAGAAAGGAGATTAAACAGATCCGTGAAGAATTGGCTGAATCCAAGAGAACCCCTGCTGTAGAGTCCAGTCTGCTGGTGCGAAGCAGAGACCACCCCCCCAATGTGAGACTAGTGTAACCCGGCGAAAAGGATGACCCATATGTTACAACTGCGGAGAACTTGGTCATATTGCTCGGTGGTGCACTCGGCGGAGCTGAACTTTCCAGCGTCACCAGTTAAATTAGACAGCTCCAAGCTCGTGGGGCGCCGCCCGGAGCATGAAAATTTGAGGAGTATCAGAAGTCCCACCAGCCTTCTTTCCATGTGTCCCTTGGTCTGGGCCGAGATGAACGGATGAGCAATACGTTGCCTAGTAGACCCTGGCTCTCAGTTTACCACCATGCCTGAGGGATATTTCCGCCGACAGTTCACGGAGGCGATGTGGCCAGAATGGGGGCCGGTGATTAAGCTCACGGTAGCTAACCACTTACCCATCCCGGTCACAGGGGTGGTATGGATTAACATAGTGTTCTGTGGTAAGGATGTACAGTAGGGAGAAGAGGAGTAGTGCTGGTGGATGGAAAAGCAGCCAAAGACCATACCGTAACCTTGGACATGAACGTGTTTAAAGACTTTGGGAGTCTTCTCATCAACGAGTCCCCAGACCAGTTACTGCGACAGTGGAGCGTCCATACCCCCTAAAAGGAGGGTCTTCCAACAACTGATATGGACAGCTCAAGCCCAGGAAACATACTGTGATGGAAATCCCTCTGGAGGGTTTCGAAGTGCAAGTTGAACCTAGCAAGGCCAATCAGCTACCATCAGGAATATTAGTTGCACGGACACTGGCTACGGTGTGGAATTTTCCTTGTGCGATGTGTAAATTTGGGGGATAATGACGTGACCTTGCCCCCAGGAGTGAAGTAGCCCACATCCTAGGCATGCCCTATGAATTAGTTCCATCTGAAACAGTACAGTTGACTGTGAAGCCAGAAGATCCATGGATGGTGACTGTAGATGCTAGGTTGCTGAAGGAGGGATGACGAATACTGGAACACATACGGGCAGAACTCTCAGAGCTGACCCCCCAACAGGTTTCCCAGGTGGTGTCCCTGTTAGAAAAATACCAGGATGTGTTTGCAAAACATGAGGACGATTTTGGGCGCACCACCTCAATAACACACGAGATAGGCGCCGCATCCCCGGAGGGTAATAGAGAGCGATACCATCAGATACCCCCACAGATGTACCAGAAAGTGAAGGGGATGCTGTCACAAATGTTGAAGAAGGGGGTAATACCAGAGAGCCAGAGTCTGTTGGACGCCCCCTTTGTCCTGGTGCAGAAGGAAGATGGGAATTTACTCTTCTATGTGGACTACCGTCTGCTCAACGCCTGTACAGTGCGGGATTCGTATCCATTGCCGAGAATAGAGGAGTCCCTGTCCAAATTAGGAAATTCCAGATACTTTTCTACACTAGACCTGGCCAGCGGTTATTGGCAGGTACCAATATCCAAACAAGACCGAGCTAAGACAGCTTTCATTCTTCTGATGGGATTATATGAGTTCGACCACATGCCATTCAGTCTGGCCAATGCCCCAAGATCGTTTCAACATCTCATGGAAAGATGATTAGGGGACTTGAACATGGAAGCTACCCTGATCTATCTGGACGACATCATCGTCTTTGCCCCCACATTCGAAGAACATGTACGGAGGCTGGAGCAGGTTCTGAGTCGGCCACAAAAGCATGGGCTGGAAGTAAAGCCTCAACAGTGTCATCTTTTCCTTACTCAGAGTATTTAGGACACATTATCCGAAACAAAGAAGTGAGGCCCTCTCTAGAAAAGATTGCCATGGTGCAGGAGTGGCCTACCCCGACAACCGTGAAGGATGTACCCGCATTCCTGGGACTCACAGGATATTTCCGACACTTCATAAAAGACTTTACACACACATCACAAATCCCCTTCTCGAGCTGCTGAAAGGGGTGCCCTCCAGTGCTAAAAGCAGGAACGTGCAGTGGGGAGAGTGCCAGGAAGAAGCGTTTCTAGCCTTGAAGAAGGCTTTGACGGAGGCCCCTGTACTAGCCTACGCTCACTTCACTCAACCGTTCATCTTGCATACTGATGGGAGTATGCATGGGCTTGGAGCAGTACTGTCGCAGATACAGGATGGGAAAGAACGTGCCATAGCGTACGCAAGTCGGTCTTTGCATGACTCCGAGAAGAACCCAGATAACAACAGTTCCTTCAAGCTGGAGTTGTTGGCGCTGGTATGGGTAACGATGGAGAAATTTGCAGAATACCTGGCAGGCTCTGAAGTTCACATGCGAACGGATAACAATCTGTTAGCCCATCTGGAGAAAGCAAAGCTCGGGGTGCTAGAACAACTCTGGGTAGCTCGGATGGCAAAATTTTGGTACAAGATCACTTAAAAGAGGAGCAGAGAATACTCATGTTGATGCCCTTTCCCAAGTAAACTACCGTAGGCCTGCGCCTAATCGGGACGAAGAGCTGGAGGCTGTGGAAGTCTCAGAATTTGGAGGAAATGCCAGGACAGTGGCAGCTGCGTGGGAGACAGAACTGGAGGAGACTCTTAGAAGTTTAATGGAACAGCCCCGTTATGAGTGGTTCCGAGTGCAGCAGGAGGATCAGGAAATAGCCCGGTTAAGACGGTGGGTTGCATCTAAACAGATGCCCAGCCATCATGAAAGGAGCATGGCATCACCTGAAATGCTGTGAATGTTACGGCAATGGGAAAGGCTTCAGCTGAGGGACGGCATCCTTGATTGGAAGATCTACAGTCAGAACTCAGCATCACCTGGCAGAGAGTGATTCTCTCATCCTTGGTGTTCCTGGTGGATACAGAGGCTCATGAGAAAGGAGCCCACTTTGGCCCTGAAAAAAACTACCAATGGCTGCAGCACCTGTTTTATCATCCAAGTCTGAGAAGTGTAGTGGAAAAAGTCTGTCAGCAGTGCCGGAGCTGTGAACTGGCCAAACCACCTGAACAGCAGGCTCCCACGCAGACTGTGATGTCATCCGGCCCTCTAGAACTGCTGATGATAGACTATCTGACGATCAGGCCAGCGCATCAAGGCTACGAACACTGCTTGGTGATGGTGGACCACTTTACATAGTTTGCCGTCGTGACTCCAACACGGGATCAGACTGCTGAGTCTGCTGCTCATGCCATCTTCAAGCACTTCATCCAGGTGTATGGGTGTCCTAAGCACATCCACTCCGATTAGGGAGCCTGTTTTCTTGGAAGCGTGATGGAAGAATTGCACCAGCTGTATAAGATCGGGAAATCTCGGACAACACCTTATCATCCACAGGGGAATGAAGCTTGTGAGAGATTTAACCGTACCCTGATCCAAATGCTAAGAACCCTGGAGGAGGAGAAGAAGGCACGATGGCTTGAATACGTCCTTGAGTTGGTATGGGTGTACAACAACTGTAAGCACAGCACCACCGGCTTCACACCCTACTCTCTGCTCTTCAGATGGCCAGGAAAAGAGATGACTGAATTGGAGTTAGAGCCCGAGGAGGACTACCCACGGATGGGGGTGTACTCCTGGGTTAGAGAACATCATCATCAGCTAGAGATTCTCTATCGACTGGTACGGACCATGCTCAGGAGCGGAAACATCCTCAAGTCACTCCTCTACAGGGAACAGCTGTACGGGCCAGGGACCGAGTTTTAGTGAGAGAAAAGTGCACTCATAATAAACTAGAGTACCGTTGGGAGAAGGGCCCATACAAGGTGAAATGTTGAGTCAATGCCAAAGGCCCTGTCTATGAGGTCCAGCCAGAAACAAAAGAGGGTGCCCCCACTCATATGCTGCACCGAAATATGCTACTACCATGCTTGTCTCAGGATCCTGAACGAGAACAAGAAGTACCTGCTGCCCCACAGGCAGCCCCATTGACTGACGTTGATTTTGAAGACGAGAAAGACTCTCAAGTTCCCCCAAGAGACACAGAAGAGAGGCTGGTGCCTGAAACTGCCAACCCAGAGGGAGAGACTCAGGTCACTGTTCCTCCCATAACAGCTAACACATCTGGTCCTTCTGATTTGCGATGCTCTGAGCGGTCAACAGCCGGTGTACCTGCCGTTTGATATAACCAGGACCAATTTGTCTGGCAACAAATTGTTCAGGGATTGTAAGACTGTCAACGGGGACTACAGAAAATCTCGCCCGTGGAATGGTGAGCAAAAAGAGAGGAGGAATGTAAGTGGGTGAAGAGGAAGAAGAGCTCAAAGCTTGTTACCTCTCCTGTTCCATATCCGGATCCACCTAGCTAGACAGCAGGGTTGCCGGGGGAAGACTTTCTGACTTGGACCGACCGGACCATGTGACTGTTGGGGGCGGTGACCGAAAAGAGGGGGCTGTGGACAGAAAATGGCACGACGTCAGGGCGAAAAAGCAGAGCGCACAGGACAGAGAGCAGTCTGCTACACCGCACTCCTGGGGAGAGAGTGTCCGCTAGAGTTGAGCGACTTTTGGTTTTTTAGGGTCGCGTTTCGTTTCGTGAAACCCGACTTTTCCAAAAGTCGGGTCGAGCAAGATCGTCCGATTATAGGGAAAAGTCGGAGTCGTCCCAAAACACGAAACCCAATGTAAGTCAATGGGGAATAAAAGTCGGCAGTGAGAGGAGGACAGGAAACACACCTACAGTGCCCATTTGAATGCCAAAAGCATCAATTCTTCTTACTTAAGCTTGTCAACCTTAATTAACTTCATAATACAATTTACGCACTGAAAAATGGGGGTTATTTGGCTAAAGTTGTGGGGGGGGAGGGCTGGCTGCAGGTTTTCATGTGCCCTGGGCGAAAGAGCGCCCCTTTAACACATGCCACAACTCATCATGCTCCGATACGGCAGAGAAATAGCGGTATAGTACAATGAAAAATACTTCACTTTTTACATCTCATGACGAGGCCCATCTATTTCTCCATACAGAATCATTGGTCCCATATAATGTTTGAAACAGTATATGATGAGCTCCACATAATGCTACAGTATATGTTGGTCCCCATGGATGAAGCTCCACTGTCTTATGGGCCCAAATAATGCTCCAAACATAATGGGCCCCATTTCTAATGCTCTAGTGTATAATGGGCCCTGTAAATGCTGCTCCAGTGTCTGATGTCCACCTTTGGAATGTTCCAGTGTATGGTGGGCCCCATCTATCATTCTCCAGAGTATAGTGCTCCCCAAAAATTGCTGTCCCAACATTGAAAACAATCAAATAAGTCTCCTCGCTAGGGAATCCCTGTACTAGTCTAGACTCCTCGTCGTCCCCATCTTCCATCTCACTGCACAGTATTTCAACTTTGCAAGTGCTGTGATCCTTGGCAAGCAGGGGGGGCCCACTCGTTGGCGATGGCACTGGCACAGGGCCCCTGATAGTACGGTGGTGTGTCTGAAGGCGGGTGGGCCGAACCTGCACTTTCATCTGCAGCTTCCTCTTTGTCACCGTGTAAGATGGAACTGTATATGGGAAGGGTAACCTGAGTTTCATCAGGGTCAGATTCAGGCCGGGTAGCGTGCGAGGGTAATGTAGTGGTCTGGGTCAATGTACCAGCAGATTCATCGAGCAGTGGCTGGGCATCAGTGCACTTGTGTCGCCCCCAGGAGTACGGTCGCCACAGTGGCATTACCTTCTTCCTAGGGAGTGTGATGTCATGCTTGGGAGCAACAAAGGATCTCTCTAGCAGGTTAACTGATTGGGCGGCGTTATTCCCACGAGTCATGACCCTCCAAACAGCGTTCATGAAGGCAAAGTGTTTGTTTTACGTGGGCAGTATTGTTGCAAAGCTGAACCTTAAAGGAATGTCCAGAAGGGCACCACCAGGAGTGGAGCCTACGGTTAAATTCGACTCCACCTGGGAAACCTCAACCATGCCAGCTACAGAACAGATGCACACATTGCAAGCTTAATTCCGTTAACGAACGAGACTCCGTCATGCCCCGCGGTCCGAGTCTGGCTTACTAGAGGGACACGTGAGGCTCTGGCACATGAGATTGGCCAATAACTGGTGTGTCATGCCCTTACATGTCCGTGGCTGCATGTGCGCTACACTGAAAAGGCCAGCGTTTGTCGCTTACAGGTGCAGATAACCCGCTGAACAACGTTATTGATGGGGATCACTGATTACAATTATTACCCGCGAACAATGATTTCCCAGTAAGTGCAGGTCAACCGCAGTTCTGGAAATAGGCCTAACCGTCATTCCTGAAAAAATGAAAAACTTATGTGTGCAAACCACAGGTGCTGTAGCTTGCTTAACAGCTCGCCAGCCGTTCTCACGCCTAGTATGGATTACACGTGATTGCACAAAGGTGAGAAAGGGTACCGTATCCCCGGATAACATGTATGGATAGCGTACACATTCAAAATATATGTCTCAGGAGGCAGGCTCAGACGGTGTTAGGCCCAGTATGGATTGCACGTGATTGCACAAAGGTTAGAAAGGGTACCGTATCCCCAGATAACATGTATGGATAGCGTACACATTCAAAATATATGTCTCAGGAGGCAGGCTCAGACGGTGTTAGGCCCAGTATGGATTGCACGTGATTGCACAAAGGTTAGAAAGGGTACTGTTTCCCCGGATAACATGTATGGATAGCGTACACATTCAAAATATATGTCTCAGGAGGCATGCTCAGACGGTGTTAGGCCCAGTATGGATTGCACGTGATTGCACAAAGGTTAGAAAGGGTACCGTATCCCCAGATAACATGTATGGATAGCGTACACATTCAAAATATTTGTCTCAGGAGGCAGGCTCAGACGGTGTTAGGCCCAGTATGGATTGCACGTGATTGCACAAAGGTTAGAAAGGGTACCGTATCCCCGGATAACATGTATGGATAGCGTACACATTCAAAATATATGTCTCAGGAGGCAGGCTCAGACGGTGTTAGGCCCAGTATGGATTGCACGTGATTGCACAAAGGTTAGAAAGGGTACCGTATCCCCAGATAACATGTATGGATAGCGTACACATTCAAAATATATGTCTCAGGAGGCAGGCTCAGACGGTGTTAGGCCCAGTATGGATTGCACGTGATTGCACAAAGGTTAGAAAGGGTACTGTTTCCCCGGATAACATGTATGGATAGCGTACACATTCAAAATATATGTCTCAGGAGGCATGCTCAGACGGTGTTAGGCCCAGTATGGATTGCACGTGATTGCACAAAGGTTAGAAAGGGTACCGTATCCCCAGATAACATGTATGGATAGCGTACACATTCAAAATATTTGTCTCAGGAGGCAGGCTCAGACGGTGTTAGGCCCAGTATGGATTGCACGTGATTGCACAAAGGTTAGAAAGGGTACCGTATCCCCGGATAACATGTATGGATAGCGTACACATTCAAAATATATGTCTCAGGAGGCAGGCTCAGACGGTGTTAGGCCCAGTATGGATTGCACGTGATTGCACAAAGGTTAGAAAGGGTACCGTATCCCCAGATAACATGTATGGATAGCGTACACATTCAAAATATATGTCTCAGGAGGCAGGCTCAGACGGTGTTAGGCCCAGTATGGATTGCACGTGATTGCACAAAGGTTAGAAAGGGTACCGTATCCCCAGATAACATGTATGGATAGCGTACACATTCAAAATATATGTCTCAGGAGGCAGGCTCAGACGGTGTTAGGCCCAGTATGGATTGCACGTGATTGCACAAAGGTTAGAAAGGGTACCGTATCCCCGGATAACATGTATGGATAGCGTACACATTCAAAATATATGTCTCAGGAGGCAGGCTCAGACGGTGTTAGGCCCAGTATGGATTGCACGTGATTGCACAAAGGTTAGAAAGGGTACCGTATCCCCGGATAACATGTATGGATAGCGTACACATTCAAAATATATGTCTCAGGAGGCAGGCTCAGACGGTGTTAGGCCCAGTATGGATTGCACGTGATTGCACAAAGGTTAGAAAGGGTACCGTATCCCCGGATAACATGTATGGATAGCGTACACATTCAAAATATATGTCTCAGGAGGCAGGCTCAGACGGTGTTAGGCCCAGTATGGATTGCACGTGATTGCACAAAGGTTAGAAAGGGTACTGTTTCCCCGGATAACATGTATGGATAGCGTACACATTCAAAATATATGTCTCAGGAGGCAGGCTCAGACGGTGTTAGGCCCAGTATGGATTGCACGTGATTGCACAAAGGTTAGAAAGGGTACCGTATCCCCAGATAACATGTATGGATAGCGTACACATTCAAAATATATGTCTCAGGAGGCAGGCTCAGACCGTGTTAGGCCCAGTATGGATTGCACGTGATTGCACAAAGGTTAGAAAGGGTACCGTATCCCCGGATAACATGTATGGATAGCGTACACATTCAAAATATATGTCTCAGGAGGCAGGCTCAGATGGTGTTAGGCCCAGTATGGATTGCACGTGATTTCACAAAGGTTAGAAAGGGTACTGTTTCCCCGGATAACATGTATGGATAGCGTACACATTCAAAATATATGTCTCAGGAGGCAGGCTCAGACGGTGTTAGGCCCAGTATGGATTGCACGTGATTGCACAAAGGTTAGAAAGGGTACCGTATCCCCGGATAACATGTATGGATAGCGTACACATTCAAAATATATGTCTCAGGAGGCAGGCTCAGACGGTGTTAGGCCCAGTATGGATTGCACGTGATTGCACAAAGGTTAGAAAGGGTACCGTATCCCCAGATAACATGTATGGATAGCGTACACATTCAAAATATATGTCTCAGGAGGCAGGCTCAGACGGTGTTAGGCCCAGTATGGATTGCACGTGATTGCACAAAGGTTAGAAAGGGTACCGTTTCCCCGGATAACATGTATGGATAGCGTACACATTCAAAATATATGTCTATACATCAGGAGGCAGGCTCAGACGGTGTCAGGCACAGTATGGATTTGACGGCCGAGATTACACAGCGGAGGAGCAGGGAGAGGTAAAGATTGCAAATGCTGGGGCCCTGCCCAAGCAAGGGGGGCCCACTCGTGGGCGTCGGTACTGGCACTGGGCCCCTCATAGTACAGCGGTGTGTCTGACAGCGGGTGTGCACCACCACCGTCAGAGACACTTGATTGCACTATGAGGGACCCTGTGCCAGTGCCCGCGCCCAAGAGTCGGCCTACCCACCTGTCCAGGGCAACGGCACTCGCACGGTGTCTTGCGCTAGGTGGTGACCCCGGCCATGGGGGGGGAGGCAGCACAGTTAGGGAGTTTTAGAAAGTGGCATATGTTGATGTTGGACATTCAGCTGATGCAAAAGGCGAAATAGGTGAAGTCCCAGGAAGAGGTGGACCAAAGCAAGCCATTTTTCTGTCACCCTATGTGTCATCAGGGGAAGGTGGGACAAAATCCTTGGAAACCCATGCATGGTTCATTTTAATGAAGGTTAGATCATCCACATTTTGGGTTGACAGACGGGTCCTTTTTTCTGTCAGGATTGATCCAGCTGCACTGAAGACTCTTTCCGATAGCACACTTGCAGCTGGGCAATCGAGCTCCTGTAAGGCATATTGGGCCAATTCAGGCCAGGTGTCCAGTTTAGCGGCCCAATAGTCAAAGGGGAATGACCTGTGTGGGAGAACATCGATATGGGAGGAAAAGTAGTTTGTAACCATAGTTGACAACTGCTGTCTCCTGTCACTTTCCATCGATGCAGTATTACCAGTTGTGTGAGCGGTATTTGAAAAATCAGTCCACAACATTGTCATGAAACCCCTGTCTCCAACGCCACTTCTGCTGTGTGCACCACGAACACCTATGCCAAGCTGCCCCTGGCCCGTACGGCTCGTGTGAGAACCATCACCGCTGCTGTGTGCTGGGAATGCCTCAAGCAACCGATTTACCAGAGTTGCTTGTTTATTAGCCAATATTAGGTCAAGGTTCTCCTGTGGCATGATGTTTTGTAATTTGCCTTTATAGCGTGGATCCAGGATGCTGGCCAACCAGTAGTCGTCATCGTTCATCATTTTGGCAATGCGGGGGTCCCTTTTTAGGATCTGCAAGGCATAATCTGACATGTGGGCCAATGTTCCCGGTGTCAATGATACACTGCGAGTGCTGGTTGGAGGAGCACTTTCTGGCAAATCCACATCCCTCCAGTCACGCACAAACCCTGTACCAGACCTTGCCACGCCAACATTTTCACTTGCCCCACGAGATGCATCCTCCTCCCCTAAGTAATCATCCCCATCATCATCCTCCTCCTCCTCTTCTTCCTCCACCTCGTCCAGGAGAGGTCCCTGAGCAGACAATGGCTGAATGTCATCAAGGATTCCCTCCTCCTCTTCTGCCTGACTGACTGTGCTAACCGGTGGGCTTACAGTGGGGGAAACAATGTAGCGTTGCTGACTACCTTCGTTGTGATCAGTTGCACATGTGGCACTTGAGGTTTGGTGTTGTGTCCACGCTTGCAAGTGCATGCTGGTTAAATGTCTAAGCATGCAACTGGTATTCAAATTTTTCAGATTTTTCCCTCGGCTAAAGGTCTTTGCGCACTTCTTACAGATAACCTTGGCCTGATCATGAGGATTTTGTTCAAAAAAGTGCCACACTGCACTCTTCCTACTTTGGCAGACATTTTGCGGCCTAGCACGCTGTGATCTTTTGACCCTCTGGACAAGCTGTCCAGCAACTCTTTTGATGTTTGGAACCTGTCTTTGGAGTGCTCCGGGCCTGCCAGATAACAGCTGTTGCGATGTCGATGTCTGCTGTGGATGCTCCTCATCTGAGCTATTGGAAGCAGCACCCTCTTCCCCCAATGGATGCCAATCTGGGTCAACAACTGGGTCATCCATCACCTCCTCTTCTATGTCATGTGCACCTTCCTCTGTGTCACCGTGCATGGTGGTATAGTGTGCGGGAAGGGGCACCTGAGTCTCATCAGGGTCAGAATCTGGCTCTGTACACTGCGAGGACAATGTAGTGCTCTGAGTGAATGTACCAGCAGAATCATCCATCAGTGGCTGTGCATCAGTGCACTCCATGTCAGATTCATCTTGGCCTGGGTAATTCACCATTTCACTTGATAATCCAGGCATGGTATGTGAAAACAGCTCCATGGAGTAATCAGTAGTATGGCCTGCGTCATCCTTCAATCTTGGTTGGGGTGAAGGACACAAGGAAAGGTGTGGTTCATGAACATGAGCCTCCAATGACGACTCAGTGCTTTTACTTTTTACAACTGAAGAAGAGGAGGCGATAGAGCTGGAGGCTGAGTCAGCAATGTAAGACAAAACTTTTTCCTGATGCTCTGGCTTTAAAAGCGGTTTGCCAACTCCTAGAAAACTAAGCGTTCGAGGCCTTATGTAGCCAGACGATGACGCAGGCTCAACACCTCCTGCATTCGGTCCTATTTTGCTCTTGCCACTACCATCAGATCCACCACCAACACCATCATTACCAGCTGCCAACCCCCGCCCAATTCCACGGCCTCTTCCACCAGCCTTCCTCATTTTTGGTAGAAATGTACACAAAATCCAACAAACTATATAGTAATGTAAAACAAGGTACAAGGTGTCTATAGGACAGGGGAGATTTTGAATTTCTGCAGACACTTGTGGACACTGGACACTTTTGGATTGTGTGAGGCCCACTGATATCTGAGCGCTATGTGACAGGCTCGATGGCACAGCTGTGACCAAAGTGACTAGAGGATAAGGGAGATTTTGAATCTCTGCACACACTTTTGGACACTGGACACTTTTGGATTGTGTGAGGCCCAATGAATATCTGAGTGCTATGTGACAGGCTCGATGGCACAGCTGTGACCAAAGTGACTAGAGGATAAGGGAGATTTTGAATCTCTGCACACACTTTTGGACACTGGACACTTTTGGATTGTGTGAGGCCCAATGAATATCTGAGCGCTATGTGACAGGCTCGATGGCACAGCTGTGACAAAAGTGACTAGAGGATAAGGGAGATTTTGAACCTCTGCACACACTTTTGGACACTGGACACTTTTGGATTGTGTGAGGCCCAATGAATATCTGAGCGCTATGTGACAGGCTCGATGGCACAGCTGTGACAAAAGTGACTAGAGGATAAGGGAGATTTTGAATCTCTGCACACACTTTTGGACACTGGACACTTTTGGATTGTGTGAGGCCCAATGAATATCTGAGCGCTATGTGACAGGCTCGATGGCACAGCTGTGACCAAAGTGACTAGAGGATAAGGGAGATTTTGAATCTCTGCACACACTTTTGGACACTGGACACTTTTGGATTGTGTGAGGCCCAATGAATATCTGAGCGCTATGTGACAGGCTCGATGGCACAGCTGTGACAAAAGTGACTAGAGGATAAGGGAGATTTTGAATCTCTGCACACACTTTTGGACACTGGACACTTTTGGATTGTGTGAGGCCCAATGAATATCTGAGCGCTATGTGACAGGCTCGATGGCACAGCTGTGACAAAAGTGACTAGAGGATAAGGGAGATTTTGAATCTCTGCACACACTTTTGGACACTGGACACTTTTGGATTGTGTGAGGCCCAATGAATATCTGAGCACTATGTGACAGGCTCGATGGCACAGCTGTGACAAAAGTGACTAGAGGATAAGGGAGATTTTGAATCTCTGCACACACTTTTGGACACTGGACACTTTTGGATTGTGTGAGGCCCAATGAATATCTGAGCGCTATGTGACAGGCTCGATGGCACAGCTGTGACAAAAGTGACTAGAGGATAAGGGAGATTTTGAATCTCTGCACACACTTTTGGACACTGGACACTTTTGGATTGTGTGAGGCCCAATGAATATCTGAGCGCTATGTGACAGGCTCGATGGCACAGCTGTGACCAAAGTGGCTAGAGGATAAGGGAGATTTTGAATCTCTCCACACACTTTTGGACACTGGACACTTTTGGATTGTGTGAGGCCCAATAAATATCTGAGCGCTATGTGACAGGCTCGATGGCACAGCTGTGACCAAAGTGACTAGAGGATAAGGGAGATTTTGAATCTCTGCACACACTTTTGGACACTGGACACTTTTGGATTGTGTGAGGCCCAATGAATATCTGAGCGCTATGTGACAGGCTCGATGGCACAGCTGTGACAAAAGTGACTAGATGATACGGGAGATTTTGAATCTCTGCACACACTTTTGGACACTGGACACTTTTGGATTGTGTGAGGCCCAATGAATATCTGAGCGCTATGTGACAGGCTCGATGGCACAGCTGTGACAAAAGTGACTAGAGGATAAGGGAGATTTTGAATCTCTGCACACACTTTTGGACACTGGACACTTTTGGATTGTGTGAGGCCCAATGAATATCTGAGCGCTATGTGACAGGCTCGATGGCACAGCTGTGACCAAAGTGACTAGAGGATAAGGGAGATTTTGAATCTCTGCACACACTTTTGGACACTGGACACTTTTGGATTGTGTGAGGCCCAATGAATATCTGAGCGCTATGTGACAGGCTCGATGGCACAGCTGTGACAAAAGTGACTAGAGGATAAGGGAGATTTTGAATCTCTGCACACACTTTTGGGCACTGGACACTTTTGGATTGTGTGAGGCCCAATGAATATCTGAGCGCTATGTGACAGGCTCGATGGCACAGCTGTGACAAAAGTGACTAGAGGATAAGGGAGATTTTGAATCTCTGCACACACTTTTGGACACTGGACACTTTTGGATTGTGTGAGGCCCAATGAATATCTGAGCGCTATGTGACAGGCTCGATGGCACAGCTGTGACAAAAGTGACTAGAGGATAAGGGAGATTTTGAATCTCTGCACACACTTTTGGACACTGGACACTTTTGGATTGTGTGAGGCTCAATGAATATCTGAGCGCTATGTGACAGGCTCGATGGCACAGCTGTGACAAAAGTGACTAGAGGATAAGGGAGATTTTGAATCTCTGCACACACTTTTGGACACTGGACACTTTTGGATTGTGTGAGGCCCAATGAATATCTGAGCGCTATGTGACAGGCTCGATGGCACAGCTGTGACAAAAGTAACTAGAGGATAAGGGAGATTTTGAATCTCTGCAAACACTTTTGGACACTGGACACTTTTGGATTGTGTGAGGCCCAATGAATATCTGAGCGCTATGTGACAGGCTCGATGGCACAGCTGTGACAAAAGTGACTAGAGGATAAGGGAGATTTTGAATCTCTGCACACACTTTTGGACACTGGACACTTTTGGATTGTGTGAGGCCCAATGAATATCTGAGCGCTATGTGACAGGCTCGATGGCACAGCTGTGACCAAAGTGGCTAGAGGATAAGGGAGATTTTGAATCTCTCCATACACTTTTGGACACTGGACACTTTTGGATTGTGTGAGGCCCAATAAATATCTGAGCGCTATGTGACAGGCTCGATGGCACAGCTGTGACCAAAGTGACTAGAGGATAAGGGAGATTTTGAATCTCTGCACACACTTTTGGACACTGGACACTTTTGGATTGTGTGAGGCCCAATGAATATCTGAGCGCTATGTGACAGGCTCGATGGCACAGCTGTGACAAAAGTGACTAGAGGATACGGGAGATTTTGAATCTCTGCACACACTTTTGGACACTGGACACTTTTGGATTGTGTGAGGCCCAATGAATATCTGAGCGCTATGTGACAGGCTCGATGGCACAGCTGTGACAAAAGTGACTAGAGGATAAGGGAGATTTTGAATCTCTGCACACACTTTTGGACACTGGACACTTTTGGATTGTGTGAGGCCCAATGAATATCTGAGCGCTATGTGACAGGCTCGATGGCACAGCTGTGACCAAAGTGACTAGAGGATAAGGGAGATTTTGAATCTCTGCACACACTTTTGGACACTGGACACTTTTGGATTGTGTGAGGCCCAATGAATATCTGAGCGCTATGTGACAGGCTCGATGGCACAGCTGTGACAAAAGTGACTAGAGGATAAGGGAGATTTTGAATCTCTGCACACACTTTTGGGCACTGGACACTTTTGGATTGTGTGAGGCCCAATGAATATCTGAGCGCTATGTGACAGGCTCGATGGCACAGCTGTGACAAAAGTGACTAGAGGATAAGGGAGATTTTGAATCTCTGCACACACTTTTGGACACTGGACACTTTTGGATTGTGTGAGGCCCAATGAATATCTGAGCACTATGTGACAGGCTCGATGGCACAGCTGTGACAAAAGTGACTAGAGGATAAGGGAGATTTTGAATCTCTGCACACACTTTTGGACACTGGACACTTTTGGATTGTGTGAGGCTCAATGAATATCTGAGCGCTATGTGACAGGCTCGATGGCACAGCTGTGACAAAAGTGACTAGAGGATAAGGGAGATTTTGAATCTCTGCACACACTTTTGGACACTGGACACTTTTGGATTGTGAGGCCCAATGAATATCTGAGCGCTATGTGACAGGCTCGATGGCACAGCTGTGACAAAAGTAACTAGAGGATAAGGGAGATTTTGAATCTCTGCACACACTTTTGGACACTGGACACTTTTGGATTGTGTGAGGCCCAATGAATATCTGAGCGCTATGTGACAGGCTCGATGGCACAGCTGTGACAAAAGTGACTAGAGGATAAGGGAGATTTTGAATCTCTGCACACACTTTTGGACACTGGACACTTTTGGATTGTGTGAGGCCCAATGAATATCTGAGCGCTATGTGACAGGCTCGATGGCACAGCTGTGACAAAAGTGACTAGAGGATAAGGGAGATTGGATTGCTTTTAAAAAAGCAGTTTGCAGAGCAGTGGGTAAACAGCAATGCCAGCCTGTCAGGAAGCCTTAAAAGGCAGCCCAACAACCAACACCACTGATACACCATAATATAGCCTCCCCTTGCACTGCACACACAGTGACTGGTGTGTTGTGCAGGCCAAATTGCTAGCAGCAGAATCAGTTTTTTTTTCTTCTCAGCAGGACAAAAAAAAAAATTGGGATTGCTTTTAAAAAAGCAGTTTGCGGAGCAGTGGGTAAACAGCAATGCAGGAATGTCAGGAAGCCTTAGAAGGCAGCCCAACAACCAACACCACTGATACACCACTATATAGCCTCCCCTTGCACTGCACACACAGTGACTGGTGTGTTGTGCAGGCCAAATCGCTAGCAGCAGAAGCAGTTTTTTTGTCTTCTTCCCTGCCTAACGCTCTCCCTACAGAATCAGCAGCAACCTCTCCCTATACTGAGATCGGCAGAAGTAAGATGGCGGTCGGCGTGCACGCCCTTTTATACCCCCTGTGACGCCCACCAAAGCAAGCCAATCACTTGCATGCCCTTCTGAAAGAGGGTGGTGACCCCTACCTATGTCATCACGTTGCCCACAGTGTCCGTGGATCCTGATTGGCTGAAAAAGAGCGCAAAACAAACTTTTGAAACGCGACTTTGGCGCGTAAGTCGCCGACCTCGTGGCCGACCTCATCCTAGGGTCGGGTTTCGTTTCATGAAACCCGACTTTGCCAAAAGTCGGCGACTTTTGAAATTTTTCGACCCGTTTTGCTCAACTCTAGTGTCCGCCGTCTGAGGACTGAGTCTGAAGGACAATGCGTTGTGAGCATCGTATGTGAGTACGTGGACCCGGTGGCCTCTGTGACCAGAGGAGACTCCCCCCCTGACAGTACAGAGACACTCACACGAGCACGCAGTCCCGGGGAGCACAGTAACAAGCAAGAGCCCCTCAGTATGGTAAAGAGACTTAGCTCCTGCGGTGAGACAGGCGGGGTATTATACAGAGACTCAGAGCAGGGAGACCCAGCTCCCTGCTTTAACCCCTGGAGGTCCCAACTTCATCTTGAGCAGAGACTTTAGAGACTGTATGCACCACTGTTGCCAGTGCAGAAGTGGGAGAAGTAGACTCTTCAATCAAGCTTTCCCCCCGGACTGATAAGTTATAATTATCTGAGTTTAAGCATTTAAACGCCGCATTACCGTTTTATTGCTTCCTTTGCCTCCATTATTCTGCTTATTGTTTTACTCTGTCTCATTTAATCCCCTACTGCTCCTCCCTGCGTGGAGTGAAAATTCCCTTTAAATAAACCTTTAACTCTTGATCTGTCTCGGATCCGTGTCGACATCCTCCATACCTGCAGGTTATTACAAGGGTTTCATGAAAGATTCATGGATGATGTGAAACAGCCATGGGCCATGTGTGTATTCCTTTATACTCGCTGTCTAGTGCTGCAACTGAGTTTTCTTATTAGAACATGTAAGTCCTCAAAATGACTTCATATTAACTTCATATTAACCCCTAATTGACCGATCACTAAACCATAGTGCCTGTTATTACCCTATTAATGGACTTGAAAGGCTTTCCTTACCTACATACATTAATGCAACAGAAGGATGGCCTTCTGGGTGTAAACTGTAAATATGAGTGTTTTCTCTAGACCACTAAGTTTTTAATAATCTATGTGTCTGTAATATGGTGGGTGGCAGGGTGGTATCCATGGATGATATACTCATCTTCCATTCCCTGTCATTCTATATGAAAATGAGAGACCTGTGTCTCCTCTGTCTCCAAATAGCCCCTCCCATTCTGGGCTAGTGCCAACTTTTAGCTCTTTCTACACTGAACTAAGTGAATTCAGATTACTAAACAGACAAAATCGCGTTTAAAACTGTGCAATGCATTATATAAAAAATTGTATCTTCAAGGGGCGTATGGGCAGAACCTCCAGTCCCTTACATCTTCCAGGTACTTCTCCCAAAAAAAGGAAATAAATAAGTAAAACAAAACAATAACAAATCAACATTTTGTAAGGGGGTCAGGGCCTAGCCCTGTAGAAGTGTATATTTTCTGTATTCCTGACATGTCTGTGTGCAGTATGTATGTCATGTGTATGTGTGTTTGCGGCCACATGACATTAGCTTGCTAGATAAGTGTAGTGTGGGTAAAAGGACACTAGATGGGAGCACTGAGCACGTTAGGTTGGGGCCATGCTGGAGGGCATTAGAGAGTTAAGAGAGAAGAGTGGTTAGCTAGTACTAGAGGAGACAGCTTTCCTGTTTGAGCTCAGTGTAGCCGGGGGTAGCCTTAAGGTACCAAATTGGAGGCAGAATATTAGAACAGAGAAGTGGAGAAGTGTTCCTACAGCAGCAGCCGTGGAAGAAGTCAGCTTGAGTCAGAATGCTGTTGAGCCAGGGATGAGAATAGTGGAGTCCCTGTGGAAAGGACAGCTGGAGTCTGGAAGCTGTTAAGGCAGGGTGTACAGAGAGTCTCTGTGGAGTGGACAGCAAGTGTGTGGAACGGAAGTGACACTGAAGCCAGTCTGTGAAACCAGCCAGTGTCTGGAAGCGGTCAAGCCAGCGAGGTCAGTGAGTGAGTCCCTGTGGAAGTGACAGTGAGAGTACTGGAGCTGTTCCAAAAGTCAAGTGAGCTACAAGCCAAGTACACGTACAGGAGCAACAGTGCCGTAAAGGGGTGAACTATAACGGAGTAGACAGGTACTTTTGTGGGCTGAAGTTGGTCGCAGGAAGAGGGGTCTAAGTGCCGTGTTCACCGTGTTCCATGTTCTGTGTTCAGTTGCTTGTGTGGTCCACCCGTGTGTAACTGAAGATGAAGTAGTGTGCTGCTGTAGAAGACGATGTACTGTTGGTATCGTGTTAAGAGTCCTGATGGCATTTGCAAAGTCCTGTGTCCTGAGGAAGATAAAGTTGAACTGTTTACGTTGATTCCGGCCTCTGCCTGCAGTCATTTGAACCCCAGAAGTGAGCAGCGTACCTGGGATGAAGCAGCCTCCAGCACAGTGAGTACTGGAGCGGCTGAGGAGGCTACCCCCCGGCGGCCGTGGTATTACAATTTTATAACTCGAAATAGAAACAGATGCATAAAATATCTGTCCCTTTTTTTGTTTGATATTAATATTATTAGCTGAATTATGTTTTCTTGACATGTAATAAAACATACAGGATACATAGTGGAATGTGAATATAAATTTTGCTTGAGTTTATTATTGGAACAAGTTATATTAAGCGAGAATGACACTTAATATAATGATTTTGCAATTTAATCTACATGATAAGTTTCCTAATTTGAATCTCTATGGGAAGTAGAAGTGAAAATGATGCCAAATCATACACTGAACATCATGTTTTTCTTTCAAAATGGTAGGTGAGATACTAGTGTAATTATATCAGATCGTCAGACACAATTTGTGATTTTGGGTTTAAGTAAATGCAGTCCACTTTGTGAAATGCTAAGTTATAAATAATAACAAGCAAAAATGGCAATGTTTTACTGCAATACTACTCAGAGAATAAGTTGCAAATAGTTCTGCTTGGCCGTCATGAAATATTAGTTGATATAATCTTTTCACACTAAATTTTCCTTACTTTTATCACCTATAGTGGTGGAAATGTCCTGATACATGTTTCATGCCGGTATTGCTAACACACAAATGCATATGTCAACCATATACTACCCACTGTGCCTTTAGTAATAATAGTAATATAAACGATAGCTAATGCCTTTAATTGAGAGCAAAAACAATTTGCATCTTTAAATGGAGACTGCAGAGGAATGCATTCCTTATTTTTCCAGATTGAGTACAGTATATCCTGTGCTATCTGGTTGGCTACATCCAGCTATGTTTCGAAGGTCAAAGCATAATGAGACAAAGTTGTGAATGATATAAAAATTGTTGCAGTTTAATAAGGACAGCACACTTTTGTACCAAACTCTGTGTGGTGTGCATTTTATCCCCCAAGCCCATGATCTCTTATATTTACAGATAAGGAATTCTCCATGATATATGCTATCTATGGAAAAGTTCCAAATCGCTATGACATTGCCAACTTTATAAAAAAAGAGCATTAGGCTGCACTATTCCTATACTGTGAAAAAAAATGTTTTATTCTGTATACCAGCCTGGCACAGACCAAAAGTACATTTTTTTTTACTTATTATCAGGGATCTCTGGACCAGTAAAGAAAAAGAAGACAGGTGAGAGACTTTGTGGGAGACTTCAAAGAGATAGATCATCACTACTAGGGCTTGTGCACATGACTGTATGTTTGGCCTGAGTGTGTACCGACAAAACAACAGATCACAAGACTAATGTTATGCTATGGGGTCATGTATATGTTAGATTTTTTCATTGGACTAAGATGATCAGCTACTATTATCTTAAACACAAGCTGACCTGCATTTCTCAGCATCTGCCACTACACATTAAATTGAGTTGTGCTGTTCAGCTTCCTTCACTGTTCTTGCTGCTGCTGATACATGGGATTACAACACTACACACTCCCACTGATCAATTAATAACAGCTGATCTTGTCAGTGCAGGTATTGTATTCCCACCAATCTGATTTTGATGATTTTTTTTGGATAGGTCATCCATGTTGTTTGATTAGATAACACCTTTAACTCCTTTACAACCTTTGATACACCCATACGACATAGTTAGGAAGGGGCTCCCGACCTTTGATGTATGGGAACATCGTGCTGATCACCACTGGCAGCTCAGCTTAAGCTAAAGCTGAGACCTGCACCCCCTTGTGCATTTTAACCCCCTAAATACCAATTATGGCACTTAGAAGGCTGTGAAAGAGAGGGATTCCCTTTCCTGTTCGATTGGTGCCTGGCGACGTCTTCAAGAGGGACCGATTGTTAGCATGTTAACCTGAGGTCATCATGTTGACCATGATCAGAGCGTGGTCTAAGAGACTTATGTCAGTGCATCACTGACAGATAATGAAATACAGTGCTGGTGAATTCCATTAAAAAAATTAAAGTCCCATAGAGGAACACAGTAAAAAAGCTTCAACTCAATCCACAAAAAAATAAGTCCCCACTCTGGCCCATCATCAAATATAGGGGCCTTCCATGTTACTGCTAGCGTAAAATCTCTAGAAAAGCTCTCCCTTCTTCTCTCCCCTCTCCATTCTAAGTTCCACAATGTGCCTAAACCACATTTAATGTCAATGTTTGGCATTTCTGTAGAGATGAGAGCCCGCTTAATTTAAGGGGACATGTCTACAGAAGCACAAGCTGGGTATAATGTATGGGCACTACAATGGCAGGCTTGCAATTGTTACTCAACAACATTCACTACTGCTTGTTTCTAGAAAACACACATGAAATCAATATTGTCACTACACATGTAGATAAATTCCCAGAGGGATGTAATTTTAAAAAATGTGGCCACTTGAGGGGGATTCTGCTCATTTGGCACTTAGCGGCTTTGTATATTGAATCTGCAAACTATTCTATGATGATCTGTTCACATAGAGTCAAATAGCGCTCCTTCCATCCTGAATCTCGCCGTGTGGCTAAGCAGTACTGTACAGCCTACATATGTGATATGTCCACATCCAGCAGAAATTAGTTGACAAATTTTATTGCCAGTTTTACTCTTTTCCTATGTGAAAATGTAAATTCTGTGGCTAAAGCAACATTTTTGAGGTAAAAATGTAATTATTTTTTCATCATTGTTTTATTTTATAAAATTGTCCGAACACCAATAGTGTCAAAATGATCTCTGCACTCTTAGATTAATTTATTGAGATGTGTAATTTGTAAAATGGGAATTTTAGATTTTATTTGTAGAATGGGAATTCTGTGTTCTCGCACCTCAGGGACATTTCCAGTGGGTCAAAGCACCTGCAAACCATAACAGAAAATCTGCACTACAATATGGTTCTCCTTCCCTTTTGAGCTTTCAACTCTGTACCTGAAAAGTAGTTCTCAATTACGTGTAGAGTTTTGGTGCACTCAGAGAAATTGCACAACAAACTGAGAGGTCCATTTTTTTCCTATTAGCCCTTTTAAAAATTAACAACTTGAGGCTAAAAAACTTTTTAGTGGTAAAAATTATTTCTTCACCATCCAATGGTATAAAATGTTGTGAGACACATGTGATATCAATATGTTCACTGCACCCCTAGATGAATTCATTGGGGATATAGTTTGTAAAATGGGCTCACGTACGGGGGGTCCTGTTGTTCTGACACCTCAGAGTCTCTGCCAATATGATATGGCACTATCAAACAAGTCCACCAAAATCTGAACTCCAATATAGCGCTCCTTCCCTTCTAAGGGCTCATCCCCACTTGCGAGAAAAAAAGCGGTGCGTTTCCTGGATGGAAAAAAAGGACCGATTCTATGCAATTGTCATGTGTGTGTAATGCAATTTCAGTGAGATTTTTCAATATGACATGAGTATGACATCCGTATGCAATGCGATTTTAACATGAGGCTTTACATAGAGCAATTCTCTCCATGTAAAAACTCATGTTAAAATAGCATTGTAAACTAACACTGTACACATCGTTTAAAAGAAAAAAAACCTTCAAAACACACATATATATATGTGAGAGAGAAAGACAGCAGAATAACCGTTAATTCATTTGTCGGCTTTTGTAAAATAATTGCAAAAGCCGACAGGACATGAGACATGGTTTATATACACATAGAGTACATACATATATATATATATATATACACACATGTCAGTGACACAAACATACTGTGTATATATATATATATATCTAATATATCTAAAATAAAAAATATTTACAAAATATATATATTATATATATGTAACATATAATATATATGTTATATATAATATATATAGTTACTAGAGATGAGCGACTTTGCCTTTTTTCAGGTCGAGTCGGGTTTCATGAAACCCGACTTTCTCAAAAGTCGGGTCGAACGAAATCAGCCGATTATCGTGAAAAGTTGAAGGCCGACTGAAAACTGAAACCCAATGCAAGTCAATGGGGAACCAAGGTCGGCAGGGAATGGAGGACAGGAAACACACCTACAGTGCCCATTTTAATGCCAAAAACATCAATTCTTACTACTTAAGCTTGTCAACCTTAATTTACTTTATAATAATAGTTAGGCATTGAAAACTGGGGGTTATTTAGCTAAAGTTGTGGGGGGGGGGGTAGGGCTGGCTCCAAGTTTTCGTGGGCCCTGGGCCAAAGAGTGTCACTGGGCGCTTTTAACACATGCCACAATTCATGATCCTCTGATACGGCAGAGAAATAGCGGTATAGTACAATGAAAAATACTTCACTTCTTAGATCTCATGACTGATATCTATTTTAAATTCTCCATAAGCTCCAAAAATGGACAGTATATTACTCCATACAGTATTATGGCCACCGCATAGTGCGCTATACAGAGTAATGAGGCCGATATAGTTCTCCATACAGAATCATTGGTCCCATATAATGTTCCATACAGTATATGATGAGCTCCACATAATGCTACAGTATATGTTGGTCCCCATGGATGAAGCTCCACTGTCTTATGGGCCCAAATAATGCTCCATATATAATTGGCCCCATTTCTAATGCTCCAGTGTATAATGGGTCCTGTAAGTGCTGCTCCAGTGTCTGATGTCCACCTTTGGAATGCTCCAGTGTATGGTGGGCCCCATATATTATTCTCCAGAGTATAGTGCTCCCCAAAAATTGCTCCCAACCTTTAAAACAATTAAATAAGTCTCCTCACTAGGGAATCCCTGTACTAGTCTGGACTACTCGTCGTCCCCATCTTCCATCTCTCTGCACTTCGACTGTTTAAGCAGAGGGCGTACAGACGTGATGTCATCGCGCTCTCTGACCAGAATGTCACTGTCAGGAAATGCGGAAGCTGTCACGGCGGTGGAGCAGGGAGAGGTAAGTATTTCAACTTTGCAAGTGCTGTGATCCTGAGCAAGCAGGGGGGGCCCACTCGTTGGCGACGGCACTGGAACAGGGCCCCTCATAGTACGGCGGTGTGTATGACGGCGGGTGGGCCCTCCCATGACGGCGGGTGGGCCCTCCCACCGGCAGAGACCCTCCCACCGGCAGAGACACTTTTGCGTACTATGAAAGGCCCTGTGCCAGTGCCGTCGCCCATGAATATGCCCCCCCCACATGCTCAAGGAACCTGCACTTTCATCTGCATCTTCCTCTTTGTCACCGTGTAAGGTGGTATAGTATGTGGGAAGGGGAATCTGAGTTTCATCAGGGTTAGATTCTGGCTGTGTAGAGTGTGAGGGGAATGTAGTGGTCTGGGTCAATGTACCAGCAGAATCATTTAGCAGTGGCTGGGCATCAGTGCACTTGTGGCGCCCCCAGGAGTACGGTCGCCACAGTGGCATTACCTTCCTCCTAGGGAGTGTGATGTCATGCTTGGGAGCAACGAAGGATCTCTCTAGCAGTTAAACCAACACACAACACAATTCCCACTCCAGGCCAGCAGGGAGACCTCTGAACCTGACTGCTGAGGAGCTGCTCTCTGTGGTCGGGAGAAGGTAAGTTAGGGCAGTCTGTGAAGGGAAGGGGAAGTGTGTGGACGTGAGAAGGGGAGCTGGAGGATGAGCAGAATTAAGGCTCACTCCTAGCTGGAGCGCATGGTCGGGATTCCGGTCTCCGAGTTTGTAGGGACACTGACAGTCCTGCAGCAGAAACCGGAGGAAGTAACAGCTCTAAATGCTCTGTTCCCAACTAAGGCTCGGAGGCCCCAGCAACGACGTGTGTGAGCCAGAAGGAAAAGGCTATGGCTGCCTGCCATACGAGAAAGTTCCAAAAGAGAGTCAACAGGGGGAACTTCAGTGAACTCAGTACTGCGAGTACCTCAGATAAGCGCTAGAATGGAGGCTACACTACCTATCTGCAGAGAGAGAATTCCAAATTTGCTTCCAGGCTGACCAACTCCTTCTCCATCTGTACTCTGGGTCCTGGATCGCACTTACCAAGTACAGGTAAAGGAACTGCATGACTGTGTCTGTCATCTTTCTCCTGCGCCTGGCGCACGGCTCTGCTACATCCTGCACTGCACACCATCTACCAACTCTTTCATCTGCCCTGCGACTACGGCCCTACCTGTGCAGGGCTTCTTCATCTTAACTGCACCACAACATCTGTCCCAGAGAAGCGACACTGCAGTGCGGGTCAATATGATCAGAAACCACAGGTGTCTTCACGTATCATTCACCTATAAACGTTATTCACCCCTTTGCATGGACGCCCAGGGCCACGGAACGGGTCATCACCACCACCGTGACACATCCCTCTGAGACACCGGCCCGGTACTGATTAACCCCACTGCCCTGGTTGGCCACCCACACTCCATATCAGATTCATCTTGGACTGGGGAATTCACGATTTGACTTGATAACCCAGGCATGGTATGATAGAAAGAGCTACATGGACTAATGTGAAGTGTGGCCTGCTGCATCATTCACTTTTGGTGGGGGTGAAGGACACAAGGAAAGGGGTTCTTCCTGACCAGGAGCCAGCACTTGACAACTCAGTGCTTCCTTTTTTTGAAACTTCAGAAGAGGAGGGCATATTTGCTGGAGTCTGTTTCGGCAATGTAAGCCAAAACCAGTTCCTGATGCTCCGGCTTTAAAAGCGGTTAACCTACTCCCGGAAAAGGTAGCCTTCCAGGCGTTCCAGAGCCAGACCATGACGCAGGCTCAACACCTCCTGCCTTAGCTGCTATTGTGCTTTTGCCACTACAAGCAGATGCACCACCACCATCAGCACCAGCTGGCCCCCCCATGCCCACGTCCGTGGCCTCTTCCACCAAACTACTAAATGTTGCAGAAAATTAACCCAAAATAACATCAAATATACGGTACTGTATCAGAAGTGTACAGCTCTATACAGTCAAAGGATGGTTGTCAATCTCCCTATATATACCATCAGTCACACAGAGACGCTCACAGGCTCAGTATGGATTAGACAAGAATCTAAAAAGTAGAAAAAGTGTACAGTATCATCAGATAGCAGGTATATATAGTATAGTTTAAACATTCTAAATCTCCATAGATATTTCAGGAGGCAGACACAGACGCTCTCAGGCTCAGTATGGATTACAACACAATTTAAAAAGCCGTAAAACGGTAATGGATCTGAAGAGTACAGCTGTACACAGTGTAGGGGTCATTGAATCATAGAATCATAGAATCATAGAGTTGGAAGGGACCTCCTGGGCCATCTGGTCCAACCCCCTGCTCAAAGCAGGATTCGCTAAATCATCCCAGTCAGATGTCTGTCCAGCCTCTGTTTGAAGACTTCCATTGAAGGAGAACTCACCACTTGACATTGTTGTCAATCTCAGTATTTATTTCCACAGTCAGAAAATAACTCTCACTTGGTCAGTTTGGATTAGACCAGAATATAAAAAGCAGTAAATGGGTAATGTATCACAAGCATAGAGCTGTATACACTAGTGTTGGGGTAATTTTTAAATGTACATCTAAATTGCAGGAGTAACCCACAGACTGTCACACGCTCAGGATGGATCACACCACAATATAACAAGAAAATCCGCAAGAAATAATCACACATGTGGGCCAATGTTCCAGGTGTCAATGACACACTTAGAGTGGTGGATGGAGGAGGACTTCCTGGCGGAAAGGGTACAGTATCACCAGATACCAGGTATATATAGCATAATTTAAACATTAGAAATGTACGTCTATATATTCAGGAGTAGTGTTGAGCCACCCCGCTAGTGTTCCAGTTCGTTTTGGTTCGTCGAACACGAGGCAAGTTCATCGAATGTTTGTCGAACGTTCAACGAACAACGTCGAACACCATTCAAAACAATAGCAGGCAAACACAAACACAAACAAACACATAGAAAACAATTACAAAACACCTTAAAAGGTGTCCCAAAGCAGACAAAATGCTCAGAATACAAAAATAACATGGAAAACGGCAATTACATATAGAAAAGAGGTGGAGGAGTAAAAGGAGGAGGAGGAGACACAGATATAGGCATGTCATGCCATTATGAAGTCAAGAAAGGCTGGAATAAAAATGTAAAATACCAAAAAACAGTAAAAATCTGAAATCGAAGACGATCATATACCGTCGGACTTCCCACCATAAATTAGGCCAACTGCAGATCGGGCGGCGTTAATCCCATGAACCTCCGAACAGCGTCCATGAAGGCAAAGTGTTTAGTTTCCGGGGGCAGTATGGTTGCAAAGCTGAACCTTAAAGGAATGTCCAGAAGGGCACCACCAGGAATGGAGCCTGCGGCTTAATTCGACTCCACCCGGGAAACCTCAACCATGCCAGCTACAGAAAAGATTGACAGATTGCAAGCTTTGTTGATTCTGTGGGTGGTGGTGGATGTCCGTTTTAGTTGTGCTAGCGATTTGTCAGCTTAATTCCGTTAACAAATGAGACTCTGGCATGCCCCCACGGTACGCGTCAAGCTTACTAGAGGGACATGCGAAGCTCTGGCACGCGAGATCGATCAATAACAGGTCTGTCATGCCCTTACATGTCCGGGGCTGCATGCGCACTACACTGAAAGGTCTAGCGTGTGTCACTTACAGCTGGAGATAATCCACTGAACCCCGTTAGTGATGGGAATCTGGGATTCCAATTCTTCCCCGCAAACGAGGAATTCACAGTAAATGCAGGTCAACTGGAATTCCGGAATTAGGCCTAACCGGCATTCCAGAAAAAATGAAAAAATTAAGTGTCCAAACCACAGGTGCTGTAGCTTGCTAAACAGCTGGGCTCCTATGCTGAGAAGCACGCAGTTCTTACATAAACAGGCAGCATATCTTGGCTCACTGGTGGGCTCCTCTGCTGAGTAGCAGACAGTGCTACATGGCCCAAAAGGATTTTCTGGATAAGATGCGGTAAAAAATAATTAGAAACACACAGGGTGTAGCTCCTTGACAGGTGAACTACACCGCTTGCAACCACACACTGCTACTATGCCATTAAACAGTCTATTAACATTGAAAACCATTATTAATGTGAAAATGAAGTTACGCTTTTGGTGTACAAACCGTTCTGAAACGGAACCTCGAACAGGCGAATTTTAAGCAAAGTGTTCGAGTTCGACGAATGGCTTGAACACCGCCCAAAACAGCTGGAATTTTTACTTGGCGAACAGGTCGACTCGAACACTGCTCATCTCTAATCAGGAGGCAGACTCAGACATTTTCAGACCCAGTATGGATTCGACAAGATTGTAGAAAGTTGAGAAAGGGTACAGTATCACCGGATAACAGGTATATATGTAGCATAGTGTACACCTGAAAAACCTATGTCTATATATCAGGAGGCAGACTCAGAGGGTCTCAGGCCCAGTATGGATTTGACGTGATTGTACAAAGTTGAGAAAGGGTACAGTATCACCGGATAACAGGTATATATGTAGCATAGTTTAAACATTAAAAACCCATGTCTATATATCAGGAGGCAGACTCAGACGGCCTCAGGCCCAGTATGGATTCGACGTGATTGTAGAAAGTTGAGAAAGGGTACAGTATCACTGGAAAGCAGGCATATATAGCATAGTTTAAACATTAAAAATTTGCGTGCATATTTCCGGAGTCCGACAAAGACGCTCACAGCCTCAGTATGGATTAGACAAGAATCTAAAAATTAGAAAAAGGGTAATGCATTCGAAGCGTACACCAGTATACACTGTTGGGGTATTTTTAAATCTTCATATATATTTCAGTCTTAGTAAGACAGTCCAGACTCTCCGCAAGAGGAAACGAGATGGATACAAGTACAGACGGAAAGTCGACTGATTGCAGAAATTTTGGAATTACTAATCACGGTAAAAACTCCCGGGAGAATTCTCAGAGGCGATGCTGACCCTCAATTACTTTGTCTGTGGAGACAGCGAAAGCAGTTCTTGTGAAGAAAGGTTTGCTGAATCGCAGTACCATGGAACCCATCACCGTTACTTATCTCCATCTAGGGACAGATGTAGACATTGTCCTCACTGCCTATCATGATCTGACAGGTAACTTTGGAGTGCAAAAGACAGAAGCCACAGGCCTTAGGCGATTCTATTGGATTGGCATGAGAGGACACATTTAAAAATGTGGGCAGGAATGTCACACGTCTGTGAGTCGGAAAACCGTGAAAGCTGATGATAAACCACCACTGCATCTCATTGTGAGTCGACGTCCATAACAAATGGAAGCCATTGATTATCTGAAGATAGAGCCCAGCAGGACAGGGCATAGCTACGTCTTAACCATCATCTATCATTTCACAAAATTTGTATTGGCAGTCCCAGTAAAGTATTTAACAGGCCAGACTACACAGTGGTGGAGCAGCGAGAGGTAAGTATTGCAAGTGCTGGTGCCCTGAGCAAGCAGGGGTGGCCCACTCGTGGGCGGCGGTACTGGCACAGGGCCCCTCATAGTACGCCGGTGTGTCTGATGGCGGGTGTGCACCCCCACCGTCAGAGACACTTGATTCTACTATGAGGGACCTTGTGCCAGTGCCATTGCCAAAGAGTGTGCCCACCCACCTGTCCAGGGCAATGGCAATCGCACGGGTGCGTGCGCCAGGTGGTGACCCCGGCCCTGTGGGGGGAGGCAGCCCAGTTAGGGAGGTGGAAAAAATGGCATATGTTGATGTTGGACATTCAGCAGCTGCAAATGGATTAATTGGAGAAGTCCACAGAAGAGGGGGACAAAAGCAAGCCATTTTTCTGGCAACCTACGTGTCAGCAGAGGAGGGTGGGACAAAATCCTTTGAAACCCATGCATGGTTTATTTTAATGAAGGTTAGATCATCAACATTTTTGGTCGACAGATGGGTCCTTTTTTCTGTCAGGATTGGTCCAGCAGCACTGAAGACTCGTTCAGATAACACGCTAGCAGCAGGGCAAGCGAGCTTCTGTAAGGCATATTGTGCCAATTCAGGCCAGGTGTCAAGTTTACTGGCCCAATAGTCAAAGGGGAATGACCGGTTAGGGAGAACATCGATATGGGAGAAGTAGTTTGTTACCATAGTTGACAACTGCTGTCTCCTGTCGCTTTCGATCGATGCAGTATTACCAGTCGTGTGAGTGGTACGTGAAAAATCAGTCCACAACATGGTCATGAAACCCCTGTGTCCAACGCCACTTCGGCTGTGTGCACCACGAACACCTCTTCCATGTTGCCCCCTACGGCTCATTGGAAAAACATCACCACCGCTGTGTGCTATGAATGCCTCAAACAAACGGTTTACCAGAGTTGCTTGTTTGTTAGCCAATATTAGCTCTAGGTTCTCCTGTGGCATGATGTTTTGGAATTTGCCTTTATAGCGTGGATCCAGGATGCTGGCCAACCAGTAGTCGTCATCGTTCATCATTTTGACAATGCGGGGGTCCCTTTTTAGGATCTGCAAGGCATAATCATACATGTGGGCCAATGTTCCAGGTGTCAATGATGCACTGCGAGTGCTGGGTGGAGGAGCACTTTCTGGCAAATCCACATCCCTCCAATCACGCACAAACCCTGTACCAGACCTTGCCACGCCAACATTTTTTCTTGCCCCCTGAGAAACATCCTCCTCCCCAAAATAATCATCCCCATCATCCTCCTCCTCTTCCTCTTCTTCCTCCACCTTGTCCACAAGACTTCCCTGATCAGACAATGGCTGACTGTCATCAAGGCTTCCCTCCTCCTCTTCCTCCTTGGCTGCAGATGGCTGCTCCTTAATGTGTGTCAAAGTTTGCATGAGCAGACGCATAAGTGGGATGTTCATGCTTATGATGGCATCGTCTGCGCTTACCAGCCGTGTGTATTCCTCAAAACAATGAAGGACTTTACAGAGGTCTTTCAGCTTCAACCACTACACACCAGACAACTCCATGTCTGCCTGCAAACTACCTGCCAGTGTATCCTCCCACAAATGAATTACAGCCTGCCTCTGTTCGCACAGCCTCTGAACCATGTGCAGGGTGGAGTTCCAACTTGTTGCAACGTCAATAATTAGGCGGTGCTTGGGAAGGTGGAGCAATCGCTGCAGCTTCTGCATACGACTGGCGTGTACGGGCGACCGGCGGATGTGCGAGCACAGTCTTCGCACCTTATCGAGCAGGGGTGTTAACTCCGGATAATTATTGAGGAAGCACTGCACCACCAGGTTCAAGGTGTGAGCCAGGCAAGGTAGGTGTCTGAGTTTTGAAAGGGCTATGGCTGCCACAAAATTCCAACCGTTATCACTAACTACCTTGCCTGCCTCAAGATGTAGACTGCCCAGCCATGACTCAGTTTGTCGCTGCAAGTAGTCGGCCAGTACCTCCGCGGTGTGTCTGTTGTCGCCCAAACACATCATCTTCAAAACAACCTGCTGACGCTTACCACTAGCTGTTCGGTAGTGGGACACCTCTTGTACAACACTGGCAGCTGCGGATGGAGTGCTTGTGCGACTGCGCTCTGTGGACAAGCTTTCGCTTCTGGAGGAGGAGGAGGGTCGAACGCCTACAGCCAACTGTATCCTATACCGTGGGCTTGGCAGCACTGTCCCACCGCCACTGTCCCCTGTGGACCCTGCATCCACCACATTAACCCAGTGCGCAGTGATGGACACGTAACGGCCCTGGCCATGCCTACTGGACCATGCATCTGTTGTGCGGTGCACCTTTCCACTCACTGATTGCTTGAGTGCATGGACAATGCGGTCTTTCACATGAAGGTGGAAGGCTGGGATGGCTTTTTGCGAAAAAGAAGTGCCGACTGGGTAGGTCATAGCGTGGTACTGCGTAGGCCATGAGCTCGTGGAAAGCTTTGCTTTCAACCAACCGATAGGGCATCGTCTCTAACAAGATTAGTTTGGCAATGTGGGCGTTCAAAGCCAGTGTATGCGGATGAGAGTACTTTCTTGTCCTACTCAGAGTCTCTGGTAGGGTGAGCTGGACTTGAGAGCTGCATATGGTGGAACTAGCGGTGGACATGGCGGACTGAGAGAGGGTTAGTGATGGTGATGGTGTTGGTGGTGTTGATGATGGCCTAGATTCAGGCTTTCGTAGCAATAACATTGTGATTCCATGACTGCTTTGCCCTTGCGACGACACCTCAACATTTGCTGCTGGTGGTGTGTTAACTGGTGGGCTTACAGTGGGGGAAGCTATGTAGCGTTGCTGACTACTTTGATTCAGAGCAGGTGCACATGTGGTGCGTGAGGTTTGGTAGTCCATCCACACTTGCAAGTGCATGGTGGTTATATGTCTAAGCATGCAACTGGTATTCAAATTTCTCAGATTTTTCCCTCGGCTAAAGGTCTTTGCGCACTTCTTACAGATAACTTTTGCCTGATCATTAGGATTTTGTTCAAAAAGTGCCACACTGCACTCTTCCTACTATGGAAGAGATTTTGAGACCTTGCACGCTGTGCTAAATTGACCGTCTGGCCAAGCTGTCCTACAACTCTTTTGGTTTTTGTAACACGTTTTTGGACTGCTACAGTCATGCCAGATAACAGCTGTTGCGATGTCGTTGCCTGCTGTGGATCCTCCTCCTCCTCTTCTGAGCTATTGGCAGCAGCACCCTCTTCCCCCAATGGATGCCAATCTGGGTCAACAACTGGGTCATCCATCACATCCTCTTCAATTTCATGTGCACCTTCCTTTGTGTCACCGTGTAAGGTGGTATAGTATGCGGGAAGGGGCACCTGAGTTTCATCAGGGTCTGATTCTGCCTCAGTACACTGCGAGGACAATGTAGTGCTCTGAGTGAATGTACCAGCAGAAAAATCTAGTAGTGGCTGTGCATCAGTGCACTCCATGTCAGATTCATCACGATTTGACTTGCTAACCCAGGCATGGTATGTGAAAAGAGCTCCATGGAGTAATCGGTAGTGTGGCCTGCCACATCCTTCACTTTTGGTAGGGGTGAAGGACACAAGGAAAGGTTTTGTTCCTGACCAGGAGCCTCCACTGACGACTCAGTGCTTTTATTTTTTGAAACTTCAGAAGAGGAGGCGAGAGCTGGAGGCTGTGCCAGCAACGTAAGCCAAAACTTGTTCCTGAAGCTCCGGCTTTAAAAGTGGTTTACCTACTCCCAGAAAAGAGAGTCTTCGAGGCCTTGTGGAGCCAGACGATGACGCAGGCTCAACACCTCCTGCCTTAGGTGCTATTGTGCTTTTGCCACTACCAACAGATTCAACACCACCACCATCGGGACCAGCTGGCAACCCCCGCCCACTTCCATTGCGTCTTCCACCTTACTTCCTCATTTTTGTGAAAATGTACCCAAAATACCACCAGCTATATGGTACTGTAAAACAAGTTAGAAGGTGTATCTACTATTGATGAGAATTTGAATCTCACTATAGATTTGAGGATGCAGAACTATTGTCTCAGGCCCAGGAGAGATTACACCTCAATGTAACAGGCTGAAATTGGATGGTGTACGACAAGGTGGAGGGTGTCTATAGAATTGGTGAGAATTTGAATCTCACTATAGATTTGAGGACGCAGAACTATTGTCTCAGGCCCAGGAGAGATTACAGTTCAATGTATCAGGCTGAAATTGGATGGAGTATAACAAGGTGGAGGGTGTCTATAGGATTGGTGAGAATTTGAATCTCACTATAGATTTGAGGACACTGAACTATTGTCTCAGACCCAGTAGACATTACACCTCAATGTAACAGGCTGAAATTGGATGGTGTATGACGAGGTGGAGGGTGTCTATAGGATTGGTGAGAATTTGGATCTCACTAGAGATTTGAGGACGCTGACAATGATGCTCTCAGTCCAAGTATGGACGCAGGCAGCCTAATAAGCAGGACTCCTGCACACACAAAAGGGTGGAAAAATGAACGCTTGGTAACTGTGCAGAAAAGAGGAAGAAAAGTATTTTTGCTTTTAAAAAAGCAGTTTGCACAGCAGTGAGCAAAGAGCAATGCAGCTATCAGGGAGCCTTATAAGGCAGCCTAATAACCAACAGAGCTGATGCACAAAAATAGAGCCTCCCCTGTCACTGCACACAAAGTGTTGTGCTGTAAGTGGAAATCGCTAACAGCAGAAGCCGTTTTTTGCTTCTTCTTCCCTGCTTAACGCTCTCCCTTATTCTGGATCAGCAGCAGCAACCTCTCCCTAATGCTAAGATCGGCAGAAGTAAGATGGCGATCTGCGTTCACGCCCTTTTATAGCCCCTATGACGCCACACAAAGCCAGCCAATCACTTGCCTGCCCTTCTCAAAGATGGTGGTGACCGATGCCTATGTCATCGCGTTGCCCACAGTGTGCGTCCTCCATCATTGGCTGAAAAAGGGTGCTGGAAACATGTTTTGAAACGCGACTTTGGCACTCTGGTTGCCGACCTCGTGGCCAACCTCACGCTGTGGTCGGGTTTCGTTTCATGAAACCCGACTTCAGCGAAAGTCGCCGACTTTTGAATATGACCTACCCGTTTCGCTCAACTCTAATAGTTACATATTATATATATATATATATAATATATCTAATATATTACATATTTTATATATTTAATATATTAATATATTATATATATATATATATATATACACATATCATATATATAATATAAATATAATATATATATATATATATATATAATATATATATATAGACATGTTAGTGACAAATACAATTATTCTAATGTTGGTTCTAAATTATAGACATGTATTTATTTAATACATGATTATTCCAAGGAACAATATGGAACAATATTTATAGACAGCAACACTATACTACTGATGTGGATTGATTTTTGATTTGGGTAGATATACCCTTGTGCATTCTGTATCCTGTCCTAATTAGACAGAGTCTTATTGAGTGCTCAAGGAAGGAAAGACGCCACACCTGGTTAGCAGCAACACCTGGTTAGCAGCAATACCTTCCAGCAAAACTCTGGAAATTTTATTGAATATACTTGGTTTTATCAGTTCGTACAAAGGAGTGGCTACTCATTAACATAAAGGCTGAACTTCTTATCTAATTGGTCAGTTTAAATACATATATGGGTGTCTGACATGGGGTTACTTAAGCATCAGATTATTTACTTGCGATGTCAGCAAGACTCCAGTATCGTGTACCAAAAGAGAAAAACGAAGGAACATGATCCCAAAATATAACAAATTTTATTACACCATAGATAAAAAGTATAGATCATACAACACCATATCTTAATCAATACAATACAGAGTATAGAAAGGGGGAGAGAAATACCTCACCCTAGTACCAGTAAACTCATGGTTTGTGGATTGGAGACGAACTGTATAAAGGTACCCTGCACCTAAATGAGGCACAGCACAGATCTAATATATATTACTGTACTGAATATGCAGCCTAAAGGTAACCGGCAAGATGCAACAGATTACTATAACAAGAGGTACACAAATAAAATCGCCATATGAAAAAATACCAGTGTACCTGTAGTCATGCTGCCACCCAGGTGGAAGGGACCTGTAACACACCCCGAAGCGCGTTTCACCGCCTCTGCAGTTTCATCAGGAGGTAAGTAAGCAGCATATCTGATTCCTAATATAGCTCCTACATGGATCACTAACCGCCCACAGCTGTGTGCGGCGCATCACCGCCATGTTGTGATGCGGCAAGGGAGGTGGCGCTCAAGATGCGCGTCACAGAGTCACATGGTCCGGTCATGTGACCGGGCATGTTGCTATGCGACACGACGCCCCACAGAGCACCAGCCGCCCCGTCGCAGCACAGCGCATGCGTGGTGCGTGCTCAAGCCTGTGGGAACGGAGGATATCTAAGTTCCTTCTTTATGGACATTGCAATGGAAATAGGCTATACCTCAAAAACCACCCCCATATAAAACCAACATCACATAGATAGACGGGAGGGACAAAGAGGATTAAATGCCAGGCCTATACAGTCAAGAAATATCTAAATCCGTTTACTATAGATATTATAATCGAAATAAATTATACCTCAAAACACCCCCATATAATGAATAAAAAAGGTGGAGAAAAACAATGTAAGTGAACAATCAATCACCTATAATTGGATCAAAATCAAACATAATTTTAGCTACATAAATCTCCATATGCTAATACATAGAAGATATCATACAATTTGTGACTACATATAGATACAATTGTACAAAAAATATATATATTTAACATAGAGTCATCAAATTGTCATAACCAATATGGGGAAAAAAGTGTGCAGTATACAAATTTGCTTGATGTTATTTTCTTTTGATCCAAGGCCATATCACTCCATCTAAGTCCATAGAGCCAGTAGTAGATCCATAAACTAAGAAGCAAACTCCCTTGTGTGATACAGAAATCAGAACTTCAGTGTGTTGATATGTACTAGAAGAAATTGTTAAAACAACATAAAATTAGCACTGAACTCACTCAAAAGACAAAAACAATAAAATTTGCGCTTACTATAAAAAGGACTTGAAGCTCAATGTTTCATTAAGGCCCTTCGGGGCACATGTATCGAGCACCACCATCCATTTAGTTTCTTTTTTGAGCAATGGGTGTCTGGCATGGGGTTACTTAAGCATCAGATGATTTACTTGCGATGTCAGCAAGACTCCAATATCGGCTTGGACCATCAGGCCTAACTTCCTCTTGTGTGTGTCTGGGACAAATGTCACAAGACAATGCTATCATGAGATCACATCAGCTCCCCAGACTCTCTCATGGGGGGGGGCAGGAGGTCATTTCCACCAACTAGTTATAGAGTTCAAACTGTAAATATGTATCTGTGTGCATATAAGAGTATATAAGTATATAGCAGTATTTGTAGTATATAGCCTATAGCAGGCAAGTGAGATCTATATGAAATACATATACCTATATATTTCCATAACAATCCCCCCTTAGATATCACTTGCCCTAAAATCCTGCTCCTGGCCCAAAGCGCTGCAACTCTTTTATGCTGCCAGTGGACTGACATACGTCTAGTGCATACATCCTCCTCTGTACAGACTTTCCGCAAATGGGCAGTCAGGAGATCTGTCCCTAATGGGGGTTTGGTGCAATGTGATCAAAGTCTCTTAGTTATCAGTCTATGCAGTCAGTGCATGTGTATTCTATGTCAGGTAGGTAATTTATTCAGTCAGGTAGGTCATCCACAGCATCATTCCAGCTCAGGTATATCTTCTGGTATGAAGGCCTTTTCCTGGAATGCGATGCGTGGATCCAGATGGGGGTTTTCCCTCCAGGTTGGTGGCGTCAGCACTTGGAGAAGGGCCATCGGATCTGGGATTGAGTGCTTCTCTTTATGGACTTTTCCCACCAACACTCAGCAGTCTCCTGACTTCAGGGCGTGCATACCAGGCACCGAATCTGGACCTGGCAATGAAGGAGAAAACTCGAGAATGGACATTAGCAAGATTCTTGATAAATTCAATTACACATGCAGATAAAGTATCATTTTGCATAGTCAACTGCTAAGTAAAGAATACCCCTAAACTGGGTCTTTTACCCAAATAAATTTTCATATTGGTGACAGCTTTTCCTGAGCCTATGGGAGTGTCTAATGCCAGGGTTTGTCTGTCTCTTGGGCAGATTTTTCTTTAGCATGCTGCTCTTAAGTGTCCCACCTAAACTATGGTGTGGGATGGTGAGAAGTGTGTAGGCCTAAGTCTGACCCTACTGCTGATCAGATCTCTTGTGTCAGGTTTGCTGTGTATGTGGGTCCCTGATCACTTGCTATTCCTTCTGGAACCCCCATATCTGCTCACTATTTTTTTTGAGAGTAGCTTCTTTGCAGTAGTCTTCGCCAACCGGTTTCTTACTGGGAAGTCTTCAGGCCAGATGATGTGAGGGAACTTTTCTTGCTTGTCCGATGTTGCATTTTGTCGGAGGCCAGACAGCTGCTGGGAATTTGGCTGTTGGGGGTTGGACCAGATGGCCCAGGAGGTCCCTTCCAACTCTACGATTCTATGATTCTATGATTCTATGATTCTAAGGTGGGAGTCCAGTCCAGTCTAATCAGGTCATTCATCTGTGTCTTCAATTCTGTGTGGGGTGCCATGTGCCAAATTGAACCACCGTAGGGTACACACTTTGAGGTAGACTGGGTCTGTCTTGAGGTAGACGTTTTGAGGTAGACGGTTTGAGGTAGACGGTTTCTTGGAGCCCAGTGCTTTTGCCCTTCAGCATCCAGCTTTCCTTCTCCTCCTTCCGAGTCTGATCCTGCTACGTCTTGTACAGTTTCGGGAAGTCATTTTGTCAGGTTTTCTCGTCTTCAGTCGTCATGTAGTAGCCGTCCGGCTCTACGACCTCTCCCATTTTCCATATTGTCTTCCTCTGGCTGCTTCTTTGGCTGCCACGTCTGCTGTTGATGCCCCGTGTCTCTACTGTGTTCAGTTTTCTGTGTGCCTTGACCTTCAACACTGCCACCACTTTTAGTAGTTGAAGAGCATCCAGCAGGTCTCTGATGGCTTCATGATGCTTCACGGTCGATCCGCTTGCTGTGATGAAGTCTCTTGCAGCCCAGATGGGTCTGAAGTCGTGTGCTATGCCATGCAAGTACCTGGAAGTTTTGTTCTTTGCAATCTGGCAGGCCTTTCATCAGCTCTATCAACTCCGCCTCTTGGGCTCTTGGCTGACAAACTTCTGGACCATAGGATGTCTTGATTGCTGGTCACTGCACATCCCATGTGGAATCTTCCTTCATCATCTGCAAAACTGGAGCCATCTACGGTATCTTGCAGACTTTTCATCTGAGGGTCCGTATCCGCATCCCCCTTTGGGAGTGGGAGTAGAGACAGGTAATGTCTGAGAGCGCTGAAGAGTGGTGGAGAGTAGCCTTGTCAGGAGGGTGTGTGCTGCAGATATTGTTTTCATGCAGGAGGGCCCCCCCTTAGAACTGGATCCAGGCCGGCTGAGAGGTAGTCTAGAGGCCTCAGATTTTCCTCTGTGGGCCTGTTTTTAAGACACCAGTAGCATGATCTTCTCCATCTTTGTCCTTCCTTTTCCGTTCGGCCAAGACGGGATGGCTTCTCACAGTCAGGGAGGCCTAGAGCAGGCGCAGAGACTATGAAGTCTTTCAGTTTCCTATACGAGATGAAGGCTGCAATGCGTTGATGCAATTGTACAGAGGCTGCATTAAGCCTGGAGCACCAGGGATCCAAGTTCTGCAGTACGAGACTAGACCAAGGAAGGCTTGCATCTTCGGAGTTGTTGAGGGAACCATCTTCTCCTCCATGGTCCTCCGGTCATTTGTCAAGAGTTTCATCCAGTGGGTGATACGGTGCCTTCAGGAATGGAACTTGCTTTTGACACTTCTGGACTCTGTTTTTGCAGAACCTACGTTGCTGCTCTGCCAGACAGAGTAGAGGAGACATGGAAAGCGCTGTGCAGGTAGCGATGTCAATGACTTCTGCATGCTCCACAATCCAGTTGACGGGGATGGAGGACAATGCTCAGGTGAGCTGTGAAAGGCTGTTCTGGGCCCTCTTGGGCATCACTGTCCATTTGTTCTGCACTCCCCTTGTGCGTTTTCAGGAACTGGTCGTCCAGGTGAGGGGGAACATTGAGGGGAGCTTCAGGCAGATCCGTCACCGTGAGCACCGTTGCTGTGGCTGGCAGGTTTGTCAGCAGAGTGTGCAGACCTGGCACAACTGGCGTTTCAAACATGGTTGCTTCGCTCACAGCCCTCAGGTTATGCACCATTCAATCCAGTCCGGTTCTCCTTCCACAGTCTTCCTCTTGATCGAGAAAAGCTGGGACTGCATGATGTTTCCCATGGGTGAGGCGGCTTCAATCTCGCCTTGCTCTTCACAGTGCTGTGAGGGACTCCCATCTTCTGGCACAGAGCCAGCAGGGAAGCAAGCCATTTGCTGGGGTCTTCGTCATCAGAGATGACGTCCAGCTGAGCTTTCTTGCTCTGACAGGGGGTCTTTTTGCTGGGGCATCTTCTTTACCAACCAGCAGCAGTTCCTTTCACCCAGCTTGATCTCAGGTCAGCATCTTGTTAACCAATTTGAGGAGCTGAGTGGCTGTCTTCTGGTCCAGGGCCTGGATTAACTTCAGGGAGCACCTTCAGAATCTTGTCCAAGAAGATCCTCTGGCGCTGGAGCCGGAAGCAGTGCAGCCATTTCACGAAGCGGGTGTGGTCCCTCTGGGTTGAGAGTTTTCCTGGCCCATGCCAAAGTTCTTAGGCTGTTTTTTGAACCACAGTTCCACTTAGACCTCCAGTTGGTCAGAGACAGTTTGGCTCTGGGTGATGAGCAGCGGATGCTGGGCCTTCTGAGCGTCCGGGGTTCCAGACTTGAGTGACACCCGCACTGGCGCAACTTGAAGTCTCCCTTGGACCATAGGCTTCCGGGTGCTATGTCCGACACCTCCATGGGTAGGCTTGCGCCGGTTGTTCGAGTGAGGCTCTTGTAGGGCCACCAGCATGGGCATGATTGATTCTTCTTGGGTCTGGGGTGGAGAAGAGGTCAACGTCACATCTTCATGGGACACTTTGGTCACCTTCAGTTTCTGCAGTAGGTCTGCTCTCATCAGGTGTGGTGGGCAGGTCTCCACCATAAACTGGAACAGGATGGAGTGTCCTGGCTGTGTCCACATGCTCATGGGCCTGCAAGATGTCTTGACCTTCAGCCCCCATACAAGACACAGAGTGCTCTGATAGACTGGTGGAGTCAGGGATTTTTCACTTCTGACTGCACCAGTGTCCACAAGGAAAGATATGACAGCCCCCAGTGACCTGGTTTGCCTCTGCCCTATGGACAGGTTTCTTCATTGTCTTCTATGTTTCTTTCTTGGCCTATTCCTCTGCGGGATGACCTGGGTTGGCAGGGTGCTGTGCACTGGTTCCTGAAATGGCCAAGGTTGCCACAGTTGAAACACCTGACAGGTCTCCTGTCTCTGCAGGGTGGTTGCTCCTCCACGTCAGTGGCCATCACAGGAGGGCCTGTCCTCCACACTCCTGGGAGGGACTCAATTCTTCTGGCTACTGCAAACGGGACATCTACTGCTATTGTCCTGTACTCAGGCCTGGCCACTATCAGCAGTCTCTTCATTGGTTCTCTTAGTCCATGCACAAAGGCCTGTGCCAACATTTGTCCGTGTATCTGATCATGAATGGTGAAGCCTAAAACTTGGAATATTTGCCTCACTCTGCCATGAAACTCATCTACAGACTCTGTCTTGGCTTGGCTCATGTTATGCAGGCTGAGTGCTTGTCTAGCGTTGGCCCACTCTCTGAGCTGTTCAATTAGCATTGATCCTGATCTAATTCTGGTGGAAGCTTGAAGTGTTCCTTCATGATTGGCCAGAGTGTTTCACCTGCTTTTATCTCCATTATGGACCAGAGATCACTCCAGGTTGCAGCATATGTCTGCTGGCTCTGCTGCATTCTTTGGTAAAATGGCATGGGGTCCATATCTGGGTCTGGCAGATTTCTTAGAATACTGAACACCTGACTAGGGGTGAAAGGCACATAGTGTAAGAGTTCTGGCTCTATCTGCCCCTGCCTACTTGGTGTCTGTGAGTTTCTCCTAGTACTATGCAGCATGTCTGTCCCTCCTTCATTTTCATCAGAGGAGGAACTGTGCCATTGTGTGATTGTCTTTCTGTGTGTGGGTACATCCCCCCCGAGACTGCAGCTCCGTGTGGCACATAGGATCTTCAGTCTCAGACTTAGCAGGTGCAGTGTCTGATGGCACACACCTCCCTTCTGCTAGCTGTTGTATCGGGAGGGCACCTGTGTTATGTGTGGGGAGTGATTCACTTTCTTCTCCTGGTGTCATAGCTGTCTCTTTAGAGAGGGTGCCCTGTGGAACTAGGGACACCTCATTATCTGGATCTGGCACTGGGCCAGCGGGTGACGATGAACTGAGAGGTGGGTGAGGAAAAGAAGGAGAGGGAAGGGTGGAGGAAAGATTTGGAATAGGAGGAGAAGTGAGAGATAGTGGAGGAGAGTGAGGAGGCGACAAAAGAGGAGGAGATGGTGAAGACAAGGAGGAGGAGGGAAGAGGAGAGGGATGAGAGTACTCTACCCTCGCCTACTGTATTATCACCCATCCCTTGAAGATTGTGAGCCCTCGCGGGCAGGGTCCTCTCTCCTCCTGTACCAGTTATGACTTGTATTGTTTAAGATTATTGTACTTGTTTTTATGTATACCCCCCTCACATGTAAAGCGCCATGGAATAAATGGCGCTATAACAATAAATAATAATAATAATAATAATAATGAGAGGTGGGCGTTGGTGATGAAGATGGAGAGGGAGGAGAGATGATAGAGAGAGAGAGAAGGAGGAAAGATAGGCGGAGATGAAGAAGATAGGGAGGGGAGAGAGATGACGAGGGAGAATGAGGTATAGGAGGAGAAATAGATGAGAGAATAGCGGAGATAGAGGGAGGAGAGAGGTGAGGGAGATGGGAGTAGGGAAGAGTGGGGAGAGAGGAGATGGTGGGGGGAGCGAACTGCTTCCCCCCCTCTGCCGTCACAGAAGGCATTCTTTGACCTGTGGTCCTTCCCAGATGGCACAAATTAGAATGCCGCTGAAAACACTTTTTTCTACACGTTAAAAAAACAATCCTTTCCTGTTCACACCATCTGTTAGCAACTTATATGCTATAAAATCCTCTGTCACTTTAAGAAATGCAGATGGCAATTACTAGCTACTTCCATTTTCTTTTCAATACATCATGTCATGCTACAGCTTAAAGAAAAAAAACTGTTCTTGCAAAACCACATACTATGTCTGTTCTAAAGACTGGAGAATAGTGATTAAAACTTTAAAAACTTTGCAACCCCTTTTAACCTGCATAAAAGGAAAGGAAAAACAAAACAAGAATATTTAGCGAAAAAAACTCCAAAAGTAGTGGAAACAAAGAAGGACAATCAAAATTGACAAGAGAACACAGGAATAACCCAACGCAGGTAAAAATTCTCTCTTTAACAAAAACTGAAAGAAAGAAGTGAAAACTAAAACCTAAAAAAACTGATAAAATGTCACAAAAAGTGGAAGAAAACTAAAAAGAGATGAAAAGAGAAAAATGATTTTCTTTCTTTTTTTTTCCTTAAAAAGATTTTTAATGGATGAAACCCAAAAAATTGATCAAATCAAAAAGTATATAAACTTTAAAAAGAACCACTCAGAAAAACCAAAAACCAATAAATTCAGGGAAAATGGAGGGAAAAAGAAAGAAAAACAAAAGGCACAATCAAGAAGTTGATAAACCTTGGAAAAAACACTCCAAAATATTTATAAGAATCTAAAAATCAGTACAACTTCCAACAATAAAAGGGTTAATGCAGAAATGATGCAGGATACACACACTTCCCCCTTTTTATTTTTTTTTTCCTCTGCCTGTGTCTCTCAGTCAAATCTGAGAACAATGGAAAATAGAAAGCAATGGAAAACCCAGCTTTCCCGAAAATTCTCACACTGCAGTAACAAAAACCTCTACCAAAAATGCAAGATGAAATTATGCAAACAGCAGAGTATAGAACAAAATGTAACAGCATGAAAAATATATATATCAGGGGCACACTCTGTAGGCAAAAGAGGAAGTTTACAAGGAAAAAGGAAAAAGGAAAAAAAAACACTTTCTGCTTCAGATCTTCGTGGAAACCTGCAATGAATTCACATATAGACATCCGGGGAGAGATCGAAGCCCTTGTTTTGTGACTCGTATGTCAAACAGCTGCTGACAACCGATAACTGCCAATCACCCGTGGTGCTTTGGTTAGCACTGGGATGTATCACCCTCCGTCTGCTGGGAGATGGGTGCAGTGATATCCCACTAGATTATCACCCCTCCGTGTGCACCCGGGGACTGTGACAATCTCTCCAGTGATCAGTCTGTGATATCTCTCCAGTCTGCCTGCATCCGCGTGTGTGCGGAGACTGTGGCAGCCAAGGGATTTACCTGAAATACCTCCTTGAAGCTGTCGCCTCCGTGTATGTGTGCGGGGATCGTGACAGCTTTTTCAGAGGAACTCACATGTGATATCTCGTCTAAGTCAAAACCTCCGCGTGGTGCGCGGATGAGATTTAACTTAGTCAGAGAGATTCAGTGTCTCACTATCGGTTTCTCAGCAGCCAAAAGCACAATCAGTCACCGTGTTTCCACCAGCTCTCTCACCCAGATCTTAGACACTCAGGACCACAGCAGACACTTAGCTTATCCCAGGGTTTGGATAAGAGCATGGACTTTTTTTTTTACACTACCTGGGGGTTAGGTGACCACACTGACCGGCTAGAGTTACTGACCCGGACTGGGCACAGGGAACATTCAGGTAAGATAACTAGATTTTCTTACCTTACTTATGGAGTTGCACAAATCTCCGCTCCCATGAGCCAAGGCCTTGGCCGGCACCTCTGTCCTCTCCGGTCAGCAGGATCTCCGTGCGTTTTCGTCCACAGCCCCACGTTGGGCGCCACTTGATGTGGATTGATTTTTGATTTGGGTAGATGTACCGTTGTGCATGCTGTGCCCTGTCCTAATTAGACAGAGTCTTATTAAGCGCTCAAGGAAGGAAAGGCGGCACACCTGTTTAGCAGCAATACCTTCCAGCAAAACTCTGGAAATGTAATTGAATATACTTGGTTTCATCAGTTCGTACAAAGGAGTGGCTACTCATTAACATAAAGGCTGAACTTCTTATCTAATAGGTCAGTTTAAATACATGAACATATATGGGTGTCCGGCATGGGGTTACTTAAGCATCAGATGATTTACTTGCAATGTCATCAAGACTCCAATATCGGCTTGGACCATCTGACCTAACTTCCTCTTGTGTATGTCTGGGACAAATGTCACAAGACAATGCTATCATGAGATCACATCAGCTCCCCAGACTCTCTCATGGGGGGGCAGGAGGTCATTTCCACCAACTAGTTATAGAGTTCAAACTGTAAATATGTATCTGTGTGCATATAAGAGTATATAAGTATATAGCAGTATATGGAGTATATAGCCTATAGCAGGCAAGTGAGATCTATATGAAATACATATACCTATATATTTCCATAACTCTACTATAATTGTATATGTCTTTGACATATATTTATAGATATATATATTTTATCTGTATAGATCATATATATATATTATGTATCTTATATATGAAATGTATGTATGTGTATGTATGTATATATATATATATATATATATTGCATAGTAAGATTGAACAAAAGCTGCTAATTCAATTGCCGGCTTCTGTAAAATCATTCCCCAACCCGACATGAAATGACACATGGTTTACATACAGTAAACCATTTCATTTCAGGTTTTTTTGTATATGTCCCTGACTAATAATTAGATTATGATTTGTGTGTAAAATTTGGGACATCTAGCTGTTAAATTAAGGGGTTAACTAATTGGAAAAAATTGTAAAGCAGAGGTAAAGCAGGTGAGTGAGGGCAGATTTTAATAGCCATGAGAGGGACCATTGTTTTTGGCCCCCCCTGGCTACAAAAATCTGCCCCCAGACACCCCAGAAAAGGCGCAATTATAACATGCGCCTATTCTGGCACTTATCCTCTCTATTCCCATTGCCCTGTAGCAGTGGCGAATGGGTTAATATAACAAAGGGTTAATGTCACCTTGCAATTGGAAGGTGACATTAAGCCGATTAATAATGGAGAGGTGTCAATTAGACACCAATCCATTATTAACCCTAGACTAGTAAAGGGTTAAAAAACACACAGACATTAATGAAAAAGTCTTTTAATGAAATAAAGACACTTAGTTTTTGACCACATTTTATTACTCTGGTAATCCATAAATAAACCATGAACTGCAAAAAAAAATAACATAAAAAAACAACCATATTCTTACCTCTCCGCTGTTCAGTCATGTCCCACGCTGCAATCCTTCGCAAGGGGTTAAATAGTTTACAATGAGGACCGGTGCTGATGCTACCAGCCCCACTGTAAACCACTGCCAGAATGACTTAGTTCAGCTCTTCGCAGCCTCACTGGCTGCCTGGAGAGGAACTAATTAGCATGGGAAAGTTTCTGACTTTTTTCCCACTCTCATCAGTTCACTTCAGGTCAGCCAGGGGACTCCCCGCAGCCTCAGTGACGTCAGCGGGAGTCCCCGGCTGACCTGAAGTGAACTAATGAGCGAGGGAAAAAAGTCAGAAACTTTCCCACGCTGATTAGTTCCTCTCCAGGCAGCTAGTGAGGCTGCGAAGAGCTGAACTAAGTCATTCTGGCAGTGGTTTTCAGTGGGGCTGGTAGCATTAGCACCGGTCCTAATTATATATATATATACATATATAATACACATTTACATATTATATATATATATACACTAGTGTAATGACAAAAAAAAATTTTTTATGAAACCATGTGCAATGGAGGAACTTTTATGGGTTATTTAAGAATAAGTATTGCTTTTTAAAAAGTCCCCCCTTTCATTCAAATGAAATAAGGCAAAAATGGTATTTTTCTGCCAAAAAAGGACATGCAATTTTGCATTATTATCTTTTATGTTGACAATAGGAGGGCAGATTCCTTGTCCAGATAGACCTGTTTGCTTTTACACTGTTGCTGGAATTTCTAGAAGACATTTTCTGAATGCACTTCTTGATCGTAAAACTTGAAGCTTTGCACTGAAAATGAAAAGATAATACTAAGTTCCAAAATATTTTAAAATATTCCAGAATGTTCTAGATGTGAATAAAATACCACTTTTTGTTACAACTTAGAAAGATATTTTCTTTAAAGAATAAAATTAAAAGACGAAAAATCTTTTGAAAAAGAGGGGGAACTTTTTTGAATATTTTACAAATTTGATGATACTAATGTCATTTGAATGCAATTGCTCCTCCAATGTAAGGGGTTTCATTTTCGTTTTGCAAAATTTTTAAAATTGTCATCACCCTAATATACACATATAAATTATATATATATATATATATATATATATATATATATATTATAATTAGATAGATATAATATAATTATATATATATATATATATATACAGTCATATGTTAAAGTTTGGGCACCCCTATTAATGTTAACCTTTTTTCTTTATAACAATTTTGGTTTTTGCAACAGCTATTTCAGCTTCATATATCTAATAACTGATGGATTCAGTTATATTTCTGGATTCAAATGAGGTTTATTGTACTAACAGAAAATATGCAATCTGCATTTAAACAAAATTTGACCTGTGCAAAAGTATGGGCACCCTTATCATTTTCTTGATTTGAACACTCCTAACTACTTTTTACTGACTTCCTGAAGCACTAAATTGGTTTTGTAACCTCATTGAGCTTTGAACTTCGTAGCCAGGTGTATCAAATAATGAGAAAAGGTATTTAAGGTGGCCACTTGCAAGTAGTTCTCCTATTTGATTCTCCTATGAAGAGTGGCATCATGGGCTCCTCAAAACAACTCTCAAATGATCTGAAAACAAAGATTATTCAACATAGCTTTTCAGGGGAAGGATACAAAAAGTTGTCTCAGAGATTTAACCTGTCAGTTTCCACTGTGAGGAACATAGTAAGGAAATGGAAGAACACAGGTACAGTTCTTGTTAAGCCCAGAAGTGGCAGGCCAAGAAAAATATCAGAAAGGCAGAGAAGAAGAATGGTGAGAACAGTCAAGGACAATCCACAGACCACCTCCAAAGACCTGCAGCATCATCTTGCTGCAGATGGTGTCACTGTGCATCGGTCAACAATACCCCGCACTTTGCACAAGGAGAAGCTGTATGGGAGAGTGATGCGAAAGAAGCCGTTTCTGCAAGCACGCCACAGAGTCGCCTGAGGTATGCAAAAGCACATTTGGACAAGCCAGTTACATTTTGGAAGAAGGTCCTGTGGACTGATGAAACAAAGATTGAGTTGTTTGGTCATACAAAAAGGCGTTATGCATGGAGGCTAAAAAAACACAGCATTCCAAGAAAAACACTTGCTACCCACAGTAAAATTTGGTGGAGGTTCCATCATGCTTTGTGGCTGTGTGGCCAATGCCGGCACCGGGAATCTTGTTAAAGTTGAGGGTCGCATGGATTCAACTCAGTATCAGCAGATTCTTGACAATAATGTGCAAGAATCAGTGACGAAGTTGAAGTTTCGCAGGGGATGGATATTTCAGCAAGACAATGATCCAAAACACAGCTCCAAATCTACTCAGGCATTCATGCAGAGGAACAATTACAATGTTCTTGAATGGCCATCCCAGTCCCCAGACCTGAATATCATTGAACATCTGTGGGATGATTTGAAGCTTGCTGTCCAGGCTCGGCGACCATCAAACTTAACTGAACTGGAATTGTTTTGTAAACAGGAATGGTCACAAATACCTTCATCCAGGAACTCATTAATAGCAACAGGAAGCAACTAGAGGCTGTTATTTTTGCAAAAGGAGGATCTACGAAATATTAATGTCACTTTTATGTTGAGGTGCCCATACTTTTGCACCCGTCAAATTTTGTTTAAATGCAGATTGCACATTTTCTGTTAGTACAATAAACTTCATTTGAATCCAGAAATATAACTGAGTCCATCAGTTATTAGATATATGAAATTGAAATAGCTGTTGCAAAAACCAAAATTGTTATAAAGAAAAAAGGTTAACATTAATAGGGGTGCCCAAACTTTAACATATGACTGTATATATATAATATAATTATATATACATATTATACTAAATATAATTATATATATAATATACATACATATCATATATAAAAGATATATAATATATGTATACATATTGTATATATATATACACATATATATATATATATATATATATATACAGTTGTGGCCAAAAGTATTGACACCCCTGCAATTTTGTCAGATAATACTCAGTTTCTTCCTGAAAATGATTGCAATCACAAATTCTTTGGTATTGTTATCTTCATTTAATTTGTCTTAAATGAAAAAACACAAAAGAGAATGAAGCAAAAAAGCAAAACATTGATCATTTCACACAAAACTCCAAAAATGGGCCAGACAAAACTATTGGCACCCTCAGCCTAATACTTGGTTGCACAACCTGTAGCCAAAATAACTGCGACCAACCGCTTCTGGTAACCATCAATGAGTTTCTTACAATGCTCTGCTGGAATTTTAAACCATTCTTCTTTGGCAAACTGCTCCAGGTCCCTGATATTAGAAGGGTGCCTTCTCTAAACTGCCATTTTTAGATCTCTCCATAGGTGTTCTATGGGATTCCGGTCTGGACTCATTGCTGGCCACCTTAGAAGTCTCCAGTGCTTTCTCTCAAACCATTTTCTAGTGCTTTTGAAGTGTGTTTTGGGTCATTGTCCTGCTGGAAGACACATGACCTCTGAGGCAGACCCAGCTTTCTCACACTGAGCCCTACATTATGCTGCAAAATTTGTTGGTAGTCTTCAGACTTCATAATGCCATGCACACGGTCAAGCAGTCCAGTGCCAGAGGAAGCAAAGCAACCCCAAAGCATCAGGGAACCTGCGTCATGTTTGACTGTAGGGACCGTGTTTTTTTCTTTGAATGCCTCTTTTTTTCTCCTGTAAACTCTATGTTGATGCCTTTGCCCAAAAAGCTCTACTTTTGTCTCATCTGACCAGAGAACATTCTTCCAAAATGTTTTAGGCTTTTTCAGGTAAGTTTTGGCAAACTCCAGCCTGGCTTTTTTATGTCTCGGGGTAAGAAGTGGGGTCTTCCTGGGTCTCCTACCATACAGTCCCTTTTCATTCAGATGCCGACGGATAGTACGGGTTGACACTGTTGTACCCTCGGACCGCATGGCGGCTTGAACTTGTTTGGATGTTAGTCGAGGTTCTTTATCCAACATCCGCACAATCTTGCCTTGAAATCTCTTGTCAATTTTTCTTTTCCGTCCACATCTAGGGAGGTTAGCCACAGTGCCATGGGCTTTAAACTTCTTGATGACACAGCGCACGGTAGACACAGGAACATTCAGGTCTTTGGAGATGGACTTGTAGCCTTGAGATTGCTCATGCTTCCTCACAATTTGGTTTCTCAAGTCCTCAGACAGTTCTTTGGTCTTCTTTCTTTTCTCCATGCTCAATGTGGTACACACAAGGACACAGGACAGAGGTTGAGTCAACTTTAATCCATGTCAACTGGCTGCAAGTGTGATTTAGTTATTGCCAACACCTGTTAGGTGCCACAAGTAAGTTACAGGAGCTGTTAATTACACAAATTAGAGAAGCATCACATGATTTTTTGAACAGTGCCAATACTTTTGTCCACCCTCTTTTTTATGTTTGGTGTGGAATTATATCCAATTTGGCTTTAGGACAATTCTTTTTGTGTTTTTTCATTTAAGACAAATTAAATGAAAATAATAATACTAAATAATTTGTGTTTGCAATCATTTTCAGGAAGAAACTGAGTATTATCTGACAAAATTGCAGGGGTGTCAATACTTTTGGCCACAACTGTATATATATATATATATATATATATATATATATAGGCTAGACATATTTAATATATATATATAGAGAGAGAGAGAGAGTGAGAGAGAGAGATGTCGTTGACAAATACAATTATTATAGTGTTGCTGTCTCTAAATTATAGGGGGACCCCACGCCATTTTGTTCCTTGAAAAAATCATTTATTAATTAAATACATGTCCACAATTTAGAAACAACACTAGACTAATTGTATTCGTCACTAACATATATACATGTATTTTATATATATATATTATATTTTGATTATATTTATATTATATATGATATATAATATATTTATAATTTAAATATATACTATCTATTATATATAATATATTAGATAAATATTACATGCGTGTGTGTGTGTGTGTGTATATATATATATATATATATATATATATATATATTCTCTGTGCTGTCAATATAATATATTATATATATAGTATGGCTATATATATATATATATATAATACAGTATATATTTATATTATCTATAGTACATATAAATTATCTATATCTTATTCTATGTGTATATATATTATGCAAATATATATATTATATAACCTATATTTATGATATGTATATATATTTTATATATATTACCTATACATATATTATATGTAACTATACATATTATATATATATTATATGTTACTTATATATATTATGCATATATATATTACATATATATGTGTGTGTCACTGACATGTGTATATATATATATATATATATATATATATGTATGTATTCTATGTGTATATATCTAGTGTTTTGTGAGCTGTCAGTGTGATTTGACAGAAGCCGACAAATGAATTATCACCTAATCTACTATGTATCTGTCTATGAAATATGAAGATGTATATATATATATATGTATCTTACTGAGATATACACTCACTGGCCACTTTATTAGGTACACCATGCTAGTAACGGGTTGGACCCCCTTTTGCCTTCAGAACTGCCTCAATTCTTCGTGGCAGAGATTCAACAAGGTGCTGGAAGCATTCCTCAGAGATTTTGGACCATATTGACATGATGGCATCACACAGTTGGCGCAGATTTGTCGGCTGCACATCCCTGATGCGAATCTCCCGTTCCACCACATCCCAAAGATGCTCTATTGGATTGAGATCTGGTGACTGAGGAGGCCATTTGAGTACAGTGAACTCATTGTCATGTTCAAGAAACCAATCTGAGATGATTCGAGCTTTATGACATGGCGCATTATCCTGCTGAAAGTAGCCATCAGATGCCTGTTCTTAGCTGAGAGGAGTGGTACCCAGTGTGGTCTTCTGCTGCTGTAGCCCATCTGCCTCAAAGTTCGACGCACTGTGCGTTCAGAGATGCTCTTCTGCCTACCTTGGTTGTAACGGGTGGCAATTTGAGTCACTGTTGCCTTTCTATCAGCTCGAACCAGTATGCCCATTCTCCTCTGACCTCTGGCATCAACAAGGCATTTCCGGCCACAGAACTGCCGCTCACTGGATTTTTTTTCTTTTTCGGACCATTCTCTGTAAACCCTAGAGATGGTTGTGCGTGAAAATCCCAGTAGATCAGCAGTTTCTGAAATACTCAGACCAGCCCTTCTGGCACCAACAATCTTGCCACGTTCAAAGGCACTCAAATCACCTTTCTTCCCCATACTGATGCTCGGTTTGAACTGCAGGAGATTGTCTTGACCATGTCTACATGCCTAAATGCACTGAGTTGCCGCCATGTGATTGGCTGATTAGAAATTAAGTCTTAACACACAGTTGGACAGGTGTACCTAATAAAGTGGCCAGTGAGTGTATATATATATATATATATATATTCACCTAATCTATGTGTATACATGCATTATATCTATTGTATTAGAACATGTCAGTGTCATTTTACTGTATAGCCGCATATGAATTACCGGCTTTTGTGCTATCTATCTATCTATCTATCTAATATAAATACATATATATATATATGTGTGTGTGTCACTGACATGTATATATGTATGTATTCTATGTGTATATATCTATTCTCTCTTCTATTCTAACTCGTCAGTGTGATTATACAGTTGCCGCATATGAATTACCGGCTTTTCTCCCATCTATCATCTATCTATCTATCTTTCTAATATAAATACATATATACATGTCAGTGACACACACACATATATGTATTTATATAAGATAGATAGGTAGATAAGCCGGCAATTCATATGCGGCTATAATCACACTGACAGCTCAAACAAAATAGATAGAATAGATGTATACACATAGAATACCTAGATATATACATGTCAGTGACAGACACTTATATATCTGTGTATTCGATGTGTATATATCTATACTATCTATTCTATTCTAACCTGTCAGTGTGATTGTACTGTAGCTGGAGATGAATTGCCGGCTTTTTTCAAAGGACACTAGTGCGTATAAATCTGACAGCACTCGCATGGCCCGATTTCGGCTGAGAAAAAAATCGCAAATGAGATGTCACACATTGCCTAACATTGGTCAGAGTGCAATCCGATTTTTAAATTGTAAATTTTGACCACATATTGGATATTGGTGTAGTCAGAAGAGATTGCGTAACAAATTGTACCATTCATATCTCCTATTACCCCTTTGAAAAATTACAATCTTGGGGATAAAGCAACATATTAGTGGAAAAAATGGTAATTTTCCATTGTTATACAATTCTGTGAATCATTTGAGGGTTAGAAATACTCACTACACCTGTATATAAATTCCTCAATAGGTGTAGTTTTCACAATTGGGTCACTTGTGGGGGTTTCTGCTGTTCTGACATGTCAGGGGTTCTTCAAATGTGACATGGCATCCACAATCTATTCCAGCCAAAATTGCGCTCCAGAATTCATTTGACACTCCAGCTCTTCCAAGCCCTGCTGTGTACCCAAACAGAAGTTTTCCACATATAAGGTATCTGTGTACTCATGAGGAATTGCACAAAAAATTGGATGGTCCATTTTCTCCTGTTAGTCTTGCAAAAATGTAAAAAATTGGGGCTGAAGCAATATTTTAGAGGGAAAAAAAATTATTTTTTCATTTTTACGGCTCAACCTTATAAAATTCTGAGAAGCACCTGTGGGTTCAAGGTGCTCACCACACCTCTAGATAAGTTTTTTTGAGTGGGGTCACCTGTGGGAGTTTCTACTGTTTAGGCACATTAGTGGCACTGCAGATGTGACATAACATTCACCAACTATTGTAGTCAATTTTCTCTCCAAAAGTTGAAAGGTGCTCCTACCCTTCCCATCCATGCTGTGTAGACAAACAGTAGTTTTCCACCAAATTTGTGGCATTTTCATACTCATGAGAAACAGCACAACAAATTGTATGGTCCATTTTTTTCTTGTTATCCTACTGAAAATGCAAAATTTGGGGCTAAAGCAATACTTTGGTGAAAATAATTAAAATGTTAATTATTTCCTTCCACATTACTTTTATTCTAGTGAAGCCCCTTAAGGGTTAATAAACTTCTGGAATGTGGTTTGGAGTACTTTGAAGGGAAAAGTTTTTTAAATGGTGTCACTTTTTGGTATTTTCTGTTACACTGATCCCTCAAAGTTACTTCAAAATGGATTTTGTCCCTAAAAAAATTGGCTTAGTAAATTTTGTTGGAAAAATTAGAAATTGCTAATGAACTTTTAAACCTTCTAGCTTCCTAACAAATTTTTTTTTTTAAAAATGATGCTGATGTGAAGTAAACAAGTGTTAAATGTTATTTATTAACTCTTTTGTGTGATATAACTATCTGGTTTAACACTAGAACTGTGGAAGGGGTCATAATGACCCTTTGCCTTTTTTCTTCAATAATTTATTCAGTTTTTTACTATTTTCCTCCAAGTATTGTGACTTTTATTTATTTCCTGTTCTCTTTGTAATATGTATTGCAATCTACAAAATATACATTTTTTCATTACTTTTTGTGTAATATACCTAGAACAGCAAGAAGGGATGATTTGACCCCAATAAAATTTCTCCTTTGAATGTTACTATATGATGTTTTATACAGCAGATCATATTGACACTTATTGTGGCAGGTGTAATCTTGTCTTAGTTAGCTCTCATTATATACAGCCTATCATTTACACTTTGTAATCTAGCCTTGACAGACATCTTCAATCATGTCTCATCAACTTTGCATGTCTAGAAAAAAGGTTTTGTCTTTTCTAGAAAATTTGTCTGTTTATTTGGAAAGTGATGTATTTGATTCAGATAGTGATTTTGTGCCAAAATCAAGTGAGGATGAAGGTGCAAGTGAGGAGGAGATGTTTGCAGAAATAAATACGAATCCAGACCTACCACAATCTTTGCCTCAACCATCTCAGCAGGCTCACTCAAAAGCCTCATCTGTGAAGATGGTTGCAAAAGATGGAAGTGAATGGGAAATCATAGATGTCAACTCATCATTGTCTGCAAGGAGATCTGCTGTGAATTTACTTAAAGATCAAGGAGGTCCACTTACATACGCCAGTCACCTAGCGGATAATTATGTCATTAGTGCATTCCATCTGCTTTTTGATGAATCAATGCTTTGTTTCATGAAAACACACAGAGTCAAATGCTCAGAAATAACTAAACAACACCAAATGGACTGTGTCACTCAAGGAGTTGGAGACAATGATCGGCATCCTGCTTTTGCCTATATTTGGTTGCATCAGGCCCGACTGTAGGTATTTCTATATATCCTACATCCATGCATTACTAGATGTTTATACACCTGATATCAGAATTTAGCGAGTTGATCAACACTGAATACATTAGCCATCATTAGTCAGACTGATTCATCAGTCAAACACAGCCTCCACATGTAAATAATCTCCCCTCAATGGTGCGTGCTCCTACAAAATACCGGTGAGTGTGTCTCCATAGAGACGCGTCCGCTTTGCATGCTGACTCCACCCCCAGCCTGACGTGTCAGACGGCGAGTGAACAGGCTGTGAGAGACGCTGAACTGTGGTGACGTCAACTCCGGGTCTGTCTGGGGAAGCGCCGCTCCTAACCACTGCCATCATGCACCACATCTATTTATATAATTGCCTTGTAATGTTTTCATTTACTGTTCTGTCCAGATGTCACCGTATCCCAAAATTCCAAGCAGAGGAAGTTCACCGACCACCATATTGATGAAACGTGCGTTAGAGTGTGGTGTGTGCGGGCGCAGAACAGCGCAAGCTCAGGTCGGTAATATACTTGCTTTCTTTACCATTGGCTATTTTATTATTCACTATTACTACGGGGTCTGCAATATGGAGTCTCTCACTATTTGAAACCAATGGTTACAGTTTTATGGCTATGTAGAGATCACATTATGCACTTTATATATTTAAATATTTTTTTTCATATTTATTATTATAATTAATTGATTAGTTTTCATGTATAAATTATATATTGTTGCACTTCTTATCATTATTCATGAATATTTATATTATACATCTTTTATGTGGATTGTTATTAATTGATTATTTTTTGTATTTTCATTAATTATTAATTATTCACTGGTGTATTTTATATCACTTGCCTTAAATTTATTTTTAGATTTTTTTATGGATATGGAAGTCATATAAATAATCATATAAAAATTTTTTTAGACTTTTTTTTATTATATTTGCAGCTTACCCCCTATGTTGATTTAATAGCCAGCTATTTATGTCCATCTGGCTTTGTCTTGCTCCTGCACACACAGTTGTTTGATTTTAATCACTATTAATAAAATATTGCTTTTATTCTGTAAAATTGAGATTTTGTGTCCTTTTGGGTTATTTTTAATAAAAATATTAATATATTGATTGTATAATTTCCATTACTGTCTGCTGCTGCCTATTACATATATATGTATGTATATATATATATATATATATATATATATATATAGCCCCAGGTATCAGTGGCCAGGAACAATTTTTTTGGCATCTTAATCCTTAATCATTTGCTTGTTGACACAGCAGAATACAGCCAGAGCCCTTTCATACAGCGTGAAAATCCAGCTATTTTAAATGGGGTTGCCCATCATAGCCATCACATTTGAGTGCGCAGAAATTTCTGACATTTTTGTAGTACTGTTAATTTTTTTTAGAGTGTATTATAGAATTTCTTGACACTATTTTGCTGACCAAAAAATGCTTACCGTATATACTTGAGTATAAGCTGACCCCCCTAATTTTGCCACAAAAAACTGGGAAAACGTATTGACTCCAGTATAAGCCTAGGGTGGAAAATGCAGCAGTTACTGGTAAATTTAAAAAATAAGAATAGATACCAATAAAAGTAAAATTAATTGAGACATCAGTAGGTTAAATGTTTTTGAATATCCATATTGAATCAGGAGCCCCATATAATGCTCCATACAGTTCATGATGGGCCCCATAAGATGCTTCATAGAATAATATGCCCCATATGCTGCTCCATAAAGGTTATGGCCCCATAAGATGTTCCATAGATTATGCCCCATAAGATGCTCCATAGAATAGGCCCCATATGCTGCCCCCATAAGATGCTCCATAGATGATGCCCCATATGCTGCCCCTATAAGATGCTCCATAGATTATGCCCCTATATGCTGCCCCTATAAGATGCTCCATAGATTATAACCCTATATGCTGCCCCCATAAGATGCTCCATAGATTATGCCCCTATATGCTGCCCCTATAAGATGCTCCATAGATTATACCCCTATATGCTGCCCCCATAAGATGCTCCTTGGATTATGTCCCTATATGCTGCCCCTATAAGATGCTCCATAGATTATACCCCTATATGCTGCCCCATAAGATGTTCCATAGATTATGCCCCCATCTCCATAGATTATGCCCCAATATGCTGCCCCATAAGATGCTCCATAGATTATGCCCCCATATTCTGCCCCCATAAGATGCTCCATAGATTATGCCCCTATATGCTACCCCTATAAGATGCTCCATAGATTATACCCCTATATGCTGCCCCCATAAGATACTCCATAGATTAATCCCCCATATGCTGCCCCCATAAGATGCTCCATAGATTATGCCCCCATGTCCTTCCGCTGCTTTTATTAAAAATAAAAAATGACATACTCACCTCTCTGTCGCTGGGGGCCAGGTGCCGGTGTCACTGCTGGCACCTGAGATGTTCACCTGTCCCCGGTCCATCGCTGCTTGCTGCTGTCTGGCACTTCATCTGTCAGTGACATTCAGACTGCAGGGGGTGCGGCACGCACTCACCACATCACCGCGCCCTCTGCTGTCTGAACATCACTGACAGATGACGTGCCAGACAGCAGCAAGCAGTGATGGACCCCGGACAGGTGAATATCGTTATACGTACCCATCCTGGCACGGTCTCTGCAGCCCCCAGCTTCTCCGCGATCTCCCTTCCTGCCTTCAGCGGTCACGTGGTACCGCTCATTACACTCATGAATATGCGCATATTCATGAGTGTAATGAGCGGTATCATGTGACCGCTGAAGAAAGGAAGGGAGATCGCGGAGAAGCTGGGGGCTGCAGAGACCATGCCAGGATGGGTAAGTATGTAGGAACAAAACCGTTGGCACAACCCTGAGAATTGTAGGTGGTGCCCAAGTAGGATCCCAATCCATGAACTAAATGTATATAAACTTGGCACACACCAAAGGTTTCTGATGCAGAAAGGTGATTTTTAATTATACAACAGTACATACATACACAGACGTTTCGGTCTAGGACCTTCATCAATGTACTGTGAAATATAAATAAAGATGAAAATAATAAAATTAAAAAAGAAAGTATATACAACAATATATGGGTTTTCTAGGTAAACACTTTTGAAAAAAATGCTGAGACATCGGTCACATTATCGCACAAGATAGATATTGGCAGAGAGTAATAAATAATCATGAAGAACAAGATCAACTTAGAAAAGAACACACATACCGATATATTGTACTGTGAAATTCTTAGTGACTGGGCTTTGTGAAATAGACCTGGGAGAGGATAAAGGTGCTATAATAGCCAATATAACTTAGTAAGTGATGAGATGGTTTGTGTTACCTAAGTTACATACCAATCCTGTGAGGAGGCACATGAAGCCGTCCCACTGCTGAAGGCAAAGAATAGTGCTGGAGTAATACTACAGTAACGTGACGTGAAGTCACAAAATCTGTCTATATGAGACATAAAACTCTTACCGTGGTGGTTTGTGGAGTGTGGACGCGGTATCCGCCGCGAATCCCAAGCGCTGCAAAGTGTGAGAGTGGCAGGGTTATATAGCCCTGTGAATTATGAGCCCTGGTTGGGGGCGCGCCACCGGAAGTCAGTGGGCGTGTATTAGACATGTCACCATAAGCTCCGGACGCCAAGAGAGACATAGAGGGGGCGTGTCAGCAGGGAGCACTGGGAGTGTACTGCTGCCTGTCAGGCTGGCTTACAGGGCAAAGTGGTGGACATTAGTGAACTATCCTGGGTTAACTACCGCAGCGCTGACATCATAGGTGCCAGTGGTGAAGATAGTGGCTATTCAGTGCTTTGAGGGTGACGATTCAAACAATCACAGTTGTTGGTTCTGTAAATGAGATATAATAAGATTAGTATCCATGACATTCAATGTACAGTGGCATTCAAGAGTACATTATTTATAGCATTAACCCAGTAGTGACATTGTAGAAAAAAAGGGGGGGAGGGGGTAAACGTATCATTTGGTATCAGACATTATACTTGTAAGAAGGCCTGTGAATCATAGTCTTTATTTAACCCCTTGGGTGTCAGGGTATTGAGTTCGTGAATCCAATAAGCCTCTCTCCTTTTTAATATGTTAATGCGGTTGCCTCCTCTGCGTGAGGTATGAACCTGCTCAATGACTTGAAATTTTAATTGAGCAATGTTGTGGCCCGCAGTAATGAAATGATATGGGATGGGGAGAAGCATGTTCTTGCACCTAATCGTAGACTTATGCTTGGATATACGGTCTCTGATGTGTTGTGTGGTTTCCCCTACATAGAGTAAACCACACGGACATTTGATAATGTATACTACAAACGAGCTGTCGCAGGTGTAATATTCACGGATATTACATTTTTTACCGGTATGGGGATGGTAGAAGAAATTACCTTTCTGCACGTTATTGCATTGCGTGCATTGCAGGCAGGGGAAAGTGCCGAATTTAGGATTTGATAAAAAATGTTGTTGCTTTTTTAGAGGGCCAGGGGAGCCAATATCTGCTTTAATCAGAGTGTCACGGACATTCCGTGGTCTCCTAAAACAAGGTAAAAAGGGTACTCTAAATGCCTCTACATTCGGGTGAGCCGTAGATAGGAGATGCCAATGACGTCTAATGCTGGAATGAATACGATAAGCAAAGGGATGGTAGTCATGAACGAAAGAAATGCGATTGGCGGTCTTAGATTCCCTTGGGGGGAAAGGTCCACATCATTTAACACACTCGTTGGGTATCCCCTCTCAAGAAATTTTGTGCGCATTTCATCCATGCGTATTTTTTGAACCCCTGTATTGGACACAATCCTCTGAACCCTTTTGAATTGTGACTTAGGGATCGCGTTTTTCATTTTAGTGGGATGGAAGCTTTCGTAGTGAAGCAAACTATTGCGATCAGTGGGTTTCCTATAGAGGTCAGTGGATAGGTGTCCCGAATCATCCTTCATGACTACCGTATCAAGGAAATTGATTTGTTCAAGGTGATAGGTCATGGTGAAGCTCAGTCCAGGCCAGGCTGTTTGTAACATGGAGAAGAAGGATTGTAGTGTATCTAGTGATCCCCCCCAGATACAGAAGATATCGTCGATATATCTCTTCCACACTAACGCATGAGTGCGGAAGAGACAGTCACGATAGATGATGTGATCCTCCAAATGGGCCACGTAGCAATTTGCATACGGAGGTGCAGTGTTCGAGCCCATCGCAGTCCCCCTCGTCTGCAAATAATATGTGTCTTCAAAAAGAAAAAAATTCCTGGTTAAAATGATGGACAATAATTCACAGCATAGGTTGGTTTGTTCAGGATGGAATTTGGATAGTTCCAGAAGTCTCCGCACTGACTGAATACCCTGTGTGTGGGGAATGGATGTATATAGATCTTTTACATCAAAAGTGACAAGAATGGCATCTTTAGGGACATGGTCCAGAGTACGGATAACATCCAAAAAGGCCCCTGTATCAAGTAAAAAGGAGGATGTCTGTTTGATGAGAGGTGTAAGTATTTTCTCTAGATATTTGGAGATGGGAGAGAAAATTGACTCCGTAGAGGCCACGATAGGTCTTCCTGGTGGGTTATCTAAGTTTTTATGTACTTTAGGCAATATATAAAAAACCGGTGTAATGGGGAATCTTTTGGTTAGAAAATCACAAGTTTTGTTATCTAGGACTCCGCTCAAATTATATTTAGATAAGGTAGTTTGAATAATGTGTTTTATTTCGTTGGTGGGATCCCTCTCAAGTGGTAGATAAACCGAGGTGTCACTCAATTGGCGATGAACCTCACCCAAATACATTGTTTTGTCAAGGACAACAATGGCTCCCCCCTTATCTGCTGGTTTGATAATAATGTCTTTGTCATCCTGTAAGGTTTTAAGAGCTTGTTGATCAAGTGCAGTAAGGTTAGATGGGAAATGCATACGCCCTTTATGGATGTCATCCCGCAGATTTTGGAAAGTGTTATCAATGAAAGAGATGAATGTCTCTAGGGCATGTGAGCCTGTGGGAGGTCCAAAGTTGCTTTTATTCCTCAGTCCTAGGCTATCTGAGGATAGCAAGAGAGGGTGTGGTGGTATAATACTATTGTTGGTACCAATAGCATTGGAGAAGTGTAATTTCAGCCTTAGTGATCTATAGAACCTCTGAAGGTCCATGTCAAGATTAAAGGTATTGTACCTATAACTTGGGCAGAAGGAAAGGCCTTTTTGTAAAACCCGGTATTCTGCTATACCTAAACTTTTGGAAGAGATGTTGATTACCAACGGGTCATTACCTGCGAGCGAGTGATACGACCGGAGTCCATGTTTCTGTGTGGGTCTCTTCCCCCTGCGGGTCCTCTTCTTTTCATGGATCTGCGTCTCTGGCCTAAAAAACGACTGTATGAGGCCTGTTTGTCGTGATCCGATCCCGAAGACGAGATGTCCGTGGTGGATCTGTAATTGGAGTAGGCATTGAAGTTCCCGGAGTTGTAAGATTCTCGCCATTTGTAGACTCTATTCTGTTCGTAATCTTCTGTGTCACGGGCAAACTTAATCCTCTTTCTGGTCTCGGTGGTGTTGATCGATGACACCGTTGATCTTGGTCTTCAAATTATTGAAGTCTTCAGTGCTGATGGAAGATGAGAGCTGGGTTTCTATGTTGGAGATTTCCTCTTTGCACTTTGCAATTCCTAGATGTAGATGCTCTAACGTGTGGGTCATAAGGTCAAAGGAACATTTGTTAATTATTTGTTCAAATTTAGAACAGAAATCACTTGAATCGCTGAAGAGGGTGGGACGTAGGGGAACCCGTAAACCTCTAGGTATCCTCTGAACGTTAAGGTATTCAGTGAGGGTAACACAATGTAGCTCCAAATTGGTGCACCGCCTGAGTGTCCTCTCCAAGTCACGACCTCTGGTCTCCCTGGGAGGCAGTCTAAGGAAATCGCTGGGAAGGGTGGATTGTGCTATAATGTGAGATGTCTCCTCTGCATTATATGAAAACGTAAGGGATGTCATTGCCCAGAAGGGTGTGCACAGCGTAAAGGGTAACTATGTAGGAACAAAACCGTTGGCACAACCCTGAGAATTGTAGGTGGTGCCCAAGTAGGATCCCAATCCATGAACTAAATGTATATAAACTTGGCACACACCAAAGGTTTCTGATGCAGAAAGGTGATTTTTAATTATACAACAGTACATACATACACAGACGTTTCGGTCTAGGACCTTCATCAATGTACTGTGAAATATAAATAAAGATGAAAATAATAAAATTAAAAAAGAAAGTATATACAACAATATATGGGTTTTCTAGGTAAACACTTTTGAAAAAAATGCTGAGACATCGGTCACATTATCGCACAAGATAGATATTGGCAGAGAGTAATAAATATTAGGTGCAAGAACATGCTTCTCCCCATCCCATATCATTTCATTACTGCGGGCCACACCATTGCTCAATTAAAATTTCAAGTCATTGAGCAGGTTCATACCTCACGCAGAGGAGGCAACCGCATTAACGTATTAAAAAGGAGAGAGGCTTATTGGATTCACGAACTCAATACCCTGACACCCAAGGGGTTAAATAAAGACTATGATTCACAGGCCTTCTTACAAGTATAATGTCTGATACCATCTGATACGTTTACCCCCTCCCCCCCTTTTTTTCTACAATGTCACTACTGGGTTAATGCTATAAATAATGTACTCTTGAATGCCACTGTACATTGAATGTCATGGATACTAATCTTATTATATCTCATTTACAGAACCAACAACTGTGATTGTTTGAATCGTCACCCTCAAAGCACTGAATAGCCACTATCTTCACCACTGGCACCTATGATGTCGGCGCTGCGGTAGTTAACCCAGGATAGTTCACTAATGTCCACCACTTTGCCCTGTAAGCCAGCCTGACAAGCAGCAGTACACTCCCAGTGCTCCCTGTTGACACGCCCCCTCTATGTCTCTCTTGGCGTCCGGAGCTTATGGTGACGTGTCTAATACACGCCCACTGACTTCCGGTGGCGCGCCCCCAACCAGGGCTCATAATTCACAGGGCTATATAACCCTGCCACTCTCACACTTTGCCGTGCTTGGGATTCGCGGCGGATACCGCGTCCACACTCCACAAACCACCACGGTAAGAGTTTTATGTCTCATATAGACAGATTTTGTGACTTCACGTCACGTTACTGTAGTATTACTCCAGCACTATTCTTTGCCTTCAGCAGTGGGACGGCTTCATGTGCCTCCTCACAGGATTGGTATGTAACTTAGGTAACACAAACCATCTCATCACTTACTAAGTTATATTGGCTATTATAGCACCTTTATCCTCTCCCAGGTCTATTTCACAAAGCCCAGTCACTAAGAATTTCACAGTACAATATATCGGTATGTGTGTTCTTTTCTAAGTTGATCTTGTTCTTCATGATTATTTATTACTCTCTGCCAATATCTATCTTGTGCGATAATGTGACCGATGTCTCAGCATTTTTTTCAAAAGTGTTTACCTAGAAAACCCATATATTGTTGTATATACTTTCTTTTTTAATTGTATTATTTTCATCTTTATTTATATTTCACAGTATATTGATGAAGGTCCTAGACCGAAATGTCTGTGTATGTATGTACTGTTGTATAATAAAAAATCACCTTTCTGCATCAGAAACCTTTGGTGTGTGCCAAGTTTATATACATTTAGGACGGGTAAGTATGACCTGACACCCCCGCCCCCCCTCCCCCTCCGACCCCCTGGTGTATATGACTCGAATATAAGCCAAGAGGGGGGACTTTCAGCACAAAAAAAGGGCTGAAAATCACGGCTTATGTTCGAGTGTATACAGTAGATGCCAAAAAAATATTTAGCTACAGGGCAGTTATTTTACACCGTGTTTTGTCCGCCACATGGATCACATATCATTGCTCTCAAAATTGTGCAATTTCAGGCCTCCATAGAATTTTTTGTTGGTGTATTTTATCTTAGCCTACTTGACACAATTTACTTGGGCAAAAAAATAAAAAAATGCAGGCCACATAATGAACAGTCTGGTATCTCCATCAGACGCCTGATCTATCTGTGGGCTACAAACTGTGGCATTTTAGGCCTCTATTCTACTCTATTTGCTGTCTGTTACCCTAGGTCTACACACTATTTTGGGGTAAAAAATTCTTGCCACATGTGTTAGGTGTCGGGTTTCTGCCTCTGCACAGGAGGAATCCTGATCCTTGCCATTTGCGGTCTCCCATTCCTCTCTGGCCGCAGAGGAGCCTACTCAGCAAAGATGTCATTCCCGGCATCTTGCTCAGTCTACTGCTGCTTGCTTGGTTACTGCTGCCAATCAGGGTTCAGCTATAGTAACCTGCAATAGCCAGCAGCAAGTAGCTTCTGGGACCAAGTCCTTCTTTTGGCCCACTGAGCATGCTCTTGGGAAGTCCTCTCATTGGAGGACTGAGGTCACGTGCTCAGGTCCTATTGCTGCTCCCATTGGACCACTAGGAAGGTCCCGGAAGGATGCTGCTATAAAAGAGTTGCATGGCTGCATGGCCATGCGCTAGTATAGACAAGTATTGGTAGTGATGTGTGTGATGAAGGATGCTTGTGAACCGCTGAATAACTCATTATGAAACCCCTTCCCTTTGATATGCATGTTGGTAGTGTTTAGAGTCTTGAGTCAGCGCCGAGTTGTGGCACTGCCTAGCGCCGCAGTGCTCCCAGCTCCTCACGCTAGCACCAGAGTGCGCCTGTTGTGAACACTTGTGACCTAACTTCTGAGTTTGGGCTCCCTCTGGTTGTTGCTGCGGGTAATGGAGCTGGTCGAGTTGACAGAAGTCAATCATCTGAAGAGGATGATTGGAGGTCAGGTGTTACAGACTGGGAAGATTTAAGTGAGCAGGCTTCCCTCATTTGTTGCTGGTGATTTGGTTTTCTTCCTGTGCATTTTGAAGTCCACTTGCCCCCTGCTTGGTCCTGCATCGTTCAGATAAGTTATTTGTTTGCTGGAATCTTTTTGCACCTAGTTTTTGCCTTTCTCTGCTTTCTGCTTTGCTGCGTGGGTTCAGCATTGCTCCCTGCTGGGACCTGTGCTGGACCCCGTTCCATATGCCGCAGCTTATAATAGTCTGTTCAGTATTGCTAGTCCCCTGTTATATCAGTATCTTTTGTTTAGCTTCCAGTTCACACCAGAATTCTGATCTAGTGGGGGAGAGGTCGTGTGGCCTCAGTATTTTTGCATATCAGACGTGTTGGATTTTTCTTAGGATTTTTTGCATGATTGCAGAGAGTATCTTTCCTGTCCTGTTCTATCTAGACAGTTTGGGCCCCATCATTTGCTTACTCTATTTTCTGCCTGTGTTTGTGCCTCATCTTGTCTCACCGGCAATATATGTTTGGGGGCTATCTATTCCTTTGGGGTTCTACTCCGGGGCAGTTTAGCTTTTCCCTTTCTTGCTTTAGGCTTAGTTAACTCTTTGGCTGTGATGAGGCGTCTAGGGCATCGTAGGTACGTCCCACAGCTAATTCTAGTTGTGTTGTTAGTTTTAGGGGTCTGCAATCCACTAAGTTACCAACTTTTCTGGTTTTCTGGTTGCCTAGCTTATTCCCCGGCTATCCTCCTCGGTGACCTAATCATAACAGTGCCATTCTACCTTAGGCACTACATTATTGCAGGTACTGCAGCATCCCTTACAGCGGCGCCATGCGCATCCTATGCGTTTTCCAGTCCTGAGCTTAGGCTGGTTAGTGGCATCCACCAGAGCTGCGCTGTACATACATAGTGGGGTAAGCAATGTGCAGCTGCAACCTGTGACTGCTAACAGAGCACAGCATTATATTAGTGTCTGTCCACACATTGCTGTGTGGTGCTGAGCGCTAGTAAGATTAGAGGGGCTCTAACCCTGTGTCCTTTGGGGCAGAGTCCTGTGTCTTAGCTCTAGCGCTCTCCTGCAGAGTCCTGTGAGAATAAACAGACTCTCACACTTGTTTCAGCCTCTCAGTGAGGTAACTGAGTTTGCTCTTGTACACACCGGGTCAGCTGTTAACCCGCCGGTGTCTAGTTAGTACGCTGCCATTACCAAGCAGCAGTTAACATCTCTGCACGCACCTCTATACCATCTTATATTATTTGGTATGTTCCGCAAGCCCGTAACAACATATCGAACAGTGTGGTATCTCCATCAGACACCTGATCTATCTGTGGGGTACAAATTGTGGCATTTCAGGCCTGCATTCTACTGTTTTTGCTGTGTCTTACCCTAGTTATTGACACCAGTTTGATAACAAAAAAAAATAAATTTTTCCTACAGTCCAGATATTTTAAAATGTGGTTTTCCCACACATGGATCACATACAAGTTCACTCCCAATTCAGTCATTAGTAGTGAACGTGGAAAATATTGTAGTCCATTTAATATGGGCAAGGCACGTGGCAAGGAACTGGGAAGTGGACATGATGGTGATGTGCCTGCAGACGCCGAGGCTGTGGGCAAGCTGAAATTGTGCCACAACACCTACATCTTCTCGCCTGACCTTCATGACCCAATTACTAGGGGCCTGCAGCAGGACATCACTATTGAAACCAGAGCAGTGTGAAATGGTTGTTGAATGGTTAGCCTAATGCTTCCAGTCAGTTGGTCACCACCAGCACTACCAGCAAGTCAGGAGGAGGACCACAGTGCGGAAGTGGAAGCCAAGGTGGTGGATGATATAGAAAATGACCCAACTTGGCAGGAGGACATGCAGAGCGAGGACAGCAGCACATAGTGGGAGGGAGGCATAGCACCCCAGCAGGCAGGAATAAGCAGTGTGGTGGCCACAGACAGAAGGCGGTCAACCGTTACTCGTAACACCAACACGACGGAATTTGGCAGTACAACTGTTAGGTCTTCCCAAGTCTGGTTGTTTTTTTAAAGACTCCGCCGATAACTCCAATCAGGCAATTTGCAGCACCTGCCATGCCCGCATCAGCAGGGGTAGCAAAACTAACTGCCTGACCAACACCAACATGATCAGGCACATGGCAGCAAAGCACCCAACTTTGTGGGCCGAACACCAGGCTCCAGGAACAGTGTCTGTGGCTGAAAACACTGCTTCTTCCATTGTTGTGTGTCATGATCCAGGTTGGATTATGACAGATTTTGCACAAGTAACCTTTTTTTTTTCCTTTAAGCTGTTTGCTTAAAAGTTAGTTTTGCCCCCGGTGGCCATTAGGGTCATTACACTGTAGTTGCTTCAGTCCTAGTTTTGCCCCCGGTGGCCGTTAGGGTCATTACACTCTGGTTACTTTAGTTTAGTTGCCCCCGGTGGCCGCTAGTGGTATTGCATGTGATAATGAAGCAGGTGTGATTCCCTGGCTGCTACCTATAAAGGAGTAGCAGGTGGTCTCACTCACTGTTGGTGTTTATTGCTCATTTCCAACCAAGTCTGGTGAAGGAAGGAACTACAAATAGGAGTTCCTGGCAGCTCAGGGGAGCTCTGGTGTAATAGCTTCAGGCGGAAGCTGAAGGTGATATTGCTAATTTCCATCCAAGTCTGGTGAAGGAAGGAACTACAGAGAGGAGTTCCTGGCAGCTCAGGGGAGCTCTGGTATAATAGCTTCAGGCAGAAGCCTTGGAAGAGGCCAGGAGCCATTTGGTGAGCTGCATTTCTTGCTACATGTTCACAGATTTACCAGTGGAAAAGCCAAACTTCACATGCCACAAATGCAAGCTTGTGTCCCTGTTGGAGGAAAAGTTGCAAAATCTCGAAGAGAGGTTAGCTACATTGAAGATCATTAAGGAAGGTGAAGAGTTCTTGGACAGAGCAGAATTATCTCTTCATGTTACAGAAAGAGAAGAAATTCGAAGTGCACCTGAAGAAACAGAGGAATGGAGACATGTGACCCAGAGAAGCAGGAGGATCAGGAGGCAGTCAGCACCCATACTGCTCAGAAACCAGTACCAGGCTCTCACGCAGGAAAACAATGAAGAAATACATCAGGATAAGACTTTGCCAACAAACAGCAACCTTGTACGCCTTCAGAGTCCTCCTGGATGGAGAAAGAAAAATGTTGTGAAGAAGAAACGGAGAGTGGTGGTCATGGGGGATTCACTGTTGAGAGGAACAGAGGCCGCTATCTGCAGACCGGATATAACTTCAAGAGAAATGTGCTGTCTTCCAGGTGCAAAAATTAAAGATGTGTCTGACAGGATATCAGGACTCTTCAGACCTACAGATGACTTCCCATTCCTGCTTCTACATGTGGGGACAAATGACACCGCAAGAAACGACATGGAAACCATCTGCAGAGACTTTGAAGACTTAGGCAAGAAAGTGAAAGAACTGGGAGCGCAGGTGGTCTTTGCTTCCATCCTCCCAGTGGATGGCCATGGAACAAGGAGGTGGAATAAGATTCTGCAAGTGAACAACTGGCTACGTCGATGGTGCCGTCAGCAACGATTTGGATTTCTGGATCACGGAGTGAACTACTTATACGATGGACTACTTGCTAGAGATGGGGTGCACCTTACGAAGACTGGAAAGCATGTATTTGGAAGTCGCCTTGCTACACTTGTAAGGAGAGCTTTAAACTAGAACAACATGGGAAGGGAAGCAAAAAGACCAGAAAAAGCCATACACCTGACAAATGCTATTGAGAACTCTGCTATTAGAAGTGGAAAGGAAGAACAAAGACGAAAGAATCTAATTAATAAAAATATTGGAGAAAGAGAAACCAATCACAAACTAAAATGTTTCTATACTAATGCACAAAGCATGGGCAACAAACAAGGAGAATTGGAACTACTAACACAGGAAAAGAAATATGATGTCATTGGAATCACTGAAACTTGGTGGGACAATACACATGATTGGAATACAAGACTAGAAGGATACAACTTATTTGCAAGAAACAGACTTGATAAACGAGGAGGGGGTGTTGCATTGTATGTTAGAAACGCGTATATCTGCACAGAGATTGAAGCTTCAGAGACTGGGAGTTCTGTGGAAACTGTTTGGGTAAGAATACAAGGACAGAACAATGGAAAGGACACCATTGCAGGCATTTACTACAGGCCGCCTGTGCAAGCTGAAGATATGGATGAACTCTTTATGCATCAAATGGCCAAGTTCTCCAAAAAATATGACATAGTTGTCATGGGAGATTTCAACTATCCAGACATTTGTTGGGAATCTCTCTCAGGCAAAACTAACAGGTCAAGGAAATTCTTATCCTCTCTTGCTGACAACTTTATCTTCCAAAAGGTAGGGGAGAAAACAAGGGGAACTGCTACCTTGGATCTAATCCTTATAAACAGGGAGGAAATGGTTGAGGAGGTAAAAGTGGCTGGAACCCTAGGAGGTAGCGACCATGCTATTTTAGAATTTTGCATAACTAGAGGAGGAAGACCTGTGAAGACTCAGACGTCAAGGTTAGATTTCATAAAGGCAGATTTTAAGGGATTCAGAAAGATAATTGGAGGGATCCAATGGCTGGATATCCTTAAAGACAAAAATGTCCAGGAAGGATGGGAAATCTTGAAAAATGAAATTCTCAAAGCACAGTTGTTAACAATTCCGAAAAGAGGGAAAAATAGGAAGCATTTAAGGAAACCAGGATGGGTGAACACAGAACTTAAGCACATGCTAAAAAGGAAGAAAAAAATGTTTATAAAATGGAAAGAGGGAGGCATATCTAAAGAAGAATATAATGCTGTCTGCAGAACCTGCAGGGCACAAATCAGATTATCTAAAGCTGACAATGAATTGAGGCTTGCAAGAGATGTCAAAAGCAATAATAAAGGATTTTGGGGATATGTCAAAAGTAAAAGAAAAGTCAAAGATGCTATAGGATTTTTACAGGATGAAAATGATGAAATGGTAAGACAGGATGTTGAGAAGGCTGAACTTTTAAATTCCTATTTTGCATCTGTTTTCTCTCAGAAAGGAAATGTAACACCAACTGTTATTCACTGTCCTATTAAGGGAATAGAAGAATCCAGGATATCTATAAACAGAAAGATAGTGAGGAAACACTTAGCTAACCTAAATGAATTCAAGTCTCCAGGTCCAGATGAATTACACCCCAGAGTACTGAAGGAGATAGCAGAAGAAATTTTTGAACCCCTCTCCATAATCTTTGAAAATTCTTGGAGAACAGGAGAAGTGCCAGAAGACTGGAGAAGAGCAAATGTTGTTCCTATCTTCAAAAAGGGGAAGAAGGTGAACCCAGGCAACTATAGGCCGGTGAGTCTGACTTCTATACCAGGAAAGACCTTTGAACAAATTATTAAACAACATGTATGTCAATACCTGGATAAGAATGAAGTGATTAAACAGAGTCAGCATGGGTTTGTAACTAATAAGTCATGTCAGACTAACTTAATTTCCTTCTATGACGGAATCACTGATTGGGTGGATCAAGGAAATGCTGTAGATATAGTATATCTTGACTTCAGCAAAGCATTTGACAAAGTCTCTCATACAATCCTTATTGAAAAAATGACTAAGTATGGAATGGACAAGGCAACTGTTAGGTGGATTCATAACTGGCTTAGTGATCGGACCCAAAGAGTGGTCGTAAATGGCTGCACATCCAGTTGGAAGAATGTCTCAAGTGGGGTACCACAGGGCTCTGTCCTGGGCCCTGTATTGTTCAACATCTTTATCAACGATTTAGATGAAGGAATTGAGGGTAAACTGATTAAATTTGCTGATGACACAAAGCTAGGAGGGATAGCTAATACTAGAGAAGAGAGAGAGAGGATTCAAAAAGATTTAAATAAACTGGAGAAGTGGGCAGCAACTAACAGAATGGTTTTTAACAGGGAGAAATGCAAAGTACTACATCTGGGCAATAAAAATGAAAAAAGCATATATAGAATGGGAGGAATAGGGCTAAGTGACAGCACATGTGAAAAAGACGGGTATACTAATAGATCACAGACTGAATATGAGTCAACAGTGTGATGCAGCAGCAAAAAAGGCAAATGCAATTCTAGGATGTATTAACAGAAGCATACAGTCTAGATCACGTGAAGTCATTATTTCCCTCTACTCCTCTTTGGTCAGACCTCATCTGGAATATTGTGTCCAGTTTTGGGCACCAAATTTTAAAAAAGACATCAACAAACTGGAGCAAGTTCAGAAAAGAGCGACCAGAATGGTGACCGGTCTGCAAACCCTGTCTTATGAGGAAAGGTTGCAGGATTTGGGAATGTTTAGTTTGCAAAAGAGAAGACTGAGAGGAGACTTAATAGCTGTCTACAAATATCTAAAGGGCTGTCACATTGTAGAAGGATCAACTTTATTCTCATTTGCACAAGGAAAGACTAGAAGCAATGGGATGAAACTGAATGGGAGGAGACACAGATTAGATATTAGAAAAAACTTTTTGACAGTTAGAGTGATCAATGAGTGGAACAGGCTGCCACGAGAAGTTGTGAGTTCTCCTCCAATGGAAGTCTTCAAACAGAGGCTGGACAGACATCTGACTGGGATGATTTAGCAAATCCTGCTTTGAGCAGGGGGTTGGACCAGATGGCCCAGGAGGTCCCTTCCAACTCTACGATTCTATGATTCTAAGCTGAATTCAGGTGTCGATCTTCAGGGTGTAGCTGAACTTTGGTGTTGTACTCTGTTACTGGGAGGAATAGCAACAGAGCAAAGCTAAGTGGTGTTTTTCCCTGTTTGTGACTTTCCTTGTGTGTGTATTAGTGCAGTGGTGGGATTACATTTGCGGCTTTGGCGAAGATGCGCCTTGGAGTCCCTGCTGGGGAGCAGGACTTGCTTATACAGGTGGATGTACCAAGGCAGGTGGGAGGAGTTGGTGTCCCCATGGTGCTGCCTGGTGTTCTCCAAGGTGAAGGGGTACGTCCCTGTAGTGAGCAGACTAATGATTTAGTCCTTGGCACTCACGCCAAAACTTCTGTACTGTCAGAGAAGCCGTGTCCCCCTGGTTGTGTGGAGGAAGACGACCTGGGAGTGTATATTTCCTCCTCACCCTCAGAAGGTACTATGTCAGCAGAGGTGATGGTTGGTGAGGTACCTGAGGGCATACCGGTGCATGTTAACAGTGGAGCAGAAGTCAGTCCGCTGGATGCTCAGTTTGTCCAGACTCATGGTCAGAAGTGTGAGACGCCAGACAAACCCATAAGCATCCAGGCCATTAAATCTGTCCCACTGAGCCGGGGAGGGGGGTTGAACGAAGTTGTAGAAGACATTGTGCTGCATAGTGGACATCATGATGAGTCCCAGTCATACTGCGTCTTGGAGGGAAATCCAGCAGCTATTGTTGTGGGCCCCCCTTGGTCTAAAAAACACAACCCGGTCTTAGATTGGTGGACTAGGGAAGTAGTCAGCTGGGAGCAGTCATGTGAGGGCTGCTGCCTAGGGGCTACTGTCTCTGCCGTCTCTCTACAAGCGTCCCATTCCTCTCCAGTGGTAGCAGCTGAGGTGCTGCAGGAGAGTAGGGACAAGGCTTAACCCTCGCCATTAGCCAACCCTGAGAGGCGCAGTGGGAGGGGTTGGAGGGTGGTGTATCCCTTGATGAATTGTGGGGGTGTGAGTGTGGTGACACAGGGGGACCCCTCTGTTGTCAGTTCCAGAAAGAGTTCACTGTATTGTGACAAACGAATGTGTGGCAATAAATGTTCAGGTCTGGACCTGTGTGTGAACGAGCATGTATGGGTACACACCAAAAACATCCAGTGGAACTGTGTTGTGGGAGTCTGGAATTCTCAGGTGATTGGGCCGTATTTGGTGTCGGCCACCATCGGCCCGGAGACTTTCCAGCTGGAGATACCCACAAACTTGCCCATACACCACTCGTTCCCCAGATCAGCACTTTGGAGATGGGTGGTGCCTCCGGAACATACATTGCCAATACCAGCGGTGCTCGTTTGTCATAAACCTGAAGTTCAGGTAGTTGTTGGGGTGAACTCTGGATCTGGGCATCCCCATTGTAGGTGGTTTTTTTGGTGAAGCGCGGTCTTGAGGGTCCAGAGGCCCCTCATTGAGGGAGGGTACTGTCATGATCCAGGTTGGATTATGACAGATTTTGCACAAGTAGCCTTTTTTTTTCCTTTAAGCTGTTTGCTTAAAGTTAGTTTTGCCCCCGGTGGCCATTAGGGTCATTACACTGTGGTTGTTTCAGTTCTAGTTTTGCCCCCGGTGGCCGTTAGGGTCATTACACCCTGGTTACTTTAGTTTAGTTGCCCCCGGTGGCTGCTAGTGTTATTGCACATGATAATGAAGCAGGTGTGATTCCCTGGCTACTACCTATAAAGGAGTAGCAGGTGGTCTCACTCACTTTTGGTGTTTATTGCTCATTTCCAGGAGTGTAGGGACACTGACTCAGGGGAGTGCAGAAGGTCTCCACGTCCCCGTTCCCTATTACAGGGCCCTCCATTGTAATGGTTTCCCCGGTGTTTCCCTTAACTCTGTTTAAATTCACCCTGCTGGTGGCGGTGTATCCAGGTTCATAGGTGTTATAGAAATTCGCCCTGCTGGAGGCAGTGTATCCAGTCACATATGACATTACATTGTGCATGCAAGCCAATCCCCTGTCCATGGTGCATGCAAACATGCCTCCCGCCCTGCACCTGTCGTTGCCCACTCAACTTTCACCATCACCAAGCACGTCCCGTCTTTGTCCCAGCGCAGCCATCAGTTGTCCATACCCCAGTCATTGGAACGCAAGCGGAACTACACAGCCAACAGTACTAAATTAACACATTTCTCATCTGCTTGCAGTCAAAATGTTGCCTTTTAGACTAGTGGAGACAGAAGCTTTTTGCAACCTGATGTCCCCAGCCGCCACTATTCCTCCCGGTGTGCCATCTCGGCATTACACAAGTACATGTCCCTCTACATTATCCATGCCCTGAACAGTGCTATTACTGGGAAAGTCCACCTAACCCCGGACACGTGGACAAGTGCTTGTGGGCAGGGATGCTACATCTCGCTGACGGCACACTGAGTTAACATAGAGGAAGCCTGGACCCAGTCGGACTTTGGGATGGAACACATCCTCCCGATGCTGAGGATTGCGGGCCCTACGTCAATCAGGGTTGCCCCCACAGTCTACAACTTCTGCACCCCCTCCTCCTCTTCAGCCTTCATCTCCAAAATGAGCACATCACTCACAAGCTGCAAGCCCTGCACCACTGCCTCAGCAAAGTGGCAACAGGCTGTGCTGAAGCTAATATGCGTAGGTGACAAAGCACACAATGCTGAAGAGTTGTGGACAGCTCTGAAAAAGCAGGCAGATGTATGGCTAACACTGCTGAATAGAGTTGAGCGAAACGGGTCAAAAAATTTCAAAAGTCGCCGACTTTTGGCAAAGTCGGGTTTCATGAAACGAAACCCGACCCTAGGATGAGGTCGGCCACGAGGTCGGCGACTTAAGCGCCAAAGTCGCATTTCAAAAGTTTGTTTTGCGCTCTTTTTCAGCCAATCAGGATCCACGGACATTGTGGGCAATGTGATGACATAGGCAGGGGTCACCACCATCTTTCAGAAGGGCATGCAAGTGATTGGCTTGCTTTGGTGGGCGTCACAGGGGTATAAAAGGGCGTGCACGCCAACCGCCATGTTACTCATGCTGATCTCAGAATAGGGAGAGCTGCTGCTGATTCTGTAGGGAGAGCGTTAGGCAGGGAAGAAGACACCAAAAACTGCTTCTGCTGCTAACGATTTTGCCTGTACAACACACCAGTCACTGTGTGTGCAGTGCAAGTGGAGGCTATATTTTGCTGGATCAGCGGTGTTGGTTGTTAGGCAGCCTTCTAAGGCTTCCTGACGGCTGGATTGCTGTTTACCCACTGCTCTGCAAACTGCTTTTTTAAAAGCAATCCCAATTTTTTTTTTTTTGTCCTGGTGAGGTACTGAGCATGCATTTTTTCACACCATACAGCGGTGCACACTCCTCACACAGTACCGTGTAACGGCTGTTATCACAGCCACAGCTAGTTTTGTCTAGTTTTCAAACAGTTAAATATATTTGCTGTTTGATCACATTCAAAACTATAGAGAGACAGCGTGTGTCAGTCCGAATACTTAAAAAACACGGAGCTTGACAATTTTACGTACACCGGACAGCCGTGTACGTGCATGCTCCTCTCTCAGTACCGTGTAACGGCTGTTATCACGGCCACAGTGAAGCTACCTGTGTGTCACTCTGTAAGAATAAGTCGAGGACATGTTCCATTCTTACAGACCTGCACCTTCTAGTTTTGTCTAGTTTTAAAACAGTTAAATATATTTGCTGTTTGATCACATTCAAAACTATAGAGAGACAGCGTGTGTCAGTCCGTATACTTAAAAAACACGGAGCTTGACAATTTTACGTACACCGGACAGCCGTGTACGTGCACGCTCCTCTCTCAGTACCGTGTAACGGCTGTTATCACGGCCACAGCGAAGCTATCTGTGTGTTACTCTGTAAGGATAAGTCGAGGACTTGTTCCGTTCTTACAGACCTACACTCTAGGGAGATTCCTATTCTGCTCAATTCTATATACACCTTATAGTTTGTCATACACTAGCCAATTTCTGCCTGTGACATAGCGCTGTGATATTCAGTAGGCCTCACACAATCCAAAAGTGTCCAGTGTCCACAAGTGTGTGCAGAAATTCGAAATCTCCGTTATCCTCTAGTGACATTTTTCACACCTACGACATCGAGCCTGTCACATAGCGCTGTGATATTCAGTGGGCCTCACACAATCCAAAAGTGTCCAGTGTCCACAAGTGTGTGCAGAAATTCAAAATCTCCGTTATACTCTAGTAACATTTTTCACACCTGCGACATCGAGCCTGTCACATAGTGCTGTGATATTCAGTGGGCCTCACACAATCCAAAAGTGTCCAGTGTCCACAAGTGTGTGCAGAAATTCTAAATCTCCCCTGTCCTATAGACACCTTGTACCTTGTTTTATATTACTATATAGTTTGTTGGATTTTGTCTACATTTCTACCAAAAATGAGGAAGGCTGGTGGAAGAGGCCATGGAATTGGGCGGGGGTTGGCAGCTGGTAATGATGGTGTTGGTGGTGGATCTGATGGTAGTGGCAAAAGCAAAATAGGACCGAATGCAGGAGGTGTTGAGCCTGCATCATCGTCTGGCTCCACAAGGCCTCGAAGGCTTAGTTTTTTAGGAGTTGGCAAACCGCTTTTAAAGCCAGAGCTTCAGGAAAAAGTTTTGTCTTACATTGCTGACTCAGTCTCCAGCTCTATCGCCTCCTCTTCTGAAGTTGTAAAAAATAAAAGCACTGAGTCGTCATTGGAGGCTCATGTTCATGAACCACACCTTTCCTTGTGTCCTTCACCCCAACCAAGATTGAAGGATGACGCAGGCCATACTACTGATTACTCCATGGAGCTGTTTTCACATACCATGCCTGGATTATCAAGTGAAATGGTGAATTACCCAGGCCAAGATGAATCTGACATGGAGTGCACTGATGCACAACCACTGATAGATGATTCTGCTGGTACATTCACCCAGAGCACTACATTGTCCTCGCAGTGTACAGAGCCAGATTCTGACCCTGATGAGACTCAGGTGCCCCTTCCCGCACACTATACCACCATACATGGTGACACAGAGGAAGGTGCACATGACATTGAAGAGGAGGTGATGGATGACCCAGTTGTTGACCCAGATTGGCATCCATTGGGGGAAGAGGGTGCTGCTTCCAATAGCTCAGATGAGGAGGAGGAGCATCCACAGCAGACATCGACATCGCAACAGCTGTTATCTGGCAGGCCCGGAGCACTCCAAAGACAGGTTCCAAAAATCAAAAGAGTTGCTGGACAGCTTGTCCATAGGGTCAAAATATCACAGCGTGCTAGGCCGCAAAATGTCTGCCAAAGTAGGAAGAGTGCAGTGTGGCACTTTTTTGAACAAAATCCTCATGATCAGGCCAAGGTTATCTGTAAGAAGTGCGCAAAGACCTTTAGCCGAGGGAAAAATCTGAAAAATTTGAATACCAGTTGCATGCTTAGACATTTAACCAGCATGCACTTGCAAGCGTGGACACAACACCAAACCTCAAGTACCACATGTGCAACTGATCACAAAGAAGGTAGTCAGCAACGCTACATTGCTTCCCCACTGTAAGCCCAATGGTTAGCACAGCAGCAAATGTTGAGGTTTCGTTGCAAGGCCACAGCAGTCAGGGAATCCCACTGTTATATCAACGAAAGACTGAATCTAGGCCATCAGAAAGAACACCAACTCCATCACCATCATCAAACCTCTCTCAGTCCGCCCTGTCCACTGCTACTTCCACCATATGCAGCTCTCAAGTCCAGCTCACCCTCCCAGACACTATGAGTAGGTCAAGAAAGTACTCAGTCTCTCATCCGCGTACACTGGGTTTGAACGCCCACATTGCCAAACTAATCTCGTTAGAGATGATGCCCTATCGGTTGGTGGAAAGCGCAGCTTTCCACGAACTCATGGCCTATGCAGTACCACGCTATGACCTACCCAGTCACCACTTCTTCTCTCGCAAAGCCATCCCAGCCCTCCACCATCATGTGAAAGACCGCATTGTCCATGCACTCAAGCAGTCAGTGAGTGGAAAGGTGCACCTCACAACTGATGCATGGTCCAGTCGGCATGGCCAGGGCCGTTACGTGTCCATCACTGCGCACTGAGTTAATGTGGTGGATGCAGGGTCCACAGGGGACAGCGGTGGTGGGACAGTGCTGCCTAGCCCACGGTATAGGAAACAGCTGGCTGTAGGAGTTCGACCCTCCTCCTCCTCCTCCTCCTCCAGAAGCGAAAGCTCATCCACAGAGTGCAGTCGTACGAGCACTCCATCTGCAGCTGCCACTGTTGCACATGAGGTGTCCCCCTATCGAGCAGCTAGTGGAAAGTGTCAGCAGGCTGTGTTGCAGATGATGTGTTTGGGCGACAGACACACCGCCGAGGTGCTGGCTGAGTACTTTCAGCGACAAACTGAGTCATGGCTGGGCAGTGTACATCTTGAGGCAGGCAAGGTAGTTAGTGATAACGGCCGTAATTTTGTGGCAGCCATAGCCCTTTCAAAACTCAGCCACATACCTTGCTTGGCTCACACCTTGAACCTGGTGGTGCAGTGCTTCCTCAATAATTATCCAGAGTTAACAGCCCTGCTCCAGAAGGTGCGAAGACTGTGCGCGCACATCCGCCGGTCGCCTGTACACTCCATTCGTATGCAGAAGCTGCAGCGATTGCTCCACCTTCCCAACCACCGCCTCATTATCGACATTGCAACAAGGTGGAACTCCACCCTGCACATGGTTGAGCGGCTGTGCGAGCAGAGGCAGGCCATAATGCATTTTTGGGAGGATACACGGCCAGGCACTTTGAGAGCAGACATGGAGTTGACAGGTGTGCAGTGGTCGAAGCTGAAAGACCTCTGTAAAGTCCTTCAGTGTTTTGAGGAATGCACACGGCTGGCAAGCGCAGACGACGCCATCCTAAGCATGAGCATCCCATTTATGCGTCTGCTCATGCAAACTTTGACGCACCTTAAGGAGCAGGCGTCTGCAGCCAATGTTGATGAGGAGGAAGAGGTGGAGGGAATCCTTGATGACATTCAGCCATTGTCTGCTCAGGGACCTCTCCTGGACGAGGTGGAGGAAGAAGAGGAGGAGGAGGATGATGATAGGGATGATTACTTAGGGGAGGAGGATGCATCTCGTGGGGCAAGTGAAAATGTTGGCGTGGCAAGGTCTGGTACAGGGTTTGTGCGCGACTGGAGGGATGTGGATTTGCCAGAAGGTGCTCCTCCACCCAGCACTCGCAGTGCATCATTGACACTGGGAACATTGGCCCACATGTCAGATTATGCCTTGCAGATCCTAAAAAGGGACCCACGCATTGCCAAAATGATGAACGATGACGACTACTGGTTGGCCAGCATCCTGGATCCACGCTATAAAGGCAAATTACAAAACATCATGCCACAGGAGAACCTTGACCTAATATTGGCTACTAAACAAGCAACTCTGGTTAACCGGTTGGTTGAGGCATTCCCAGCACACAGCAGCGGTGATGGTTCTCTCACGAGCCGTACGGGCCGGGGGCAGCTTGGCAGAGGTGTTCATGGTGCACACAGCAGAAGTGGCATTGGAGACAGGGGTTTCATGACAATGTTGTGGACTGATTTTTCACGGACCGCTCACACAACTGTTAATACAGCATCGATGGAAAGTGACAGGAGACAGCAGTTGTCAACTATGGTTAACAACTACTTTTCCTCCCATATCGATGTTCTCCCGCACAGGTCATTCCCCTTTGACTATTGGGCCGCTAAACTGGACACCTGGCCTGAATTGGCACAATATGCCTTACAGGAGCTCGCTTGCCCAGCTGCAAGTGTGCTATCGGAAAGAGTCTTCAGTGCAGCTGGATCAATCCTGACAGAAAAAAGGACCCGTCTGTCAACCCAAAATGTGGATGATCTAACCTTCATTAAAATGAACCATGGATGGGTTTCCAAGGATTTTGTCCCACCTTCCCTTGATGACACATAGGTTGCCAGAATAATGGCTTGCTTTGGTCCTCCTCCTATTCCGCGAACTTGACCTATTTCACCTTTTGCAGCAGCTGAATGACCCACATCTACATATGTCACTTTGTAAACCTCCCTAAGTGGGCGCCCCCCCCCCATGGCTGGGGTCACCACCTAGCGCACAAAACCGTGCGAGTGCCGTTGCCCTGGACAGGTGGGTAGGCCGACTCTTGGGCACGGGCACTGGCATAGGGTCCCTCATAGTGCAATCAAGTGTCTCTGACAGTGGTGGTGCACACCCGCTGTCAGACACACCGCCGTACTATGAGGGGCCCAGTGCCAGTACCGACGCCCACGAGTGTGCCCCCCTTGCATGGGCAGGGCCCCAGCATTTGCAATGCTTACCTCTCCCTGCTCCTCCGCTGTGTAGTCTGGGCTGTCAAATCCTTCACTGGGACTGCCACTACAAATTAATTGAACTGAAAGATGATGGTTAAGATGTAGCTATGCCGTGTCCTGCTGGCCGGGCTCTAGCTCCAGATGATCAGTGGCTTCCATTTCTTATGGACGTTGACTCACAATTACATGCAGTGGTGGTTTATCAACAGCTTTCACAGTTTTCCTACTCACAAACGTGTGACATTCCGGCGCACATTTCAAAATGTGCCCTCTCATGCCAATCAAATAGAATCGCCTATGGCCTGAGGCTTCTGTCTTTTGCACTCCAAAGTTACGTGACAGATCATGATAGCCAGTGAACACCATGTTTACATCGCTCCCTGTGATAAAAATTGGATTGAGATGAGTAACAGTGATGGAATCAACGGAAGTGCGATACAGCAGGACTTTATTCACAAAAAATGTTTTCACTGTCTCAACACACAAATTAATTGAGGGTCAGCACCGCCTATGAGAATTGTGACGGAAGTTTTTCCGGTGAATAATAATTCCTAGAATTCTGCAATCAATAGTCTTTATGTCACTAATTGTATGCATCTCATTTCCTATTGCGAAGAGGCTGGACTGTATTACTGAGACAGAAATATATATGAAGATTTAAAAATAACACCAAAAGTATATAGTTGTGCACGCCTCAAATGCATTTCCTTTTTTCCACTTTTTAGATTGCTGTGTAATCCATACTGAGAACACGGAGATTTTACATGTTTAAACTATGCTATATATACCTGCTATCCAGTGATAAAGTACCCTTTCTCAACTTTGTACAATCTGGTCAAATCCATACTGGGCCTGAGAACATCTGAGTCTGCCTCCTGATCTATAGACATATATTTTTAATATGTAAACTAGGCTACATATATACGTGTTATCCGGTGAAACTGTACCCTTTATCAACTTTCTACAATGCTGTTGAATCCATACTGGGCCTGAGAACGGCTGCCGAGCTGTTAAGCAAGCTACAGCACCTGTGGTTTGGACACGTAATTTTTTCAGGAATGACAGTTAGGCCTAACTCCGGAATTGCGGTTGACCTGAACTTACTGGGAAATCATTGTTCGCTGGGAATAATCTAAATCCCAGATCACTAACGGAGTTCAGCAGGTTATCTGCACCTGTAAGCGACAAAAGCTGGTCCTTTCAGTGTAGCGTGCATGCAGCCCCGGACATGTACTGGAATGCTAGACCTGTTATTGCTCGATCTCACGTGCCACAGCCTCGCGTATCCCTCTGGTAAGCTTGACGCGTACAGCGGGGCCATGCCGGAGTCTCGGTCGTTAACGGAATAAAGCTGAGAAATCGCTAGCACAACTACAAACGGACATACCACACCACACACAGAATCGACAAAGCTTGCAATCTGTCCAATTTCTGTAGCTTGTATGGTAGTGGTTTCCCGGGTGCAGTCCAATTAAGCCACAGGCTCCACTCCTGGTGGTGCCCTTTTGGACATTCCTTTAAGGTTCAGCTTTGCAATCATACTGCCCCCGGAAACCAAAAACTTTGCCTTCAGGGACTCTGTTTGGTGGTTCGTGGGAATAACGCCGCCCGATCAGCAGTCGGCATATGGGTCGCCCTCCCAGGGCTGTGGGGTACTCGGTACCGGGCCGGTGTCAGTGGGATGTGTCACAGCAGCGGTGACTCGGACGGTGGCCCTGGGCACCCATGTAAATGGCGTGGTATAATGGTAAAGAGTTTATATAGATAGTTTGACGCCACCTGTGGTGTTCGGCAACATAGATGTTAGGCCGATGCTGCATGCAGATCCTCTGGGACTGATGGTGTTGTGCAGCAAAGATGGTGAAACTCCCCACAGGTGGAGCTGGAGTCCCAGGGAAGTGTAGATGTAGTGATGGGGGAAAGGCTCAGGCAGTGTAGGTGCTGGTACCCAGATGTAGCGGTTCTGGAATAACTGTAGGACACCAGAGCATGCAGTTCCAAAGCTTTACTCACAGTCTGCAGGTTACACAGATGCCTGCCTCCGTGCTGTGTCCTCCGGGTCAGGACCTCTGCCAACCTCCGGGACCAGAATGGAAAGCTCCCTTCCAACACTCTGCCAACATGTACCTTCCTGAACGTCTCCTTTCTAGCGCTTGTGGGGGAAGCACTCGCAGGACCGTGGTTCACTGAAACGCCTCCTGTCTAACAGATGTTCCTCTGACTTTACTTGTATGGCAGACAGCTGTAGCCTTTTCCTTCTGCCTCGCACACGTCGATGCTGGGGCCTCCGAGCCTTAGTTGGGTACAGAGCATTTATAGCTGCTACTTCCCCCCGGTTTCTGCTGCAGGAACGTCAGTGTCCCTACAAACTCGGAGACCGGAATCCGGACCATGCGCTCCAGCTAGGAGTGAGCCTTAACTCTGCTCATCCTCCTGCTCCCCGTCTCACGTCCTCACTCTTCCCCTTCCCTGCACAGAGTGCCCAAACTTACCTCCTCCCGACCACAGAGAGCAGCTCCTCAGCAGTCAGGTTCAGAGGTCTCCCTGCTGGCCTGGAGTGGGAAATGTGTTGTGTGTTGGTTTCACTGCTAGAGAGATCCTTCGTTGCTCCCAAGCTTGACAACACACTCCCTAGGAGGAAGGCAATGCCACAGTGGCGACCGTACTCTTGGGGACGCCACAAGTGCACTGAGACCCAGCCACAGCTGGATGATGCTGCTGGTACATTGACCCAGACCACTATATTCCCCTCGCACTCTACACAGCCAGAATCTGACCCAGAGGAAACTCAGGTTCCCCTTCCCGCATACTATACCACCTTACACAGTGACGAAGAGGAAGGTGCAGATGAAAGTGCAGGTTCCTTGAGCAGGAGGGGGGCATACTCATGGGCGATGGCACTGGCACAGGGCACCGCATAGTACGCAAAAGTGTCTCTGCCGGTGGGAAGGCCTAAACAGCCAAGTGCAGTGAGATGGAAGATGGAGACGACAAGGAGTTCAGAGTAGTGCAGGGATTCCCTAGCAAGGAGACTTATGTAATTGTTTTCAATGTTGGGACAGCAATTTTTGGGGAGCACTATACTCTGGTGAATGATATATGGGGCCCACCATACACTGGAGCATTCCAAAGGTGGACATCAGACACTGGAGCAGCATTTACAGGGCCCATTATACACTAGAGCAGTAGAAATGGGGCCCATTATATATGGAGCATTATTTGGGCCCATAAGACAGTGGAGCTTCATCCATTGCGACCAACATATACTGTAGCATTATGTGGAGCTCATCATATACGGTTTGAAACATTATATAGGAATAATGATTCCGTATGGAGAAATATATGGGCCTCATTACTCTGTATAGCGCACTAAGCGCTGGCCATAATACTGTATGGAGTTATATACTGTCCGTTTTTGGAGGTATTGGAGAATTTAAAATGGATATCAGTCATGAGATGTAAGAAGTGAAGTATTTTTCATTGTACTATACTGCTATTTCTCTGCCGTATCGGAGCATCATGAGTTGTGGTATGTGTTAAAGGGGCGCTCTTTGGCCCTGGGCCCACGAAAACCTGGAGCCAGCCCCCCCCACAACTGTAGCCAAATAACCCCCATTTTTCAGTGCGTAACTAGTATTATGAAGTTAATTAAGGTTGACAAGCTTCAGTAACAAGAATTTATGCTTTTGGCATTCAAATGGGCACTGTTGGTGTGTTTCCTGTCCTCCTCTCACTGCCGACTTTAATTCTCCATTGACTTACATTGGGTTTCGTGTTTTGGGACGACCCCGACTTTTCCCTATAGTTGGACGATTTTGCTCGACCCGACTTTTGGAAAAGTCGGGTTTCATGAAACGAAACTCGACCCTAAAAAACAAAAGTCACTCAACACTACTGCTGAACCTACAGCCAGGCATGGTCATGTGTGACAATGGACAGAAGCTGGTGGCGGCTCTGAGGTGAGGCAAGCTCACGCACGTACCATGCCTGGCCCATGTGCTAAACCTTGTTGTTCAAAGGTTTCTCAAAAGCTACCTGGAGCTGCCGGATCTGCTTGTCAAAGTACGCCACCTGTGTGCCCATTTTAGAAAGTCAACTCCAGCTTCCACCGCCCTTGCAATGCTTCAGCTGCGTTTGCAGCTTCCGGCTCACTCACTAGTGTCTGATGTTCCCACGCGTTGTTCCCACGCCTTGGAACTCATCACTGCACATGTTTGAAAGGATTTGTGAGCAGAAGTGGGCAGTTGTTGACTACCAGCATCAACAAGGCCATTGGTATACAGTTCAGAATCCACACATAAGACCTCAGGAGTGGACATGGATGTCAGACATATGTACCATCCTACAAAACTTTCAGGAGACCACCAAGATGGTGAGCGGCGATGACGCCAGACCTTCTCTGTCTTCTCTGTCTTCTGAAACGCTCTCTGCTCACAATCAAAGAGGTGCAGTCAAAATAGAAATATCGGTCACAGGAGCGCAGGATTAAGAACAGGACAAGGATATTAGTGTTGAACCACAACGCATTTCAACGGTTAAACCGTCTTCATCAGGTGGAAGTTTATTATGCGCAAACAGGAAGGGGTATTTAAGTAAAATGTAACCAATCAAATTAGAGAAACAATTAACAGGTCACATGGTAAGAGATACAATAAAAACGAGACTATATAAAAGAAATATATGATATGATAAAACCCCTAAGCTCAATAAAAAGTAAAAACATGATAAACAAAGTAAAATAACAAAAGATAAAATCAACATATGATAAAATGATAGAATATATAAAATGAAGGCAATGGTAAAATTAAACATAAAAGAAAATTTACCTATTAACCTTTTCAATGGTGAGAATTAACCCCTCAGGAGCCATAGTGCCCAACTTAAATATCCAAGGGAGGGAATGCCCCTGTCACCTCTAATGTACAAAGTTCTCTATTGAGTTTAAGTAGCAAACAACAAAAACTTTACTATGAACAGCACAGAGAGAGTTTGAAGGGTTGCACCTTCAAGAATAGTAGGAGTAATAGCAATGATTTGATCATTTCGGACTCTCTAGTCCTTAATTATAAAGAGTACCCTCCAGTCATTACTGGTTGGTGACACTTCTAGACCCACGCTACAAGGAGAGCTTTCAATCTCTTCTTCCAGAGGAAGACAGAGGTGCTAAAATGGTGCAGTACCAGAAGGCCTGTGTGGAATTATTAAAAAAAATCCCATCTGAAAAGTCTGGAGGCAGAGGTCACAGTTCGTTGGACAATCAAGGAGTACAGGCAAGAGAGACACAACTTAAATCCAACAGAGGCAGGAGAACACTGGCAACATTCTTTGAGAGTTTTCTCAGACCCTCCCATCAGAGTGGCACTGAGGCACGGGGTACTCTCACAAGGAGTGCAAAGTTTTGGAAGATGGTGAGGGAGTACATTGCTGACCGTACCAACGTCCTCCCAGATTCCTCTGTGCCTTTTAATTATTGGGTCTCAAAGCTGGATACGTGACATGAACTGGCTCTTACGCCTTGGAGGTCCTGCCTGTCCTGCCACTAGTGTTTTGTCCGAGCGTGTTTTTAGTGCTTCTGGTGAAATTATAACTGATAAGCGCATCTGCCTGTCAACTTCAAATGTTTGCAGGCTGACTATTATAAAAATGAACATGGGCTGGATTGGGGCAGACTTCTGTAAACTACCACATGATAACAGTGAAACCAAACTTCAAATCCAGTGTCTTTTTTGTGAGGTATATTCCCATGCACCTCTTCACACCTACACATGGGTATATGCTTCCTGATTTTGGATATTTTCTGTTATCCTCCTCCTCCTTATCCTCATCATCCACCACCACTAGATCACCATGGTGACCGTGTTCCGTGATGCAACAGCCACTATACTTTTTTGCAAGGGTGTTTATGATGGCCGTAAAAAAAAGTTTACACAGTAGGTTTATGTGTACCCCCTAGGGGGAAATGTTTTTCAGCCCATACAGTTAGTGTATGGGCATAACAAGTACAGGAGACCCGCTCCTGTAAACTGGGAAAACATTTTTCGGAGGCCATCCTCCATGTCTCTTCCAACACCACCACTTGATCACCAGCGTTGATGTGTTCCATGATGCAACAGCCAAGTAATTTTATTCAAAGGTGTTTATGATGCCCAGTCCAAAAATGTTTACACTCTTATGTTGAAGTATCACCCCCTATACACTTAGTGTATGGGCAATGCAAGTATAGGAGACCCGCTCCTGTAAACTGGGAAAAGCGTTTTAGTAGGCCATCCTCCATGTCTCTTCCGACCCAACCACTAGATCACCAGGGTAATCATGGTCCATGATGAAATAGCCACAATAGTTTTTTGCAAGGGTGTTTATGATGCCCGTTTCAAAAATGTTTACACTCTATGTTGAGGTTCCCCCCAAGGGGAAAATGTTTTTCAGCCTGTATACTTGGTGTATGGGCATTACAAGTATAGGAGACCCGCTCCTTTAAACTGGGAAAACATTTTTTGGAGGCCATCCTTCACTTCTCTTCCAGCACCACCAGATCACCAGGGTGAACGTGTTCCATGATGCATCAGCCAAGTAATTTTTTCAAGAGTGTTTATGATGCCCGTTACAAAAATGTTTACACTCTATGTTGAGGTGTCACCCCCCAGGGGAAAATATTTTTCAGTCCATACACTTAGTGTATGGGCTTTACAAGTGTAGGAGACCCGCTCCTGTAAACTGGGAAAACAGTTTTAGAAGGCCATCCTCCACGTTTCTTACAACACCACCACTAGAGCACCAGGGTAATCGTGGTCCATGATGCTATAGCCTCTATAGTTTTTGCAAGGGTGTTTATGATGGCAGTAAAAAAAAATGTTTACACGATAAGTTGATGTCTACCCTCCAGGGGGAAATATTTGTCAGCCCAAACACTTAGCGTATGGGCATTACAAGTGAAGGAGACCCGCTCCAGTAAACTGGGAAAACATTTTTATGCATATATTAATGCACAATAAAAAAGCTTGTATGTGGCGCTGTTCACACTATGGCAATGCACAGCATCCAGGTTAACAGCCTAGTAGTGACACCTTTCTATTAGATCAGGCGGGCTGCCCAGCTCTTTCAAAATGCATGCCATGTGAACAGACACTACAGTTTACAAGACCAAATGGGCCCAACTGCACCCTGAATAAAAAGTGCAAAAAACACATAAAAATGTGAGGTATTAGCTAATATTTTGGCCAAAGTACGTGAGCCAGTAACCTGCTCCCAAGGTCCCCACGTTTACGGGTCCCTAACACTAAATCCTAGCACTGAAATAGCACAAAAAGAGAACTTAAAAATCCGCAGGTTAATATGTTTGCTTGAAAATACTCTGTCACCTTTTTCAGTGCTTTTGACATATAGTGAGGTGTTTTGTGTAATCTGAATTTTTGAGTTTGATGTACTTTTCTGATGTGTGTTATGCCTAATTTGGGAATTATTTGTGCTTCATTTCTCTTTTAATCACATTTTTTAAGCAGGAAATCTTTCAGCAAATTCTTGCTATGTAATCTGAAAGAAGCATAAGGAAGGGAGAAAGACTGATTCCAGCATTGTGTCACCTTCTTTACAGGTTACAGCAGTTGTGATAAATCATAGTTTTCTCTGCTGCAGATCTAGCAGTGCTTAAAATGTTGAGTTGTGTGTAGCCAAGCTTACACCACTGATTAGAAGTAGAGTTGAGCGAAACGGGTCGGTCAAATTCATAAGTCACCGACTTTCGCTGAAGTCGGGTTTCATGAAATGAAACCTGACCATAGCGTGAGGTCGGCCACGAGGTCGGCGACCAGAGCGCCAAAGTCGCGTTTCAAATGATGCTTCCAGCGCCCTTTTTCAGCCAATGATGGAGGACGCACACTACGGGCAATGCGATGACATGGGCATTGGTCACCACCATCTTTGAGAAGGGCATGCAAGTGATTGGCTTGCTTTGTGTGGCGCCACAGGGGCTATAAAAGAGCATGCATGCCGACCGCCATCTTACTTCTGCCAATATTAGCATTAGGGAGAGGTTGCAGCTGCTGATTCTGAATAAGGGAGAGCGTTAGGCAGGGAAGAAGAACAAAAAAACTGCTTCTGCTGTTAGCGATTTCCACTGTACAACACAACAGTTTGTGTGCAGTGACAGGGAAGGCTATATTTTTTGTGCATCAGCTCTGTTGGTTATTAGGCTGCCTTATAAGGCTCCCTGATAGCTGCATTGCTGTTTGCACACTGCTGTGCAAACTGCTTTTTTAAAAGCAAAAATACTTTTCTTCCTCTTTTCTGCACAGTTACCAAACGTTCATTTTTCCACACTTTTGGGTGCAGCAGTCCTGCTTATTAGGCTGCCTGCTGCCATACTTGGACTGAGAGCATCACTGTCAGCCTCCTATAATCTCTAGGGAGCTTCCAATTCTTCCCAATACTATATACACACCTTGTACTTAGTCATACACCAGCCAATTTCAGCCTGTTAAATTGAGGTGTAATCTATAGTGGGCCTGAGATAATAGTTCAGCCTCCTAAAATCTCTAGGGAGATTCAAATTCTCCCCAATACTATATACACCTTGTTTTACAGTACTGTTATGAATGGGTCACCGAGGAGAAAAAAGCAGAACAAGGTAAGTCACAGAAAACCAGAGAGGTTGGTAAATATGCAGATTGCAGATCCCTGATCTTACCACAACAACTAGCAGTAGCCGTGGAGCGTGCCTACGATGTTCCTAGATACCTCGTCACGGCAGGAGGACTAAATAAGCCTAAAGCAAGAAAAGGGAAAACTAACTGCCCCAGAGCAGACCCCAAAGGAATAGATAGCCCCCACACATGTATTGACGGTGAAACAAGATGAAGGCACAAACACAGGCAGGAAAATAGGCTGAGCAAATGATGGGGCTCAAACTAACTAGACAGGAAAGGAAAGGAAAGACACTCTGCAACCTGCAAAAAACCCTACAAAAATCATGTCCAACACTTCTGATAGCAAAATTAACCCTGAAGTCACTAGACTTCTCCCACTATATCAGCACTCTGAAATATTCTGAGACAGAGCAAAAAGAGACCGAACTAGTAAGGGACAAAAAGCCAATTGGCAAAATACTGATAAATAAGAGTGGAAATTCAGCACAGCCCCCAGCAGGGGCTGGCTGATCACACCAAACAACTGAATAGACCAACAAAAGCAAGTGTGAACATTAGCAGAAAAACTTAGCTTTAGATGACTGGAACAGAGCTGAAAACCAAGAGCTGACAAGCCAGAAGGAATCACCAGCAACTGAATAGGGCGTCGGCTGTCTTAAATCCAATCTGAGACTCCTGAGATCCAATCGTCATCCTCATTCTCAGATGGCAGATCTCCACCGATCAAATCAGCCTCTCTACCTCCTATTACCACCAGAGGGAGTCTGGAAGGAGAACTCACAACTGGTGAACCAGAGAATGAACTCACAACACAGTACTATATAGCTGGTGGTATTTTGGGTACATTTTTCCAAAAATGAGGAAGTATGGTGGAAGAGGCTGTGGAAGTGGGCGGGGGTTGCCAGCTGTTACTGATGGTGGTGGGGGTGGTGGTGCATCTGCTGGTAGTGGGAAAAGCACAATAGCACCTAAGGCAGGAGGTGTTGAGCCTGCGTCATCATCTGGCTCCACAAGGCCTCGAAGGCTCCCTTTTCTGGGAGTAGGTAAGCCGCTTTTAAACCTGTAGATTCAGGATCAAGTTTTGGCTTGCATTGCTGACACAGCCTCCAGCTCTATCGCCTCCTCTTCTGAAGTTTCAATAAATAAAAGCACTGAGTGTCCTTCACCCCTACCAAAAGTGAAGGATGTGGCAGGCCACACTACAGGTTACTCCATGGAGCTCTTTTCACATACCATGCCTGGGTTATCAAGTCAAATCGTGAAATCCCCAGTCCAAGATGAATCGGACATGGAGTGCACTGATGCACAGCCACTGCTAGATTTTTCTGCTGGTACATTCACTCAGAGCACTACAATGTCCTCGCAGTGTTCTGAGCCAGAATCTGACCCTGATGAAACTCAGGTTCCCCTTCCCGCATACTATTCCACCTTACATGGTGACAAAGAGGAAGATGCAGATGAAAGTGCAGGTTCCTTGAGCAGGTGGGGGGGTATACTCATGGTCAACGGCACTGGCACAGGGCCCCTCATAGTACGCAAAAGTGTCTCTGCCGGTGGGATGAGGGGCCCTGTGCCAGTGCCATCGCCAATGAGTGGGCCCCCCTGCTTGCTCAGGATCACAGCACTTGCAAAGTTGGGATACTTACCTCTCCCTGCTCCACCGCCGTGACGTCTTCCGCGTTTCCTGACAGTGACATTCTGGTCAGAGAGCGCGATGACATCACGTCTGTACGCCCTCTGCCTAAACAGTCCAAGTGCAGATAGATGGAAGATGGGGACGACGAGGAGACCAGACTAGTACAGGGATTCCCTAGCGAGGAGACTTATTTAATTGTTTTAAAGGTTGGGAGCCATTTTTGGGGAGCACTATACTCTGGAGAATGATATATGGGGCTCATCATACACTGGAGCATTCCAAAGGTGGACATCAGACACTGGAACAGCATTTACAGGGCCCATTATACACTGGAGCATTAGAAATGGGGTCCATTATATATGGAGCATTATTTGGGCCCATAAGACAGTGGAGCTTCATCCATTGGGACCAACATATACTGTAGCATTATGTGGAGCTCATCATATACTGTATGGAACATTATATGGGACCAATGATTCTGTATGGAGAAATATATGGGCCTCATTACTCTGTATAGCGCACTATGCTGTGGCCATAATACTGTATGGAGTAATATACTGTCTATTTTTGGAGCTATTGGAGAATTTTAAATGGATATCAGTCATGTGATTTAAGAAGTGAAGTACTTTTCATTGTACTATACCGCTATTTCTCTGCCATATCAGAGGATCATGAATTGTGGCATGTGTGAAAGGAGCCCATTGACACTCTTTGGCCCTGGGCCCACGAAAATTTGGAGCCAGCCTTACCCCCCCTCAACTTTAGTCAAATAACCCCCAATTTTCAATGCCTAACTATTATTATAAAGTAAATTAAGGTTAACAAGCTTTAGTAATAAGAATTGATGTTTTTGGCATTAAAATGGGCACTGTAGGTGTGTTTCCTGTCCTCCACTCCCTGCCGACTTTTCTTCCCCATTAACTTGCATTGGGTTTCGTGTTTCAGTCGGCCTTCGACTTTTCACGATAATCGGCCAATTTCGTTCGACCCGACTTTTGTGAAAGTCGGGTTTCATGAAACCCGTCTCGACCCGAAAAAAGGCAAAGTCGCTCATCTCTAATTAGAAGCTTTATATGTACATGAGGGGAGCTTATCTATTATTATTATTAATATTAATAATAACAATAATAATAGTAATAATCTCCTTCTGATAAAACACCGATTGTATGGAAACAGCAAAACAGCACAGTAAGTGACGCATTTTTGAAATCAGGGTCTTGTCAACATGCTGCTCTCAGATTACATGGAAAAAAGCTGGTGACAAAGTGTTGAGCGATAACACCCGATATTGAAAAATATCAGATCGGATTGGATCGGCCGATATCCAAAAATTATCGCCAATTCCGATCCCGGAAGTCCCATTCAAGTCAATGGGACAGAAATATCGGAATAAAAAAAAAACCCTTTCTTTCCTTGTAGGTTAATTCTACATGAAGAAAAACAGCTAAGAATAATGTAGAATGTATTGGGGGAGGTGGAGGAGACATTAAAGGCATAGAGGTTTAGCCCAATCAAATGGAATAGCAGGAATAATTTTTTTATTTTAAAGACGTTCGGAGTTACAAAGATATTGACTATGTTAACCTCTTTTATATTTTGTCAGATATGTATGTTTCACTACTTCCATGCTCTTCACCTTCTTTTTTTACTTCTCCCACACTTTCTCCTTCATCATCCTCAGCAGCAGCATCTTTTTCATCAACTTCTTCTTCACCTTATTCATCTTCTTCTTCACCTTCTTCCTAATCTTCTTTTTTACATTCTTCATATTCTTCTTATTCAACTATTATTATTCTTCATATTCTACTTCGTCATCTTCTTCCTATTCTTCTTCTTCTTCATCATATTCTTATTTGTGACAGGCATTCCTGTAGTTATCTATAAAAGTTTGAAGATTACACCTTCCGTTCTGCCTGTCACAAAAGATTTACAACAGGATTTGTCCACGTTCAGTTTGGCCTGCAGCAGCAGGCATTTTCCAGGGGCACCACTAGGAGGAACGGACTCACCCCCATACACTGCTTAGTCTTCTTCTGCTTATAATTTAGATAATATCATTTGCTCTGATTTTTAGTCTTATGCTTAATGTTCTTCTGCTTTTGGTTTTTCTGCTTCTTGGTCTTCTGTCTCTTGTTGTTCTTCATCTTGGTGGTTGTATTCATGTTCTTTGTCCTCTTGGACATCTTCTTCAGGGTCATCTTTTCGGTCTTCTTCTGTGTGGTCTTCAGGGTCGTCGTCTTCAGGGTCGTCGTCAGGGAGATCCAGAGTGAGAACCAAAAACCATTTCCACAAGCTCGAACTTGGAAAAGTAGCAGAAGGTACAAGAAGGCTGAGGAACTGCTGAGAACCAGCTGACGGTACTGGAACCCGGATGGTTAGCAGAAGGAACAAGAGCAAATGGAACTAGCGAGGACCAGCTGACGGTGCTGGAACCCGGAGGGGCAGCATAAGGAACAAGAGCCAATGGCACAACTGTGGACCAGCTGACGGTGCTGGTACACGGTTACTAAGCAGGAGGTACCTGTGCTAGAAAGCACTATCAAGGCCCAGCAGACGTTGCTGGAACTCGGATACAGAGAAGGAGACACCTAGGCCAAAGGCTCTGCCTGGAATCTGCTGACGGTGCTGAAACCCGGATGGGTAGCAGAAGCTGCAAGAGCAAATGGAACTAGCGAGGACCAGCTGATGGTGCTGGAACCCGGAGGGGCAGCAGAAGGTACAAGAGCCAATGGCACAACCGTGGTCCAGCTGACGGTGCTGGAACATGGTTACTAAGGAGGAGGAACACCTGTGCTAGAAAGCACTACCAAGGACCAGCAGACATTGCTGGAACTCGGATACCGAGAAGGAGGCATCTCAGCCATAGGCACTGCCGAGAACCAGCTGACGGTGCTGGAACCCGGATGGGTAGCAGAAGGTACTCATGATAAACAATGTTGCAAGGCCACGAGCAGGCCACAGTTACCGAAACCCACAGTCCTACAGGGGGTGCTTGTCTTATTGGCACTACGGAACCAGCCTTTATTACCAGAACCCGCAGCCCACATAGGAAGCACCTAAACTGCAGGCACCATAGACTCGGCTAACCCGACCGCAACACGACAGGACAACGTATTGGTGGCAAAGTGACGTTGACACTCCCCGGAAACAGCAGGCGTGCTGGAACCAGGCTGGGCAGGAGGGAGTACCCGTGCCAAAGACACTGCTGAGAACCAGCTGACGGTGCTGGAACCCGGAGGGGCAGCAGAAGGAACAAGAGCCAATGGCACAACCGTGGACCAGCTGATGGTGCTGGAAAATGGTTACTAAGCAGGAGGTACCTGTGCTAGAAAGCACTACCAAGGACCAGCAGACGTTGCTGGAACTCGGATACTGAGAAGGAGGCACCTCGGCCAAAGGCACTGCCAAGAACCAGCTGACGGTGCTGGAACCTGGATGGATAGCAGAAGGTACCCATGATAAACAAAGTTGCAAGGCCGCGAGCAGGCCGCAGTTACCGAAACCCACAGTCCTACAGGGGGTGCTTGTCCTATTGGCACTACGGAACCAGCCTTTATTACCAGAACCCACAGCCCACATAGGAAGCACCTAAACTGCAGGCACCATAGACTCGACTAACCCGACCGCAGCACGACCGGACAACGAGTCAGTGGCAAAGTGACGTTGACACTACCCGGAAACAGCAGGTGTGCTGGAACCTGGATGGGCAGGAGGGAGTACCCATGCCAAAGACACTTCTGAGCAGCAACTGGCAATGTTGGAGCCCAGGGTCAATCAGGGTGTAGGCTGAGGCCTAATTTCATCAAGTTTAATATCTGTTGTAAACTACTACTGATTTTAAACGTGCTCCAACTAGGCCTCTGGCTCCACTCTGTCTCTAATATTTCCCCTGGCCTCCAACCCCGCCAGTTGCTGCTCAGAAGTGGCGTCTGCACAATCAACACTTTTTCCTGTGTTACTGGGGTTTAGCAGTTTAGCAGGGGAGCAGCTGGCATTACTGAACCCCACTAACACTGGGGCATGTGTTTCTCTCTGTGCAGACGGCACTTCCAAGCAACAACTGGCTGTGTTGAAGCCCAGGATCAATCATGCAGCAGGCTGAGGTCTACTTGCAGCACGGTTTATATAGGTTGTAGACTACTACTGATTGTTACCGTGCTCCACTTAGGCCTCTGGCTCCACTGTCTCTAGAATTTCCCCCGGCCTCCAACCCCGCCAGTTTCTGCTCAGTACTAGTAATGGGAATGTGGACAGAGCAGGAGACATTGCCGGACACACATCAGGGGATCAACTGACGTGACTGAGCCCCAGTAACACAGGAACAAGTGTGGATTATGCAGACGCCGCTTCTGAGCAAAAACTGGCGGGGTTTGAGGCCGGGGGAAATACTAGAGACAGTGGAGCCAGAGGCCTAAGTGGAGCACGGTTAAAAATCAGTAGTAGTTTGATTGTGGAGGGAGCAGGAGACTTTGACGTCCACACAGCAGAGAAGCAGTTGGTGTTACTGAATCCCACTAACACAGGAGCTAGTGTTTTTCTCTGTGCGGACAGCATTTCCGTGCGACAACTGGCTGTGTTGAAGCCCAGGATCAATCATGCAGCAGGCTGAAGCCTACTTAGAGCAAGTTGAAAATATGATCTAGCTTGAATGTGGAGGAAGCAGGAGATATTGCCGTCCACACAGCAGGGGAACAGCTGACGTTACTGAACCCCACTAACACAGGAGCTAGTGTTTTCTCTGTGTGGACAGCACTTCCGAGCGACAACTGGCTGTGTTGAAGCCCAAGATCAATCATGCAGCAGGCGGACGCCAACTTGCAGCAAGTTTTATATAGGTTGTAGACTACTACTGATTGTAACCTTGCTCCACTTCGGCCTCTGGCTCCACTGTCTCTAATATTTCCCCTGGCCTCCAACCCCGCCAGTTGCTGCTCTGAAGTGGCGTCTGCACAATCCACACTAGTTCCTGTGTTACTGGGGCTCAGTCACATCAGTTGATCCCCTGATGTGTGTCCGGCAATGTCTCCTGCTCTGTCCACATTCCCACTACTAGTGGACAGAGCAGGAGACATTGCTGGACACACATCAGGAGATCAACAGACGTGACTGAGCCCCAGTAACACAGGAACAAGTGTGGATTGTGCAGATGTCACTTCATAGCAGCAACTGACGGGGTTGAAGGCCAGGGGAAATACTAGAGACAGTGGAGCCAGAGGCCTAAGTGCAGCACGGTTAAAAATCAGTAGTAGTTTGATTGTGGAGGGAGCAGGAGCCTTTGCCGTCCACACAGCAGGGAGCAGCTGGCGTTACTGAACCCCACTAACACAGGAGTTAGTGTTTTTCTCTGTGCAGACGGCACTTCAGAGCGACAACTGGCTGTGTTGAAGCCAAGGGATTACAGTTCAGGCGGTAGGAACATGAACACAACAGGAGATCTGGATACTGTTGCCACCAATTATTTATTCTGGAAGAGGACTGGCAAATTCTGGCGAGATCCAGGCCTTGTTCATTTTCAGAAAAGTAAGCTGGTCAATGTTATCGGAGGATAGTCGCGTGCGACGGTCTGTTAGTACACCACCTGCGGCACTAAAGATGCGTTCCGATAATACACTGGCAGCAGGGCAAGCCAGCACCTCCATTGCATACTGGCTAAGCTCTGGCCATGTAACCAGCTTAGAGACCCAAAACTTGAAGGGGAAGAGCCATCTGGGAGTACACTGACAGGGCAAGACATGTAGTCTGTCACCATCTGACGGAAACATTGCCTCCTGCTGACTGGAGCCGTCTGTGATGGTGTAGACATTTGTGGTGGACACACAAAACTTTGCCACATTTGGGCCATACTGGTCTTGCCTTGTGCTGAGGCACTGCCTCTGCTCCCTCTTTGTGCAGAGCTTCCTCCACTGCCTCGACGCACAGAGCTGCTTTGTAAAGCACTAGCAGCACTGCTGTCGGGTGGAATGGAGAACATGATGGACTGCACCAGTGTGTCTTGGTACTCCCGCATTTTACGCTCCCAGTTCAACGGTGGTATGAGGCTTTGTAAGTTGTCCCGTTAGCAAGGATCTAGGAGGGTGTACACCCAATAATCAGCCATGTTGAGAATGTGGGCAATGCGGCGGTCGTTTCTCAGGCACTGCAGCATGTAATCAACCATGTGCTGCAGACTCCCAACTGCCAAAGAAACGCTGTCGCCTGCTTGAGTCGTCATCTCTGCCTGCTCTGCATCACCCCACCCTCGCTGTACATACTGACTAGAGCATTGGGTACCTCCCTCCTCTGGAGAGATGTCTTCCTCCTCCATTGACTCCTCCTCATCCTCCTCAAAAAGTGTCCCCTGACTAGGCCTTTGTGAGGAACCACGTAGTGCAGACTGTCCAGAAGCAGATGGCATTTGTGACTCCTCATCCTCCACTTCTTCCAAAACCTCCTCCCTTAGTGCTTGCAGTGTTTTTTGAAGCAGGCAGATAAGGGGGATAGTCATGCTGACTAGTGTATCATCTGCACTCGCCATCCGCGTGGAATCAACGAAGGCACGCAAAATGAGGCAGATGTCCTTCATAGAGGCCCACTCAGTGGTGCTGAAGTTTGACCGGCGCACAGTGCGACTTGTTTGCGCCTGATGCAGCTGGTACTCCATTACTGCTGCCTGCTGCTCACACAACTGCTCCAACATATGTAACGTTGAATTCCATCTGGTGGGTAGGTCACATATGATGCGCTGTTCCAGAAGGCGTAATCGGCGCTGCAGAGCAGCAAGGCGCGATCTTGCCGTGCTGGAACGCTGCAAGTGAGCGCACTCTATGCGGACCTTGTGCAGCAGTGCATCAAGATCCGGATAGTCCCTCAGAGAGCTCTGCACGACCAAGTTCAGCACATGTGCCAGACATGGGATGTGATTGAAGTTGCCTAGGCCCAGAGCTGCCACCAGATTTCAGCCATTGTCACACACTACCAAGCCTGGCTGGAGATTCGCTGGCAGAAACCACACGTCGCTCTCCTGCTTGATGGCATTCCAGAGCTCCTGCGCTGTGTGGCTTCGATTCACCAAAGAAATTAATTTCAGTACGGCCTGTTAACGTTTGGCCACGGCTGTGCTCATATCGAACATAACAGGCTCCTGCAGCGCTGTTTCTGAGGAACTTGAGTAGGAGGAGGAGACAGACTGGATTCCTGAAATCCATGGAGTTGGCAGAACACGTACAGCGCCACTCTCCAGATCTGTACCCGGATCCACAACATTGACCCAATGGGCAGTGAGGGAAAGGTATCGTCCCTGTACATGGTTACTGGTCCACGCATCGGTGGTCAGGTGGACCTTGCTACTGATGGCGTTTAGTAGTGCATGTTCTATTTTTCCCTCCACATGCTTTTGCAGGGCAGGGACGGCTTGCCTGCTGAAATAAAAGCGGCTGGGCACGGTGTATTGTGTGACTGCCAATGCCATGAAGTTCCGGAAGGTGTCAGTCTCCACCAGCCTGAATGAGATCATTTCAAGGGCCAGTAGTTTGGCAATGCCAGCATTCAGAGCCTGTGCTCGGGGATGGTTTGCCAAGTATGGCCACCTTTTATCCCATGCCTGTGCTACCGATGGCTGTAGAGTGGCCTGGGAGTGTGAGGATGACTGGGAACGTGGTACTGTGGGGGTAATGTTACTGGGTCTCTGGACAACGGTGCCAGAGGTTCTTCCTTGGCGATCCTGTGAGGAAGCCGAACCAGCTGTGTGTGAGCTGGAGGAAGAAGCCCCAACACGAGCTGAAGAGGTGGTAGGTGGTGCTGTACGATGGCCTACGTCTTGAGAGTGTCTGTGTAACTCCAGCTCGTGCTTGGTCTGCACATGTTTCCACATATTTGTGGTATTGAGGTTGCTGACATTTTTCCCTCTTTTGACTTTCTGATGACACAGCTTGTATTTGACAATGCAAATGTCATCTGCAACTGTGTCAAAAAAGGACCACGCACTGCAAGTCTTGGGACTGCTCGTTTTGGCTTTCGGAAGAGGAATGCTCCTAACGGGTGCCGAAGTGGAGGCTACAGGCAGCCAAGTCTGCCCCCTCCCTCTCCCTCCTGTTTTGGCTGTTCGGGGAATCTCTTCCTCAGAGCTGCTCCCACCACCTTCCTGTTCCTCACGCCATGATGGGTCAATGACCTCATCATCTACACTCCCCTCTTCAAACACCTGCTTCTCCTGGGTTTTCTCGCCAGCACCGTACGCACCAGAAAGTGGCACCTGAGTCTCGTCATCATATGATGCGTACTGAGGTGTGCTGACCATAGGCACTGGCCCACCCGCCTCTTCAGTTTCAGAGGGACAAAGAAGTTGTGCATCACTGTATACTCCCACTTCTTCACATTCTTGAATGCTGCTTGGCTGGCCCCCTCTTTCCAAGCCAACAGATTCAGAGAACAGAAGTACAGACTGTGATGGCTCCTGTCCAGGGCTCTATGACTGCCTGGGCACTTTGGCAGGTGGTGAAGAGACAGATGGTTGCTCTTCAGTGCTCTGGCCCTGAGAGGATGTGGAAGTCATTGAAGTCGATGCGTTAGCTGCCATCCATCCGACAACGGCTTCAATGTGTTCCTCCCGCAGCAGTGGGGTACGGTGAGGTCCTACAAAGCTGCGCATAAAGGACTGTTGCCTGCTAAAACTGGGGGATGCTGACTCACTGGTGCCCGCAGCAGGCACAGAATCCCCACGTCCTCTCCCTGCAGAATCCCCACGTCCTCTCCCTGCAGTATCCCCACGTCCTCTCCCTGCTGAAACTCCACGCCCACGCCCACGTGCCTTACTCCCTGCCTTCTTCATCTTGGTAGACTGATAAAGATAGGCAGAAAAGTACAAAGGGGGGGCTTAGTGTGCTTATTCCTGAACAGCTGGTAACAGGTATAAGAAACACTAATTTTATGAAGTGTGTGTGTGGACTACACTTTAATATGAGCTAATGTGGCCTACACAACTGTCAAATGGAGTGTTTGGTGAACTTTACTTTGTTTGTTTTTTTTTCAAAAAAACAAAAAGGATGTGACCAAAGATTTGAAAGCGATAGTATCACAAACTTTTTGGAGCTATTACAATGCAGGAAGGTAACCTACAATGCAAAAGATGAGGCTCCAATAAATAGGGTAATACTAATCTGGCTGCAGCTGAAGGGCACAAGCCAGAAAAAAGGCTCCTCTATCTATTCCTATACAGTATAGCGTTTGCAACCAACCAATGTAGATGGATACAGATGGATGCACACTAATAGGAGAATGAAAAATGAGCTGCTATAAAAGAAAAATATGTGTGAGGCAGTGACGCACGCTGAGCGGCCTATAACCAGATGTAACTGTAGGACACACTACAGCATGAGCTGCACTCACACACAGAGACCTCTCAGACAGCCGTGAACAGTGCAGATAAGTGGGCACTAGCACTGAAAGGCTGCAGAGGCTCCGCTGTCTACTATTGTAGTGTTTGCAACCAACGTATATGGATACGGATGGATGCACACTAATAGGAGAATAAAAAATGAGCTGCAATAAAAGAAAAATATGTGTGAGGCAGTGACGCACGCTGAGTGGCCTACAGCCAGACGTAGCTGCAGGACACTCTACTCAGCGTGAGCTGCACTCACACGCAGAGACCTCTCAACAGCTGTGAACAGTGCAGCAAACTGGGCACTAGCACTGAAAGGCTGCAGAGAGGCTCCGCTGTCTTCTCCTATAGTGTTTGCAACCAACGTATATGGATACGGATGGATGCACACTAATAGGAGAATGAAAAATGAGCAGCAAAAAAAGAAAAATATGTATGAGGCAGTGACACACGCCGAGCGGCCTACAACCAGACGTGGTTGCAGGACACGCTACTCAGCGTGAGCTGCACTCACACAGACCTTGCAGACAGCTATGAACACTGCTGCAAGGCTAAAGAAAGCTACAGTGGTGGATTATGTAGCCTGGGTAAAGCACACTATGATTGTGAAAATCGCTATCTCTAACTGTCCCTCACAGTCTTGAACAACAGCCTGTCCCTAACTGAATTCACAGCAGAGTGAACCCAAAATGGCGGCGGCGGCTTTTATAGTGCATCATGACATCATTTCAGCAGCCAATCACAGCCATGCCATTAGTTAACATGCCTACATGCCTAACAGGATGTGCCCACACTTCTGAGGATTGTCATTGGCTGAATCAAATCAAACTGGTTCATAGCATTATGGGAACTTCCGATTCCGGTATTCGATATGCTAAAAGTATCGGAACTCAGTATCGGAATTCCGATACAGTGAATATCGGCCAATACCCGATACTTGCAGTATCGGAATGCTCAACACTACTGGTGACTGAAACCCTTTAAAATCAGTCTTATTGTAAACAAGGATGTGCTGTTGACAATCATAAAACTGTATGAAAGCAAACAATTGTACTTTTCTGGTCATAATTTGTATACAATGAATATGATCGTGCTGTGTGCATGTGCTAAAGGAGTGCAAATTCACAGTTACTATATTGATAATTGGAACTTTTCGGACAGAAAATCTGCTTGTGGGAAAAGATCCATGTATAACAAGGCCGCTGAAATAAAAAGGTTAGCAATGGAGGATAATGACCGTCATTTTTTGCTTAGCTTTTCTATGATTATTATCATTACACAAATATAGTTATCTGCGTAGTTTATTATGGTCACAAACAAACGTCCCCATGAGCTATGAGTTAAGAATACTTTTTTCAAAAGTTATGATTATAATTTTTAATCATGTGTCAATTCACATATTTCCTTTTGGAAAAAAAAAAACACATTAGAATATAAATAGAAATAAAAGGAAATTGCATGCTTAAATAAATGCATGGAAAAAAACTACTAGCTTTGATTTGACACCGAGTCTGAAAGTGTCAAGCACCCCGGTAAAATTAACAAGGGCATTTTCAATTATATTGATTTTTTTGTGACTCACAAAGTCTTGAAATAATTCAACATTATGTTCTTGTGGAGAAACCCCATTAATCTTTATAGGATAATATTGGCATTTCTGACTTCTGCATTACAGAGCTGAGAATGCTGCATATGATACATATGGAAGCTACAAAGGTGATAACATTTATTTTATTATCCCTTGAGATAACAGGAAAAATTTGCAAACACATATATTGGAACAAGTAAAATTTTAACCTATTTTGCCAGAGTTTATCAAAATAGTGATATATTTATTGGATGACCTTCCTTTCATGTGGCAATGACTTTACATTACAATCTTCTAAAACAAATTTAACAAGTGCCATATTCCGTTCTTGTGTGCGTGTGAACAATCCTGCTCACTTTATATAATAATGTGTATTCTCATATGAATGCTTTGTCCCTGTATTAAGTATGAACCATTAACAGGAATGGACAGATCATCAAAACATATGTTGTGGAATGTTCTGTAGTCTTCAGTCGGAGGACTTGCCAGGGAAAAGATTGTCCTATCCCATCTAACTCAATATATAATTTAGTAAACTGTCACACCACATTTCTTTTTGCTGTCAGGTGGTATTTCCCAAGCCTCACTGTAACAGGACCTTTCTAAAATAGAGACACAGAACAGCACTCCCATTGAATGAAAAGTTAATATTTCTTTCAAACAACCAAAACTAATTAGAATAAACAGGACATGACATAGTTTTGTAATAGAAATATTACATAACGGCATATGTTTAGTGCTGTAATGTAATCAATATAGTGGTATCATTTATCAAAATTTAAAAACAATATCAAAACAAATGACAAGGTAAAAGTATTAAGATCAATATAAAATTTGTGTACCTCAGTATGGACTAGCGTAAAACACGTGAACAATAATAGTTGTGCAAGTATTTATGAACTTCATATAATAAATTCATAGGACAAAGTAAAAATACATTGGTTATGTCAAGCAGGAAGATAACCTGTAATTGTTTGTACATAGCACTGAAGTGATACCATCATGCACAGCATCAGTGCATAGCATTACTCCATGTGGGATACTTCATTTCCATCATTTCAAGTTATTATGCTACAGTATGTCCAACAGCTCCAAAACCCATACCCAGGAGGACACTACTGCTGACACAGACATAAAATAGCTAGATTGCAGTTTGCCAAAATGTGTGTGAGTAAGCCAAAATCCTTCTGGGAAAGCATGTTGTGGACAGATGAAACCAACATAGAGCTTTTTGGTAAAGTGTAACGGGCTGGGTGATGGAACCACTGTGCCATGAACCAAGGAAAGGGGCGTAACTAAGTGCCTCACCAAATGCCATCTCTGACAAAATGTGGCTGATGACATCGTGACCTGAGGAGGGACTAAGGATGTGGATCAGGTGCTACTCCACGACTGACCTTGGGAATATAGCATTTGACACCCTAGAGATGGGTAGCTGGGGTGGCCCAAAGGAAGTTACGGTAGATGCAAGCAGAAACTGAAAAAACATGGAAACCACGGAACCAGGCTGGACTGGTCATCGTAGAGATGAGCACTGGAAGGTGCAGACTGGAGAACAGGAGAATGCTGGCAGGTGCAGACAAATGGGCTGATGAACAGAAAAGGACTGGCGGGTATATGTTTGGACCAGCTGATGAACAGAATAGCACTAGCACAGCTTTTAGACAGGCAAGTATATGAGGACACAAGCACTGGGACCTGAGAACTAACAAGAAATTTTTAGGAACAAGCTTACAACATTGCACAGGCACCTCCATGCTGGATGAGGTTCCTTAAATAGTAGATGATCTCCAACAATTGGCTGGGGACAGTTTACGAGCACATGCCCTAAACACAGGGTCTGGGGATCTGGTTGCAGTGAGCATACTCCAGGCATCTGCAGGAGGAGGAGACAGAGCAGGACAGGAGCTGAGGTGGTGAGTACTCTTGCATCTATGCCGGAGGAAGCAGAGATGCCGGCACTACAGTACCCCCTTAATCACTTACAATGTTGCACAGGCAATGCTGGAGGAGGTGTCTTAAATAGTAAGTGTCCTCCAGCATTTGGCTGGGGACCCTTTAGGAGGACATGTGCAGCCCCTTTAAAAGAAAAGTGTGTGCACACCCTAAGCATAGTGCCCAGGGACCTATGCGTGGCACACACACCCCAGGCAGCTGCGGACCCAGAAGGAGCAGCAACCAAACATCCAAAGGATCCAAATGACCAGGAAAGCCAAGCAGGATAAAATTAATAAATTGCCTTTATTGATCAGGTGGCAATATATACAAAACTAATATAAGAACAATGTGCACGTAAGGGGACAACTTACATAATTGTAAGGAGATAAAAATAGGCCCACGCCGGTGCAACGCCTTGCACAACCTGTGCACTTACCTGGCCCAACCCAGAGCGATTAGTGGCGTCCACCTGAGCGGCACTGTGCACACTTGCACATGTAATTTATTTAACCCTTGCTGGCATCACAGTCACGGTGCTGAGCGCTAGCAGTCTAGAGGGACTTCAGTCCTGCTCTCTAAGGGCGGAGTTCTGTGACTATATGCTAGCACTCACACTGCCGAGCTCTGTGAGCAAAAACAGGCTACGGCATTTAATATTTTGCAGTCGTGCGGCTCTGTGAGATAACAGAGTCCACCTCTGTACACATTGGGTGAGGTTAACCCCGTGTGTTCCGTTATTATACCGCCATATCGCATCCACCATTACCGAGCAGCAGTTAACACCTCTGCACGGTGGACCCCGGGCTGCGAACGCACCTAAACACCATCTTTATTATTTGGTGCATTCCGCCAGCCCGTAACATTATCCTAGCACCAGGGTCTGGCTAGTAATGGTGGATGAACAGCGACTGCTGCAGTACATCCGGCAGCTGCAGGGCAGGTTGGCGGCTCTCGAGCGTTCAGCCTCAGCTGGGGATGTTACTGCGGTCGCTGTTCAGGCAGACAGAGAGGCTGTCTCCCGTGTGACCACTGCCATCCCCACCCCGACTTTGTCCCGCCTTCCACTGCCTGAGACGTTCTCGGGTGATAGTGCTTCTTGTAGGGGTTTCGTAAGCCAGTGCTCTATACAGCTGGAGCTGCTGGCAGCACGATTCCCCTCCGAGCGGGCAAAAGTGGGATTTATTATTTCCCTCTTGTCAGGCAGGGCTCTGGAGTGGGCCACACCGCTGTGGGAGCATGGTGATCATGTGGTACAGAGTGTCTCGCGGTTCTTGGAGCAGGTCTTCCTGGGACCACGAGTCACCCATGACACCACGCTCTGGCTGCTGGCATTGTCACAGGGCTCGTCCATGGTCAGCCACTTTGCCTTCCAGTTCCGGACGCTGGCCTCAGAGTTAGAGTGGCCAGATAAGGTCCTCATCCTGACATTCTGGAGAGGTTTGGCTGGCCATGTGAAGGATGCTCTGGCCACCAGGGAGAATCCCGCTACACTGGAGGAGCTTATCACTGTCTCCACCCGTATAGATCGTCGCTTTGCCGAGCGAAGGTTGGAGCGGGCCCAGTGTAGGCAAAGGTATGTGTTGGGACCTAGTATTGCTAAACCCCTGGAATCTCCTGATCGGGCGCCCGAGCATCAGGGGGCTTCCCGTGAGGGATCCAGGCCCCGGTCCACTCGAGCCCCTGTGAGCTGTCATGTTTGTCGGCAGTCCGGTCACCTTGCCAACCGGTGCCCACAGCGGCTGGGAGAACGCTCGTGCCTAGTGGCTGTAGGAGGCGGCGCACTAGAATCAGCGGCGCTTTCCTCCAAGCTGTCCTTTAAGGGGTCACTTGAGTTTGGTTCTTCCACTCTGGCGGTGGAGGTTTGCATGGATTCCAGGGCAGAGGGCAATTTTATGTCGTCGGCCTTCGCTTAACGGCACGCTATACCCCTGGTTATTATGTCTAAACCAGTCACCGTAAGAGTGGTGAACGGCGCCACTCTACCCTCACATTAACCCACCAGATCGCCCCTTTGTTACTCTCAGTGGCTCCGTCTCATCAGGAGATGATATCCCTCCTCGTCATGCCCGAGGGTATTGACCAGGTACTTCTAGGGGTCCCCTGGTTGTGGTACCACTCTCCCCATATAGAGTGGGCCTCAGGAAGGATTATTGGGTGGAGTAAATCATGTGAGGGTAGATGTCTGAGGGAGTGCGCTCAGGTTACCTCCACGGAGGTCCCCGCAGATCTCTCCTCGCTTCCCAAACACTATCGACAGTATGTGGACGTGTTCTCCAAAAACGCGGCGGAGACCCTTCCACTGCATCGCCCCTATGACTGTCCTATTAACCTCTTGCCTGGTGCTGAGCTTCCCCAGGGCTGAGTCTATCCCCTATCTCTCCCGGAGACAGAGGCCATGTCTCAATACATTAGGGAGAATCTGGCAAGAGGATTCATTAGGAAGTCAGTGTCACCAGCGGGGGCGGGATTCTTCTTCGTCCAGAAGAAGAGTGGGGAACTACGCCCCTGCATCGATTACAGGGGTCTTAATGCCATCACCGTTAAGAATAAGTCTCCTCTGCCCCTGATGTCAGAGCTTTTTGATAGGCTACGGGGAGCGAGAGTGTTTACCAAACTTGATCTGCGGGGGGCTTACAACCAGATTTGCATCCGTGATGGGGACGAATGGAAGATGGCATTAAACACCAGGGACGGGCACTATGAATACCTGGTGATGCCCTTCGGGCTCTGTAATGCCCCGGCCGTCTTCCAAGACTTTGTGAACGATATCTTCCGGGATATGCTTAACACCTCGGTAGTAGTCTATCTGGATGATATCCTCATCTACTCGCCTGATATTGACTCCCACCGGAGAGATGTTTGCAAAGTTTTCGACCTCCTGCAGGCAAACTCCCTCTATGCCAAGTTGGAGAAGTGTGTGTTTGAGCAGGAGTCCTTGCCTTTCCTGGGCTATATTATCTCCGCCCGGGGTTTGGCCATGGATCCTGCCAAGCTAGAGGCGGTGCTGGATTGGCAGGAACCCCATTCTCTCAAAGCGGTGCAGTGCTTTATGGGGTTCATAAATTACTATCGCCAATTCATCCCCCACTTCTCAACTTTGGTAGCACCCTTGGTAGCCCTCACCAAGAAGGGTGCAAAGTGGAACCTGTCTTCAAGGCCTTCTCCTCCATTAAGTCCCATTTCGCTAGCGCTCCCATTCTACATCGCCCCGATGTAGATGGGCCCTTCATTCTGGAAGTGGACGCCTCTTTCGTCGGTGCTGGAGCGGTCCTGTTTTAGAAGGACACGTAAGGTCGGAAGAACCCATGCTTCTTTTTCTCCAAGACCTTCACACTGGCGGAGAGGAATTATTCCATCGGGGACAGGGAGTTGCTAGCGATGAAGTTGGCCTTCTCGGAGTGGAGACACCTCCTGGAGGGGGCTCACCACCCTTTTCAGGTGTTTACCGACCACAAGAACTTGGTGTATTTGCAAACAGCCCAGCAGTTAAATTCTCGCCAGGCCAGATGGTCCTTGTTCTTCTCCTGATTCCACTTCACCCTCCATTTTCTCTCCGGGGAGAAGAACGTCCGGGCCGATGCTCTCTCCCACTCTGTGGTGTCATCGGAGGAAGAGGAGGAGCCTTGGCTGATCGTCCCATCTGAGGACTGTGGCTCTGGTCGCCCTTGAGTCAGTACCTCCAGGGAAGACATTTGTCCCGGCCCGTCTGCGACCGGAGGTCCTCTCTTGGGCTCATTCGTCCAGAGTGGGTGGACATTTTGGGACAAAACGGACCTCTGAGCTTCTGGCGAGGATGTACTGGTGGCCGCATATGGCCCGTGACGTCAGGGACTATATTCAAGCCTGCGTCTCTTGCACCCTGAATAGGTCCTCTCGTCAGCGGCCCGCTGGGCTACTTTATCCCCTGCCGGTAGCGGACAGGCCCTGGGAGATGGTCGGTATGGACTTTGTGGTGGGGCTACCCAAGTCCAGTGGCAGCATGGTCATTTGGGTTGTAACTGACCATTTCTCCAAGATGGTGCACCTGGTACCTCTCTCCCGGTTACCTTCTTCGCGGGGCCTGGCAGTGTTGTTCATTAAGCACGTTTTCCGCCTGCATGGCATGCCGGACAAGATTGTCAGTGATCGGGGTCCTCAGTTTGCGTCTTGGTTCTGGAGAGAGCTTTGTTCCCTGCTCAGCATTGAGCTAAATCTCTCCTCGGCCTATCATCCCATGACGAACGGGTTGGTAGAAAGAGACAACCAGACCCTGGTCACATATCTGCGACATTTTGTCTCGGCCAGGCAGGACGACTGGGCATCCTTACTGCCGTGGGCGGAGTTCGCTTTGAACAACGCTGTGGTCAATTCCACCGGTCAGACCCCATTCCTCCTAAATTACGGCCAGCATCCGCGCGTCCCTGTGCCTATGCCCGTGTCATCCACCGACTCCAGGGTACAGACTGGGCGGTGGAGGCACGTGACATTTGGGATCACAACCAGGATGCTATCCGGGTTTCCAAGTAGAGAATGAGGACCTCCGCTGATGCACACCGGTGCCCTGTCCCGACCTTTGCCCCTGGCGACTTAGTGTGGCTCTCTGCCCGAAACATCAGGCTGTGGGTTGAGTCTGCTAAGTTCACACCGTGCTACATTGGCCCCTTCAAGGTTCTCAAGCAGATCAGCCCTGTGGTGTACCATCTGTCCCTTCCACCACACTTGGCTATCTCTGATACATTCCATGTGTCCCTCCTTAAGCCTGTTCACTTGTCCCGGTTCTCCGAGTCATCTGCCGGGACATCAGACCTGTCCTCGGATGAGTTTGAGGTCAATGCCATCGTGGGATGCAAGGTGATGAGGGGCAAAAAGTTTTATTTGGTGGATTGGAAGGGTCATGGTCTAGAGGCTCGGACCTGGGAGCCAGTGGAGAACATCCACGCTCCGCTCCTCATTCAAGCGTTTGAGCGTAGCGAGGCTCAGAGGGGAGGGGGCCCTTGGAGGGGGGTACTGTTAGGCGTCGGGTTACTGCCACTGCACGGCATGAATCCAGAGCCTTGCACCCAGCGGTCTCCCATTCTTCTTCAGCCGCAGTGGAGCCTGCTCAGCAGACTCGTCGGTCCAGGCGCTCTGCCCAGACCAGCAGTGTAGGATCGGTTGCTGCTGCCACCTCTAGTTCAGGTTTGACAACGCATGCTGGCCAGCAGCGAGCCACTCCAGGGACTAAGTCCTCCTTTTGCTCCACTGAGCATGCCCGAGGGATGATCTCTCTTTGGAGATTGGAGGTCACATGCTCAGGTCCTTCTCCAGCTCGGATTGGACCATCTGAAAGGTCAGGAATGTCCCGGAAGTACGCAGCTATAAAAGAGCAGCATGGCCGTGTGGCCATGCGCTAGGATAGACTCAAATAGTTTGGAGTGTATGATGATGGATGCATGCATCTGGTGACTGACTCATTATGAAACCCCTTCCCTTTTGATACGCATGTTGGTAGGGTTTAGAGTCTGAGTCAGCGCCTGCCAGTGGCTAGTCTATAGGCCACAGTGCATACCAGCTGTCTGCACACTAGCGTCCGATGGTGTCGCCCACTACAGGGCACTATCGAACCACGGCAAGTGACAGCCACGCCGGTGCAACACTTTGCGCAACCTGTGCGCTTACCTGGCCCAGCCCAGGGCGATTAATGGCGCCCACCTGAGCGGCACTGTGCACACTTGCACATGTAATTTATTTAACCTTTGCTAGCATCGCAGTCGCGGTGCCAAGCGCTAGCGGTCTAGAGGGACTTCAGTCCTGTGGTCTAAGGGCGGAGTTCTGTGACTATACGCTAGCGCTCACACTGCCGAACTCTGTGAGCAATAACAGGCTGCGGCATTTATCATTTTGCGGTCGTGCGGCTCTGTGAGATAACAGAGTCCGCTTCTGTACACATTGGGTGAGGTTAACCCCGTGTATTCCATTATTATAACGCCATATCGCGTCCGCCATTACTGAGCAGCAGCTAACACCTCTGCACGGTGGACCCCGGGCTGCGAACGCACCTAAACACCATCTTTATTATTTGCAAGAGGAAAAAAAAATTTGATCCAGCTTGAGACGGAGGCGGCTGAAATTTTACAAAGCTTTATTGGACAACTTAAAAATATGCTGGTTCTTTAAAAATCTCTTACAGCAAACACCAAGCACACCAGTGAGGAGGATCAACGCGTTTCAACTAAAGAAAAGTCTTAGTCATGATCATGACTAACATATTTTTAAGTTGTCCAATAAAGCTTTGTAAAATTGCAGCCGCCTCCGTCTGAAGCTGGATCAAATTTTTTTTTCCTCTTGCTCCTAATTGATGTGGATGCTCACCACAGTCCATGCTGGGCGTTGGCAGGCTTGGGGATTGCATTGCAGACGGGTAAGCTGACTACATTTTCTTTACTTATCTTTATTATTTGGTGCGTTCCGTAACATATTGCTGGTAATGCATTGGATTTTTTTTCTGAGAATCCTAAGCTTCCTTACCTTTTTTGGTTTATTAGCACGTTTTGCAGGGATTTTTTCAACATCGTAAAAAAAAACATTGTTATATAAAATTATTTTATTTGACTTATATGGATTATATAAGCTTGAAGATAAGCTGTTATACTGTATATGGCAACAAGCTCTCCTTGACACCACCCTGCATCCAATAATCACAATGGATCATAATCCAGGATCTTTGCTTAAAACTGACAAATAACAACTGGCTCAGTGATAGGAAACAAAGGGTGGTTATTAATGGAACACACCCGGATTGGGTCACAGTTAACAGTAGGGTACCACAGAGGTCAGTATTGGGTCCTCTTATTTTTAGAAAACCTAGCACTGCCACTGGCAATTGGACCAGAGCATGTGGCTACATGTATTTCTATGCAACCGCACGCTCCAGTCCGAGTGCCAGCGACAGTGCCAGGTTTCCATGCGTGAGACTCGCACAAGAATCGTGCGAGTCTCTCGCTAGTGAGTATGAGCCCTTAATTAGAGACACACCTGTAATTTATTGCACACCTGAAACACACTGCTTCTTTCTGTAGCATCATTGGAAAGTCTCAAGAAATCAGCCAAGATATCAGGAAGAGAATTGTGGACTTCCAAAAAATGACATCGACATATGGGCAGTCCAGAATTGTTTAAACACATAGTAATAATATTGCAAATATTTGACTTTGCAGTAAGTAATAAAAATGCCTTAAAACATTCTTTCTCTCTCATTATTCTGGCATTTGGCAGACTTAAGTGACCTAAATGGGAAAGGTTTATTCTGATTTCATGTCAGATATTGACAAAAACATGCATATGTGTCTTTTTATGTAGCGTATTTAAATTTCTAATTACAACTGTATATAATAATCTATACTCTTCTCTGTCTCAAAAAATTAAGTGGTTATGATGCTTTTTAAAAACAAAACATAGATCCATTGTAAAATTTGCATGTTTTGCTGCAGATTTGCTGTTGCAAATTTCTCCTTCAGATTCTACGGAAATATTCAATATGAAAGCAATCTCTTATGTTAAAGAAGTATGCGATTAGCGGGCTGAATATTCTAGAGTAGGAGAAGCTGAACTAATGCATAATATGCATACAAGGTCAAAATTGTTGGCACCCCTCGTTTAATGACAGAAAAACCAACAATGGTGAGAGAAGTAACTTGAATCTGACAAAAGTAATAATAAATAAAAAAACATATAAAAATGAACAACTGAAAGTCAGACATTGCTTTTTAACCCTGCTTCCACAGAATTTTTTAGAAAAATAAAGCTCATGAAAAAGGCCTTGACAGAAATGATGGTACCCTTAACTGAATATTTTGCTGCACAACCTTTTGAGGCAATCAAACGATTCCTGTAACTGTCAATGAGACTTCTGCACCTCTTGACAGGTATTTTAGCCCACTCCTCAAGAGCAAACTGCTCCAGTTGTCTCGTCTTTGAAGGTTGCCTTTTCCAGATGGCATGTTTCAGCTCTTTCCAAAGAAGATTAATAGGATTTAGGTCAGGGCTCATAGAAGGCCACTTCAGAAAAGTCCAATGTTTTCCTCTTAGCCATTCTTGGGTGTTTTTATCTGTGTGTTTTGGGTCATTATCCTGTTGCAAGACACACGACCTGCGACTGAGACCAAGCTTGCTGACAATGGGAAGCACATTTCTCTCTAGAATCCCTTGGTAGTCTTGAGATTTCATTGTACCCTGCACAGATTCTAGACAGCCTGTGCCAAAGCAGCCCTAGAACATATCAAAGCCTCCTCCATGTTTCACAGTAGGGACAGTGTTTTTTTTCTTGATATGCTTCATTTTTTCATCTGTGAACATAGAGCTGATGTGCCTTGCCAAAAGTTCAATTTTTGTCTCACCTGTAAATAGGACATTCTCCCAGAAGCTTTGTGACTTTTCTAGGCTCTTTTGTTACCATTCGTATTACCCATCTCTTTGATTTGTCATCTATTTTCTTCCTGCGGCCACGTCCAGGGAGGTTGGCTACACTCAGGGGTGTGATTCGGCCAGTTCTCCCCAGTTCGGTGGAACCGCTTGTTAAAAAAGAAGCTGGTTCCCCGAACCGGGGAGATTCAGAGCCGTGATCCGGTACTGAGGACATACATGGGGCAGGAGCTGCAGCCAGAACAGTGCGGGGATCACCACGTCACATCCACAGGGAGCACAGAGCTCACCTCCGGCCCCAGAAAGAAAGAACCTGGAAATACCCCTACCATATATCACCGAGGAGACGCGCCCCCATCCTGTAGCAAGTGCCCAGAGACTGGGTGGTGCTGTGAGGATGTGGTCAGGCACTCACATACATGGAACACGCTGAGCCTGGGGGGGACAGTGGAGTCTCAGGGAGAGAGAGGAGTCCAGAGAGGACAGAGCAGTCTGGGGGGAGAGAGAGGAGTTGGGAGGGGATAGTAGAGTCTGAGGGAGAGAGAGAAGTCCATAGGGGACAGTGGAGTCTGGGGGAGAGAGAGAAGTCCAGAGGGGACAGAGAGGACTAGAGAGGACAGAGGAGGCCAGAGGGGACAGAGGAGTCTGGGGTGGACAGAGGAATACAGAGGGGACAGAGGAGTCTGGGGTGGACACAGGAGTACAGAGGGGACACAGGAGTCTGGGGTGGACAGAGGAGTACAGAGGGGATAAAGGAGTCTGGGGTGGACAGAGGGGACAAAAGAGTCTGGGGTGGACAGAGGAGTGCAGAGGGGATAGAGGAGTCTGGGGTGGACAGAGGAGTACAGAGGGGACATAGGAGTCTGGGGTGGACAGAGGAGTACAGAGGGGACAGAGGAGTCTGGGGTGGACAGAGGAGTACAGAAGGGACAGAGGAGACTGTACTGGACAGAGGAGTACAGAGGGGACACAGGAGTCTGGGGTGGACAGAGGAGTACAGAGGGGATAAAGGAGTCTGGGGTGGACATATGGGACAAAAGAGTCTGGGTTGGACAGAGGAGTACAGAGAGGACAGAGGAGTCTGGGGTGGACAGAGTAGTACAGAGGGGACAGAGGTGTCTGGGATGGACAGAGCAGTACAGAGAGGACACAGGAGTCTGGGGTGGACAGAGGAGTCTGGGGTGGACAGAGGAGTACAGAGGAGTCTGGGGTGGACAGAGGAGTACAGAGGGGACAGAGGAGTCTGGGGTGGACAGAGGAGTAAAGAGGGGACACAGGAGTCTGGGGTGGACAGAGGAGTAGAGAGGGGACAGAAGAGTCTGGGATGGACAGAGGAGTACAGAAGGGACAGAAGAGTCTGGGGTGGACAGATGGGACAGAGGAGTGTGGGGTGGACAGAGGAGTACAGAGGGGACAGAGAGGAATGGAAGGGACAGAGAAGTCCAGAGTGGACAGAGATATCCGACCTCTGCAGTCACAGACACCCGACCTCTGCGTTCACAGACACCCTGCCTCTGCAGTCACAGACACCTGGCCTCTGCAGTTAGAGATAGCAGCGTCTGCAGTCACAGATACCCGGCCTCTGTGATCAGATACACCCAGCCTCACTGCTTGTTCCTAGAAGACTCGGCCTCAGATATAAGTTATCAGATGCCGCTCAGCCGGGCGGATCCTGCAGCAAGGGAGGAGACCGCGCTGACAAGACCGGAGTAAAATTATCTAATGAATTAAAGTGACTTTAGAGGAATATTGAGAGGATGGGAGATAATGTCCGGGGTCTGATCGCAGGGACCTGCACTGATTGGCAGAAGGGGCACCATTAGAATCCAGCAATAGTGCGCCGGCGCCAATCATACTACACAGGACGGCCGGAGAAAGCCGAACACAACGTCCCATAGAGAATGAACGGAGCGTCTGTTGTGGGGGGGTACACCACCACCGGAATACCACCTTACTTCTCCCACAACAGTGAGTGTCTGTGTATCCAAGCAGCCAATGTATCCAAGCAGTGTGACACTATGCTGAGCTGCTGTATCTAATCCTATCAGTAGTGATGCAGTGTGCCGAGTCCCCATATTATCACTATTTATTTTAAAGCAAAATTAATCCCAGGACTAGGTCACAGGCACACAATATATAAAATATACAACAAGTACAATCAGGGGTGGAATTCGGCCGGTTCTCCCCGGATCGATGGAACCGCTTGTTAAAAAAGCAGCCAGTTCCCCAAACCTGGGGGATTCAGAGTGTGATCTGGTACTGCCATGGGCAGACATACCGCCGGTTCAACCCAGAGCATCCAGGGGGCCGCTAATGATGAGGGCAATCTGGCCGGCTTCTCCGTGCCTGAGTCTCCTGGGTCCCCTGGCCAGATTGCCCTCATGTGCAGTGGGCAGGGCGCGATTCAAGTAGCTCCGCTGCCTGCAAGAGCTGCAAGGATCAATCCTGCTTCCTGCCCGCCGCCTGCCCTTTGTCTCTGACACAGACATCATCATTCAGTGGCCGCTGCTGTGCCAGAGCGAGGAAGTGCTGGCGATGCTGCGGACAGGTGACAGGTGCTGCTGTGTGTGTGTGTGTTCACTGTGTGTGTTGTCTGTGTCTGTATGTATGTGTATATGTCTGTGTGTGTAGGTGGAGCCTGGCCCTGGAGGAGAAGGCAATGATATGATGGGGACATGGGGAGAAGGCCGTGATGGGGGAGAGAGGGCCATGATTGGGGGGTGATGGGGAGAGAAGGCCATGATGGGGTGATGGGAGAAGGCCATGATGTGGTGATGGGGAGAAGGCCATGATGGGGTGATTGGAGAAGGCCATGATGGGTTGATGGAGAGAGAAGGCCATGATGCGATGATGGGAGAAGGCCATGATGTGGTGATGAGGAGAAGGCCATGATGCGGTCATGGGGAGAAGGCCATGATGGGGTCATGGGGAGAAGGTCATGATGGGGGTGATGGGGAGAAGGCCATGATGGGGGTGATGGAGAAGGCCATGATGGGGTGATGGAGAAGGCAATAATGGGGGTGATGGGGAGAAGGCCATGATGGGGTGATGAGAAGAAGGCCATGATGGGTGTGATGGAGAGAAGGTAATGATGATTGTGATGGTGAGAAGACAATGATGGGAGTGATGGGTAGAAGGCAGTGATGGGGTGATGGAGAAGGCAATGATGGGGGTGATGGAGAGGGCAATGATGGGGTAGTGGGGAAAAAGAAATGATGATGGGGTGCTGGGGGAGAATGCAATGATGGTGGTGGTGGAAAGGGCAATAATGGGGGTGGTGGAGGATGAGGAAATGATGGAGGTGGTGGATTGGGCAATGATGGCAGTGGTGGGGGAGAAAGTAAAGAGTGGTGGGGGAGAAGAAAATGATGGTGGTGAAGAGGGCAATGATGGGGTGGGGGAGAGGACAATAATGGGATGCGAGGGGAGGAGGACAATGAGGGGTGTGAGGGATTGGGATGGGAGGAAGAGGGATTTATAATGGCCTTAGCAACATTGGGAGGTGGAGGAAGACATTATTATCGCTTATTATGTCTAACACAGTCCCTTAGTATATAGTGTACTCACTTATTATGTCTAACACAGTCCCTTAGTATATAGCGAACTCACTATGTCTAATACAGTCCCTTAGTATATAGTGTACTCACTAATTCTGCATAACACCATCCTTAGTTACATAGTTTCCTCTTTTATTATGTATAACACCGTCCCTTATTATGTACCATCCTCTGTAGTTATATATGGTGCCGTCCCTTATTATATAGCTTCCTCTGCTGTTATGTATCGTGCTGTCTCTTACATAGTGTATTCTTGCTATTCACAGTGCCCTCTTTTATTACATAGTCCCCTCTCTTTTTAGATATAAAATTACTGCTGATCGAGGAGCCGGTGACAAGACTACCATTCCTTCAGCTCCTCCTTTAGAAAAGAAGCTTTCACATGCTCCATCAGCCATCATTGCATTATACAGCTAACAAGACAGGACGGTATATAATAAAAAACAGGGCTCTATATAATTCAACATGTAAGGGATGGTACTGTACATAACAAGAGAGGGCACCATGTAAGGGACAGTAATATACGTAATAAAGGAGACTATGTAATATATATATATATATATATATATATATATATATATAAACAAGTATGTGTGTGTGGCTATATTATATATATATATACAGTTGTGGCCAAAAGTATTGACACCCCTGCAATTCTGTCAGATAATACTCAGTTTCTTCCTGAAAATAATTGCAAACACAAATTCTTTGGTATTATTATCTTCATTTAATTTGTCTTAAATGAAAAAACACAAAAAGAATTGTCCTAAAGCCAAATTGGATATAATTCCACACCAAACATAAAATAGAGGGTGGACAAAAGTATTGGCACTGTTCGAAAAATCATGTGATGCTTCTCTAATTTGTGTAATTAACAGCACCTGTAACTTACCTGTGGCACCTAACAGGTGTTGGCAATAACTAAATCACGCTTGCAGCCAGTTGACATGGATTAAAGTTGACTCAACCTCTGTCCTGTGTCCTTGTGTGTACCACATTGAGCATGGAGAAAAGAAAGAAGACCAAAGAACTGTCTGAGGACTTGAGAAACCAAATTGTGAGGAAGCATGAGCAATCTCAAGGCTACAAGTCCATCTCCAAAGACCTGAATGTTCCTGTGTCTACCGTGCGCAGTGTCATCAAGAAGTTTAAAGCCCATGGCACTGTGGCTAACCTCCCTAGATGTGGACGGAAAAGAAAAATTGACAAGAGATTTCAACGCAAGATTGTGCGGATGTTGGATAAAGAACCTCGACTAACATCCAAACAAGTTCAAGCTGCCCTGCAGTCCGAGGGTACAACAATGTCAACCCGTACTATCCGTCGGCGTCTGAATGAAAAGGGACTGTATGGTAGGAGACCCAGGAAGACCCCACTTCTTACCCCGAGACAAAAAAAAGCCAGGCTGGAGTTTGCCAAAACTTACCTGAAAAAGCCTAAAACGTTTTGGAAGAATGTTCTCTGGTCAGATGAGACAAAAGTAGAGCTTTTTGGGCAAAGGCATCAACATAGAGTTTACATGAGAAAAAAAGAGGCATTCAAAGAAAAGAACACGGTCCCTACAGTCAAACATGGCAGAGGTTCCCTGATGTTTTGGGGTTGCTTTGCTGCCTCTGGCACTGGACTGCTTGACCATGTGCATGGCTTTATGAAGTCTGAAGACTACCAACAAATTTTGCAGCATAATGTAGGGACTAGTGTGAGAAAGCTGGGTCTCCCTCAGAGGTCATGGGTCTTCCAGCAGGACAATGACAGACCTGAATCCCATAGAACACCTGCGGAGAGATCTAAAAATGGCAGTTTGGAGAAGGCACCCTTCAAATATCAGGGACCTGGAGCAGTTTGCCAAAGAAGAATGGTCTAAAATTCCAGCAGAGCATTGTAAGAAACTCATTGATGGTTACCGGAAGCGGTTGGTCGCAGTTATTTTGGCTAAAGGTTGTGCAACCAAGTATTAGGCTGAGGGTGCCAATACTTTTGTCTGGCCCATTTTTGGAGTTTTGTGTAAAATGTTCAATGTTTTGCTTTTTGCTTCATTCTTTTTTTTTGTTTTTTCATTTAAGACAAATTAAATGAAGATAATAATACCAAAGAGTTTGTGTTTGCAATCATTTTCAGGAAGAAACTGAGTATTATCTGACAGAATTGCAGGGGTGTCAATACTTTTGGCCACAACTGTATATAGATACAGTATATATAGATATATACACATGTAGCTTTATCGCCATAAAAGGAGGGGGACCCATACACATTTCTTGCACAGGGGCCCCAAGCTGTCAGTGTCCGCCCCTGGGTACTGCCACTAACTTCTCTCAGTCTCCTCTCATGCTGGCCACGTCAGTACTGACTACTCCGCCCACGACCCACACACAAGCCTGGACGTGATGGTGACATCCCTTAAACTAGCATAACCACGCCTTCTAGCCTGGCTGAGCTGGATGGTTACGGACCTCACCGTTTACATCATCAGTGTGCGCTGTTGGATTGTGCGTGTCCTCAGGAGAGCCGCTAGCCAGAATGTGCACTGTTCTCATCTCATTGCAATTTTTTTTTCAACTGTTTGACTGCACCCCTGCTTGTATATGTTTGAGGAAAAGGTGTGTGTAAACGGGAGTGGCTTAAAAATGGGTGTGGTTTTCCTACACACAAACACAGAACCTGGTGTTAAAAATTTGAATCCCACTCCTGGCTACACTCCCATGGAGTTTAAATTTCTGAACAATATGGGCAACTCTAATCACATGAACATCAAGCTGCTTGGAGAAGGTCTTATAACTTTTACCTTTAACATGTTTGTCTATAATTTTCTTTCTAATTTTCTTTCTAATCTCCTGAGACAACTCTTTCCTTCGCTTTCTCTGGTCCATGTTGAGTGTGATGCACATCATGTCACCAAATAGCACAGTGAGTATCTGTAGCCCTGTATACAAGCCCACTCACTGATTCCAAGATTGTAGACACATGTGATGCAAATTAGTGGATACACTTTGATTTAACATGTCCCTTTTGTCACATTATTTTCAGGGGCATCATCATTTCTGTCCAGGCCTATTTCATGAGCTTTATTTTTTTTTTAAAAATTGTGTGGAACCATGGTTGAAAAGCAATGTCTGACTTCCATTTGTTCATTTTCATATACTTTTGATTTATTATTACTTTTGTCAGATTCAAGTTATTTCTGTGACCATTGTGGGTTTTTCTGTCATTAAAAGAGGGGTACAATTTTGACCATGCGTGTATTTGTGAGGGAAACATTTTGGTAAAGCTTGCATTTTGTTCTTTGAAATCCTTGATGTTTTTATGTATACGAGTTCAGTGGGTGGTACTAGTTAACTATACTGTAACTGCAATATTGATCCATATAGCTCTTGAGAACTTTCAGTGCTGCATGCTCTGGAATAGATATATACAGGGTGGGCCATTTATATGGATACACCTAAATTAAATAGGAATGGTTGATGATATCAACATCCTGTTTGTGGCACATTAGTATATGGGAGGGGGAAAACTTTTCAAGATGGTGGTGACAATGGTGGCCATTTTGAACTTGGGTCAACTTTATTTTTTTCAATGGCAAGAGGGTCATTTGACACATCAAACTTATTGAGAATTTCACGAGAAAAACAATAATGTGCTTGGTTTTAACATAACTTTATTATTTCATGAATTATTTACAAGTTTCTCTTTGTGTACAGCCATTGACATTTCACAGAGGTTAACACGTGAGGAGTGCATAGAAAATGTGTTGATGTCTGGTGAACGCAGTACCTGGGTCATTGCAGCAGATTTCATTGCAAGACATGCAAGAAAATAATCACTATTCCCATTTTATTTAGGTGTATCCATATAAATGACCCACCTAAAAAAGTTTGCCTCCTCATTGAGCATAGATTAATGTTCTGTGTAAACTGAGGGTCCTTTCAAATTTTTGATTGCCCATTCTGCAAATTCAGAGCACCGATGTGGGTCACCAACCATTCCCATTTTATTTAGGTGTATCTATATAAATGGCCCACCCTGTACAACATAAAATCACAGCTTAACCAACTTAACTACTTTTTCATTTAATATTATTTTAACACATGGAGGGTGTTTGTTTAGTAGACCTACAATTTTACTCACTAATGGTTGTAAAAGGCTATCCAGCCACTCTCCCAATTTTTCACTAAGGGACTTTATACCAGCAGTTATAGATCTAAAATTTAGAGGAGAATTACCTTTGTATATTTTAGGTAATTCATACATGATAGGTATAATCGGTTGAGCGTTGAGTAAGTAATATTTTTCTGATTTGGTAATTATCCTGAGGGACATTTCTTCATTATTAACAAATCTATTTCTGCATTATAGCCTTTACTTGCATCTGATGTCAACATTAGATAATTATCTAAATCCTGTAACAATGTTTCTATTCTCATGCAATAAAATTCATCATTCATTAGTGCTACTGTACTTCCCTTATCTAACATTTTGATAACAATTGTATCTATTTTGTTTTAGTTCTTCTCATGCTTTAACATGTTTTAAAGACTTATTAATGTATTTATTAGTTCTGATTTGATTATATAATTACTGCAGTTAATTTGATGCTAGTAATTAAAATCAATTCATAACAGACACTCTTGATTCCACTGGATAAAATGATGGATTTTTGTAGTAAATGCAGAATATATCAAAACATCTTCATGTCAAATGAATTGTCTGTAGAGGCTTATTGAAATGCCAGGGGAGAGTGGATTTTTTTTACATGAGCTGATGAATTAGACACAATCCAAAAGATCTCAGGAAAAAAGTGGTTTAAAGTCAAATGCATCTCAGAATCCATATGACTCCTTCCTTAGGACAACCACACTCCTTCCTCAGGTGGTCTTTAAATTGCATTGACATTAAACAACTTTTTTTTCTGAGACCATTTGAATTGTGTCTAAATCAGCAGCACATATCAAAAAATCCAATTTACTCTGGTATCACTCTGAAAACACTTGTGCATATTGCAGCAGTTGACATTTTCGCTTTATAAGCGGTTGCGTCTTAGACAACCCTTTCAGGTGAGGTTAAACCCTTTTTATCCTCACTAATTTACTTGGAGAAGACCCTATTGAGTTTGCATTTTTTCATCTAGAGGGCTGTTGTTGCAGATATAACACAACTCTTTGTTCTTTATAGTTTAACATGGAAAATTCATCATCATCATCATCATCATGTATTTCTTGACAGTCCATTTCATTGATTCAAAAAGAAATGTAGTTTTATTGTTAGAGGGAATCTGTCAGCAGGTTTTTGCTATGTAGTCTGAAGATGGCAGGAGATAGAGACTGAAACACAGAATTCAGGGATGTGTCACTTGTCAAAGTGTGCACTGTTGTTTGGTAACTGTAAAGGATTTATAATTAACCCCTTAACGACTGCCGATACGCCTTTTAATGGCGGTAGTTAAGGGTACTTAAACCACAGCGCCGTTAATTAATGGCACTGTGGAAAAAGTGTATAGCACCCCTCAGAGTTGGATTTTCTCCTGGGTCTTGGCTGCCAGGGCTAGCCGAGACCCCAGAGAACATGATCCAGGTTGGTATTTACTGACCTCAGTTTTGTAATTGCCGTTATTAACCGTATAATGGCGACCACAAAAAAGTCCGATGTGCCATTTAATTTCTCTCTCCTCTGATGTGATCGCACATCAGAGGAGAGAGAAAAATGGTCCCCGATCCCCCCGATACCTACCAGTGTCCCTGGGTCTCCTGGCATCCCCCCACATCTGCCGGCATCTTCTTCCAGTAAGAAATTGGTGGGTGCTTGCTCAGTGTGCCCGCTGGGATCTGCTGGCCAGCACCCGGTAACAATAGGAAGATTTTTCCTATTGGTTCATTTTGGTCACTGTGATAGACCCTATCACAGTGATCAAAATAAAAAATAGTAAATAAACCCCCCTTTATCACCCCTTTAGTAATGAAATAATGAAATAAATATATTTTATTTATTTTCATTTTCCCATAAGGGTTAGAGTTAGGCTAAAGAGAGTTGGACTAAAGTTACGGTTAGGGTTATGGTTGGAATTAGGGTTAGGGTAGGGTTAGAATTAGGGTTAGGGCTGGAATTAGTTTTTGGGTTAAGGTTGGGATTAAGGAAAGGGGTGTGTTGGGGTTAGGTTTGTGGTTAGGGTTATGGTTGGGATTAGGGTTAGGGTTGTGGTTAGGGTTATGGTTAGGGTTAGGGTTGTGGTTAGGGTTATGGTTGGGATTAGGGTTAGGGGTGTGTTGAAGTTAGGGTTCAAGGTAGAATTGAGGGGTTTCCACTGTTTAGGCACATCAGAGGGTCTCCAATCGCGACATGGTGCCATTAATTCCAGTCAGTTTTGCATTCAAAAAGTCAAACGGTACTCCCTCGCTTGCTAGCCCCGATGTGTGCCCAAACAGTGGTTTACCCCAACATATGGTGCATCAGCATACTCAGGACAAATTGCACAACTTTGGAGGTCTAATGTCTCCTGTTACCCTTGGGAAAATAAAAAACTGGGGGCTAAAAAATCATTTTTGTGGAAAAAAAATAATTTTTTTCATTTTCACAGCTCTGCGTTATAAACTTTAGTGAAGCACTTAGAGGTTCAAAGTGCTCACTACACATCTAGATAAGCTCCTTGGGGGTATTGATTCCAAAATGCAGTCACGTGGGGGGTTTCTACTGTTTAGACACATCAAGGGTTCTGCAAACGCAACATGATGCCCGCAGACATTCCAAAATGTCACTACGTCCCTTTCGAGACCCAATTTGTGCCCAAACAGTGGTTTCCCCCACATTTGAGGTACTAGAGTACTCAGGACAAATTGCACAACAACTTTTATGGTCCAATTTCTCCTGTTACCTTTGTGAAAGTAAAAAATTTGGGGGTGAAAACATCATTTTTGTGGAAAAAATATGATTTATTTTAACAGCTTTACATTATAAACTTCTGTGAAGCAGTTGGGGTTCAAAGTGCTCACTACACATCTAGATAAGCTACTTAAAGGGTCTAGTTTCCAAAATGGTGTCACTTGTGGGGGATTTCCACTGTTTAGGCACATCAGAGGCTCTCCAAACGTGAAATAGAGTCTGATCTCAATTCCAGCCAATTCTGCATTGAAAAAGTCAAACATCACTCCTTCCCTTCCAAGCCCTGCCATGCGCCCAAATAGTGGTTAACCTCCACATATGGGGTATCAGCGTATTCAGGAGAAATTGCGTAACAAATTTTGTGGTTCATTTTCTCTTTTTACACTTGTGAAAAAAAATTGGTTTTGAAGTAAAATGTTTGTAAAAAAAAGTTAAATGTTTATTTTTTCCTTCCACGTTGCTTCAGTTCCTGTGAAGCACGTAAAGAGTTAATAAACTTCTTGAACATGGTTTTGAGCAACTTGAGGGGTGCAAATTATTTTTTAAAATGGTGTCATTATGGGGATTTTTTGTCATATTGACCCCTGAAAGTGACTTCAAATGTGATGTGGTCCCTAAAAAATATGGTTTTGTAAATTTTATTGCAAAACTGAGAAATCGCTGGTCAACTTCCAACCCTTATAAGTTCCTAGCAAAAAAAATAGTTTCCAAAACACAAGCAAATTTGTGGACTCAGTGTTGGGTAGTGGAGCAGTTCTGATAAAGCAGCTGGCACCATTGCCTCTAGGCTGAAATCCCATTGAATTACCACGGTGACAGGAGCAAGCCCCTTTTTATATCCCATTTCAGGACATTGTGCGCCATAGAATTGAGTGTGGGAGATAATCATAGCTATTCCCTCACTGTTTGTCTGTTCAAATAGACTGCATAAATGTCCTCTAAACATGCAGACTACTTCACCGCAGGGGGCTGATGCAATCAGTAGCCAGCAGTCATTCCACAAATTACCATACTACAAGGGGTACTAGACAGTCTTACATGAAACAATGGCTTATGTCCCTTGACTTAGGGGTACTTTACACTAAGTGAGATCGCTAGCGAGATCGCTGATGAGTCTCCGATTTTGTGACGCAACAGCGATCTCGCCAGCGATCTCGCTGTGTGTGACACGTATCAGCGACCCCCCCGCCGGGTATCGCTGATCATGCAGGAGTGTCCTGGGCCATATTTTGATCATTGGTCTCCTGCTGGTCAGCATGCATCGCTGCGTGTGGCAGCGGGAGACCATTGATCAGCGAGCTTCCAGCGCTGTAAGCAGACGCTGGGAGCTGGTATCCAAGGTAAAGAGTGGGTAACTAGTGCATGAGTCGCTTAGTTACCCGCTGTGTACCCTGGATACCAGCGTGCTCGCGCTGGGAGCTGGTATCCAAGGTAAACAGTGGGTAACTAAGCGCAGCGCGCTTAGTTACCCATGTCCTCGCTGGTCCTGATCTCTGGTGAGTCTGCCTGTTTGACAGCTCACCAGTGATCATGTAGCAACATACCAGCGATCCTGCCCAGGTCATATCGTTGTCGGGATTGCTGGTGCGTCGCTTAGTGCAACGGGACCACTACTGAACAAATGAAAAGTACGTCTGACATACTTAAGAATAGTTCATCTCGACATAAGGGGGCAGTTTTTTTCTCATTGATGATAATTTGTCACAATATTCAGATTTCATGATGCCTTGCATACAGTCAAGGCACCCAGTGCCAGAGGCAGAAAAATAACCCCAAAACATTTTTGAATCTCCTACATTTTTTACTCTAGTTGCTGTGTTCTTTTCTTTGTAGGCCTTATTCATTTTTTGGTAATCAGTAGAATGATGTGCTTCAATAAAAAGCTCTATCTTGGGCTTATCTGTCCACAAGACACTTTCCAATAAGAATTTTGGTCTAGTCATTTACATTTTGTCCAACTGCAGCCTAGTTTTTTATGTCTCTGTGTCATTAGTGGAGTCCTCCTAGGTTTCCAGCCATATATTTTAATTTCCTTCTAATGTTGATGGATAGTTTGCTCAAACTTTCATCAATCTGTCTCTACCATGCACGTCCAGGGAGATTAGCTACAGTTTATTGCGTTGTAAACTTTTTGATTATGTTGCACGCCATGGACAAAGGAACATCAAGATCTCTGGAGATGGACTTGAAACCTTGAGATTTTTTAAAGTTTTGAGCAATTTTGGTTCTCAAGTCCTCAGACAGTTTTTTTCTCTTTCCGTTCTCCGTGGTTTGTGTGGCACATACAGACACAGAAAGATTAAGTCAACTTCTCTTTTCATCTGGTTTCAGGTGTGATTTTCATATTGCCCACACTTGTTATTTGCCACCGGTGAGTTTGAATGAGCATTATATGCTTTAAACGAAGTTATTTATCCACAATTTGGACAGGTTGCAACAATTTTGTAGAGCCCATTTGGGGGGTTTTGTGTGAAATTCTGTCCAATTTGCTTTTTTTCTCTATTTTTTTGTGTTGTTTCAATACATAGAAAGGAAATAAACAAGTATAAGTGCAATAACTGCAATTTTTCTCTGGGAGAAATACTTCATTTTCTGAAACAATATCATGGGTGCCAACACTTTCTGCCATGACCATATGACTGATTATTTCTTTTTAATATTGACCTTGGCGGATTATAAGATTCATGGTGAACCATTAATAAACTTGGTTATTTGAATAATCAAAAAAATTGAAAAAATTTTTTTGTACACTTTATGGCTTGCTTCATTAATGAATTGTTATGTTTCAAATTGTGAACTATGTTCTACGGTCTGCGGGGTTTGTAGCAGAAATTTCTTGTTGGACTTAGATAATTCACTTATTTTGATGCTTGATAATAAGTTGCAAAGGCTTAAGAGAGTGGGTGGAAAGTATGACGATCTGTTCATGCACAAAACTTTGGAAGTATTTGGTGGGAATTTTTTCGATCCCTAATTTCTGCAATGAACTTTGATCCCACTAGATCCTGGTTTCCTCCAACATAAGCTTTTCCAATGCATAGAGTTTATGCTGCAGGTCCCATTCATAAGTCATTTGTGCATTATCACAATCCACCCACTGTTAAGCCCCCGTTACACACTGCGATATCGCTAGCAATATCGCTGTAAAGTCACCGATTTTGTGACGTTGTAGCAATATTGCTAGCGATATCGCTGCATGCGATACTTACCTCCGACCGGCTCCCCCGCTGGTTAGGCCTCTTTCACACTTCAGTTTTTTACAATCAGTCACAATCCGCCAGGTTTTGAAAAAAACGGATCCTCAATTTTCTTTTAAGGATCCGTTTTTTTCCCCCATTGACTTGCATTAATGGCGGATTGTGACGGATTGCTGTCCGTTGCATCCGTTTTTTGTGAGGATCCGCCAAAAGTTGCTGTCCGTCACCATCCTCAAAGATTTCAAAACGGAGCTTGCAACGTTTTTTTCTCTGGCGGATCCTCCAGACACTTATTTAACCCGAAATTCTTTCTGGGTGCCGGACAAAATTCTCTCTCTCTCTCTCTCTCTCTCTCTCCAGCATTTCCATTATATTTCCTCATTTTCAGGATCCGTCTGAAAACGGATCCTGTGGCATCCGTTTGCATCAGTTCAGAACGGATCCGCTTGTCTGACTTTTTGGCGGATTGGAACTGATGCTAAAAAACTGAAGTGTGAAAGAGGCCTTATCGCTGATCGCGCGATAAGCTCCTGGACCATTCCGATGCGTGGAGCCGGGCGGGAGGACGCAGGATCGCCGCTTCTGACAGGTAAGTAGTGATCCCCGACCACCGCTATGTCGCTGGTGAGAACTGCCTGTGTGGCAGCTCACTAGCGACCACCTAGCGATGTACCAGCGATCCTGACTGCGTCATATCGCTAGTCGGGATCGCTGGTGCATCGCTAGGTGTAACGGTACCCTTACTCTTTGTTCTCATGAACAGTTAGGGCTGTTTCAGGTGTCCATGATAATCGGTCCGATGTCAAATTGCAATGCATGGATTGGCTGCGCATCGTCTGACCTGAGCATGTTGGCTTAATAGAAATATAGAAATAATAGAAATATGGATAAGGAGATGTGCTGCCAGCCCATGCATTGCAATTCCACATCGGACTGATTATCACGGACATTTGAAACAACCCTTAATGTTCTATATTGCAGAAATTAACTATGATAAGTAAGCATTGTGAATGTTGCACGTGAATTTAATATATTTGAATGGATAATACCATAACAAGATACCTGAGCAATTTATTTAAGCGATTTCAATTGGAAAAATGTGTGTTTTGGTGTAAATATTTTATTTGGGAGACAGCCCTTTTTAAAACATTTCTCAGAGATAGCAAAAGTTATTGGGATTATAGTATGTGTAGAAAAATGTAGATACTTGTTAGTCTGCTGAGACCGTTTTCAGGAGTCTTGACAAATGCAAACAATTTCCATACAGTAGGTTTCATTGGAACTTCATTTATAGAAGTATATATATATGGCATATTCCCATAAGCACTTAAAGCAAAGTGATTTATAAATCTCTAAACACTTTTTTTTTTCCAAAGAAATAGCCTTTCTAGTACCTATTGCAGTATACCCAAACAACATTACCTATCTTTAGGCATGTATGAGAAAGGCAATTTTAATATAATAAAAACGATTTAAAAGGAAAGAGCACAAGAAAGTGCAAATAACATGATTTTTCTCATATAATTTAGGTGTTTCCTTATTCTGCAGTATTAAACCCTTTAAGAGCCAGTCGCTGTTGGACTAAAGGATCAAGATTTTATTTTTCATTTTTGTCTCCTTACATTTTTTTCGTCTGTTTTATCACAGACCATTCATTTAAGATCTAGTTTTTTACAAATTGAGTTGTATACTTCTAGGCATAATATAAAGTACATTCAGTATCTACATCATAATTAAATTGTTATTGTTTAACTAAACATATTAAACATGCTTTTCTGTTTTAATTAATAAATTTATTGCTGGGAAGACATGAAATGATGAAATACAAGTGTGGGAGAGGAGAGAAAGAGAACCCTACTGACCTAAAGAGCTTACACTCTACAGTTGAGAGAGAGAGAGGACTCTAATGACAATAAAAGCTTATGCTCTACTCTTCAAAAGAAAGTACCCTGATGACCATAAGAGATGACACCAGCGGCATAACTGCAAAGTTATGGGCCCGGTGCGAACTTTCAAATGGGCCCCCCCATGCCAAAATATTTTTCACCCAAATTCACATTTTCCCTATTCATTTTGCACACGATAGTTTTGTTGCAATGTTTTACAGTGCAATATTTAATAAATATAGGGCCTTGTTAACAAATACAGTATTTAAAGCAAAAAATATTCAAATTATTTGGGAAACTCATTGACTTTGCTGGATTGTTGGAAGGTCAGCGCAGTGCACTGATCAATAAAAAGCGCGTCAAAAATGCATTGTGGGTATTTAGCCTAAGGCTGCATTCACACACAGCATTTTGACTGCATTTTGCGAGGACCTGTGTGTGTGAATGCTGCTGTGCTAATTACTCACCTTTCCCATACCCCCACGGTGATTTCCAGTGATGTCCCCTCATCCCGGAGGCTGCAACATTCTGTGCCTCTAGGACCCTGCGCATGTGACTGAGTTACGTCGTTTGGTCACATGGTGCTGTGTCAGGTCATCTCACAGGTCCTGCAGCCTCCGGTATGAGAACATTGCTGGAGATCACGGTGGGAGTGTGGATAAGGTGAGTAAAAATGCATCCGAAAAGCGCAAACAAAATTGAATTGCTCATTCTTTTTATAGATTTGTAAAAAGTGCTGTGTGTGAATGCAGAATTGTGAATTGAATTGAATTGGCTGGGACAGCAAACCTCACTGCATTTCATTGCAATAGCGGATCCGTACAAAACGGGACACTAGCAGAGCACTAGCATTCCGTATGAATGTAGCCCTACTGTGTGTTGCCATGAGCATGTCTGCATAATCTCTGTACAGCACAGACATTAAGACATCATAAAGTAATGGAGGTCAGGTCCTTCACACACAGTGTGAGGCCCCAGATAGCCTCCTATATACACAGTGTGAGGCCCCACATAGCCTCCTATATACACAGTGTGAGGCCCCACATAACCTCCTATATACATTGGGAAGCCCCACAAAGCCTCCAATATACACAGTGTGAGGCCCCACATACCCTCCTGTATACACAGTGTAATCCACTAGATACCCTCCAATATACAGTGTGAGGCTCCACATAGCCTCCTATATACACAATGTAAGCCACTAGATACCCTCCAAAATACAGTGTGAGGCTTCACATAGCCTCGTATAAACAATGTGAGGCCCCACATAGCCTCTTATATACAGTGAGGCCTGACATAGCCTCCTCTATACAGTGTGATCCCCACATAGACCCTATATACAGTGTGAGCTCCACATAGCCTCCTATATACATTATGAGCTCTCAAATAGCCTCTCTAAATACAATATGAGCCCTTACATAGCCTCCTGTAAACAATATATGTCCCCACATAGCCTGTTACATACAGTATGAGACCCCAAATAGCCTCCTACATACACTGTAGAGGCCCCACATAGCTTCCTATATACATAGTGTGAGGACCAACATTGCCTCTATATATACAGTGTGAGGCCCCACATAGCCTTCTACATACGTGGTGAGGCACTACATATCCTCCTATATACAGTGTGTGGCCCCACATAGCCTCCTATATACACAGTGTGAGGCCCCACATAACCTCCTATATACAGTGGAAGGCCCCACATAGCCTCCGATATACACAGTGTAAGGCACTAGATACCCTCCAATATACAGTGTGAGGCTCCACATAGCCTCGAATAAACAGTGTGAGGCTCCACATAGCCTCTTATATACAGTGTGAGGCTTGACATAGCCTCATCTATACAGTGTGAGCCCCCACATAGACCCTATATACAGTGTGAGCCCCACATAGCCTCCTATATACATTATGAGCTCTCACACAGTGTCTCTAAATGCAATATGAGCCCTCACATAGCCTCCTATATACAGTATGTGACCCCACATAGCCTCCTATATGTAAAGTTAGGCCCCACATAGCCTTCTATATGCATAGTGTAAGGTCCCACATAGCTTCCTATACAGTGTAAGGCCCCACATACTCTCTTATATACAGTGTGAGGCTCCACATAGCTTGCTATAAACAATGTTAGTCCCCACATACACTTCTATGTGTACAGTGTGAGGCCCCCCATAGCCTCTTATATACAGTGTGAGGACCCACATAGCTCCCTATATTCAGGCACACATCCCATATACAGTATATACAGCTATGGTAAAAATTAAGAGGCCACGTCCAAATGTTCAGTTTGTCCAATTTTTCTCTTTATAGGTATATTTTTGAGTAAAATGTAAATTGTTATTTTAGTCTACAAACTTTTGAAAACATGCCTCCGAATTTTGCATTTTTTTTCTGAAAAGGAGAAATAGTCAAAATAAAAAAAACACGTGCTTTCAGACCTCGAATGATGCAAAGAAAACAAGTTCATAATCATTTAGAAGCAACAATACTAATGTTTTAACTCATGATGAGTTCTGAAATCAATATTTTGTGGAATAACCATGATTTTTAATCACAGCTTTCATGCGTCTTGGCATACTTGCCACCAGTCTGTCACATTGCTTCTGGCACAAAAATTTAAGCAGTTCTTTGTTTGATGGCTTGTGTGACTATCCATCATCCCCTTGACTACATTCCAGAGGTTTTCAATGGAGTTCAGGTCTGGAGAATGGGCTGCCCATGACAGGGTCTTGATGTGGCGGTCTCTTAATTTTTGCCAGCACTGTATTTGAAAGAAAAATAAAACAACACATACCTCACTCTCATTTTCCCCAGCGGTCTGCTCAGTCACCAGTTCATGGACTCTCTACACACCAGATGACATGTAGTGATGTCTGTTAGGCGTCGGATTCCTGGCACTGCACAGCGGGAATCCAGAGCCAGACATCCTGCTGTCTCTCATTCTCCGACCACTCAGACTCCTGCTCAGCAATCACGGCGAGCCAGGCATTTCCCTCAGACTCGTTCTGTGAGCCTGGATGTTGCTGCCACCTCTGGTGCAGCAATGGTAGCGCAACCTGCTTTGCAGGGAACTGCTCCAGAGGCTAAGTCCTCGTGCCGTGCTACTGGGCATGCCCGCAACTTCTCCTCTCAGTGGAGAGCAGGGGTCACATGTGCAGGTCCTATGTCGGATCTGATTGGTCCTTCCCAAAGTACTGGAAGGTCCCGGAAGCGCATGGCTATAAAAAGCCCGCATGGCGGCTCGGCCATGCGCTAGTGTAGCATATTATTCTGTGTGTGTATGGTGATGGATGTATGGACTGGTGTCTGACTCATTATGAAACCCCTACCCTCTGATATTACGAGTGGTGACCAAGTGTGAATAGTCAGCTCCAGGGTTGTGGCAAGCTACATGCCACTTGCTCCACACCTACACTAGCGTCCGTCGGTGCCCGGTCCTCGGCGCCGACGCTTGCGGCTTTTCTCTGCCGCTGCGCTGTAGCAACAGCAACTATTGGTGTTCGCAGCTGCGACGCCCCACGCAGGCCTCTGTGACGCTAACAGGGCCTGTGCCTTTGCCTTAGCATTCGGGTGACGTTAACCCGAGCGCAGTCCCGCACCTATTAGGTGCATCTGCCATTGATCAGCAGCGGTCTTGTCACCTACCGCACGGTGGACCCTGGGCGGTGAACGCACCTACTATTATTTATATTTGGTGCGTTCCGCCGACCTTAACAATGTCATCACGCTTGATGTGCCAGTCGCACACGCTGATTGGTGGAAGCAGGTGCCCGCAGCTCCGTCTTCCACCATTGTATTCTCCACTGTCTGCATCCTGAGGACGCAGACAGAGGTGTTATCGGAATAGTGGAGGGTATGGTGCAGCCTTTGGACCAGTTTTCAGACCTCCGGCTGTCTCGGTCCGGGGCCTGGACTTTGTAGCTACAGTATAATATATACCAGACATGGACAGAGATCAGATATACTATACACACAATAACCTCTACGTAATATCCGATGTCTGTTCACACAGTATACCACATGCAGTACATAGGGGAATACATGACTGGCATAGAATATACTGTGACTACAGCCATCTAGTGTTATATAACAATGTGTTTTTTTTTAACATGTCTGATGACTATATCACAGTAGATCATAGACTAATCTGTATAGTGGACATGATATATTATGTACACAAATATACACTGGACTAATCACACCTGGACGTGCCCATAGGACCTCACATATTATATATGGAGCCATATGCTGTAGGTAGAAGTGTGATCAGTCGTTGCAAGATCCTGATCCTGTTTATTGATTAAAAACACATGTGACATGCATAGTAAGTGAACAAGTCGGTTGGACAGTGTTCACACCACCCAAAGACTGAAACACAAAGAAAAAACACAGTATGACAAACGTGCAAAAATACTCTGCTGTAAAAAATATATAACAGTAGACAGCCAGTGCTAGTAAAAAATGATAACAAAAACAGGGTATTTAGTTGATAAGTTTCTTGCAAAAAATGTATACGAAGCCACTCCACCAACGTCACGGCATACCCATCTCGGAGCAGTCCTGTCTAATGTATTAAAAACCTGATTTTTACAGCAGAGTATTTTTGCACGTTTGTCATACTGTGTTTTTTCTTTGTGTTTCAGTCTTTGGGTGGTGTGAAGACTGTCCACTAGTTCCTTGCTCAGCAAGGTTTGGGAGATTCCCGCCGCTCTCTTGTGTGACATGCACATAAAGAGCTGTCTCTTACACAGCATGCCTACATTAGGAAGTGCCTTTCTGAATCCTTCTCATTTAGGTATTGTTCACATGATCAGGCTTTAAATACATTTGATAAGACTGCTCCGAGATGGGTATACCGTGATGTTGGTGGAGTGGATTCGTATACATTTTTTGCAAAAAATGTATCAACTAAATACCCTGTTTTTGTTATCATTTTTTACTAGCACTGGCTGTCTACTGTTATGTATTTTTTGCAGCAGAGTATTTTTGCACATTTGTGTTACTGTGTTTTTTATTTGTGTTTCAGTCTTTGGGTGGTGTGAACACTGTCCAACCAACTTGTTCACTTTCTGTGCATGTCACATGTGTTTTTAATCTATTAGTTCCTTGCTCAGCAAGGTTTGGGAGATTCCCGCCCCTCTCGTGTGACATGCACATAAAGAGCTGTCTCTAACACAGCGTGCCTACATTAGGAAGCGCCTTTCTGAATCCTGCTCATTTAGGTATTGTTAACATGATCAGGTTTTAAATACATTAGATAGGACTGCTCCAAGATGTGTATACCGTGATGTTGATGGAGTGGCTTCGTATACGTTTTTTGCAAAAAACGTATCAACTAAATACCTTGTTTTTGTTATCATTATTTACTAGCACTGGCTGTCTACTGTTATATACTTTTTACAGCAGTGTATGTTTGCACGTTTGTCATACTGTGTTTTTTCTTTGTGTTCCTGTTTATTGATGTCTGTGGCCTCTCTGCTGGGACTCAGTGTGATTTATTGAACAAGACTGAACTTTCTGCATTGACAATGCCACCCTAATCTGGATCAAAGTGCAGTCGGCAATAACACACTGAGCCCCAGTGACTGGACAATATACAATTCTGCGTAAGGAGATGAGCAGCGTCCTGCTGCCCCCTCCCCTCACTGCAGACCTCCTGATTCCTTACCTTATAATTTTCCACTGATGTCTCTGATCAGCAGGCTCCTCTCTGGCAGAATGAAGCAGCTCCAGGCACGCTGCATGATGTCACTTCAGAGATACAGCACACACAGCATGCAGGGAGCATGTCTGCATCTCTGTCATGTGGCCGAGTAAGCAGCTGAACATATTCAAAGGTAACAGAGTGGTCCCCTGGCAGCCCTGAGCAGCTGCTTGGGAACTGGCATTTGTCACCCGCCCCTGGCCTGGGTGCACACATGCCACCCACCACGCGTCACTTCACATCCAGAAAATCCTCCCTGAGCTGTCAGCAGAAGGAAGTTCCAATATTACACCGGGCGAGGGGAGGCAAGAATGCGCGCACACCCATGATGAGTGGAGAATAGTCATGTTGTCAAAGGGCAATTTAGTGAAACTGAAAGCAGCTAGCTCTTGTCTAACAATCACAGACAGGAGCCTGCTACTTCTTTGCTGGACTGGGCGGACCCCTAAGCACTCCGGGCCCCGTCGCAGCTGCGACCCCAGCACCTCAGTAGTTACGCCCCTAGCTGACACTCTACCAGAGAGCGTGAGAGTGAGAGGACCTTGCTTATCATAAAAGCTTTCACTCTACAGACAAGAGAGCAAGAGAAGAGGTCCCTGCTGACCATTACAAAGAGAGAGATTGCCATGCTGTTTATAAGGGTTGACACTCTACAGGAGAAAGGCAGAGTGAGAAGACCTTGCTGTCCATAAGAGCTTATACTCAAGAGAAAAGAGAAACTTTTGCATTGACTTTGGAGGTGGAAAACAAGTCTGCCACATAAATTGTGCTACCTTGGGAATGGCTAATCTGTGATGACCCAGATTCTGACCACCATTGTACAAGATATGATGATAGTCTATAAAATGTCATAGCTGCAAGGAATTATAAGGAAGCCCACTAGGCATTGCAAAATTACATTAGTTCACTCTGGGATGCTCAGCAGCATGAGAAATGGTGCCCGGTGTCAAAGGTCACAGCCAAGGGAGTCACGAACATCGGACCACTGCTACCTTTTTGTAACGAACAACCCTCTCCTGCACTCCTACCATCAGGACAATTATGCAATTGGCCAACTATTAATAGAGTTACCTCAGTTGTTTCCACTACTGGGCTGATTATTGGGGAGCTCAAAGTAATTGTGTGATGACACAGCATCAAGTTGGTCACTGTTGAGGGTGTGAATTATTCCCAGTTATGCAAAATCTACTGTTCCTTTGCACAGGAGGCCAAGGAGCATAAGCTATTGCTTCATGTGTGTCTGTCTGTTTACCCTTGGTGTATGCTAATTTGTGGAATGCCTGCTGATTACTTATTATATAAGCCCCCTATGGTGTACTAGTCTACACAACTTGGAGGACAAATACACAGTCTAATTGAACAATTGAACAATGAGAGAACACCTCCCCTCACCTTCAATCAATCCTGTGGGAGAATGCCCAATATGAGAGCTGTGAAATATAAAAGGGAGCTATATCTGTCTCAAGGCAGACTCTACAAGATATTAGATGAGAAACCATGGTTACAGCTGGAGGAATACAGATCTGCTCCACTGCCCATCACTGAACCCACCAAGACGTTTGTAGAACCCAGGTTGGGGCAATCAGGCCATATCACTGTGCTCGGTCAGCTTCCTAACCTTGCCGCTACCTCCTCTCTGTGGGTGCCAGCCAAAACAGGGTGCTACTGGTTGAGGTAGTTGGTCCTGGGAATGTATTATATGTTGTTGACTGTTGGTGATCCAACAAAGTATTACTGCAGTACTTTATCATCACAATGTGTTGTTTGAGTAGTATTCTGCCCACGGGAATGGAATACGGGCATTCAGTGGGATGAGCCCTGGCCCGTATGGTCTTTCAAAGACAAGCCAGGCCAGCGGATGAGAGCACCCACTGAAACTCATATCTCTAAAGAATATATTGTATTGAATATATACAGTACAATGGATTCTAATGAATCTATCTATCTATCTATCTACAAGTTTCAAAAATGAAGGCAGCACTCTATATTCTTGTTAGAAAAAATGTGCAAGATTTATTCAACCCACATGTCTGGGCTGGGTGATGTTTTGGCTCTAACTGAGCCTTTCTTTGAGAAAGCCTCAGACTACCTACCTCTTTATCTTCTTCTCATTTGAGAGAATTAGATCACACTATGCTCACATTCTGATCAAACTCTGATAAAACTCTGTTTTGTCAGAGTTTGATTTGCATAATCGGCGCAATTTTCTCGGATGAGAAACACATGGTTCTCTGCACCCAGCCATTCAGGGACAGAAATTACTAAGAGTAATATTACTTTTTATATTTGTGCAGTTTATCTATTATAAAATGTCATATTTATACTGCACATATTTGTCTGTACATGCAAAATGCACAAGCATATCTTATGGCATATGTCATAATTAATTTTATCGCTACAAACTTTTGGAATATATGTGAGTCAAAAGATGGATTTTTTTTCATTTTATTCCAATTTTTCCCTTTGTATTCATTTTATTTTGTATTGTATTCTGTGTTGCCAATTTTTCAACTGCATTTATTTATTTTATATATCTTTTTGTATTGCAAATAGAGATTATAAAAAAGCACAATACAAACAAAAAAACAAATTTTTTCATATTCAAGCTAGTGACGTCTTTAGGTTAAGGATGATACCCATAAGAGCTTTTGGAATATGCAGCACAAAAAAAGCAACACAAAAGTGAATAAATCATTTAATTTTTTCTATTATTAAAGAAAAATAACAATTAGCACAGAACAGTAATTTTTAAGGTTGAGTGATCCTTTAGTGAAAAAAATCAATGCATAGTAGACATTTTGAAAACTTGCTCATCTTTGTCTCTTGGTTAGAATGGCTGATATAGATTTATATTTCTTCTTAAAATATAATCATATGAATTTTCATATTTGGAAAAATGAAGTTTCTAGGGATAGTTAACATACCCGGAATTATTTATTTCACTTTGGTCCTTTAAGTGCAAGTTTTCAAAGTTTACTGTACACTGTAAATGCTTAACCCCTTTACTCCCAAGGGTGGTTTGCATGTTAATGACCAGTCAAATTTTTACAATTCTGACTACTGACACTTTATGAGGTAATAACTCTGGAACACTCCCATGGATCCTGGTGATTACGACATTCTTTTCTCATGACATATTGTACTTCATGATAGTGGTAAAATTTCTTTGATATGGCTTTTGTTTATTTGTGAAAAAAACGGAAATTTGGTGAAAATTTTGCAATTTTCCAAATTTGAATTTTCATGTCCTTAAATCACAGAGATATGACACATAAAATATTTAAATCTCTTTATGGAATAAAATTCTTGGACTTATGTGCACTGCTAGACAGAATATCAAATCCAGATCATGTAGATAAATTGACCTTTTATTTCCCAACGCGTTTCAAAGTCCATAACTCTTCTTCCTCAGGGGATGACATATATGAGTAGATAGAGCTGTCTCCTGCTTTATACATCCACATTTTGAAAATTGGCGCCAATGATAACATGTGATGCACCGCAAAAGTCAAAGTTCAAACAGATCAAATATCATGAGAATATCAGAATAATTTATCTGTAACTGATAAAACCAATTGTTCTTAAATTTATTTTACAGAAAAAACTATTAAAAGCAGAAAAAAAGAATTTGATATAGAGAACTCGCGTCGCAGAAAAAAACAAGGAGGAGGACTCACAGTCCAACGCTCATACCATCACACCAGACAAGAATCTGTCCAAGGGGAGAAAAGAAAAAGGAAAAGAAGAAGGAAAAAAGGGGGGTTAAAAATATATAATTATATATATAAAAGAATTAAAATTGTGATTATCAATGTTAATAAAAATACTTTTCTTTGTGAATAAAGGAATTAATCTTTATTTTAAATTATATATGTCTCCGTCAATTTATTTCTTTCATATAGACTCAAAAAGGCAAATAGCTCTTGTTGAGGGAACAGGACCCACATTGAATTGATTCAGCATTCGCAAGAATAACCTGGATCGCTTCCCGTGTTCCACAAGAAGGAAGAAAAAAAGAAGAAACAATTGATGTTCTCAACCACGCTGCATCATAAGAAATACACTTACAATCACCACAAAATGAATCCACATCATATTATTGATAAAAGTTCAAAAAGGAGAATATGTTTTGTGTAAAAAGTCGCATTTAAAAAATTACAATAAAAATAAAAATATGATTCTTTTCTGGTGTGAATGTATGGGTGTTGGACTATGAGTCCTTCTCCTTGTTTTTTCTGCGACGTGAGTTTGTTTTTTATATTCTCAATATCAAATTCTTTTTTTCTTCTTTTTTTCTGCTTTTAATAGTTTTTTCTGTAAAATAAATATAAGAACAATTGGTTTTATCAACTACAGATAAATTATTCTGATATTCTCATGATATTTGATCTGTTTGAACTTTGACTTTTGCGGTGCATCACATGTTATCATTGGCGCCAATTTTCAAAATGTGGATGTATAAAGCTGGAGACAGCTCTATCTACTCATATATGTCATCCCCTGAGGAAGAAGTGATATGGACTTCGAAACGCGTTGGGAAATAAAAGGTCAATTTATCTACATGATCTGGATTTGATATTCTGTCTAGCAGCGCACATAAGTCCAAGAATTTTATTCCATAAAGAGATTTACGTAGCGGTCACTGAGTGGACCGTTGGACGTGCAGCAGGCTGACAAATTGATTCTATATGATCAGCTCTCTCCTGGAAAGGGTGAGTATATCTCTATATTGTCTTTTATAAATCACCCGGATAAGACCCTATTGCGCTCTTTTCTACCTATAGTTTGAATAACAGAAAATACTTAAGGCTACTTTCACACTTGCGTTTTTTTGCAGTGCGTTTTTTGCGCACACAAACGCATGAAAAAAATGCATACAAACGCATACAAATGCTGTGGTTTTTTCCAACATTTTTATGCGCATGCAGGAAAAAAACGCAGCGTTTGTATGTGTTTGTATGCATTTTCAGTGCGTTTGCTTTTTTTGCACATTGTTTTTCCTCACCATAAAAAAATCTAGATACCAATCTTGCAACACACACCACCAAAGGGACATAAGTGGTGGTGTGGTATGTTAATATATAGACCCTGTCTACAGTATTCTTCACATTTGCTTGATTTTTCTCGTGTCAACATGGATCTGCGCTGGAAGAGTTTTCACTTCAACTTGGATTTGGACATCGCGATGGCTAGGGCATATGCAGTTGCTTGCCATGAACAAAGGAAGAGAGAGACAGCGAAGATGGCCGCGGCGGCGTATGTGGATACATCCGATTGCTAAACTCCAGGAGAGCCATGGTCCGTACCACACCCTCTACAGTGAGCTACAGGCAAACCCGGAGAAATTTACAGATTATATCTAGATGTCCCAAGAAAGCTTCAGGGATTTGCTTGCTTGTGTCCAAGAATCCATCCAGAGACAGGACACACAGCTCCGTTGTGCGATTCCTCCTGAGGAACGGCTCCTGGTGACATTACGGTACGTAATATTTAAAAACCAAGGGGTGCGGTCTGAATTTTTTTATTTTTACATGTACTATTCAAAACCTGGCCTAATTATTTTTCGTGAATGTACTAATTTTTTATTTTATGGTTTTAAAAAACCATATAAAGAAATATTAGTTTTACTTCTTTCTCTGTTTCACAGATTCCTGGCGACTGGAGAGACCCTATCTTCACTACACTTCCAGTACCGTATTGGAATCTCCACCTTGTCTGGAATTGTTGCGGACACCTGCCGGGCTCTCTGGAGCGTTCTTTGTCCAGAATTTATGCCCCTGCCCACCGCTGAAAAGTGGATGGAAATTGCTGACAAATTCTGGACAGTCTGCAATTTCCCCAACTGTTTGGGAGCTGTTGATGGTAAACACATACGGATCATCAAACCCAAAAGAACGATCTGAGTACTATAATTACAAAAAGTACTTTTCAACACTACTCATGGCCATTGCGGATGCCGGATGTATGTTTGTAGCAGTGGACATTGGAGCATTTGGCTGTGGTAATGACTCCCAGGCTTTTAAAAACTCCGACATGGGCCGGAGGTTGTATGGCAACCAATTTAATTTCCCTATGCCACGGCCTCTTCCCCACACCGAAGCTCTGCCACTGCCCTTTGTAATGGTTGGGGATGAGGCTTTTCAAATGTGTGCAAATCTACTGAAACCCTACTCCAGCCGTGACTTGGACTCCACCAAAAAAATCTTTAATTACAGGCTGACCAGGGCCAGAAGAACTGTAGAGTGTGCTTTTGGGATTCTTGTCTCCAGATGGCGAATTCTCGGCACAGCCATTAATCTTAAACTTGAAACAGTGGATGTGGTGGTGAAGGCATGTGTGGTTCTACATAATTTTGTGATGGCTAAAGAGCACCCGACCTTTGAACTCAATGATGCTGCTCCTAACCCATTGCCTGAATTCACTCAGCACCCTCTCAGGTCATCCGTTGAAGTTGGCCAAATGAGGGACCAATTTGTGACCTACTTTATCTCTGATGTAGGACGGGGTGCACTGGCAAGATGAAATGGTGTAAAAATGTTTTCGTGTGTGTATGTTAATAAAAAACCTGTTTTGATACCTGTACCGAGTGCGCTATGTTTTTTACACTCCAATAAAATAAGCAACTTCCCATGTATACCTGTGAATTCATGATGTTCTCACACCTGGGCAGGTAAATACACATATGAGTTAAACTGCAGCATCGCTAGTCTGCGTGAAATATATTGGTACGTAAGTGATGCTGCAGGTTAATGTGTATTAACCTGGCCATGATGGATAAATAGTTATGATTAGAGTTGAGCGACTTTGGTAGGATCGGGTTTCATGAAGCAAAATTTGTTTCAAACGAAACTGGTCCGTCTAGTGGAAAAAAAGTCGGAGTTTCGTCCAAAACCCAACCCCAATGCAAGTCAAAGGGGAATAAAAGTCAGCATTGAGTGGATGAATGTAATCCGCTCAATGCCGACTTTTATTTCCCATTAACTTACATTGTGGTAGGGTTTTGAACGAAACTCCGACTTTTTTTGCCCTAGTTTGACCATTTTCATTTGAAAAAAATTTTGTTTCATGAAGCCAGATCCTAGTTGGTCAACTCTAGTTATTATACTAGGCCTGGGTATTGAACATTTGATGTGTATTTTACCCATCAGTAGATTCAACACACACGTAATAAGAGTATGTTGTTAATTACAAGGTATATCTATAATCCCCCTTGCCTAGTATCACAATAAGTGAAATAAGGATGGTAAAAACAGCCAATCCTCAAAACACTTTTTATGACACCTTGCAAGGTTTAAGGCGCATTGTGTGTATGGTGCAGTCTGTGTAGGTAGTGCCAAAAACATTAATCAAACTTTGTTATGGTGAACCAGAAATTTAAATTTATTTTTAACCCAAAAAATTATAAAAAACTTTATTTTTTTCTGCGTTTGGGGGCAGATGGTTGCAAGTTGGGGGTGTGCAGTGAAGATGAACAGCTTATAGTCGATGAAGGTGTTCTAGGGGAAGGGGCAACAAAACTTGTGGGGGAAGGGAGGCCAGTTATGGGAATGGAACTAGACACACTAGGAGGAGAGGACAGAGGTTCAGCTACAGTGGTCCTAACTGTTTGTCTCCTTAAACTGGCCTGCTTGGACCTCCTTGGGCCCAATGCCCGCCTTGATTGTTGGCGCCGCCTGGAACTTGGGGCAAATAAGGAATGTGGGTCCCCATCTGCTGCTGCTGTGCCTGCTGCTGTGCATGCTGCTGCTGCTGTTGTGGCTGCTGCTAATGCTCTGTGGTGGCGGTGGCAGTGCTCATCCTTGCAGGAGGACTGGTGGCGGCAGTGATGGTCCAGGTTTGCGGAGTGGTGGTGATAGGGCTAGTACATGTTATAGTGTTTGCGGCAGGGCTTTTCCACATTTGAGGAGTGGTTACTGTGGCTGTGTTCCAAGCATGCATGGGGGGTGGTGCTCCAGACAGGAGCAGCGCTTGCCATGGTGGTGTCGGTGAAGTGACCAGCAGCACTCAGATTTGTGGTGGTGTAATGGTGGGTGTCCTAGCTTTGAATAGAGGTGTCCGTGCAGTGGTATGCAGCACAAGTCGGTAGTGAGGTGAAGCGAGTCAATGGTGGCACAGTTGGAAATGACACCACTGACTGCTGCCCGTACCGATTATGCTGCATAGCCTGCAAGAAAGCATTGTTGCAGGCCTGCAGCACACTCTGCTGTTGCTCAGGACTAAGGTGTTCCGCCTTGCCCTTTTCAATCTTACTAAAAAAAATGGTGTTCTGGTCTGTTGAGGTCGGCCTCCAGATGGTCAAGGCGCTGTCGACAGAGTGGAAGCGGTGTTCCATGTGATTAAAACCACGTTCCATGAGTGAAAAACCTCTTTCCACTCTGTCTGACAGCGACTTGAGGCTGGCATTAAAGGCCTTGCTCAAGTGCATAAACTCGGGCAAGACATTCCTGTCCAAGGCCCTCTGCCGCTGGCGTGTAGTTCCCGCATAACCAGTGGCAGAGACCTGGGACAGGGGAACACCTGATTGACCAGCTTCCTGGTCAGCAGCTGTTTGTGTTGCTGATGTGCAAGGTGTTTCCGGGCTGTCGGATGGCTGAGATGGGTCCGAGGTAATCCGATGAAGGACCGCTCCAGGGTCAGGTTGCAGGGTGCTGCTCCAGGTGCTGTGGAAGAAAGGAAAACCATTACTATCATGCCTTTACAAGAAGCATCAGCTGTGGATTAGAAAAACACAGATTAATAAAAATAAAAACCAAAAAATTATAATACTTACGATCTGGTGGCAAGGACCGGTCTTAGGAACTGCAACGCTTGATAGTACCGGTATCTTGTTCTTGTCCTTGACGCTGAACCACTGTGAACCTGGCCCTCAGCACGAATTTCACTGTTGAAGCAGTCCTTGATCGAGCGCCAACGTGTTCAGACTTTGTCCACTGTTGGAAAAACAAACAAACAACATTTAACAATTGTGTATGATGCACAATATATGCTATCACTAAGCCCAACAGTGACATCATGAACAAGAGTCAATGCGGCACAATACAGCAATACAATACCTACCCAAAGCAGTCACTGTTGAGCCAGATGACACTGTTGGGTTTCCTGCTAGAATAAATCTAGCAGGAAACCCAACAGTGCCATCATGAACAAGAGTCAATGCGGCACATTAAAGCAATGCAATACCCAAAGCAGTCACTGTTGAGCCAGATGACACTGTTGGGTTTCCCACTAGAATATATCTAGCACGAAACCCAACAGTGCCATCACGAACAAGAGTCAATGCGGCACAATACAGCAATACAATACCCAAAGCAGTCACTGTTGAGCCAGATGACACTGTTGGGTTTCCTGCTAGAATATATCTAGCATGAAACCCAACAGTGGCATCACGAACAAGAGTCAATGCGGCACAATACAGCAATACAATACCTAAAGCAGTCACTGTTGAGCCAGATGACACTGTTGAGTTTCCTGCTAGAAAAAATCTAGCAGGAAACCCAACAGTGCCATCACGAACAAGCGTCAATGCGGCACAATACAGCAATACAATACCCAAAGCAGTCACTGTTGAGCCAGATGACACTGTTGGGCTTCCTGCTAGAATATATCTAGCACGAAACCCAACAGTGCCATCACGAACAAGAGTCAATGCGGCACAATACAGCAATACAATACTCAAAGCAGTCACTGTTGAGCCAGATGACACTGTTGAGTTTCCTGCTAGAATATATCTAGCATGAAACCCAACAGTGCCATCACGAACAAGAGTCAATGCGGCACAATACAGCAATACAATACCCAAAGCAGTCACTGTTGAGCCAGATGACACTGTTGGGTTTCCTGCTAGAATATATCTAGCACGAAACTCAACAGTGCCATCAAGGACAATAGTCACTGCGGCATAACAGAGCAGGGAAATACTTACTAAACGCCTTTTTGGAGGATGCAGTGGCGCTGTCCCAGCCATCCATCAACGCTGCAGCCACCTCATTCCATAGCCGCTGGGTCACCGCATTGTCCTTGTACAGCTGGTCACAGCTGTCCCACAACGGGGCACGCTCCTGGACCAGGCGGATAAGGTGCTCATTATCCAGGTAGACGTCTTCATCCCATTGTGGAACCTAGACAAAAAACATTCATTAGAATATTCGAATTTTGTGTGAATAAAAAGTTACAAAAAAGATGCAGAAAAGAGGAAATATAGAAGATAAAAAATAAAGAACATTACAAATCATTTGATACTTACATTCCGTATCACCACCGGGACTTGGCTTGGCTGCTCATGCTGTTCGCCCTCACTAGTCGCGTCCACTGAAGATGACGATGTCTGAAAAAAACACAACAAATGTTAGAGATTTTGAGAAGCAGCAGATATACTTACTAAACGCACAAAAATAATCACCTCACGGTCTGCTTGCGCCAGTTCCTGCCGGGATGGTGAATATTCAGATTCCGGAGACATACTGCATGTAAAAATAATACAAAGCATTAGTACATATGCAATTTAAAAGGATAGGCATACATTTTTAGATGTAATAATACTCACATTCCTGCCGCTGAAGCTGGAATTGAAAATGGGGTCTTCTTTTGCAGTCTTTCTGCTCTTCAGGCTGTCTCTATAGTTGTGGTACAGTGCTGGCAGACATCTACTTTTATATAGACATGAAGTTTTTTTAGGTGGAGATTTTTATAACTTGTCTAACCAATGGACATCAAAAAAACGCATGCGCAAAAAAACCGCATACATGCGCATGCCAATGCGTACCCATAGACAATAATGGTAATTTTTGCACAAAGCGTGCGCATATGTGCGCATGCGTTTTTTTAAGCAGTTGGGCAGACCAAAAAATGCAACATGTAGCGTCTGGAAATTAAGGACGCACACCATAAAAAAACGCAGCACATGAAAAACACATACATGCACATGCCAACGCGCACATATGCGCACCCATGTTAAATATAGGGGAAAAAACGCATGCGCACGTATGCACAAAAACGCAGTGCAAAAAAACGCAAGTGTGAAACCAGCCTAAAAAGTAACATTTCCCACATGTTTACTTTACATCAGCACAAGTTTATAACGTAGAGCCACAAAAATAAAAAATCATATTTTTTTCACAAAAATGATCTTTTTGCCCCCAACTTTTTATTTTCCAAAGGGTATCAGGAGAAATTGGACCCCAAACGTTGTTGTGCAATTTGTCCTGAGTATGCTGATACCCCATATGTGGGGGTAAACCACTGTTTGAATGCATGGCAGAGCTCGGAAGGGAGGAGCGCCGTTTGACTTTTTCAACCCAAAATTGGCTGGAATTATGATCGGAAGCCATGTCGTGTTTGGAGAGCCCCTGTTGTGCCTAAACATTGGAAATTAGCAAAGAAAGGAAAGATGTCTCCAGCACTGAAATGATCCACTTGCGAAGTAGAATAAAAAATTAAATTTTTATTAGAACAACTTAAAAGCATGCAACCAGTGTGGGTAACAGAAAAACAGAAAGGTCACAAATGTGTGAAACCAATGCATTTCAGCAACAAGCCTGAATCATGGTGTATTTTCCATATTTTGGTCTACAGAGTCGTATGAGGTCTTGTTTTTTGTCGGGATGAGTTCACATTTTTATTGGTACTATTTTTGGGCACATGACATTTTTTGATCGCTTTCTATTCTGATTTTCGGGAGGCAGAATGAACAAAAAACAGCAATTCATGAATTTCTTTGGGGGGGCGTTTATGCCGTTTCGTGTGTGGTAAAACTGATAAGGCAGTTTTATTCTTCGGGCTATTACAATTACAGCAATACCTAATTTATATAATTTTTTTATGTTTTGGCACTTTTATACAATAAAAACTATTTTATATAACAAATTATATTTGCATCACTTTATTCTGAGAGCTATAAGTTTTCTGGCGATGGAGCTGTATGGGGACTTGTTTTTTGCAGGACAAGATGACATTTTCAGCGGTACCATGTATATTTATATCAGTCTTTTTGATCGCGTGTTATTCCACTTTTTGTTCAGCTGTATGATGATAAAGCATTGTATTTTGCCTTTTTATGGTGTTCACTAAAGGGGATAACTAGTGGGACAGTTTTATAGGTCAAGTTGTTACGGATGCGGCGATACCAAATATGTGTACTTTTATTGCTTAGATTTTTTTTCATTCAAATATTTATTTAGTGATAGAACATATATTGATTTTTTTTATTATTTTTTGCTTTTTTAATTTTTTTACAGTTATTTAATTTTTTTTTTACTTTATTCTATCTTTTACACTTTGTCCTACTATGGGGCAATTATTTTTTGCAGGCTAATCACCTCTATAGCATACAGATGAAGTAGCATCTGCATGCTATAGAAGCTGTCAGCGCTGCACTAACTGCACTGACCTGAGAAACTTCCTGATTATGCATGACCGAGAAGTTTCTCAGCTCTGGTAACCCGGATGTCGTCATGATGTCATCGGGTTACCATGGCAGTGATCAGGACCCAGCGTGACGCCACGAGGTCTCTGATCCAAAGGCAGAAGGGCTGTCTGCCCTCTGCCTGCTGCTGGAATGCTGCGATCGTGTTCGATGGCAGCATTTTGAGGTTAAAGTGCCGGGAGCAGTCTGTGACTGCTCCTGGCACCTAGTGCCGGGTGTCAGCTGTGAGAATCAGCTGACACTCGGCCGCGCACCCCCCCATGTGCAGGGCTGATCGCGATGACGCACTATTCTGTCCATGGTCAAATTGGCCCGGGTCACATGAACAGAATAGTAAGCTTAACATCAGAAAGGGGTTAAAGGGAATCTGTCAGAAGGTTTTTGTTATTTAGGGCTCGCTCACACCAGCTATAAATCGGACAAGTGCAATCACATAAAAAATCAAATTGTACTCTGACCAATGATATTCAATGAAGTAGTGCAGATTTGAGTATTTTTTCTCAGCTGTGTTCGGCATGAGAAACAAATTGCAGCATGCTATGATTTGACCCTAAAATTAATACAGTGGAAAAAATGGGTGCCATGTGGACCATCAGCATGGCAACTGAATTTTATGGGTACATTGCATTTCTGTAAGAAACGGTAAATGGCCCTGTAAAAGATTAATAGGTGTTGAGTAAAAAAATGGATTGCATATGGACAGCACACAGGTGACAAGTGAGAAAAAAAACCATCCCAGTATTCTGGATGAAAATGGGACTGCTTTTTTAGATGCTAGTGTGAGCATAGTTTTAATCTGAAAGCAGCATAATATAGGGCAAGTGAGTCTGATTCGATTGATGTATCACTTTTTTATTGGATGCAGCAGTTGTAACACAGAGTTTTTAGATTCAACATGCAGCAGAGCTGAGAAAGTTAACCCCACCCAAACCAGGCTCCATATATACATAGTCTATTGACAGTGAGCTGCTTATCAGAGAAGGGGACATGGTCAGACCAGGGCACATAATCAGCAGTGATTATCTCCTAGTGATAAAACATTCATTGTAAGTAATTAACAGCACACAGCCAAAAAAGACACATATCATTGAATTCAGTTTCTCAACAGAAACCTCATGCTGTCCACAGATTACATAGCAAAAACCTCCTGACAGATTCCCTTTAAAATCCAAAGAAATAAAAATGCTGCATGTCTAAATAAAGAAGGGAACACTTAAACCAAGAAAGAAAGGTTATATCAGTAAGTCCCAGATTATGTGCAGAGTGCATGTAGGAGGGCAGACGATGTGCAAATGCTTTGAAGCAAATTATTTGGACAGTGATAGAGGGTTGTGTGTAGGGACCTCTGCTGACGTCAGATGTTGGGAAGCATGGATTGTGCAGTTTCATTTCAGCAGCCCAATCATTTTGTATTCAGAGAGATAAAGGAGATTATCAGTGACTTATTCCCAATTCCCACTGAGAACATATGCAAGCATGGCCAAACGTGGACTGGGTAGGTTGTGAGAAATTCATATCAGCTGTTTTTTCTAACAAGGGCTTAAAACTGAAGGAATAAATGGTCACGGTAAACTAAATAACTGTATTTTGCTATGAAAATTTACTAGGAGTTTCACTTTAATGTGTTCTTCCAAAAAGGCTACATGCATGGGACAGAGCCAACTCTTTATGTCGTGTATTTATAGCTAAAAGATAGGTAATTCACATTGTTATTTCATTAAATTTCCCAGTGGAATTAACAGTATAACAACAAGTCGAGATTTTTTGAATCTCAGGAATTTCCTAGTTTATAAGATGACTACATATCCTAACTTTTATTACACCAATGCTACATATGGTGCTTAATATGGAAGGTGACAAAATGAACAGCAATACTACTTGTTTGATTACATACGCCACACAGATAAGCCTTGCTGTTAGTCATTTCTTTAGCACTGAATTCTTATGTACGGTATTTTTCAGACTAGAAGACAATTTTTTCCCCAAAAAAGTTTTCTCAAGGGGAGAAAAGCATGGCGATTTAGCAGGAAAAATGCGTGTTGGGGTTGTTTACTTATGCTGCAGTGGTGTCTCTGCAACTTGGTAAGGTCATACATGCCACTATTAGTATACAGTGGCTTATTATGCCAAACTTGTATATACAGCTTTTTCATTCCACCTTTGTGTTTGCACCTCTGAAGGGATAGCAATGATTCCTTTTGATATAAGAGATTGATGTAGTGTTTTCCCTATCGGAGGCAGTATCTCATTAAAGGGATACAAACTTGAATAGTAGATCTTACTATAAAGAATTTTCTGAACTGTGTCTGAACCTTCTGTAACCATACATTTCTTTATATCTGTGTGTCCTTATTTTGCACTTTTTTGTGTATTATTAGTATGTAATATTTTAGGTGCTGATAAAGTATTTTTGTACATTTTTAAACAATCATGTGCTACTTCTATTTAATAAAGCCTACTGTTCTGCCTGCAAGACCAAAACTGACACACCCCACCCCTTTACTGCAGGGTTATCACAACAGAACCTGTGGGTGTAGGCCACATGGAAACCCCCACATTTAAAAAATACAAGCGCATGGCAGGTTTTCTTACATCTACCTTGGACAACTAGCTTTCCCAAGATTAACACTTACTTCTATTCTGCCTTGCAATCACAGCTATGCCTGTGACTGCAATGCACTCACCCGGCCCCCATATGTTTCTTTACACATCCTGGGAGACACATAGCGAACCTCGCGCATATGAAATCGGTCACCGTCTCACAAAATATATATATATATATATATATATATATATATATATATATATATATATATATATATATATACAGTCATGGCCAAAAGTTTTGAGAATGACACAAATATTAATTTTTACAAAGTCTACTGCTTCATTTTTTCTAATGGCAATTTGCATATACTCCAGAATGTTATAAAGAGTGATCAGCTTAACAGCAATTACTTGCAAAGTCAATATTTGCCTAGAAAATGAACTTTATCCCCCAAAACACATTTCAACATCATTGCAGCCCTGCCTTAAAAGGACCAGCTAACAGCGTTTCAGTGATTGCTCCATTAACACAGGTGTGGGTGTTGATGAGGACAGGGCTGGAGACCAATCTGTCATGATTAAGTAAGAATGACACCACTGGACACTTTAAAAGGAGGCTGGTGCTTGGCATCATTGTTTCTCTTCTGTTAACCATGGTTATCTCTAAAGAAACACGTGCAGTCATCATTGCACTGCACAAAAATGGCCTAACAGGGAAGAGTATCACAGCTAGAAAGATTGCACCTCAGTCAACAATCTATCGCATCATCAAGAACTTCAAGGAGAGAGGTTCCCTTGTTGCCAAAAAGGCTCCAGGGTGCCCAAGAAAGACCAGCAAGCGCCAGGACCGTCTCTTAAAAGTGTTTCAGCTGCGGGATCGGCTACCAGCAGTGCACAGCTTGCTCAGGAATGGCAGCAGGCAGGTGTGAGTGCATCTGCACGCACTGTGAGGCGGAGACTCTTGGAGCAAGGCCTGGTCTCAAGGAGAGCAGCAAAGAAGCCACTTCTCTCCAGGAAAAACATCATGGACAGACTGATATTCTGCAAGAGGTACAGGGAGTGGACTGCTGAGGACTGGGGTAAAGTCATTTTCTCTGATGAATCCCCTTTTCGATTGTTTGGGACATCTGGAAAACGGCTTATTCGGAGAAGACCAGGTGAGCGCTACCACCAGTCTTGTCTCATGCCAACTGTCAAGCATCCTGAAACCATTCATGTGTGGGGTTGCTTCTCAGCCAAGGGAATGGGCTCTCTCTGTCTTGCCTAAAAACACAGCCATGAATAAAGAATGGTACCAGAATGTCCTCCAAGAGCAACTTCTCCCAACCGTCCAAGAGCAGTTTGGCGATCAACAATGCCTTTTTCAACATGATGGAGCACCTTGCCATAAAGCAAAGGTGATAACTAAATGGCTCAGGGAACAAAACATAGAGATTTTGGGACCATGGCCTGGAAACTCCCCAGATCTTAATCCCATTGAGAACTTGTGGTCAATCATCAAGAGACGGGTGGACAAACAAAAACCTTCAAATTCAGACAAAATAAAAGCATTGATTTTGCAAGAATGGACTGCTATCAGTCAGGATTTGATCCAGAAGTTGATTGAGAGCATGCCAGGGAGAATTGCTGAGGTCCTGAAGAAGAAGGGTCAACACTGCAAATATTGACTTGCTGCATTAACTCATTCTAACTGTCAATATAACCTTTTGTTACTCATAATATGATTGCAATTATATTTCTGTATGTGATAAAAACATCTGACAAACACACATAAAAACCAGACACCAGCAGATCATGTGAAAATATAATATTTGTGTCATTCTCAAAACTTTTGGCCATGACTGTACATACAGTGGGTACGGAAAGTATTCAGACCCCTTCAAGTTTTCCACGGTTTTATTGCAGCCATTTGGTAAATTCAAAAAGTTAATTTTTTCCTCATTAATGAACCCTGTGCACCCCATCTAGACTGAAAAGAAGCAGAAATGTAGAATTTTTTGAAAATTTATTAAAGAAGAAAAACTGAAATATCACATGATCATAAGTATTCAGACCTTTGCTCAATATTGAGTAGAAGCACCTTTTGAGCTAGTACATCCATGAGACTTCTTGGGAATGATGCAACAAGTTTTTCACAGCTGGATTTGGGGATCCTCTGCCATTCTTCCTTGCAGTTCTTCACCAGTTCCATCAGGTTGGATGGTGAACATTGATGGACAGCCATTTTTAGGTCTCTCCAGAAATGCTCAATTGGGTTTAGGTCAGGGCTTTGACTGGGCCAGTCAAGAATGGTCACAGAGTTGTTCTGAAGCCACTCCTTTGCCATTTTAGCTGTGTGCTTAGGGACAATGTCTTGTTGAAAGGTGAACCTTCAGCCAAGACAGAGGTCCAGAGCATTCTTTAAAAGGTTTTCATCCACTATATCTCTGCGCTTGGCCGCATTCATGTTTCTTTCAATTGCAACCAGTCGTCCTGTCTCAGCAGCTGAAAAACACCCTCATAGCATGATGCTGCCACCACAATGTTTCACTGTTGGAATTGTATTAGGGAGGTGATGAGCAGTGCCTGGTTTTCTCCACACATACCACTTAGAATTATCACCAAAAAGTTCTATCTTTGTCTCATCAGATCATTTCTCATAGTCTGGGAGTCCTTCATGTGTTTTTTAGCAAACTTTATGCTGGCTTTCATATGTCTGGCACTGAGGAGAGGCTTCCATTGGGCCACTCTGCCATAAAGACCCAACTGGTGGAGGGCTGCAGTGATAGTTGACTTTATGGAACTTTCTCCCATCTCGCTACTGCATCTGTGGAGCTCAGCCACAGTGATCTTGGGGTTCTTCTTTACATCTCTCACCAAGGCTCTTCCACGATTGCCGAGTATGGCTGGATAGTCAGGTCTAGGAAGACTTCTGCTGGTCCCATACTTCTTCCACTTAAGGTTTATGGAGGCCACTATGCTCTTAAGATCCTTGAGTACTGCTGAAATTCTTTTGTATCCTTGGCCAGATCTGTGTCTTGCCACAATTCTGTCTCTGAGCTCCTTGTCCAGTTCCTTTGACCTCATGATTCCCATTTGGTCTGACATACACTTTGAGCTGTGAGGTCTTAAATAGACAGGAGTGTGCCTTTTCAAATCAAGTCCTATCAGTTTAATTAGATACAGCTGGACTTCAATGATGGAATAGAACCATCTCAAGGAGGATCACAAGGAAATGGACAGAATGTGAATTAAATATGAGTGTCTGAATACTTCTGACCATGTGATAATTCAGATTTTCTTTTCTAATAAATTTGCAAAAATTTCTACTTTTCTGTTTTTTATTTTTTCAGTCAAGGTCATTACTTGACCTCAAATTAAATCAGACAATGTCAGGCAATTTACATAGTATCTACTGATCATAATGCTTATGGATACATATACAGTATATATTATATATATATAATTATTATTATTTATTTATATAGCACCATTGATTCCATGGTGCTGTACATGAGAAGGGGATACATACAAATTACAGATATCACAGTAAACAAGCTAACAATGACAGACTGATACAGAGGGGAGAGAGGACCCTGCCCTTTCGGGCTTACATGCTACAGGATGGTGGGGAAGGAGACAGTAGGTTGGGGGGTTGCAGCAGTTCCAGTGTTGGTTGAGGTGATATCTCTAGTAGTGGTGAGGAGGTAGTGGGGTCATTGCAGGCTGTAGGCTTTCTTGAAGAGGTGGGTTTTCTGGTTCCGTCTGAAGGATCCAAATGTGGTTGATAGTCGGACTTGTTGGGGCAAAGAATTCCAGAGAATATGGGCTATTCGAGAGAAGTCTTGGAGGCGGTTGGGTGAGGAGCGAATAAGTGTGGAGGAGAGAAGGAGGTCTTGGGAGGACCGGAGATTATGTGAGGGAAGGTATCGGGAGATTAGTTCAGAGACATATGGGGGAGACAGGTTATAGATGGCCTTGTAGGTCAGTATTAGTAATTTTAACTGGATACGCTGAGGGAATGGGAGCCAGTGAAGAGATATGTATAAAGATTATTGAAATAGAAATGTTTAAACTGTCTGTTTAGCCCTTAGATTAGTCTGACACTTCCTGTTCTGTAGCGATCACTTTTCAGAAGTGATCTCATTATCATCACAGTCAGGATTCCAATAAAGGATAAGGCCTTTATTTTAAAGCAGAGGAAAATATCACAGAATAAAATCACTGACAATAATGTCAAGAAAGCTCACCGTTTTCCCTTGCTTTTGCAATTATCTCTGCACATGTTGCAAGCCATACAGTACCAAAAGTAATTTTTTCTGACATGGGTTTCCTATTTGTCATGTCCTATTCCTGCAAATCTCTGAACTGCTTTTTTTCACTTTAGAAAAGAATCTCAGTGAAGATGACTTCCCCAAAGTAAGTTCAATGAAGACAAAAAAAAATCTTAACGCAAAAAAATAATAAAAAAAATCATTTTATTATTTAAATGAGTAGAGGAAAAAATATCTTACATTTTGTTCAATATTAAAGCTTTCACCTTGAGAATTTTTATTTGCTAGACTGTTAACAAGTTAACTTCCCTTCTTATTTGTTCTGATAGATATGCATGAACATGGTTATAGTTTATTCTTATAAAATGTAATAATACTGATGTAAAAAAAACTTTATAACTTGCAGTTTGTCTTGCAAACTTGTAGTTCAAAGATATCAGGAGCTTTGCTTGGAATTTATACTTCAATTTCACCAGGTTGCTGAGGTTTCAAATATTTTACTTCAGTTGCTGATTGTAACTCTTTGAAATTTATTGAAATTCATTTTGTGGTCTGTCAAACCACAAGATTTATTGTTATATTGTCCAAACAAACCAGAATACTTTAATGAGATACAGTGTTATTGATTAAAGCAAGGGTCAGCAAATGAAGGGCTTGATGTTGCACTAAAACTGATCGTACTGCAGTGCTTTTTCAAATATCAGCTTAGATTCTTTGCTTTCATTGTAACATGTCCTGCTAGTATTCAAGGCATGAATTTATTTAAATGAAAGACTTTTCATGTATTTGCCGAAATGGCGGATATTATGTGAAAATAGAATGTGTAATATAAAGGTAGGTGTGAATATCATAGCAATATAAACTTAGTTTTGTCTTATTAACATTACTGTTGCAAAAATAAAAAACAGAGTTAAATAGCTTCTTAATGGAAAAATTTCCCTACGTACTTTGTAATATTTTTGTGACTGTGATAGGTCAGACTTGTTACACTAAACAGAAATTGAAATAATTTATATCAACGGCAGGCATAATAGTTTGTTCTCAATACAGTGCATCAGCATTGCAATGTAAAGTGAAAATTACAATCTCCTATGAAGCATTGGCTTTTACAGAAATATCATGACAGGCATGGGGGTCATCAGTTGACTCCCTGCTGTCATGGCAACCCATTGATGCCCTGCAATCACATCACAGGTGTTCCAATGGGTAGGAGGAATGACGCAGCCCCTTACTGTCACTTGTTCAGAGAATGACAGTGACATTCATCTTGTTAATAGCCAAGGGCGGACCTCCACTCCACTCGTGGCTGTTAAAGGCATAAGATGGCTGATTGAACCAGCCATCATCTGCCAGGAAAGATGTTGGCTTGGCATGCGAGCACCCATCAAAGTCAGGGACACAACTTTTGACAAAGATTGTGAAGGGGCTAAAATCAGGACAAAATCATAATAAATGTATTAGTGTCAAGCAGTAATAGTAGAGATGAGCAAATCAACTGAGTTTGAGTTCCTGAGATTTGCATTTTCATATTAATTTGAACCTTTTGTGATTTGCTTCACAGTTTGCAAAAAAAACAAACTTGCACCATTTCCCACACTGGCTGAATCTGGACTTGGACCTGAGTAATTTTCCATCTCCACAGTCACCGAGTTAGTCTCTATCCTCTCGAGTGTAAAATCTATTGGTCTGCAGACAGTGGAATAAAATAGGGTCTAATGGGGCCCAATGAAAGATTTGAACCGGGGCCCCATCCATCCTGAATAAATAAATGTATGGGCCCCATCTTGGTATATGTCTCTCATCGTAGCCCTATACTATATATCCTCCATGCTGGTATATATCCTCCATTCTGCCGCTGTTTTTTAATGTATATAAATTAATAAAGTATTATACTCACCAGGGGCGTACATGTCATGGGGATTCCTAGAAGAATTATAATGCATTCCCCATTGTCCTCCATATAGTATAATACATAGTTCATAGTCATCCATGCAGTATTATGCACCTCATAGTCATCCATAAAGTATAAGGCACCCTTTAGTTATATATATAGTGGTACAGTATATTGCACCATCATAGTCATACATAGTAGTATAATGCACCCTATATTCATATATAGTACTATAATGCTGCCATAGTCATACATAGTAGTATAATGCACCCCATGGTCATGTATAGTATTATAATGCACCTCATAGTCATACATAGTATTATAATGCACATTATGTAGTCATATGTAGTAGTATAATGCACCTCATAGTCATACAAAGTATTATAATGCACCCTATAGTTATATATAGTAGTATAATGCACCCTCATAGTCATATATAGTAATACAATGCACCCCATAGTCATACATAGTAGTATGGGAATTTATTTTTTTTTAAAAATATATAAATAAATACTTTACTCACCTTCCCTTTGCTGCCACGCAACGAGCTTTCCATTGTGAAGCCGGCAGCTGACTTCATCGTGTGACAGGAGCATATGATGTCACTGTCATGCTCCCTGTCATGTGTATGCCGACGTCAGCTGATGGCCTCTGATTGGTCAGCAGCACACATTGTCAAGGACTGACTCAATGGATCTATCCACAGCAATACACTTCAGCTGGTTGTGCATCCAAGGAAACTCATCCAGTTGAAGTTTCTGCTGGCGTCGGTGGGCCCCTAATCTGCCGGGCCCCTGACTCATCAGGCCAGGTAGCAGCAGTGACCTTTGCAACCGTGGTCATTACACCCCTATCAGCAGCATTTTCTCTCTCTTTCTATCGCCTATATAGTGTAAGCACTTACTCTCTTGTAGACTGTAAGCGCTAATGATGACCAGGGTCCACCCTATCTTTTCTGCAGAGTAGAATGTATGGTCAGTGGGGTCCTCTTTCTCTTTCTTCTGTAGAGTAGATTGCAAGCTCTTATTGACAGAGGAGTGTAAGATCATTACTTTTCAGCAAAGTGCTCTCTCTATCTACTCTCCCAACATGCATTTCCCGAGCAATTACTAGCTTTCCAGTATTGAATTTTGCACAAATTTATTTGCTGTAAATCAATTTTTGGTGGAAAATTTGTCAAAGTTGCTAAACATGAATATCAAAAGATTTGCTCCTTTAAATTAAAGCATATGCAGCATAAAAATGAAACACTAGGTGATGTGCACATTTATTTACATGGTGCAAGTTATTTTCCACTTCTTAGCATAATGAAAGTCAAGATCAAGCAAGCTTTCACCCTTCTGCTCAACGGCCCCACTGAGCTTGCCTTATGAAACCTGCATTATGGTTTGACAGGTGTATTGACCCAGTCAAACTCCCCACCTGCCACCGTCCCCGGAGCTGGTCGTTCCTTCTGTAATCACATTTAGTGGGGCTTCTGACTTAGAGGCGTTCAGTTTTAATCCCACAGATGGTAACTTAGCCCCATTGCCTCCTCAGCCAAGCAAATCCACCAAATGTCTGAACCCGCGGTTCTTCTCATACTGAGCGGAATTGGCTCCTCTCTAAATAAAAGTATATGCAGCATACAAATGGAATACTAGGTTATATCTGCACATTTATTTACGTGGTGCCAGCTATTTTCAACTTCTTTACACAAGCAAAGTAAACAATACAATCACTGGCAAGGGACAGGAGTCTTAGGCCTGTTTCACACTTCAGTTTTTTTACGTCAGTCCAAATCCGCCAGAGTGTGAAAAAACGGATCCGTTTCCGTTTTGCTAGAAGCGGATGTCACAGGATCCGTTTTTGGATGGATCCGTTTTTGTAGGCAAGGTGATGAAATTTAAAGGGAAATGACTCAGAAAAAGGGGAGAGAGCGAGAGATTTTGCGCCGCCATATCGGAGTTTGGGGTTAAACTTCTGGCAAGAAAGTTCTTCTGGGCATGCTCAGTGTCAAAAAGTGGATCAGTTGCCGGATTCCATGAAAAAACGGTTGGCAACAGATCCGCCACCAATAGGCGACCATTATAACGAATGACGGATAGCGGCGGATCCGTTGCTATCCGCTATTTTGACGCAGCCAAAAAATGTTTCATTGTCCATCAACTCAAGCCAGCGGATGCCAAAATTATGGTGGATCAGTCAAAAAACGGATCCAACTAATGACCATCCGTCAAAATCCGCCGCTAATGCAAGTCAATTCGGAAAAAACGGATCCGCCCCAAAAAAATGGCGGATCCATTTTTTTTGCAAAACGGCGGATTTTGACTGATGGCAACAAACGGAAATGTGAAACAGGCCTTATGGGTAATTAATGAAATGATAGACATAGCGATTCCAGCACCATGACGTGTTATGCACGTCATAATTTGAACTGTCACAGTGCGTGAACACGCAGTGACAGATCAGTGTCATTGGCTGCCAGTGACAGCTGAGTGGCATGGGAAGAGGTGCGTGGACCAGTGCTGTCAGTATCCACACTCAGGGCGCTGTGATTGGTCATGGTCTAAGAAGCTTTTCTAAACGTGTAATGCATTACAATGCATTATAACTGCAATCAAAGTAGAAAAAAAGTGAATGTCCCATAGCGAGACTAAGTTAAAAAGTTTAAAAAAATGCAAAAATATTTTTTAAAATTACAAAATAATAAAAAAAATTGCACTAATAATTACACATTTTTATGTAAAAAATAAAACATAAAGGTACACATATTTGATATTGATGCTCCTGGAATTACTCGATCTATAAATGTGTCACACTAATTAACCCCTTCAGTAAATGCTCTAAAAAAAAGTAAAAAGTGGCAAGCTATGCTTTTTCATCGTACCGCTAATAAAAAAAAAAGTGGAATAAAACTAGACCATTTTTTATCCATTTCCCCATGTGAAAATGTAATATCCAAAGCTAAAACAAAATGTGTTTTTTTTCCTCACTGGCCAATAGTAAAAAATTATGTGACAGACCTGTGGTGTCAATATGATCACTGAACCCCTAGATGAATTCGTTCAGAGATGTATCTTGTAAAATGGTGTCACTAATGGGGGTTCTACAGTTCTAGCACCTCAGGAGCTTTTCAGTGGGTCTTGACAACTGCAAACCATAACAGTAAAATCTGAACTATATGCACTTCCCTTCTGAGCTTTGCACTGTGCACTCAAAAGTAGTTGCACAACAAGCTATGAGGTCCATTTTTTCTAATTATACCATTTAAAAAATAAAAAAAATGAGTCTAAAATATCATTTTAGCAGTAAAAAATGTAAATATTCTTTCTTCACCGCCCAATGGTATACATTTCTGTGAGGCACATGTGATGTCAACTTGCTTACTGCAACCTTAGATGAATTCATTGAGAGGTGTAGTTTGTAAAATTATGTCACTTATGGAAGATTTCAACTGTTCTGGCACCTCAAATAACACAAATAAAAGGTCAGTTAGTCAATGGTGCCTGAAATCCCAGTATCGTCACAACTGGACATCCATTGCGAGCGTCTCAGTGAGTTAAACTAAATTAAATGGCTGTGAACTCACAGGACCATTCTGATGGTATGTGAGTGTGATAACTTTCTCATGCTCACAGTAACATCAGTCAGGTCGTAGGAGTGCCAGATTTATTGTATATTATGATGTCACCTGATGTTGATTCTCTGCCGGCCTCTGAACTGCTGTGACTTCGGTATGCTAAGCACTGCACTGTGAGACTTTTTTTTGCTATAGCTGATTCTCCATTACTAAGCTATGGGCTTGATGTCACCAGACAATATAAAGGTGACATCAACCCCACAAATACATGAACTCTGCTTGCCACCACCACAGGGCAAGTGGAAAGAGCAGCGCCAGACCTGGCACATCCTCCATAACCAGCTTGACAAATAGTCCAGTATGAGGAAAGAGTAATGGTAATTCATTATTATTGGCAACAATTGGACAATTTTTATTTAGATAGTTTTGTAGTTTCTAATCTTTATTTACAAACTCCAGACAATTATTTTTTGAGTTCTCAGTTGCGTGGCCATGTTACTGTTACATTTTGTATGATGTAATACTAGGACTTTCATAGAAGTGTATGAACTGAATTCATGCTCCTCCAATTTATTCAGGAGGTATACACTTTTTTAAGTGACTTTTCAGTGTTTATTACGGTAAGTTGACCCATCCTAAAAATTCAACACACATCTGTTTCATATTAATTCCCTAATGTCTAGCTTTTATTTGCTTTATCCATATCAATTTGAGAGAAAAAATCCCGCCATTGTTTACAGGGACTTACATTTCATATGTTGGATGGAATATGTCAGTTATGTTTTGACTACAAGAAAAAAGATATGGCACTCATACAGTCCACAGAGGAGGTGGTGCCCAAGTTGGGTGTCCAGCCCGTAATGCAAATCATTGAAAAAACTTGGCACTCAAATAGATATATGATAAAGCAAAAGATCCTTTTATTGCATCCAGAATGAACATTAAACGTTTTCGGTCCACATCTGGACCTTCATCAGAACTGAAGATTCGTATAATGAGATACATATGTAGAGAAACATAAAAAGAGAAAAACAAAACCTGTTAATTGATGCATAATGCAAGTAAATACTGTGAAAATATTCAAATATATAAGTCACAAAATGAATGAATGTGTTTCAGTGACTATCACTGCCCTTGAAAAGATCTCCGTGGTCACCCTCTTCACCTTGAATACTTCTCGGCTCCATACCTTCCCCTTTTCCCCTTTGTTTTGTGACTCATATATTCAAATATTTTTACAGTATTTACTTGTATTATGCATCAATTAATAGGTTTTGTTTTTTTCTTTTTATGTTTCTCTACATACTGTATGTATCTCATTATACGTATCTTCATTTCTGATGAAGGTCCAGATGTGGACCGAAACTTTTAATGTTAATTTTGGATGCAATAAATGAAACTTTTACTTTATCATATATCTATTTGAGTGCCAAGTTTTTTCAACGAGTTATGTTTTGACTGTTAATATACATCATTCATGAATACACTATCTTTGAACAGGTAAAATGTATATTATTTTCATCATCACAAAATAAGGAATTATACGTCAAACATCTACTACAACTACTTTGGAACACTGTGATACCATCTTATTGACCACAGCCAAACCCATACTATTTGAATTGTTTAACATTTATTAATTTAATTAATAAATATATGACATTAAGCAAGAATATGCTAAATTTACCATCATGCTTGTTTTCTTAAAATGTGATTGCAGCTTTGTTTCTGGGAAAATAAAACATTATGATCGAAGTCATATTTTTGTTGCCAATGAAATTCACACTTTTGTTGAAGCTTAAACTAAGCTGACAATTAACAACAGCACAAGGGCACATACATAAATTAATAAGGCCAGATGTCCTATAAATGAGAAAAAGAAAAAAAAAATCGCAATTAAAAGTCTGAATTTTGAAGAGTAGAAAATTGCCTGCAAACAATTTACAGTAAAGCTTTTTGCTTTAGCAAACTTGTGTCAAGATAGTTACATTAAAGTTCTAAATGGAAAATAATTTATTTTGAAATGTACATTAGATAGCTCTGTACAAAAACACTTACAGATGGTAAATAAGTTAACTATAAATCTGTACATAATTATTAGCATCAGGCTAGCAATTCATCAAAGATGGATAAAAATACCATTCATGCACCAGATGCAAAAAGCTTAGCATAATATTTTGAACTTTTAAGTAGATTTGAGCGAAACGGTCGGTCAAATTCATAAGTCGCCGACTTTCAATAAAAATGGGTTTCATGAAACGAAACCCGACGATAGCGTGAGGTCGGCCTTGAGGTCGGTGACCAGAGCGCCAAAGTCGCGTTTCAAATGATGCTTCCAGCGCCCTTTTTCAGCCAATGATGGAGGACGCACACTGTGGGCAACGCGATGACATGGGCAGCGGTCACCACCATCTTTGAGAAGGGCATGCAAGTGATTGGCTGGCTTTGTGTGGCATCACAGGGTCTATAAAAGGGCGTGCACGCCGACTGCCATCTTACTTCTGCCGATCTTAGCATAGGGAGAGCTGCTGCTGCTGCTGCTGATGATTCTGTAGGGAGAGCGTTAGGCAGGGAAGAAGAACAAAAAAACTGCTTCTGCTGGCAGCGATTTTCACTGTACAACACAACAGTTTGTGTGCAGTGACAGGGGATGCTATATTTTTGTGCATCAGCTCTGTTGGTTATTAGGCTGCCTTATAAGGCTCCCTGATAGCTGCATTGCTGTTTGCACACTGCTGTGCAAACTGCTTTTTTAAAAGCAAAAATACTTTTCCTTCCTCTTTTCTGCACAGTTACCAAGCGTTCATTTTTCCAGACTTTTGTGTGCAGCAGTCCTGCTTATTAGGCTGCCTGCTGCCATACTTGGACTGAGAGCATCATTGTCAGCCTCCTAAAATCTCTAGGGAGATTCAAATTCTCCCCAATACTATAAACACCTTGTACTTTGTCATACACCAGCCAATTTCAGCCTGTTAAATTGAGGTGTAATCTATAGTGGGCCTGAGATAATAGTTCAGCCTCCTAAAATCTCTAGGGAGCTTCCAATTCTCCCCAATACTATATACACCTTGTACTTTGTTTTACAGTACCATATAGCTGGTGGTATTGTGGGTATATTTTTCCAAAAATGAGGAAGTATGGTGAAAGAGGCCGAGGAAGTGGGCGGGGGTTGCCAGCTGGTACTGATGGTGGTGGTGGTGTTGTTGCATCTGCTGGTAGTGGCAAAAGCACAATAGCACCTAAGGCAGGAGGTGTTGAGCCTGCGTCATCATCTGGCTCCAAAAGGCCTCGAAGGCTCCCTTTTCTGGGAGTAGGTAAACCGCTTTTAAAGCCGGAGCTTCAGGAACAAGTTTTGGCTTACATTGCTGATACAGCCTCCAGCTCTATTGCCTCCTCTTCTGAAGTTTCAAAAAATAAAAGCACTTCATCAGTGGAGTCATCAGTGGAGGCTCCTGGTCAGGAACAACACCTTTCCTTGTGTCCTTCCCTACCAAAAGTGAAAGATGCGGCAGGCCACATTACAGATTACTCCATGGAGCTCTTTTCACATACCATGCCTGGGTTATCAAGTCAAATCGTGAATTCCTCAGTCCAAGATGAATCTGACATGGAGTGCACTGATGCACAGCCACTGCTAGATTTTTCTGCTGGTACATTCACTCAGAACACTACAATGTCCTCGCAGTGTACTGAGCCAGAATCTGACCCTGATGAAACTCAGGTGCCCCTTCCCACATACTATACCACCTTACACGGTGACAGAGAGGAAGGTGCACATGAAATTGAAGAGGAGGTGATGGATGACCCAGTTGGTGAACCAGATTGGCATCCATTGGGGGAAGAGGGTGCCGCTGCCAAAAGCTCAGAAGAGGAGGAGGAGGATACGCAGCAGGCATCGATATCGCAACAGCTGTTATTTGGCAGGCCCGTAGCAGTCCAAAAACGGGTTACAAAAACCAAAAGAGTTGCAGGACAGCTTGGCCAGACGGTCAAATTAGCACAGCGTGCAAGGCCTCAAAATGTCTTCCATAGTAGGAAGAGTGCAGTGTGGCACTTTTTTGAACAAAATCCTAATGATCAGACAAAGGTTATCTGTAAGAAGTGCGCAAAGACCTTTAGCCGAGGGAAAAATCTGAGAAATTTGAATACCAGTTGCATGCTTAGACATTTAACCACCATGCACTTGCAAGCGTGGATGGACTACCAAACCTCACGTACCACATGTGCACCTGCTCCAAATGTAGGTAGTCAGCAACGCTACATCGCTTCCCCCACTGTAAGCCCACCGGTTAGCACACCACCAGCAACAAATGTTGAGGTGTCGTCGCAAGGCCAAAGCAGTCATGGAATCACAATGTTATTGCTACGAAAGACTGAATCTAGGCCATTAGCAAGACCACCAACACAATCACCATCACCAACCCTCTCTCAGTCCGTCATGTCCACCGCTATTTCCACCATATGCAGGTCTCAAGTCCAGCTCACCCTACCAGAGACTCTGAGTAGGACAAGAAAGTACTCATCCTCTCAACCACGTACACTGTGTTTGAACGCCCACATTGCCAAACTAATCTCATTAGAGATGATGCCCTACCGGTTGGTTGAAAGTGAAGCTTTCCACGAGCTCATGGCCTATGCAGTACCACGCTATGACCTACCCAGTCGGCACTTCTTTTCTCGAAAAGCCATCCCAGCACTCCACCTGCATGTGAAAGACCGCATTGTCCATGCACTCAAGCCATCAGTGAGTGGAAAGGTGCACCTCACAACAGATGCATGGTCCGTCCAGTAGGCATGGCCAGGGCCGTTACGTGTCCATCACTGCGCACTGGGTTATTGTGTTGGGTGCAGGGTCCACAGGGGACAGCGGCGGTGGGACAGTGCTGCCTAGCTCACAGTATAGGAAACAGTTGGCTGTAGGCGTTCGACCCTCCTCCTCCTCCAGAAGCAAAAACTCATCCACAGAGCACAGTCGCAAGAGCACTCCATCCGCAGCTGCCAGTGTTGCACATGAGGTGTCCCACTATCGAACAGCTAGTGGTAAGCATCAGCAGGCTGTGTTGAAGATGATGTATTTGGGCAACAACAGACACACCGCGGAGGTACTGGCCGACTACTTGCAGCGACAAACTGAGTCATGGCTGGGCAGTCTACATCTTGAGGCAGGCGAGGTAGTTAGTGATTACGGCCAGAATTTTGTGGCAGCCATAGCCCTTTCAAAACTCAGATACATAATGTCAGGAACACCGCACTGCACTTGCTCACTGAGCCAGGGCGCGTGTCCTGAGTACAAAGACTGTGCACAAAGATACCTGCGGAACGAGCAGCAGTGGTGACAATGCATGCTCCAGGACCTGAATCACGTGACTGCTGGGGGCGTGGCCTAAGCTCCACAGAGCTAGGAGCTGCAGGGAAACTCCTAGAAGGGTAACTACAGGACAATGTTACCAAGGAGCATAGACAGAGACAGACACCAGATCAAGCCGGGTCAAAGCACGAGATAGCAGGACAGTACCAAAGGGCTTAGACAGAAAGAATAGTCAGGACATAGCAATAGATCAGAAAACCAGAACAGGTATTAGATGGTACAATAGGGGTAAACTGTAACGGAGTAACGATAGCCAAGCCAGGAGGTCAGAACCAGAAAAGACAATGGTACCAAAAACGAGAGACGGAGTACAGAGTGAAGGAACAAGCCGGGTCATACACAGGAAGCAAACAAACAATGCAGAGTACACGCACACCAGGGGTCAGACACACCAGAATAGCAGTATAACTGACAGAGAATGCCAGTATGGAGTGAGCATAAATACCCCTCCCAGATCCAAAGAGAGGCCGGCAATGTTAACCCTGTCAGAACAGGACATTAACCATGTCCTAACCATGACAGCACCCCCCTCTTAATGGGGGGCCACCGGACCCCCAGGTTTCTCAGGGTACCTGGCATGAAAAGCCCGCACCAGTTGATCAGCGTGCACCGAACTGGCCGGAACCCACGATCGATCCTCAACGGAATATCCCTTCCAATGGATAAGGTACTGAAGTCTCCGGCGCACCCACCGCGAATCAATGATGCGCCCTACCTCGTACTCCAGTTGACCCTCTACCAACACTGGTGGAGCCACGGATGAGGGATCTTCTCTAACTGTCCCCACAGGTTTTAATAGGGACCTGTGGAAGACGTTAGAGATTTTGAAGGAGGTGGGCAACTGTAATCTGTATGCCACCGGGTTGATCACCTCTACAATCTTGTATGGGCCAATAAATTTGGGGCCCATCTTCATAGAGGGTATTTTAAGTTTGATGTTACGAGTGGACAACCAGACTTTTTCCCCCACTGTCAACGCAGGAACCACCCCCCTCCTCCTGTCTGCAAAATGTTTGAACTTCTTCTGGGCTTTGGAGATGTTCCCCTGTACCTCCTTCCAGAGGGTTTTTAATTGTTGTACCATCCCCTCGGCACCAGGGCAATCCGAATCCATACGGGAAAATTCCCCAAACTGCGGAACAAACCCATAATTGACCAGAAAGGGAGGCTTTCCGGTAGACTGATTAACCCGACAGTTGAATGCAAATTCTGCCATGGGCAATACCTCACACCAGTCTTCCTGTCTGGAGGAGGCCAGGCATCTCAGAATCTGCTCCAATGACTGGTTGGTGCGTTCCGTTTGTCCGTTAGATTCCGGGTGATAGGCAGAGGAGAATGACAACGTGACCCCCAACTTCATACAAAACGCTCTCCAAAACCTGGCCACAAATTGCACACCCCTGTCCGACACCACGTTCACAGGCACTCCATGCAGTCGAACAATGTGCTGTATAAACAAACGAGCCAAGGTTTCAGCAGATGGTAACGCAGGTAATGGCACAAAGTGGGCTTGCTTAGAAAATCTATCAACCACTACCCATACCACTGAGTTGCCCTTGGAAGGTGGAAGGTTAGTGATAAAGTCCATGGACAGGTGTGTCCATGGTTTATCCGGAATTGGCAAAGGCACCAATTCCCCGGCCGGCCGGACCTGAGAGCTTTTAGAGCGCGCACACACCCCACAAGTATTCACAAACCTTTTTATATCAGTACCCATAGAGGGCCACCAAAAACCCCTAGCTACTGCTCCCCGGGTAGCTGCAATACCAGGGTGTGCACTTAACATAGAGTCATGAAATTCTTGAAGGAGTGTGGGACGGATTTGTTCGGGTACAAACAATTTACCTGGGGGTTTATTCCTGGGAGCTTGTGCTTGTGCTTCCAGAATCTCCCTCTGTAACTCAGAGGAGATTTCGGCTACAACCACTCCCGGTTGAAGAATGGAGGAAGGAGGTTCTGGAGGGGACACAGAATCAAAACTTCGGGATAAGGCATCTGCCTTTACATTTTTAGACCCTGGTCGGAACGTGATGGTAAATTGAAATCGAAAAAAAAAAGTGCCCATCGAGCCTGTCTGGGGGTCAATCTCTTAGCAGACTCGATATAGGCCAGGTTTTTATGATCAGTGACGACCGTAATGGGATGAGCGGCCCCCTCCAAAAAATGTCTCCATTCTTCAAAGGCCAATTTAACTGCTAACAGTTCCCTGTTACCGACATCATAGTTTCTCTCAGCCGACGAGAACTTCTTAGAGAAAAAGGCACAGGGTTTGAGGTTAGTCAGGGTAGAGGGGCCCTGTGACAATACTGCCCCCACCCCCACCTCCGAAGCGTCGACCTCGACGATAAAAGGTCTTGACGAATCGGGTTGTACCAACACAGGGGCTGTAGTAAAACACTTCTTTAATGCCAGGAAGGAATTTTTTGCGGCCACAGACCAAATTTTTACATCTGCCCCTTTAAGAGTGAGGTCCGTTAAGGGTTTTACCACCTGCGAGAACCCTTTAATGAACTTCCTATAATAATTAGCGAAGCCCAGAAATCGCTGCAACCCCTTCAGGTCATGAGGCTGCACCCAATCTGTAATGGCCTGAACCTTCCCTGGATCCATGCGGAATCCCTCCCCGGATACAATTACACCCAGAAAAGACAGTTCTTGCATAAAAAATGAGCACTTCTCCAGCTTAGCATACAAATGGTTCTCCCGGAGTCTCATAAGCACCGTACGCAGATGATGCAAGTGTGGACTGACTGTCCTCAGAGTAAATCAAAATGTCATCCAGGTAAATGACTACATAACGTCCAATTAAGTCAGAAAAAACAACATTAATAAAGTTCTGAAAAACCGCAGGAGCACTAGTGAGGCCGAAGGGCATAACCAGGTTTGCAAACAGCCCCTCAGTTGTCAGGAATGCTGTTTTCCATTCGTCCCCCTCCCGAATCCTTATAAGGTTATAAGCCCCTCGTAGATCGAGCTTAGAAAACCATTTGGCCCCCGTGAGTTGATTGCATAGATCAGGAATCAACGGGAGAGGGTACGTGTTCTTAACAGTAATTTTGTTCAGTTCTCGAAAGTCGAGGCACGGTCGCAACCCACCATCTTTTTTCTTTACAAAGAAAAACCCCGCTGCCACGGGTGAGACCGTGGGCCGAATATGCCCCTTGCGAAGGCTTTCTGTAATGTACTCTTTCATAGCTTGGCGCTCAGGCCCGTACAAATTAAACAAACGAGCCTTGGGTAATTTGGCTCCAGGTACTAAATCGATAGCACAAACATATGGTCTATGTGGTGGGAGCGCCTCGGCCTCGCTTTCGGAAAACACATCTTTAATGTCTCTCAGGTACTCCGGAATACCCTCCAGACTGACAGATGACACAGATACAGATTTTATCGGATTGACAAAAGGAACCGGGTTACAACACAGACCACTATCATTACATCCCCAACGGGTGATCTCCCCCTTCACCCAATCAATAAGAGGATTGTGGCGTTGCAACCAGGGCATTCCCAATACCAGTCCTGCAGGCAGATTATTCATAACGAAACAACTTAAATTTTCCACATGAGTGGAACCCACTTTCATAGAAAAAACTTCAGACATAAAACAAATTCCATCCCGGGTAAGAGGGGATGAATCCACAGCCACAATTTTGACAGGGTCTTTTAACCTGACTGTCCCTATCTTATTAAGAGTCACAACTTGGGCATCAATCAGATTAATGGAGGAACCACAGTCAACAAAGGCAGTGGTCATAACAGGACCGCCAGCAATTTCCAATTCAACCTGGAGGACCATTTTTATACGTGAGAAAAAATGTACCTGGGAGTCTGGACAGCCTCCTCGATTGTTGCCCAGACTCAGTCGTTTCTCTGAAGGTTTCTCTGAAGAAGGGCAGGAGGGACAATTCCTTTTCCAATGTCCAGAGGCTCCACAGTAAAAACATAGTAGGTTGTCTCTGCGGTGCCTTCTCTCTTTCTCCTTAACCGAGACTGACCCAACATTCATGGGCTCAGATATGGGTGAAGTGTCACACAATTTGGGGTACAAGGGAGACTCTTGTTGCATCATTCCTCTAGCACGGAGTTTCCGGTCCATACGGACCGCCTGCATCATGGCGTCCTCCAGGGTATCAGGAGGCGGATGTAATGCCAGAGCGTCCTGCAGATGGTCAGAAAGGCCCCTGCGAAACAACCCCCTCAGGGCGGCGTCATTCCAGGAAACTTCGGCGGTCCAACGTCTAAACTCTGAGCAGAACCATTCAGCAGAGTGCCTCCCCTGTGTCACACTCATCACCATATCCTCTGCCAGACGCACTCTATCAGGCTCGTCATAAATGTGCCCCAGAGCCTCAAAGAACAAGTTCACTGACATACGTTCAGGAGCAGAGGAAGACAGAGAGAAATCCCATGCTTGCAGAGCCCCCCGAAGTAGGGAAATAATGACCCCCACCCTCTGGAACTCATCCCCGGAGGAGCGGGGCCTTAGAGAAAAAAAAAGCTTGCACCCTTCTCTGAAAGACCTGAACTCCTTTTTATCCCCTGAGAAGGGATCGGGCAATTTGACTGGAGATTCGGGGGACGCTAATGACACATCCCTCCCCCCAGAACTAGAAGCCCCTGCATCGACAGCCCCCTGCACAGTAACCACCAACTGTTGCTGGGTATGGGCCATCGTGCGCTGTTCCACATTGAGTTTATGGAACATTTGGGTCAGGTGCTTGACCTGATCAGCCAAGGCTTGTATGGGATCCATGAGGATAACACACACTTTTTTTTTTTTTTTTCCTTCAGAGGAAAAAAAACTGAAACGGTCAGTTATAATGTCAGGAACACCGCACTGCACTTGCTCACTGAGCCAGGGCGCGTGTCCTGAGTACAAAGACTGTGCACAAAGATACCTGCGGAGTGAGCAGCAGTGGTGACAATGCATGCTCCAGGACCTGAATCACGTGACTACTGGGGGCGTGGCCTAAGCTCCACAGAGCTAGGAGCTGCAGGGAAACTCCTAGAAGGGTAACTACAGGACAATGTTACCAAGGAGCATAGACAGAGACAGACACCAGATCAAGCCGGGTCAAAGCACGAGATAGCAGGACAGTACCAAAGGGCTTAGACAGAAAGAATAGTCAGGACGTAGCAATAGATCAGAAAACCAGAGCAGGTATTAGACGGTACAATAGGGGTAAACTGTAACGGAGTAACGATAGCCAAGCCAGGAGGTCAGAACCAGAAAAGACAATGGTACCAAAAACGAGAGACGGAGTACAGAGTGAAGGAACAAGCTGGGTCATACACAGGAAGCAAACAAACAATGCAGAGTACACGCACACCAGGGGTCAGACACACCAGAATAGCAGTATAACTGACAGAGAATGCCAGTATGGAGTGAGCATAAATACCCCTCCCAGATCCAAAGAGAGGCTGGCAATGTTAACCCTGTCAGAACAGGACATTAACCATGTCCTAACCATGACACATACCTTGCCTGGCTCACACTTTCAACCTGGTGGTGCAGTGCTTCCTCAATAATTATCCGGAGTTAACAGGCCTGCTCCATAAGATGCAAAGACTGTGCTTGCACATCCGCCGGTCGCTCGTACACTCCAGTCGTATGCAGAAGCTGCAGCGATTGCTCCACCTTCCCAAGCACCGCCTAATTATCGATGTTGCAACAAGGTGGAACTCCACCCTGCACATGGTTAAGAGGCTGTGCGAACAGGGGCAGGCTGTAATGCATTTGTGGGAGGATACACGGGCAGGCAGTTTGAGGGCAGACATGGAGTTGTCTGGTGTGCTGTGGTCGAAGCTGAAAGACCTCTGTAAAGTCCTTCAGTGTTTTGACGAATGCACACGGCTGGTAAGCGCAGACGATGCCATCATAAGCATGAGCATCCCACTTATGCGTCTGCTCATGCAAACTTTGACGCACATTAAGGAGCAGGCGTCTGCAGCCGAGGAGGAAGAGGAAGAGGAGGAGGGAAGCCTTGATGACAGTCAGCCATTGTCTGCTCAGGGAACTCTCCTGGACGAGGTGGAGGAAGAAGAGGAAGAGGAGGAGGATGATGGGGATGATTATTTAGAGGAGGAGGATGCTTCTCAGGGGGCAAGAGAAAATGTTGGCGTGGCAAGGTCAGGTACAGGGTTTGTGCGTGACTGGTGGGATGTGGATTAGCCAGAAAGTGCTCCTCCACCCAGCACTCGCAGTGCATCATTGACACCTGGAACATTGGCCCACATGTGTGATTATCCCTTGCAGATCCTAAAAAGGGACCGCCGCTTTGTCAAAATGATGAGCGATGACGACTACTGGTTGGCCAGCATCCTGGATCCACGCTATAAAGGCAAATTCCAAAACATCATGCCATAGGAGAAACTAGAGCTAATTTTGGCTAACAAACAAGCAACTCTGGTAAACCGTTTGTTTGAGGCATTCCCAGCACACAGCAGCGGTGATGGTTCTCACACGAGCCGTAGGGGGCAACATGGAAGAGGTGTTCATGGCGCACACATCCGAAGTGGCGTTGGAGACAGGGGTTTTATGACCATGTTTTGGACTGATTTTTCAAGTACCTCTCACACGACTGGCAATACTGCATCGATTGAAAGTGACAGGAGACAGCAGTTGTCAACTATGGTTACAAACTACTTCTCCTCCCATATCGATGTTCTCTCTCACAGGCCATTCCCCTTTGACTATTGGGCCTGTAAACTGGACACCAGGCCTGAATTGGCACAATATGCCTTATAGGAGCTCGCTTGCCCTGTTGCTAGTGTGCTATTCGAAAGAGTCTTCAGTGCTGCTGGCTCAATCCTGACAGAAAAATGGACCCATCTGTCGTCCCAAAATGTTGATGATCTAACCTTCATTAAAATGAACCATGCATGGGTTTCAAAGGAAACCCACCTTCCCCTGCTGACACATAGGTTGCCAGAAAAATGGCTCGCTTTTGTCCTCCTCTTCCTCGGACTTCTCCAATTCCTCCATTTGCAGCTGCTGAATGTCCAACATCAACATATGCCATTTTTTCAACCTCCCTAACTGATCTGCCTCCCTCCCCAGGGCTGGGGTCACCACCTGGCGCACGCACCCGTGCAAGTGCCATTGCCCTGCACAGTTGGGTGGGCCCACTCTTGGACGAAGGCACTGGCACAGGGTCCCTCATAGTACAATCAAGTGTCTCTAATGGTGGGGGTGCACACCCACCGTCAGACACACCAGCGTACTATGAGGGGCCCTGTGCCAGTATCGCCGCCCATGAGTGGGCCCCCCCTGCTTTCTCAGGGCCCCAGCACTTGCAATACTTACCTCTCCCTGCTCCACCACTGTGTAGTCTGGGCTGTTAAATCCTTCACTGGGACTGCCACTACAAATTTGGTGAACTGATAGATGATGGTTAAGACGTAGCTATGCCCTGTCCTGCTGGGCTCTATCTTCAGATGATCAATGGCTTCCATTTGTTATGGACGTCGACTCACAATGAGATGCAGTGGAGGTTTATCTTCAGCTTTCACAGTTTTCCTACTCACAGACGTGTGACATTCCTGCCCACATTTTTAAATGTGTCCTCTCATGCCAATCCAATAGAATCGCCTATGGCCTGTGGCTTCTGTCTTTTGCACTCCAAAGTTACCTGACAGATCATGATAGGCAGTGAGGACCATGTCTACATCTCTCCCTGTGAACCCAATTTGATTGAGATGAGTAACGGTGATGGGTTCCATGGTACTGCAATACAGCAACCCTTTCTTCACAAAGAACTGTTTTCGCTGTCTCCACAGACAAAGTAATTGAGGGTCAGCATCGCCTCTGAGAATTCTCCTAGGAGTTTTTCCTGTGATTAGTAATTCAAAAATTTCTGCAATCACTCGACTTTCCGTCTGTACTTGTATCCATCTTGTTTCCTCTTGTGGAGAGTCTGGACTGTCTTACTGAGACTGAAATATACATGAAGATTTAAAAATACCCCAACAGTGTATACTGGTGTACGCTTCGAATGCATTACCCTTTTTCTACTTTTTAGATTCTTGTCTAATCCATACTGAGGCCGTGAGTGTCTTTGGCGGGCTCCGGAAATATGCACAGAGATTTTAATGTTTAAACTATGCTATATATACCTGTCATCTGGTGATACTGTACCCTTTCTCAACTTTCTACAACCTTGTCAAATCCATACTGGGCCTGAGACCGTCTGAGTCTGCCTCCTGATTAGAGATGAGCGGTGTTCTAGTCGAACTGTTCGCCAAGTTCAAATTCGAGCTGTTTTGGGTGGTGTTCGAGCCGTTCGTCAAACTCGAACACTATGCTTAAAATTCGTCTGTTCGAGGTTCCGTTCGAGAACGGTTTGTTCATCAAAAGCGTAACTTTATTTTAACATTAATAATGGTTTTCAATGTTAATAGACAGTTTCATGGCATAGTAGCGGTGTCTGGTAGCCAGCGGTGTAGTACACCTGTCAAGGAGCTACACCGAGTGTGTTTCTAATAATTTTTTACCGCATCTTGCCCAGAAAATCCTTTTGGGCCTTGTAGCACTGTCTGCTACTCAGCAGAGGAGCCCACCCGTGAACCTAGCTATACCACCTGTTTAAGGAAGAACCAGTTTTTGACTGCATTTAGCACAGTTAATACTTTGGGCCTAGTAACTGTGTCTGCTACTCAGCAGAGGAGCCCACCCGTGAACCTAGCTATTAAGCCTGTTTATGTAAGCACTGTCTGCTACTCAGCAGAGTTGCCCACCTGTGAACCAAGCTATGCCGCTTGTTTATGTAAGAACTGTGTGCTACTCAGCAGAGGAGCTCAGCTGTTAAGCAAGCTACAGCACCTGTGGTTTGGACACTTAATTTTTGCACATTCTTTCTGGAATGCCGGTTAGGCCTAATTCCGGAATTCCGGTTGACCTGCACTTACTGGGAAATCCTCGTTCGCGGGGAAGAATTGGAATCCCAGATCCCCATCACTAACAGGGTTCAGCGGGTTATCCGCACCTGTAAGCGACACACGCTGGTCCTTTCAGGTGTAGCGTGCGTGCAGCCCCGGACATGTAAGGGCATGACAGACCTGTTATTGCTCGATCTCACGTTCCAGAGTCTCGCGTGTCCCTCTAGTAAGTTGGACGCGGACCACGGGGGCATGCCGGAGTCTCGTTCATTAACGGAATTAAGCTGACAAATCGCTAGCACAAGTAAAAACGGCCATGCACCACCACCCACAGAATCGAGAAAGCTTGCAATCTGTCCATCCTTTCCGTGGCTGGCATGGTTGAGGTTGCCCGTGTGGAGTCCAATTAAGCCGCAAGCTCCACTCCTTGTGGTGGTGCCCTTCTGGACATTCCTTTAAGGTTCAGCTTTGCAACCATACTGCCCCCGTAAACCAAACACTTTGCCTTCATGGACGTTGTTCGAAGGGTCATGGGAATAACGCCGCCCGATCGGCAGTTGGCATAATTTATGGTGGGAAGTCCAACGGTATATAATCTTCTTCGATTTTAGAATTTTAGAATTTTTTTTGTATTTTAGATTTTTATTCCAGCCTTTCTTGACTTTATAAGGGCATGACATGCCTATATCTGTGTCTCCTCCTTCTCCTTTTACTCCTCCACCTCTTTTCTATATGTAGTTACCCTTTTCCATATTTTATTTGTGTCTTCTGAGCATTTTGTCTGCTTTGGGACACCTTTTAAGGTGTTTTGTAACTGTTTTCAATGTGTTTGTGTTTGCCTGCCATTGTTTTCAATGGTGTTTGACGTTGTTCGTCGAACGTTCGACAAACATTCGACGAACTTGCCTCGTGTTTGACGAACCGAACCAAACTCGAACACTAGCGGGGTGGCTCAACACTACTCCTGATATATAGACGTATATTTTTAATGTTTAAACTATGCTATATATACCTGGTATCTGGTGATACTGTACCCTTTCTGCCAGAAAGTCCTCCTCCACCCACCACTCTAAGTGTATCATTGACACCTGGAACATTGGCCCACATGTGTGATTATTTCTTGCGGATCTTCTTTTTATATTGTGGTGTGATCCATCTTGAGCGTGTGAGAGTCTGTGGGTTACTCCTGCAATTTATATGTAGATTTAAAAATTACCCCAACACTGTATACAGCTCTACGTTTGTGATACATTACCCATTTACTGTTTTTTATATTCTGGTCTAATCCAAACTGACCAAGTGAGAGTCTGTTTCTGACTCTGGAAATAAATACTGAGATTGACAATGACCCCTACACTGTATACAGCTGTACGCTTCAGATCCATTACCATTTTACGGCTTTTTATATTATGTTGCAATCCATACTGAGCCTGAGAACGTCTGTGTCTGCCTCCTGAAATATATGCGGAGACTTAGAATGTTTAAACTATGCTATATATACCTGCTATCTGATGATACTGTACCCTTTTTCTACATTTTATATTCTTGTCTAATCCATACTGAGCCTGTGAGCATCTCTGTGTGACTCATGAAATATATATGGAGATTTACAATTATCCTTTGACTGTATACAGCTGTACGCTTCTGATACAGTAATATATCTGATGTTATTTTGGGAACATTTTCTCCAAAATTAGGAAGTATGGTGGAAGAGGCCATGGACGAGGGCGTGGGGGGGCCAGCTGGTACTAATGGTGGTGGTGCATCTGTTGGTAGTGGCAAAAGCACAATAGCAGCTAAGGCAGGAGGTGTTGAGCCTGCATCATGGTCTGGCTCCGGAAGGCCTGGAAGGCTACCTTTTCTGGGAGCAGGTTAAGCGCTTTTAAAGTCGGAGCATCAGGAACTGGTTTTGGCTTACATTGCCGAAACAGACTCCAGCTAATATGCCCTCCTCTTCAGAAGTTGCAAAAAATGCAAGCACTGAGTCATCAAGTGCTTGATCCTGGTCAGGAAGAACCCCTTTCCTTGTGTCCTTCACCCCACCATTAGTGAATGATGCAGCAGGCCACACTTCACATTAGTCCATGTAGCTCTTTCTCACATACCATGCCTGGGTTATCAAGTCAAATTATGAGTTCTCCAGTCCAAGATGAATCTGACATGGAGTGTGGGTCACCAGCCAGGGCAGTGGGGTTAATCGGTACCGGGCTGGTGTCTCAGAGGGATGTGTCACAGTGGTGGTGACCTGGTCCGTGGCCCTGGGCGTCCATGCAAAGGGGCGAATAAAGTTTATAGGTGAATGATACGTGACGCCACCTGTGGTTTCTGATCAGATTGACCAGCGCTGCAGTGTCGCTTCTCTGGGACAAATGTTGTGGTGCAGCTAAGATATAGAAGCACTTCACAGGTAGGGCCGTAGTCGCAGGGCAGATGAAAGAGTTGGTAGATGGTGTGCAGTGCAGGATGCAGCAGAGCCGTGCGCCAGGCGCAGGAGAAAGATGACAGACACAGTCGTGCAGTTCCTTTACCTGTACTTGGTAAGTTCCGTCCAGGACCCAGAGTACAGATGAAGAAGGAGCTGGTCAGCCTGGAAGCAAACTAGGAATTCTCTCTCTGCAGATAGGTAGTGTGGCCTCCGTTCTAGCGCTTATCTGATGTACTCGTAGTACTGAGTTCACTGAAGTTCCCCTTGTTGACTCTCTTTTGGAACTTTCTCTTATGGCAGGCAGCCATAGCCTTTTCCTTCTGGCTCACACACATCGCTGCTGGGGCCTCCGAGCCTTAGTTGGGAACAGAACATTTACAGCTGCTACTTCCTCCGGTTTCTGCAGCAGGACTGTCAGTGTCCCTACAAACTCGGAGACCGGAATCCGGACCATGTGCTCCAGCTAGGAGTGAGCCTTAATTCTGCTCATCCTCCAGCTCCCCTTCTCACGTCCACACACTTCCCCTTCCCTTCACAGACTGCCCTAACTTCCCTCCTCCTGACCACAGAGAAAAGCTCCTCAGCAGTCAGGTTCAGAGCTCTCCCTGCTGGCCTGGAGTGGGAACTGTGTTGTGTGTTGGTTCACCTGCTAGAGAGATCCTTCGTTGCTCCCAAGCATGACATCACACTCCCTAGGAGCAAGCTAATGCCACTGTGGCGACCGTACTCCTGAGGGCGCCACAAGTGCACTGATGCCCAGCCACTGCTAGATGATTCTGCTGGTACATTGACCCAGAGCACTACATTCCCCTCGCACTCTACACAGCCAGAATCTGACCCTGATCAAACTCAGGTTCCCCTTCCCGCATACTATACCACCTTACACGGTGACAAAGAGGAAGATGCAGATGAAAGTGCAGGTTCCTTGAGCAGGTGGGGGGCATACACATGGGCAACGGCACTGGCACAGGGGCCCTCATAGTATGCAAAAGTGTCTTGCCAGTGGGTGGGCCCACCCGGGGCCCACCCGGGGCCCACCCAGGGCCCACCCGCCGTCAGACACTGCCGTACTATGAGGGGCCCTGTGCCAATGCCGTTGCCAACGAGTGGGCCCCCCTGCTTGCTCAGGATCACAGCACTTGCAAAGTTGAAATACTAGCCTCTCCCTGCTCCACTGCCGTGACGTCTTCCGCGTTTCCTGACAGTGACATTCTGGTCAGCGCGATGACATCACGTCTGTTCGCCCTCTGCCTAAACAGTCCAAGTGCAGAGAGATGGAAGATGGGGCCGACGAGGAGTCCATAATACAGGGATTCCCTAGTGAGAAGACTTATTTAATTGTTTTAAAGGTTGGGAGCAATTTTTGGGGAACACTATACTCTGGAGAATGATATATGGGGCCCACCATACACTGGAGCATTCCAAAGGTGGACATCAGACACTGGAGCAGCATTTACAGTGCCCATTATACACTGGAGCATTCGAAATGGGGCCCATTATATATGGAGCATTATTTGAGCCTATAAGACACTGGAGCATCTTCCATAGGGCCCATCACATACTGGAGCATTGTAAATGGGGCACATTATATGGATTATTATTTGGATCAATCGTACACTAGAGCATCATCCGTGAGGCCCATCATATGCTGGAGCTTTCCAAATGGGGGACGTCAGACACTGGAGCAACATTTACAGGGCCCATTATACACTGGAGCATTAGAAATGGGGCCCATTATATATGGAGCATTATTTGGGCACATAAGGCAGTGGAGCTTCATCCATGGGGACCAACATATACTGTAGCATTATGTGGAGCTCATCATATACTGTATCGAACATTATATGGGACCAATGATTCTGTATGGAGATATATATGGGCCTCATTACTCTGTATGGCGCACTATGCGGTGGCCATAATACTGTATGGAGTAATATACTGTCCATTTTTTGAGCTATTGGAGAATTTAAAATGGATATCAGCATGTGATGCAAGAAGTGAAGTATTTTTCATTGTACTATACCGCTATTTCTCTGCTGTATCAGAGGATCATGAATTGTGGCATGTGTTAAAGGAGCCCAGTGACACTCTTTGACCCTGGGCCCATGAAAATCTGGAGCCAGCCCTACCCCCCCCCCACAACTTTAGCCAAATAACCCCAAATTTTCAATGCCTAACTATTATTATAAAGTAAATTAAGGTTGACAAGCTTAAGTAATAAGAATTGATGTTTTTGGCATTAAAATGGGCACTGTAGGTGTGTGTGACATCGGCGGCTGAGCCCGCCGATGCCCCTTCTGCGGCGGTACCTGCCGCTGCCTCTCACCACCGCTGCTCCTCCGTTGGCGCGCTCTCTTTCCCGGCCTTCCGCTCTGCTGCATCCCAGCGCTCTGTCCTTAGGTCGCGGGCGCACGCCCGCCCGCTTCCTTCATCCAGTGGTGGGCGTCGCTGAAGGCGGGGCCTGCCGCTCACTTCCTGGCCAGTAGGTATTTCAGGTGTCCTCCCTATGGGGAAGACGCCAGATGATTGTGTGGCATCCCTGCACTCTCTGGCCGCTATTGTTTTTCCTTAGTACACCTGCCTTGTGTCTTGCTCTGTTCCCCTCTGCCTGCCTCAGCCTTTCCTTCCGTCCTCTTCCCCAGTGCTTCTCCTGCCTGCCTTCTGGGTTACTTACCTCCAGATCCCCCTCTTCCCTTCCTGGCATCCCTTCCCTCCGGGGTTCCCTATCCTAGGCCCTTCTGATCCTTTCTTCCCTCCCGTGGCTCTCTCCTCTGTACTTCCTTGCCTCCTGTGGCAAAGTCTTGCTACCTTACTACTAATTTCAGCCTGGGTTCCTCTGTTATCTCGCCACGGTACTCTGGTCTCTGTCCAACATCTCTGCCACCCCTCTGTCCTACCTTGTCCTTCGAGCCATCCCTCTTGGTACCAGCTGTCCTGGTTCTGCCCCCTGTGGTCCTGCCCCTAACGATCCCTGTATAGGGGTCGGTCTTCACCTGGCGTGCTCGGCCCAGAGGCTCCAGGTCCGCGACCCAGAGGGTCCACTCTCGGATGTAGTCGGTTCCTGAACGTCACAGTGTGTTTCCTGTCTTCCACTCACTGCCGACTTTTCTTCCCCATTGACTTGCATTGGGTTTCATGTTTCAGTCGGCCTTTGACTTTTCACAATAATCGACCGATTGCGTTCGACCCGACTTTTGCGAAAGTCGGGTTTCATGAAACCCGATTCGACCTGAAAAAAGGCAAAGTCGCTCATCTCTACTTTTAAGTAATTTGAAAAATCTTGACATCTCAGATTTTGGTCATAATCTAGATATTAATTATCAAATACAAAAGTATAAAATAATTTACAACTATTAGTAAAAATAAACAGCTTAACCCTAAAAGGGACTTTGTCATCATGGAATGACTGTTCAAACTAAGTCCTGTAGCTCAGTGTTTCACGACTGAGAAATCATTTAAATACATCTTTCAACCTGCTTGTTTTCCCTCTATCTCCACCCCCTCTTTTTGAATGACAGTTATAGGGCCAGAGTAGGGTGGAGATTGATGGAAACCAAGCAGGTGGGAAGGTGTATATAAATTAATGGCCCAGCCGTAAAGCACCTAGTGCCTGCACTTGCTTTGAACAGTCATTCTGTGCTGACAGAGTATCTTTAACCACTTCAGCCCTCAAGCCTGTTTTCACCTTCCTGAGCAGGCAAATTTTTACAATTCTGACCACTTTCACTTTATGAGGTCATAACTCTGGAATGCTTCAATAGATCGCATGGACACTGAGAATGTTTTCTCATTACATATTGTACTTCATGATAGTGGTAAAATTTCTCTCGTATGACATGTTTATTTGTGAAAAAATGGAAATTGGGCAAAAATTTTGAAAATTTCACAATTTTAAAACTTTTAATTTTTATGCCCTTAAATCAGAAAGTCATATCGCACAAAATATTGGGAACATTTTACATAACATTTATGATCACATTTATCCAGCGCTCTACACTGATCACTTACATCAGGGTTTCCATCTAAACTCTGAATAACATGACAGATGAAACCCCCGATGAATCAATTCACTATAATGAGGCAGCAGAGTTACTCTGGACTCCCTCTGTCATCTGTTCAGTGGAGTCCTTCTTTTCAGAAGTGCACAAAATTGTGGCCGATGTCACTGTTATGTAATCCTAAAAAGATGGACACCACCAGATCACCGGTTCTATGGCATCCACAGTGCTTCCATCTGCCTCATTATAGGGAATCTTCCACTGGGAGTTCTGTCTGAATCACGTATTTCAGAGACTTACATGGAAACCCCAGTGTAAGCGCTCAACGCAGAGCGCAGGATAAAAGTGCATGGAGCCTTACTGCGATCTTTCGGAGGAAGAATGAAAAAATCAATAACATGTGAAGAAATATTTTTATTTATTTTTTATGCCATGACTCGTGCGGTATAAGTGGTTAGATGACTTTATTCTTTGGGTCGATGTGATTACAGTGATACCATATTTATATAGGATTTTTATGTTTGGCTGCTGTCACACACTGAAAGGTGCTTTTGTGCTGTTCTGTGTAAGTTATGCTCTTCAGTTTCTATGTTTTGTATCATTTCCACGTTGTGTATGGTATCTGTTTTTGCATTCTGCTCTGCTGCCATCTGGTGGAGTTCTCTGTATAGCACCCTGTAATTCATTAATTTTATGTACCTGCCTTCCACTTCCGGTTCAGGGGTCACGTTTTCTTCTTCCTGCTGGCAGCCATTTCATTTTAGTCTGCTTGCTGTTGTGAGAGGACACGTTTGAACTGGGCTTAGGAAAGCAACAGTCTTTTGACCACTCACTGTCGCAAATACACTTGCTGTACTTGACTCAACTATGGTGAAGTTTCTGTATAACTATTGTACGCTGTGTGTCCAGAATTACAAATAAAAAAGTCTGGATTGCACAGTCCCTGGTATGCATCATCTCTCTGGATGCTGAACAGCATTGGTCCTGTCTGCTCTGCATGGAGGAAATGGAAGGTAGGAATCTCTCACAACCCCTATTAATCAACCACCCTTCCATTTGCCTCATGTGGGGACAGAACAGCTTTTTATTGCAAAAACTAGTTTTAGCATCACCATATTTTGAGAGCTATAATTCTTCCAAATTTTGGCTGACAGAGTCATGTTATGGTTTATATTTTGGGGGACAAGCTGATGTTTTTATTGGTACCATTTTCAGGTACTGTAATAATTATACTGGAGGACTCAAGTCTTTGCATGGAGCAAGAAATTGCAGAACACAGTTTGTAGGTGAAAAAGTCTATATTGTAAACACACGATGCTTAAAACAAGTGCAGAGAAAACTCAAGGCCTTAATACTTAGAATAACTACTTAACAAGTCTTTGGAAAACGTCAGAGAGAAATGCAATCAGTAAAACTGTCTGAGAAGCTCAGTTTGCACTTGAGAATGCTGGAAACAAGTAGGTCCGTGTCTAGTCCATGCACGGATAAGCAAGCCCAAACAAGATGTTAGATTATCCAGGGAGGCCTGGGTAACATAGTAACATAGTAACATAGTTATTAAGGTTGAAGGGAGACTTTGAGTCCATCTAGTTCAACCCATATCCTATCCTAACTTGCCCTAACATGTTGATCCAGAGGAAGGCAAAAAAAACCCATGTGGCAACAGTAAGCTTCACATTGGGGAAAAAAATTCCTTCCCGACTCCACATACGGCAATCAGACTAGCTCCCTGGATCAACGCAATATTAAGGAGACTAGTGTATATACATACAATATATATTTAGCTCTGGTTGGGATAGCACGCGTGCGGGCTCACGCGTGCAACAGATATTAAGTGCAACGGGATCAAGTGTTTTGCAGTTAGACAATGCATTGAAGCTGATGTTCCTCTCTTCTCTTCTTCACACAGGTATTTCATTCCATCATCCATGTATGCTGTCTGACAAGTGTGAACTGCATCATATATTGCCAGATATTTTTATGGTATTTCATTCCATCATCCATGTATGCTGTCTGACAAGTGTGAACTGCATCATATATTGCCAGATATTTTTATGGTATTTCATTCCATCATCCATGTATGCTGTCTGACAAGTGTGAACTGCATCATATATTGCCAGATATTTTTATGGTATTTCATTCCATCATCCATGTATGCTGTCTGACAAGTGTGAACTGCATCATATATTGCCAGATATTTTTATGGTATTTCATTCCATCACTCCTGTGGTGGGTCTTTATTTTTATTTTTTTAACTATTTGGTTTCTGCTTTGAGGTGTAGAAAGGTGTTTTTTTTTTTTTTCCCTTTCTCTGTTTGATGGCCTTGTCCAGCGTTAGTTATTTACCCTGCATAGTAATGCCTGCTCTGGCCTTGTGCTAATTGGTTAATTACTGATTGTGGCCTTTTGGTGGCTGAAGCTAGCAGACATTTCATTTCATATATATTTAGCTCTGGTTGGGATAGCACGCGTGCGGGCTCACGCGTGCAACAGATATTAAGTGCAACGGGATCAAGTGTTTTGCAGTTAGACAATGCAGTTGGGCAGGAGACAGGTAAGGTGCATAAGTTTTTCATGCACGCATGCTTCTTGGTCAGTCGTACTACATTTGCATTGATCATATCAACCTGCTGCTTTTTTGTCTTCACCTCTGCTTTCTAACAACTCGCCTGCCCTTTTACACATTCTGTGCACTCTCTGCATATCCACCCCTCCCTTTTCCCCTCTCCCATGTATAACTCTGAGGCTCTATTGACATTTCTTACCCACACCAAACCATCCAAAACCACCATGCAGCACTCAAAACGTCCATACAAATCATCCCACCACCTGCTTTTTCTGTTTTTTCTCCTTTTAATAGTTGCAGGTGACATCTCCCCCAACCCTGGGCCTCCCTCCACCAGCATACGTTACTCTCCTCCATCTGCATATAGAAACCCTGCTAATCTTATTAACATTCAGTGCATGCCTTCTCCTCTCACTTTCCAATGTGCTCTCTGGAATGCACGGTCTGTGTGTAACAAACTGACTTACATTCACGATCTTTTTCTCTCTAATTCCCTTAACCTTCTGGCTATTACAGAAACATGGATCCAGCATTCAGACACCACCGCTGCTGCCGCTCTCTCGTTTGGTGGGCTAAAATTTTCACATACCCCCAGACCTGAGAACAGACAGGGTGGAGGTGTTGGTTTGCTCCTTTCATCACAATGTGCTTTCCAGGTCATCCCCCCGGTTCCCTCACTTACATTTCCTTCCTTTGAAGTCCACGCCGTCAGACTCTTTAAGCCCTTCTCCTTACGAGTGGCGGTCGTTTATCGCCCTCCAGGCTCCTCCCGCCAGTTTCTAGACCACTTCACCACCTGGCTTACTCACTTTCTATCCTGTGACATCCCCACCCTCATCATGGGAGACTTTAACATCCCCATCAATGATCCGCTCTCCCAGTCTGCCTCTCATCTTCTTTCTCTAACTTCTTCATTCGGCCTCTCACAGTTTACTAATTCTCCTACACATGAGGACGGGAATACTCTGGACCTGGTTTTCTCCCGTCCCGGCTCGCTGCACGACTTTACTAATTCACCCCTCCCGCTCTCGGACCACAACCTTCTTTCCTTCTCTGTCAAGAATTGTCTCCTCACCCGGAACACCCCCACTTACCACACTTATCGGAATACACGTACCATTAATACCCAACAGCTTAGGGACAATCTCCACACATCTTTAGCCCCCATCTCCACCCTCTCCTGTCCAGACATAGCATTGTCACACTTCAATAATACACTGAAGAATGCCCTAGATGAAGCAGCACCTTCTATACGCAGAAAGACCCGACACAGACAATGGCAGCCCTGGCACACAACGCAAACACGCTTTCTTCAGCGCTGCTCGAGGTATGCAGAGCGGCAGTGGAGAAAATCTCTCTTAGCAGAAGACTTCATCCACTATAAGTTCATGCTCAAAACCTATAACTCTGCCCTTCATCTGGCCAAACAATCCTACTTCACCACCCTCATCACCTCACTATCCAACAACCCAAGACGACTTTTTGAAACCTTAAACTCCCTCCTGAAACCTAAAGTACAGGCCCCCATCACCAACCTCAGTGGTGAGGATCTGGCCACTTATTTCCTAGAAAAAATCAACCACATCCATCAGGATATCTCAGCCCTATCTCCTCAGTGCCTGGATCCCCTTCCCTGCCGCACCTCAAGCTCACTAGACATCTTTGAGCCTGTTTCAGAAGAAGAAGTTTTCAAGCTCCTCGCTTCTGCTCGGCCTACAACCTGCAACAGTGACCCTATTCCTTCACAGCTCCTGCAGTCTCTCTCACCAGTGGTCACCACTCACCTGACTAAAATATTTAACCTCTCTCTTTCTTCAGGTATATTTCCCTCCTCATTTAAACATGCCATCATAACCCCTTTACTTAAAAAGCCATCCCTGGACCAGAACTGCACTGCTAACTACAGACCTGTCTCTAACCTTCCCTTCATCTCTAAACTCCTGGAACGCCTGGTCCACTCCCGTCTAATCCGCTATCTCTCGGATAACTCTCTTCTCGACCCCTTACAATCTGGTTTCCGCTCTTTACACTCTACTGAAACTGCCCTCACTAAAGTCTCTAATGATTTAATAACAGCTAAATCGAAAGGTCATTGCTCCCTGCTGATTCTCCTGGATCTCTCTGCCGCATTTGACACTGTGGATCATCAGCTCCTCCTCACTATGCTCCGCTCTATAGGCCTCAAGGACACAGCCCTCTCCTGGTTCTCCTCCTACCTCTCTGACCGCTCCTTCACTGTATCTTTTTCCGGCTCCTCTTCCTCTTCTCGTACCCTTACTATCGGGGTCCCGCAGGGCTCAGTCCTAGGCCCCCTCCTCTTCTCTTTATACACTGCCCCTATTGGACAAACAATCAGCAGATTTGGGTTCCAGTATCATCTCTATGCTGATGACACCCAATTATACACTTCTTCCCCTGACATCACCCCTACCTTAATTCAAAATACCAAGGATTGTCTGTCTGCTGTCTCTAGCATCATGTCCTCCCTCTATCTGAAACTAAATCTCTCTAAAACTGAACTTCTTGTGTTTCTCCCCTCTACTAACCTCACTCTACCTAACATCGAAATAACCCTGGAGGGTTCAACCATAACCCCCAAGCAGCATGCCCGCTGTCTTGGGGTCATATTCGACACTGAACTTTCCTTTACTCCGTACATCCGATCACTCAGTCGCTCTTGTCACCTGCATCTTAAAAACATCTCCAGAATCCGACCTTTTCTCACCTTTGAAACTGCTAAGACTCTTACTGTCGCTCTTATTCATTCTCGCCTGGACTATTGCAACTCTCTTCTGATCGGTCTCCCTCTTACCAAACTTTCTCCTCTCCAATCCATCTTGAATGCGGCAGCCAGGGTCATATTTCTGTCCAGCCGCTTCACCGATGCCTCCATCTTGTGCCAGTCATTACACTGGCTACCTATTCGCTACAGGGTCCAGTATAAACTCATCTCTCTCACCCACAAAGCTCTCCACTGTTCTGCACCGCCTTATATCTCCTCTCTCATCTCTGTCTATCGCCCTACACGTGCCCTCCGTTCTACAAATGACCTAAGACTAACATCCCCCGTAATCCGAACCTCGCACCTCCGCCTCCAAGACTTCTCTCGTGCTGCTCCAGCTCTCTGGAATGCACTTCCCCAGGCGATCAGACTGATACCTAGCCCTGACCTATTCAAGCGCGCTTTGAAAACCCATCTCTTCAAACAAGCCTACCACATCAACTACCCAGCAAGCTAACTTTGCCCGGTTCCCTCCTTCCAAATATTATTCTGAATCTGCACCCTACTATTCATCTGTCTCCACACCCTTCATGCACATGATAACTGCACTTGATACTTGTCTATTGCACTTAAACACACGGGCTGATGACCGGATCATGCAGCTTTATATGAAAATCCCTATTATAATTGCCAGACCTGAATTAACAAGCATTTTTCACCTACTGTGTCCCCCCATTTCCTTGTAGATTGTAAGCTTGCGAGCAGGGACCTCACTCCTAATGTCACTGTTTGAATTGTCTTAACTTGTATTGAATTTATTGTCTGTACATGTCCCCGCTTAATTGTAAAGTGCTGCGGAATATGTTGGCGCTATATAAATAAAAATTATTATTATTATTATTATATACCCTGTAATATTATACTTTTCAAGAAAGGCATCCAGTCCCTTCTTAAATTTTTGTAGTGAATCACTCATTACAACATCATATGGCAGAGAGTTCCATAGTCTCACTGCTCTTACAGTAAAGAATCTGCATCTGTGAGTATGCTTAAACCTTCTTTCCTCCAGACGTAGAGGATGCCCCCTTGTCCCCGTCACAGGTCTAAGAGTAAAAAGATCATTAGAAAGGTCTTTGTATTGTCCCCACATATATTTATACATTGTAATAAGATCACCCCAAGCCTTCGATTCTCCAAGCTAAATAACCCCAAGTGTAATAACCTGTCTTGGTATTGCAGACCCCCTAGTTCCCTAATAACCTTGGTCGCTCTTCTCTGCACCCGCTCCAGTTCAGCTATGTCTTTCTTATACACCGGAGACCAGAACTGTACACAGTATTCTAAGTGTGGTCGCACTAGTGACTTATATAGAGGTAAAATTATGTTCTCATGAGCATCTATGCCTCTTTTAATGCATCCCATTATTTTATTTGCCTTTGCAGCAGCTGCCTGACACTGGCCACTAAATGTGAGTTTGTCGTCCACCCATACACCCAGGTCTTTTTCAGTGACTGTTTTGCCCAGTGTTTTACAATTAAGCACATAATTATACAACTTGTTCGTTCTACCCAAGTGCATGACCTTACATTTATCCACATTAAAGCTCATTTGCCATTTATCAGCCCAAGCTTCTAGTTTACATAAATCCTCCTGTAATATAAAATTGTCCTCCTCTGTATTAATTACCCTGCAGAGTTTAGTGTCATCTGCAAATATTGAAATTCTACTCTCTATGCCCCCTACAAGGTCATTAATAAATATGTTAAAAAGAAGCGGGCCCAAAACTGACCCCTGTGGTACCCCACTGCTAACCGTGACCCAGTCCGAGTGTGCTCCATTAATAACCACCCTTTGTTTCCTATCCCTGAGCCAGCTCTTAACCCACCTACACATATTTTCCCCTATCCCCATTGTTCTCATTTTATGTATCAACCTTTTGTGTGGCACCGTATCAAAAGCTTTTGAAAAGTCCATGTACACCACGTCCACTGCATTCCCTTGGTCCAGTCCGGAACTTACCTCTTCATAAAAGCTTATCAGATTAGTCTGACAGGAACGGTCTCTTGTAAACCCATGTTGATATTGGGTCATAAGGTTATTCTTCTCCAGATACTCCAGTATAGTATCTCTTAGAAAACCCTCCAGGATTTTACCCACAGTTGAGGTTAAACTTACTGGCCTATAATTTCCAAGTTCAGTTTTTGTCCCCTTTTTGAATATTGGCACCACATTTGCTATACGCCAGTCCTGTGGTACAAACCCTGTTATTATGGAATCTTTAAAGATTAAAAATAGTGGTCTATCTATGACTGTGCTTAATTCCTGCAGTACTCGTGGGTGTATCCCATCCGGGCCCGGGGATTTGTCAATTTTAGTGATTTGTAGACGCTGCCGTACTTCCTGCTGGGTAAGCAGGTGACATTTAATGGAGAATTTTTATCCCTGATCATGTTATCTGTCATGGGATTTTCTTGTGTAAATACTGTTGAAAAAAAGTCATTTAGCATATTGGCTTTTTCCTCATCCTCATCCACCATTTCACCCAGACTATTTTTAAGGGGACCAACACTATCATTTTTTAGTTTCTTACTATTTATGTAGTTAAAGAATATTTTGGGATTATTTTTACTTTCTCTGGCAATGAGTCTCTCTGTCTCAATCTTTGCTGTCTTGCTTTGCTTTTTACAGAATTTATTTAATCTTCTGTATTTATTTAATGCCTCATCACTACCTACTTGCTTTAATTCTCTAAATGCTTTATTTTTATCTCTTATTGCGCCCCTTACAGCTCTATTTAGCCATAGTGGTTTCCTCCTATTTCTCGCATGTTTATTCCCATACGGTATATATTGTGCACAGGTCCTATTCAGGATGCTAATAAATGTCTCCCATTTTCTTTGTTTTTTTTTATGTCTCAGGATATCCTCCCAGTTAATTACACCAAGATCATCTCTCATCCGTTGGAAATTTGCCTTCCTGAAGTTTAGTGTCCTTGTAACCCCTCTACTACACATCTTATTAAAGGATACATGAAAACTTATTAATTTGTGATCACTATTACCCAAGTGACCCTCAACCCTTACATTTGATATGCGGTCTGGCCTGTTGGTTAATATTAGGTCTAGCAGTGCCCCCCCTCTTGTTGGGTCCTGAACCAGTTGTGAAAGATAATTGTCTCTCATCGTTGTCAGAAACCTGTCACCTTCGCTGGAACTGCAGGTTTCGGTTCCCCAATGTATTTCAGGGTAGTTGAAGTCCCCCATAATAATGACTTCTCCTTTAGTCGCTGCTTCATCTATTTGCTTTATGAGGATATTCTCTGTAGCTTCCATTATTTTTGGAGATTTATAACAAACCCCTACCAGTAATTTATTATTTTTCCCCCCTCCCCTTATCTCTACCCACAGGGACTCTACATTTTCATTAGATTCATATATATTATCACGAAGGATGGGTTTTAACCCCTTCACTACCAAGGGTGGTTTGCACGTTAACTACCGGGCCAATTTTTACAATTCTGACCACTGTCCCTTTATGAGGTCATAACTCTGGAACGCTTCCATGGATCCCGGTGATTCTGACAATGTTTTCTCGTGACATATTGTACTTCATGTTAGTGGTAAAATTGCATTCAAATAACTTGCGTTTATTTGTGAAAAAAACGGAAATTTGGCGAAAATTTAGAAAATTTCACAATTTTCCAACTTTGAATTTTTATGCCCTTAAATCACAGCGATACGGCACACAAAAAACTTAATACATAACATTTCCCACATGTTTACTTTACATGAGCACAATTTTGGAACCAAAATTTTTTTTTGTTAGGAAGTTATAAGGGTTAAAAATTGACCAGCGATTTCTCATTTTTGCAACACCATTTTATTTTTAGGGACCACTTCACATTTGAAGCCACTTTGAGGGGTCTATATGATAGAAAATACCCAAAAGTGACACCATTCTAAAAAATGCACCCCTTAAGGTGCTTAAAACCACATTCAAGAAGTTTATTAACCCTTTAGGTGCGTCACAGGAATTTTTTGAATATTAAAAAAAAAATGAACATTTAACTTTTTTTCACAAAAAAAATACTTTAGGTTCAATTTTTTTTATTTTACCAAGGGTAACAGGAGAAATTGGACTGCAAAAGTTATTGTGCAATTTGTCCTGAGTACGCTGATACCTGATATGTGGGGGGGAACCACTGTTTCGGCGCATGGCAGACCTTAGTAGGGAAGGAGCGCCGTTTGACTTTTTCAATGCAAAATTGGCTGGAATTCAGATCGGACGCCATGCCGCGTTTGGAGAGCCCCTGATGTACCTAAACAGTGGAAACCCCCCAAGTGACCCCATTTTGGAAACTAGACCCCCCAAGGAACTTATCTAGATATGTGGTGAGAACTTTGAACCCACAAGGGCTTCACAGAAGTTTATAACGTACAGCGGTACAATTAAAAAATCATATTTTTTCCACAAAAATGATCTTTTCACCCCCAATTTTTATTTTTCCAAGGGTAACAGGACCTTAAAAGGTATTGTGCAATTTGTCCTGAGTACGCTGATACCCCATATGTGGGTGTAAATGACTATTTGGGCGCATAGCAGAGCTCGGAAGGGAAGCAGCGCCATTTGACGTTTTTGGCTAGAATTGAGATCGGACACCATGTCGCGATTGGAAAACCCCTGATGTACCAAAACACTAGAAACCCCCCACAAATGACAACATTTTGGAAACTAGACCCCCCAAGGAACTTATCTAGATGTGTGGTGAGCACTTTGAACCCCCCAGTGCTTCACTGAAGTTTATAACGTACAGCAGTACAATTAAAAAATCATATTTTTTCCACAAAAATGATCTTTTCACCCTCAATTCTTATTTTTCCAAAAGTAACAGGACCATAAAAGATATTGTGCAATTTATCCTGAGTACGCTGATACCCCACATGTGGGTGTAAACCACTATTTGGGCGCATGGCAGAGCTCGGAAGGGAAGCAGCGCCATTTGACGTTTTTGGCTGGAATTGAGATCGGACACCATGTCGCGTTAGGAAAGCCCCTGATGTACCAAAACAGTAGAAACCCCCCACAAATGACACCATTTTGGAAACTAGACCCGCCAAGGAACTTATCTAGATGTGTGGTGAGCACTTTGAACCCCCCAGTGCTTCACTGAAGTTTATAACGTCCGGGCGTGAAAATTAAAAAATCGTATTTTTTCCACAAACATCATCTTTTAGTCCCCATTTTTTTATTTTCCCAAGGGTAACAGGAGAAATTGGACCCCAAAAGTTGTTGTCCAATTTGTCCTGAGTACGCTGACACCCCATATGTGGGAGAAAACTACTGTATGGACACACTGAAATGAATACCTTTATGCATTATTTGCAGTATATTTTTTACTTTTAGTTCAGGATATTTGTGTTTTTTGCTTTCTGTATGGACACACGTCAGGGCTCGGAAGGGAAGTAGTGACGTTTTGGAATGCAGACTTTGATGGAATGGTCTGTGGGTGTCATGTTGCCTTTGGAGAGCCCCTAATGTACCTAAACAGTGAAAACCCCCCACAAATGATCCCATTTTGGAAACTAGACCCCCTGAGGAACTTATCTAGATGTGTGGTGAGCACTTTGAACCCCCAAGGGCTTCACAGAAGTTTATAATGCCCAGGCATGAAAATAAAAAAATCGTTTTTTTTCCACAAACATGATCAATTAGTCCCCAATTTTTTTATTTTCCCAAGGGTAACAGGAGAAATTGGACACCAAAAGTTGTTGTCCAATTTGTCCTGAGTACGCTGATACCTCATATGTGTGAGAAAACTACTGTATGGGCACACATCAGGGCTCGGAAGGGAAGTAGTGACGTTTTGGAATGCAGACTTTGATGGCATGGTCTGCGGGTGTCATGTTGCTTTTGGAGAGCCCCTGATGTACCTAAACAGTGGAAACTCCCCACAAGTGACCCCATTTTGGAAACTAGACCCCGTAATGAACTTATCCAGATGTGTGGTGAGCACTTTGAACCCCCCAGTGCTTCACAGAAGTTTATAACGACCAGGCGTGAAAATAAAAATATCGTATTTTTTCAACAAACATCATCATTTAGTCCCCAATTTTTTTATTTTCCCAAGGGTAACAGGAGAAATTGGACCCCAAAAGTTGTTGTCCAATTTGTCCTGAGTACGCTGATACCTCATATGTGGGAGAAAACTACTGTATGGGCACACGTCGGGGCTCGGAAGGGAAGTAGTGACGTTTTGGAATGCAGACTTTGATGGATTGGTCTGCGGGTGTCATGTGCGTTTGGAGAGCCCCTGATGTACCTAAACTATTGAAACTCCCCACAAGTGACCCCATTTTGGAAACTAGACCCCCCACGGAGCTTATCTAGATGTGTGGAGAGCACTTTGAACCCCCAAGTGCTTCACAGAAGTTTATAACGCCTGGGCGTGAAAATAAAAAAAACATTTTTTTCCGCAAAATTATATTTTTGCCCCCAATTTTTTATTTTCCTAAGGGTAACAGGAGAAATTGGACCCCAAAAGTTGTTTTGTAATTTGTCCTGAGTAGGCTGATACCCTACATGTGGGGGTAAAACACTGTTTGGGCGCATGGCAGAGCTTGGAAGGGAAGGAGCACCATTTGACTTTTTCAACGCAGAATTGGCTGGAACTGAGATCAGACGCCATGTTGCCTTTGGAGAGCACCTGATGTGCCCAAACAGTGGAAACCCCCCAATTATAACTCCAACCCTAACCTCAACACACCCCTAACCCTAATCTGAGCCCTAGCCCTAACCCTAGCCCTAACCCTAACCCTAACCCTAGCCCTAGCCCTAACCCTAACCCTAACCCTAACCCTACCCTAACCCTAACCCTAGCGGGAAAATGGAAATAAATACATTTTCTTTTAGTTTTATTATTTTTCCCTAACTAAGGGGGTGATAACGGGGGGTTTGATTTACTATTTATGGCGGTTTTTATGTTTGGCGGCTGTCACACGCTAAAAGACGCTTTTTATTGTAAAAGTAGTTTTTGCATCACCACATATTGAGAGCTATAATTTTTCCGTATTTTGACCCACCGAGTCATGTGAGGTCTTATTTTTTGCGGGACGAGTTGACGTTTTTATTGGTACCATTTTTGGGCACGTGACATTTTTTGATCGCTTTTTATTCCGATTTTTGGGACGCAGAATGAACAAAAACCAGCATTTCATGAATTTCTTTTGGGGGGGGTGCGTTTACACCGTTCCACGTGCGGTAAAATTGATAAAGCGGTTTTATTCTTCGGGTCAGTACGGTTACAGCGATACCTCATTTAGGTCGTTTTTTATGTTTTGTCGGTTTTTTGCAATGAAAACAATTTTATATAAAAAATAATTATTTTTGTATCGCTTTATTCTGCGAGCTATAACTTTTTTATTTTTTTGCGGATGACGCTGTATGGTGGCTCGTTTTTTGCGGGACAAGATGACGTTTTCAGCGGTACCATGGATATTTATATGTGTCTTTTTGATCGCGCGTTATTGCACTTTTTGTTCGGTGGTATGATAATAAATCATTATTTTTTGCTTCGTTTTTTATTTTTATTTTTTAAGGGGTTCGCTAAAGGGGTTAACTAATGGGACAGTTTTATAGGGCAGGTCATTATGGACGCGGAGATACCAAATATGTGTACTTTTATTGTTTTTGGGTTTTTTTATTTTGAAAAAATGGATTTATTGGGGAATATTTTTTTTTTTTTTTACTAATTTATTTAGCGATTTTTTTTTAATTATTTTTAACACTTTTTTTTTTTTTTTAACTTTATTACCTTGTCCCAGGTGGGACATCACTGTCCTGTGACAGATCGCTGATCTGTCACATCACAGATCACTGTGACAGATCAGCGATCTGTCACAGGCACTGCTGCAGACTTCCTCATGCCTGCGCTTTGCAGGCACTGAGGAAGCCAGCTTCCTCAGGCCCCCGAAGGCCCCCGTCGCCATCTTGGATTCGGGGGCCTGGAGGAAAGGAGCCCCCCGCAGCAGCGCTGCACATTGCGCTGCTGTGGGGGGCTCAGGGAAGCACGGAGGGAGCCCCCTCCCTGCCGATGCTTCCCTTTAACCCCCGGTACACCGCGATCGCGTTTGATCGCGGTGTGCAAGGGGTTAACGTGTCGGGGGCGGTCCGTGACCGCCCCTGACACATTGTGCCGGGTGTCAGCTATGATAATTAGCTGACACCCGGCCGCGATCAGCGGCGCTCACCACGTGGGCGCCCCTGATCATGGTGACGTAATATTCCGTCCATGGTAATTAGGTCCATGGTCACATGGACGGAATATTACGTCAATTGTAGGTAAGGGGTTAAGGATGATTTTACATATAAACACATGCCTCCCCCTCGCTTATTTGTACGGTCATTTCTGAACAGACTATAGCCCTGTAAATTAACAGCCAAGTCATGGCTCTCATCCAGCCATGTCTCAGATATCCCCACCATGTCATAATTATGTTCCAACAACATTAACTCCAATTCCTCCATTTTGTTGGCGAGACTTCTGGCATTAGTATACATGCACTTTATGTATCTCTCTGTACCTCTATTCTTTCTTAAATTATTAACTGTTCTAACCCCACCCCCCATGCCACCCCCACCCCCAATGTCATTATTTGTGCCCAGGTCTCTATCTGCACTGTCTTCCCCTCCTATAAAAGGAATACCCTCCCCCCCGTCCCTAGTTTAAACACTCCTCCAACCTTCTAGCCATTTTCTCCCCCAGCACAGCTGCACCCTCCCCATTGAGGTGCAGTCCGTCCCTAGCGTAGAACCTGTAGCCAACTGAGAAGTCGGCCCAGTTCTGCAGGAACCCAAACCCCTCCTTCCTACACCAATTCCTGAGCCACTTATTAACCTCCCTAATCTCCCGTTGCCTCTCTGGCGTGGCACGTGGTACAGGAAGTATTTCCGAAAATACCACCTTGGAGGTCCTTGCTTTAAGCTTACAGCCTAATTCCCTGAAATCATCTTTAAGGACCTTCCACCTACCTCTAACTTTGTCATTTGTGCCAATATGCACCATGACCGCTGGATCCTCTCCAGCCCCTCCCAGTAATCTGTCAACCCGATCAGCGATGTGTCGGACTCGAGCGCCAGGTAGGCAGCACACCGTTCGACGATCCCTGTCTTTGTGACAGATTGCCCTATCTGTTCCCCTAATAATTGAGTCTCCCACTACCAGAACCTGTCTGGCCTGCCCTGCTCTCCTATTTCCCCCCTTACTGGAGCAGACACTCCTCCGGCTTTCAGAGGACAAGCCTTGCTGCAGCAGTGCTACTCCTGCACTAACACTCCCCTCATCTGCCAACTTAGCAAACTTATTGGGGTGTGCCAGATCAGGACTAGCCTCCCTGGTGCTCTTCCATCTACCCCACCTTCTAACTGTCACCCAGCTAGCTGCTTCATTGTCCTGCAGCTCCAACCTAGCATCCCCCCCTCATCTATCCCATTGAGCGTCTGCTCAGTGAGCAGAAGACTCCTTTCCATATTGTCTATGGATCTCAGTGTTGCCAGCTGCACATTTAGATCCAGTATCTGGGCTTCCAAATGCACAACGTGCTCACATCTTGCACAGCAGTATGCACCCTCGACCGGCTGGTCAAGGATTGCATACATGCGGCAAGACGTGCACTGGATGGCATTGGCAATAGTGGAGCACATCCTAATGGGGATTGCACCAGACAATTAGATAAGCAAAAATAAATTAAAAAAAAAAAAGTATTAATATAACAGCAATTCAGTAAGACCTCCCTTGGAAACGCCCTGAATCTAAAGTCACTGAATTTCAAGTCACACACTTACCACAGTTCGCACTTACGCTCAGGTCACACTCAGCAGCTCGTTCACACTCGCTCAGGAAGAAGATTTAAAAGAGTTTTTTTTTTTTTTCCCCTTTTACCAGCACACCACCTTGCTGCTCAATGCACTTCCAAAAGGAGTTGAGCCCCAACCAGCTGCCCCTTATAAACCCTTAATTACTGTATGAACTCCCACCCTTAATTAACCCCTTGTGAATATAGTTACACCTCAAGATTTAAATGCAATATAGTTTACCCTTAAAAACACAGATAGTAAAATAAGAGATTAACCCTGAAGAGAGAAAATATAGGTTAAACAAGCCCCCAAAGCCCCACAAAAATTGAACAGGTAGAAAGCACTCAGCAACTTACAATTCAGCAACTCACACAGGTATTTGTTATAGGTTTTCCAAATACCTCTTCACTGAATTTCAAGTCACACACTTACCACAGTTCGCACTTACGCTCAGGTCACACTCAGCTCGTTCACACTCGCTCAGGAAGAAGATTTAAAAGTTTTTTTTTTTTTTTTTTTTTGTTTTTTTTCCCCTTTTACCAGCACACCACCTTGCTGCTCAATGCACTTCCAAAAAGGAAGTCTTAGATTAAGCAGAGCAATCCCAGCTAATTAAACAAAGGCAGAACCAGAGCAGCAGCCAACTTACTTTTTGCAGGTGAAGGTCAGCGGCACTGAGGAAGCAACATGAGTACTCAGGAGCAGATGAATACAGCAGCACTCAGAGAGCAATGAGAAGGATATTCACAAAGGTTTGCAGGAGCAGCTGGAAAGCCAGGAAACCACCAGAAGCAGAACACAGGCAGAATACTCTAGCACAGGCTGGAGTATGGGGAGAAGTTATAAGGCAGGAAGGCAAGGGGCACATGAAACAAAAGACACCATCTTGAAAAAAGGCAGGCATGACCAAAGGGTAACAAAAAATATTCAGAGTCCTGACAGGTCCATGACATTTTTTAATCACTTTCTATTCCTATTTTTGGGAGACAGAATGAACAAAAGACAGCAATTCAGGAATTGCTTTTTTTTTAATACCGTTCTGCATTTGGTAAAATTGGTAAGGCAGCCTTATTCTTCGGGTCAATATGATTACAGCGATGCTGAATTTATATAGTTTTTTTATGTTTTGTTGCGCTTACACAATAAAAACTATTTTATAGAAAAATAATTATTCTTGCTTCGCTTTATTCTGATAGCTATAACTTTTTTATTTTTCTGCTGATGGAGCTGAGTCATGGCTTGTTTTTTGCGGGACAAGGTGACATTTTCATTGGTACCATTTTTATTTACATTCGTCTTTTTGATCTTGTTTAATTGCACTTTTTGTTCAGTGGCATGATGATAAAGCATTGTTTTTGCCTTTTTTTTATTTATTTGTTTTTGTGTTCACTGAAGGGGTTAACTAGTTTTATAGAGTGGGTCGTTACGGACACGGCGATACCAAATATATTTACTTTTATTGTTTATTTTTTCATTTACATAAATAAATGTATTTATTGGAAAAATATTTGTTTTTTTATTTAGGGATTTTAAAAAATTATTTTTACACTATTTAATATTTTTATTTTTTACTTTTTTACCTTGTCCCAGGATGCAGAACATTGGAGGAGCGACTGACAGGCAGGGAAAGAGGCATCCCAGGTCCTCCTCTTCTTTGCAGGCACTGGGAAACCACCTTCCCTGAAGGACCTCGAAGGACCCCGCGGCCGTCTTGCAGCCTGGGGTCTCCATGGAGACCATCAGGACAACACAATCACATCACATTGTCCTGATGGACTTGCACAGATAATGAATCTACTACTACTATCACTACTGACAGCGTCCTCAGAAGGGTTAAATGCCTGCGATCGGACTGGCACAGATTGTGGACGTTGCTGCGGGGTGTCAGCTCTCAAACAGAGCTGACACCCGCACCCCATCTTTGCAGCGCTCAGTGTGAAGTTTTTGGCTGGAATTGAGATCGGACACCATGTCGCGATTGGAAAACCCCTGATGTACCTAAACAGTGGAAACCCCCCACAAATGACACCATTTTGTAAACTAGACCCCCCAAGGAACTTATCTAGATGTGTTGTGAGCACTTTGAACCCCCCAGTGCTTCACAGAAGTTTATAACGCCCAGGCGTGAAAATAAAAAAATTGTATTTTTTCCACAAACATGATCTTTTAGTCACCATTTTTTTATTTTCCCAAGGGTATCAGGAGAAATTGGACCCCAAAAGTTGTTGTCCAATTTGTCCTGAGTATGCTGATACCCCATATGTGGGAGAAAACTACTGTATGGGCACACGTCGGGGCTCGGAAGGGAAGTAGTGAAGTTTTGGAATGCAGACTTTGATGGAATGGTCTGCGGGTGTTATGTTGCCTTTGGAGAGCCCCTAATGTACCTAAGCAGTGGAAACCCCCCACAAATGACCCCATTTTGAAAACTAGACCCCCTAAGGAACTTATCTAGATGTGTGGTGAGCACTTTGAACCCCCAAGGGCTTCACAGACGTTTATAATGCCCGGGCATGAAAATAAAAAAATCGTATTTTTTCCACAATGATGATCAATTAGTCCCCAATTTTTTCATTTTCCCAAAGGTAACAGGAGAAATTGGATCCCAAAAGTTGTTGTCCAATTTTTCATGAGAAAATGAGTAGGTAGAAGACATAATAATGTGGAGGCCGGAAAGTCAATGACTAAACGGCCATAAATTATGATCAATAATATATATTGTATATCATGATCCACATATTAGGACTAACCAATGTAGAGGACACTGCACATTTAATAGAAACTACCCAAGGAGAAAAAGCAGTCAGAAATCCATAAAAACCAAATTTTATTAAATAATGTAAAAATATTTTATAAGGACATACGGTGCATGGTAGGGAAAACAGGAATAAACAGCATCATGGTCAAAAAAGGGGACCAGCCACACTGCAAGCATCGCACCAGGAATGAAACGTATTAAAGTGAACAAATTGACAATAATCGGACAGGGAAAGAATGGCAAATATTGTTATGGCAAGGAGTGTACAGAGGCATCACCACATAGCCAAAGGATAATATCCTGTTAGATGACAAACTACCCTGCCCGTAAAGAACACATAACATACATAACTGATGCTATGTAAAGCATCAGGGATAAAGGCAAAAGGTGATATTGCTGTACCTCGAAGCAGTGGTGGCAGTGGGGTCGGTCCAGTCCCTGGACCCCCCACAAATGACCCCATTTTGGACACTAGACCCCCCACGGAACTTATCTAGATGTGTGGTGAGCACTTTGAACCCCCAAGTGCTTCACAGAAGTTTATAACGCTCGGACGTGAAAATAAAAAAATCATTTTTTTCCACAAAAATGATATTTTTGCCCCCAATTTTTTATTTTCCTAAGGGTAACAGGAGAAATTGGACCCCATAAATTGTTTTGCAATTTGACCTGAGTAGGCTGATACCCTACATGTGGGGGTAAAACACTGTTTGGGCGCATGGCAGAGCTTGGAAGGGAAGGAGCACCATTTGACTTTTTCAACTCAGAATTGGCTGGAATTGAGATCAGACGCCATGTTGCATTTGGAGAGCCCCAGATGTGCACAAACAGTGGAAACCCCCAATTCTAACTCCAACCCGAACCCCAACACACCCCTAACCCTAGCCCTAACCCTAACCCTAGCCCTAACCCTAGCCCTAACCTTAACCCTAGCCCTAACCCTAACCCTAATGGAAAAATGGAAATAAATACATTTTTTTTATTTTATTACTTTTCCCTAACTAAGGGGGTGATAACGGGGGGTTTGATTTACTATTTAAGGCGGTTTCTATATTTGGCAGCTGTCGCACGCTAAAAGACGCTTTTTATTGTAAAAATAGTTTTTTCATCACCACATACTGAGAGCTATAATTTTTCCGTATTTTGACCCACCGAGTCATGTGAGGTCTTATTTTTTGCGGGACGAGTTGACGTTTTTATTGGTACCATTTTCAGGCATGTGACATTTTTTGATCGCTTTTAATTCCGATTTTTGGGACGCAGAATGAACAAAAACCAGCATTTTATGAATTTCTTTTGGGGGGTGCGTTTACACCGTTCCGCGTGCGATAAAATTGATAAAGCGGTTTTATTCTTGGGGTCAGTATGGTTACAGCGATACCTCATTTAGGTCTTTTTTTATGTTTTGTCGGTTTTATGCAATGAAAACTATTTTATATAAAAAATAATTATTTTTGGATCGCTTTATTATGCAAGCTATAACTTTTTTATTTTTTCACTGATGATGCTGTGTCGTGGCTCGTTTTTTGCGGGACAAGATGATGTTTTCAGCGGTACCATGGATATTTATATGCGTCTTTTTGATCACGCGTTATTACACCTTTTGTTTGGCTGTATGATAATAAATCATTATTTTTTGCTTTGTTTTTTATTTTTATTTTTTAAGGGGTTGGCTTAAAGGGTTAACTAATGGGATAGTTTTATAGGGCGGGTCGTTACGGACGCGGCGATACCTAATATGTGTACTTTTATTGTTTTGTTTTTTTTATTATTTCCAAAAAATGGATTTATTTGGGGGAATATTTTTTTTTTTTCTAATTTATTTGGCGATTTTTTTAAATTTATTTTAACACTTTTTTTTATTTTTTTTTTAACTTTATTAAATAGTCCCAGGTGGGACATCACTGTTCTGTGACAGATCGCTGATCTGTCACATCACAGATCACTATGACAGATCAGCAGTCTGTCACAGGCATTGCAGAAGGCTTCCTCATGCCTGCGCTTTGCAGGCACTGAGGAAGCCAGCTTCCTGCAGGCCCCCGAAGGCCCCTGTCCCCATCTTGGATTTGGGGGCCTGCAGGAAAGGAGCCCCCGCAGCAGCGCTGCACATTGTGCTGCCGTGGGGGGCTCAGGGAAGCACGGAGGGAGCTCCCTCCCTGCCGATGCTTCCCTTTAACCCTCGGTACACCGCGATCATGTTTGATCGCAGTGTGCAAGAGGTTAACGTGTCGGGGGTGGTCCGTGACCGCCCCTGACACATTGTGCCGTGTGTCAGCTGTGATAATCAGCTGACACCCAGCCGCGATCAGCGGCGCTCACCACATGGGCGCCGCTGATCGCGGTAGACGTACTATCCCGTCCATGGGCATAGGGGCCCGGGTCCCATGGACGGGATAGTACGTCTGATGTCAGGAAGGGGTTAATGTTAGAGTTGAGCGACTTTTCGTTTTTTAGGGTCGAGTTTCGCTTCGTGAAATCCGACTTTTCTCGGCCGATTATAGGGAAAAGTCGGGGTCGTCCCGAAACACGAAACCCAATGTAAGTCAATGGGGAATAAAAGTCTGCAGTGAGAGGAGGACAGGAAACACACCTACAGTGCCCATTTGAATGCCAAAAGCATCAATTCTTCTTACTTAAGCTTGTCAACCTTAATTAACTTCATAATACAAGTTACTCACTGAAAAATGGGGGTTATTTGGCTAAAGTTGTGGGGGGGTAGGGCTGGCTCCAGGTTTTCATGTGCCCTGGGCGAAAGAGCGCCCCTTTAACACATACCACAACTCATCATGCTCCGATATGGCAGAGAAATAGCGGTATAGTACAATGAAAAATACTTCACTTTTTACATCTCATGACGAGGCCCATCTATTTCTCCATACAGAATCATTGGTCCCATATAATGTTTGAAACAGTATATGATGAGCTCCACATAATGCTACAGTATATGGTGGTCCTCATGGATGAAGCTCCACTGTCTTATGGGCCCAAATAATGCTCCAAACATAATGGGCCCCATTTCTAATGCTCTAGTGTATAATGGGCCCTGTAAATGCTGCTCCAGTGTCTGATGTCCACCTTTGGAATGTTCCACTGTATGGTGGGCCCCATCTATCATTCTCCAGAGTATAGTGCTCCCCAAAAATTGCTGTCCCAACATTGAAAACAATCAAATAAGTCTCCTCGCTAGGGAATCCCAGTACTAGTCTGGACTCCTCGTCGTCCCCATCTTCCATCTCACTGCACAGTATTTCAACCTTGCAAGTGCTGTGATCCTGAGCAAGCAGGGGGGGCCCACTCGTTGGCGACGGCACTGGCACAGGGCCCCTGATAGTACGGTGGTGTGTCTGATGGCGGGTGGGCCGAACCTGCACTTTCATCTGCACCTTCCTCTTTGTCACCGTGTAAGATGGAACTGTATATGGGAAAGGTAACCTGAGTTTCATCAGGGTCAGATTCAGGCCGTGTAGCGTGCGAGGGGAATGTAGTGGTCTGGGTCAATGTACCAGCAGATTCATCGAGCAGTGGCTGGGCATCAGTGCACTTGTGTCGCCCCCAGGAGTACGGTCGCCACAGTGGAATTACCTTCCTCCTAGGGAGTGTGATGTCATGCTTGGGAGCAACGAAGGATCTCTCTAGCAGGTTAACTGATTGGGCGGCGTTATTCCCACGAGTCATGACCCTCCAAACAGCGTTCATGAAGGCAAAGTGTTTGTTTTACGTGGGCAATATGGTTGCAAAGCTGAACCTTAAAGGAATGTCCAGAAGGGCACCACCAGGAGTGGAGCCTACGGTTAAATAAGACTCCACCTGGGAAACCTCAACCATGCCAGCTACAGAAAAGATGCACACATTGCAAGCTTAATTCCGTTAACGAACGAGACTCCGTCAGGCCCCGCGGTCCGAGTCCGGCTTACTAGAGGGACACGTGAGGCTCTGGCACATGAGATTGGCCAATAACTGGTGTGTCATGCTCTTACATGTCCGTGGCTGCATCTGCGCTACACTGAAAAGGCCAGTGTTTGTCGCTTACAGGTGCAGATAACCCGCTGAACAACGTTATTGATGGGGATCACTGATTACAATTATTACCCGCGAACGATGATTTCCCAGTAAGTGCAGGTCAATCGCAGTTCCGGAATTAGGCCTAACCGTCATTCCTGAAAAAATGAAAACTTACGTGTGCAAACCACAGGTGCTGTAGCTTGCTTAACAGCTCGCCAGCCGTTCTCACGCCCAGTATTGATTACACGTGATTGCACAAAGGTGAGAAATGGTACCGTATCCCCGAATAACATGTATGGATAGCGTACACATTCAAAATATATGTCAATACATCAGGAGGCAGGCTCAGACGGTGTTAGGCCCAGTATGGCTTGCACGTGATTGCACAAAGGTGAGAAAGGGTACCGTATCCCCGGATAACATGTATGGATAGCGTACACATTCAAAATATATGTCTATACATCAGGAGGCAGGCTCAGACGGTGTTAGGCCCAGTATGGCTTGCACGTGATTGCACAAAGGTGAGAAAGGGTACCGTATCCCTGGATAACATGTATGGATAGCGTACACATTCAAAATATATGTCTATACATCAGGAGGCAGGCTCAGACAGTGTTAGGCCCAGTATGGCTTGCACGTGATTGCACAAAGGTGAGAAAGGGTACCGCATCCCCGGATAACATGTATGGATAGCGTACACATTCAAAATATATGTCTATACATCAGGAGGCAGGCTCAGACGGTGTTAGGCCCAGTATGGATTGCACGTGATTGCACAAAGGTGAGAAAGGGTACCGTATCCCTGGACAACATGTATGGATAGCGTACACATTCAAAATATATGTCTATATATCAGGAGGCAGGCTCAGACGGTGTCAGGCACAGTATGGATTTGACGGCCCAGACTACACAGCGGAGGAGCAGGGAGAGGTAAAGATTGCAAATGCTGGGGCCCTGCCCAAGCAAGGGGGGCCCACTCATGGGCGTCGGTACTGGCACTGGGCCCCTCATAGTACGGCGGTGTGTCTGACGGCGGGTGTGCACCACCACCATCAGAGACACTTGATTGCACTATGAGGGACCCTGTGCCAGTGCCCGCGCCCAAGAGTCGGCCTACCCACCTGTCCAGGGCAACGGCACTCGCACGGTGTCGTGCGCTAGGTGGTGACCCCGACTATGGGGGGGGAGGCAGCACAGTTAGGGAGTTTTAGAAAGTGGCATATGTTGATGTTGGACATTCAGCTGATGCAAAAGGTGAAATAGGTCAAGTCCCAGGAAGAGGTGGACCAAAGCAAGCCATTTTTCTGTCACCCTATGTGTCATCAGGGGAAGGTGGGACAAAATCCTTGGAAACCCATGCATGGTTCATTTTAATGAAGGTTAGATCATCCACATTTTGGGTTGACAGACGGGTCCTTTTTTCTGTCAGGATTGATCCAGCTGCACTGAAGACTCTTTCCGATAGCACACTTGCAGCTGGGCAAGCGAGCTCCTGTAAGGCATATTGTGCCAATTCAGGCCAGGTGTCCAGTTTAGCGGCCCAATAGTCAAAGGGGAATGACCTGTGTGGGAGAACATCGATATGGGAGGAAAAGTAGTTTGTAACCATAGTTGACAACTGCTGTCTCCTGTCACTTTCCATCGATGCAGTATTACCAGTTGTGTGAGCGGTACTTGAAAAATCAGTCCACAACATTGTCATGAAACCCCTGTCTCCAACGCCACTTCTGCTGTGTGCACCATGAACACCTCTGCCAAGCTGCCCCCGGCCCGTACGGCTCATGTGAGAACCATCACCGCTGCTGTGTGCTGGGAATGCCTCAAGCAACCGATTTACCAGAGTTGCTTGTTTATTAGCCAATATTAGGTCAAGGTTCTCCTGTGGCATGATGTTTTGTAATTTGCCTTTATAGCGTGGATCCAGGATGCTGGCCAACCAGTAGTCGTCATCGTTCATCATTTTGGCAATGCTGGGGTCCCTTTTTAGGATCTGCAAGGCATAATCTGACACGTGGGCCAATGTTCCCGGTGTCAATGATGCACTGCGAGTGCTGGTTGGAGGAGCACTTTCTGGCAAATCCACATCCCTCCAGTCACGCACAAACCCTGTACCAGACCTTGCCACACCAACATTTTCACTTGCCCCACGAGATGCATCCTCCTCCCCTAAGTAATCATCCCCATCATCATCCTCCTCATCCTCTTCTTCCTCCACCTCGTCCAGGAGAGGTCCCTGAGCAGACAATGGCTGAATGTCATCAAGGATTCCCTCCTCCTCTTCCTCCTCATCAACATTGGCTGCAGACGCCTGCTCCTTAAGGTGCATCAAAGTTTGCATGAGCAGACGCATAAGTGGGATGCTCATGCTTAGGATGGCTTCGTCTGCGCTTACCAGCCGTGTGCATTCCTCAAAACACTGAAGGACTTTACAGAGGTCTTTCAGCTTCGACCACTGCACACCTGTCAACTCCATGTCTGCTCTCAAAGTGCCTGGCCGTGTATCCTCCCACAAATGCATTATGGCCTGCCTCTGCTCGCACAGCCGCTCCACCATGTGCAGGGTGGAGTTCCACCTTGTTGCAATGTCGATAATGAGGCGGTGGTTGGGAAGGTGGAGCAATCGCTGCAGCTTCTGCATACGAACGGAGTGTACAGGCGACCGGCGGATGTGCGCGCACAGTCTTCGCACCTTCTGGAGCAGGGCTGTTAACTCCGGATAATTTTTGAGGAAGCACTGCACCACCAGGTTCAAGGTGTGAGCCAAGCAAGGTATGTGGCTGAGTTTTGAAAGGGCTATGGCTGCCACAAAATTACGGCCGTTATCACTAACTACCTTGCCTGCCTCAAGATGTACACTGCCCAGCCATGACTCAGTTTGTCGCTTCAAGTACTCGGCCAGCACCTCGGTGGTGTGTCTGTCGCCCAAACACATCATCTGCAACACAGCCTGCTGACGCTTTCCACTAGCTGCTCGATAGGGGGACACCTCGTGTGCAACAGTGGCAGCTGCAGATGGAGTGCTCGTACCACTGCGCTCTGTGGACGAGCTTTCGCTTCTGGAGGAGGAGGAGGAGGAGGGTCGAACGCCTACAGCCAACTGTTTCCTATACCGTGGGCTAGGCAGCACTGTCCCACCACCGCTGTCCCCTGTGGACCCTGCATCCACCACATTAACCCAGTGCGCAGTGATGGACACGTAACGGCCCTGGCCATGCCGACTGGACCATGCATCAGTTGTGAGGTGCACCTTTCCACTCACTGACTGCTTGAGTGCATGGACAATGCGGTCTTTTACATGATGGTGGAGGGCTGGGATGGCTTTGCGAGAGAAGAAGTGGCGACTGGGTAGGTCATAGCGTGGTACTGCATAGGCCATGAGTTCGCGGAAAGCTGCGCTTTCCACCAACCGATAGGGCATCATCTCAAACGAGATTAGTTTGGCAATGTGGGCATTCAAACCCAGTGTACGCGGATGAGAGACTGAGTACTTTCTTGACCTACTCATAGTGTCTGGGAGGGTGAGCTGGACTTGAGAGCTGCATATGGTGGAAGTAGCGGTGGACAGGCGGACTGAGAGAGGGTTGATGATGGTGATGGAGTTGGTGTTCTTTCTGATGGCCTAGATTCAGTATTTCGTTGATATAACAGTGGGATTCCCTGACTGCTGTGGCCTTGCAACGACACCTCAACATTTGCTGCTGTGCTAACCGGTGGGCTTACAGTGGGGGAAACAATGTAGCGTTGCTGACTACCTTCTTTGTGATCAGTTGCACATGTGGCACTTGAGGTTTGGTGTTGTGTCCACGCTTGCAAGTGCATGCTGGTTAAATGTCTAAGCATGCAACTGGTATTCAAATTTTTCAGATTTTTCCCTTGGCTAAAGGTCTTTGCGCACTTCTTACAGATAACCTTGGCCTGATCATGAGGATTTTGTTCAAAAAAGTGCCACACTGCACTCTTCCTACTTTGGCAGACATTTTGCGGCCTAGCACGCTGTGATCTTTTGACCCTCTAGACAAGCTGTCCAGCAACTCTTTTGATTTTTGGAACCTGTCTTTGGAGTGCTCCGGGCCTGCCAGATAACAGCTGTTGCGATGTCGATGTCTGCTGTGGATGCTCCTCATCTGAGCTATTGGAAGCAGCACCCTCTTCCCCCAATGGATGCCAATCTGGGTCAACAACTGGGTCATCCATCACCTCTTCAATGTCATGTGCACCTTCCTCTGTGTCACCGTGTATGGTGGTATAGTGTGCGGGAAGGGGCACCTGAGTCTCATCAGGGTCAGAATCTGGCTCTGTATACTGCGAGGACAATGTAGTGCTCTGAGTGAATGTACCAGCAGAATCATCTATCAGCGGCTGTGCATCAGTGCACTCCATGTCAGATTCATCTTGGCCTGGGTAATTCACCATTTGACTTGATAATCCAGGCATGGTATGTGAAAACAGCTCCATGGAGTAATCAGTAGTATGGCCTGCGTCATCCTTCAATCTTGGTTGGGGTGAAGGACACAAGGAAAGGTGTGGTTCATGAACATGAGTCTCCAATGACGACTCAGTGCTTTTACTTTTTACAACTTCAGAAGAGGAGGCGATAGAGCTGGAGGCTGAGTCAGCAATGTAAGACAAAACTTTTTCCTGATGCTCTGGCTTTAAAAGCGGTTTGCCAACTCCTAGAAAACTAAGCCTTCGAAGCCTTATGGAGCCAGACGATGACACAGGCTCAACACCTCCTGCATTCGGTCCTATTTTGCTCTTGCCACTACCATCAGATCCACCACCAACACCATCATTACCAGCTGCCAACCGCCGCCCAATTCCACGGCCTCTTCCACCAGCCTTCCTCATTTTTTGTAGAAATGTAGACAAAATCCAACAAACTATATAGTAATGTAAAACAAGGTACAAGGTGTCTATAGGACAGGGGAGATTTTGAATTTCTGCACACACTTGTGGACACTGGACACTTATGGATTGTGTGAGGCCCACTGAATATCACAGCGCTATGTCACAGGCTCGATGGCACAGGTGTGAAAAAAGTGACTACAGGATAAGGGAGATTTTCAATTTCTGCACACACTAGTGGACACTGGACACTTTTGGATTGTGTGAGGCCCACTGAATATCAGAGTGCTATGTCACAGGCTCGATGGCACAGGTGTGAAAAAAGTGACTACAGGATAAGGGAGATTTTGAATTTCTGCACACACTAGTGGACACTGGACACTTTTGGATTGTGTGAGGCCCACTGAATATCAGAGCGCTATGTCACAGGCTCGATGGCACAGGTGTGAAAAAAGTGACTACAGGATCACAGAGATTTTGAATTTCTGCACACACTTGTGGACACTGGACACTTATGGACTGTGTGAGGCCCACTGAATATCAGAGCGCTATGTCACAGGCTCGATGGCACAGGTGTGAAAAAAGTGACTACAGGATAAGGGAGATTTTGAATTTCTGCACACACTAGTGGACACTGGACACTTTTGGATTGTGTGAGGCCCACTGAATATCAGAGCGCTATGTCACAGGCTCGATGGCACAGGTGTGAAAAAAGTGACTACAGGATCACAGAGATTTTGAATTTCTGCACACACTAGTGGACACTGGACACTTTTGGATTGTGTGAGGCCCACTGAATATCAGAGCGCTATGTCACAGGCTCGATGGCACAGTGTCATGATCTGACAGTTTTAAATTGCACTGGGTGAACTTTTTTTACTTTGGAAAGTTCCAAGGTGTCTTGACTGTCCCCGGTGGTGGTTAGTGGTATTGCACTTTAGGTTTTTGTGCACTTAATTATGGATCAGGTGTGACACCCTATAAAGGTATGCTAGGGGTGTGCAATCACTGCCTGTGATATTGTGAGATTGATTGATTCTGAGTTGGTGAGAGCCTGGTGGAAGGATGGAGCTGAGGAGGAGTCCTGCGCAGCTTAGACAGGGGGGACGTGTGTCAGCTATGGTGTCTGGACGAAGGGCTGGCATGGCGTGGTGGGGTCGCAGTGATGGTGTCAGCGGGAAGTGTCTGCATGGTCTGGTGGAGTGGCTACTATGGAGAGTGGCACTCACCATGTGGGACTTGGCTGCTGAGCTGGACTCAAGCATGCTTGACTTCGTGGCAGAAGCTGAACTCATCCTTGGGACTCTGTTACTAAGCAGCAGCAACTGGTGGTGGACTCTGCTCCCAGGCAGTACTATGGTGCAGGATCCTGTTATGGTGATGGATCCGGGTGGAGGAGAAGACGCACGCAGGTGGAGGGCTCTGTTGCAGGAGCATAAACACAGAGCATAAAGCTAAGTGGTGTCCCCCTGTATTGTCTCTTTCCCTCATGTGTGTTATTAGTGCAGTGGTGGGATTAGTTTCCGCACCGACCTATTCCCTAGTGAGGGTTTAGGGTCAGGGCGAGCTAGGGCGTTGAGGTACGCGTGCGGCGCCCGGTGCGGAACCGGCATAGGGAACGTTAGGAGTGCAGGGACACTGGCTCAGGGGAGCTCAGGAGGTCTCCAATTCCCTTTTCCCTATCGCAGGGCCCACCACTGTTAATGTTTCCCAGGTCCCCCTTATTATTTAAATTTGCCGTACTGGAGGCAGGGTTTCCAGAATGTTTATTAACGTGTAATACCTAAATTCGCCAGGTGGAGGCGGTGTATCCATCTGCACGTTTTATTATTTAAATTCGCGCTGTATCCAGGGTCACGTGTGTTATGGGTTCGCCTTGCGGTAACACCTGCGCCCAGACACACAGTGACCATGACACACAGGTGTGAAAAAAGTGACTACAGGATCACAGAGATTTTGAATTTCTGCACACACTTGTGGACACTGGACACTTATGGATTGTGTGAGGCCCACTGAATATCAGAGCGCTATGTCACAGGCTCGATGGCACAGGTGTGAAAAAAGTGACTACAGGATCACAGAGATTTTGAATTTCTAAACACACTAGTGGACACTGGACACTTTTGGATTGTGTGAGGCCCACTGAATATCAGAGCGCTATGTCACAGGCTCGATGGCACAGGTGTGAAAAAAGTGACTACAGGATAAGGGAGATTTTGAATTTCTGCACACACTAGTGGACACTGGACACTTTTGGATTGTGTGAGGCCCACTGAATATCAGAGCGCTATGTTACAGGCTCGATGGAACAGGTGTGAAAAAAGTGACTACAGGATAAGGGAGATTTTGAATTTCTGCACACACTAGTGGACACTGGACACTTTTGGATTGTGTGAGGCCCACTGAATATCAGAGCGCTATGTCACAGGCTCGATGGCACAGGTGTGAAAAAAGTGACTACAGGATAAGGGAGATTTTGAATTTCTACACACACTAGTGGACACTGGACACTTTTGGATTGTGTGAGGCCCACTGAATATCAGAGCGCTATGTCACAGGCTCGATGACACACCTGTGAAAAAAGTGACTACAGGATCACAGAGATTTTGAATTTCTGCACACACTTGTGGACACTGGACACTTATGGATTGTGTGAGGCCCACTGAATATCACAGCGCTATGTCACAGGCTCGATGGCACAGGTGTGAAAAAAGTGACTACAGGATAAGGGAGATTTTGAATTTCTGCACACACTAGTGGACACTGGACACTTTTGGATTGTGTGAGGCCCACTGAATATCAGAGTGCTATGTCACTGGCAGAAATTGGCTAGTGTATCACAAACTACAAGGTGTATTTAGAATTGGGCAGAATAGGAATCTCCCTAGAGTGTAGGTCTGTAAGAACGGAACAAGTCCTCCACTTATCCTTCCACAGTGACACACAGATAGCTTCACTGTGGCCGTGATAACAGCCGTTACACGGTACTGAGAGGAACGTGCACGTACACGGCTGCCGGTGTACGTAAAATTGTCAAGCTCCGTGTTTTTTAAGTATACGGACTGACACACGCTGTCTCTCTATAGTTTTGAATGTGATCAAACAGCAAATATATTTAACTGTTTGAAAGCTAGACAAAACTAGTAGGTGCAGGTCTGTAAGAACGGAACATGTCCTCGACTTATTCTCACAGAGTGACACACAGATAGCTTCACTGTGGCCGTGATAACAGCCGTTACACGGTACTGAGAGGAGCGTGCACGTACACGGCTGTCCGGTGTACGTAAAATTGTCAAGCTCCGTGTTTTTTAAGTATACGGACTGACACACGCTGTCTCTATATAGTTTTGAATGTGATCAAACAGCAAATATATTTAACTGTTTGAAAGCTAGACAAAACTAGTAGGTGCAGGTCTGTAAGAACGGAACATGTCCTCGACTTATTCTCACAGAGTGACACACAGATAGCTTCACTGTGGCTGTGATAACAGCCGTTACATGGCACTGTGTGAGGAGCGTACACCGCTGTATGGTGTGAAAAAATGCACGCTCAGTACCTCAGCAGGCCAAAAAAAAAATTGGGATTGCTTTTAAAAAAGCAGTTTGCAGAGCAGTGGGTAAACAGCAATGCAGCTGTCAGGAAGCCTTAGAAGGCAGCCTAACAACCAACACCGCTGATCCACCACAATATAGCCTCCCCTTGCACTGCACACACAGTGACTGGTGTGTTGTACAGGCAAAATTGCTAGCAGCAGAAGCAGTTTTTTTTTCTTCTTCCCTGCCTAATGCTCTCCCTGCAGAATCAGCAGCAGCAACCTCTCCCTATGCTAAGATTGGCAGAAGTAAGATGACGGTCGGCGTGCACGCCCTTTTATAACCCCTGTGACGCCCACCAAAGCAAGCCAATCACTTGCATGCCCTTCTGAAAGATGGTGGTGACCCGTGCCTATGTCATCACGTTGCCCACAGTGTCCGTGGATCCTGATTGGCTGAAAAAGAGCGCAAAACAAACTTTTGAAACGCGACTTTGGCGCGTAAGTCGCCGACCTCGTGGCCGACCTCATCCTAGGGTCGGGTTTCGTTTCATGAAACCCGACTTTGCCAAAAGTCGGCGACTTTTGAAATTTTTCGACCCGTTTCGCTCAACTCTAGTTAATGTAACAATAGAAACACAACCTTTGGATATGTATGATGAATTTTGTTTTAACAGAAAATTAAAATAAAAAATGAGTTAAATGGCCTAAACAAAAATGATAGTACCCTTAATTTACTATTTTGCTGTACAACATTTTGAGATAATCACTACAAAAAAGCATTTTCTATAATTCTCAATGAGACTTCTGCATCTGTCCATAGGTATTTTGGCCCACTTTTCATGGGCAAACTGCTCCAACTGTCTTAAGTTTGAAGGGTGTCTTCATCAGATTGCATTTCAGCTCCTCTCACATATGTTCAATTGGATTTAGATCAGGACTTATTATTATTATTATTTCTATAGCACCATTGATTCCATGGTGCTGCACATGAGGAGCGGTTACATTAAAAATACAGTTGTCACTTACAGTAAACAAAATAACAATGATAGACTGGTATAGAGGGAAGAGGATCTTGCTCTTGCAGGCTTACATTCTACAAGATGATGGGGAAGGAGACAGTAGGTTGAGGGGTTGTACTAGTTCCGGCGGTGTTGAGGTAGCGTACTGGTCATTATAGGTTGCAAGCTTTCTTGAAGAGATGTGTTTTTAGGTTCCATCTGAAGGATCCGAATATGTTGGATAATTGGACGTGTTGGGGCACAGGATTGTGGAGAACAGAATGAGGTCTTGAGAGGACCAGAGACTGTGAGGTAAAATATCGAGAGATTAGTTCAGTGATGTACGGAGGAGACAGGTTATAGATGGCTTTTGTAAGTAAGTGGTAGTAGTTTGAACTGGATATGCTGGGGAATTGGGAGCAAATGAAGGGATTTGCTGAGGGGAGAAGAGGAGGAGTAGCAAGGAGAGAAATGAACTATTTTGGCAGCAAAGTTTAGGATGGACTCAGTAGGTGCGAGACTGTTAGCAGGTAGGCCAGAGAGGAGGATGTTGGAGTGGTTGAGGCAGGATATGAAGAGGGCTTCACAAGCATTTAAGTAGATTGGGGGTTGAGGAAAGGGTAGATATTTTTGAGCTGGAGGCAACTGGAGGTGGTGAGAGCTTGGATGAGCAGTTTGAAGGACAGGGCAGAATCAAGTGTTACTCCCATACAGCAAATATCTGGTAAATGGGAAAGTGTGATGTCATTTATTGTGATAGATAGATCAGGTAGGGAAGATATGTAAGATGGACAAAAAATAATGAGTTCAGATTTGTCCAAAATGAGCTTGAGGAAGTGAGACAAGAAGAAGGAGGATATGGCTGATAGACACTCCGGGATTCTGGACAGGAGATAAGTGAAATCTCGGCCAAAGAAGTAGATATGACTGTCATCGGTGTATAGACGATACTGGAAGCTATGGGAGTTTATGATTTGTCCCAGGTCAAGGGTATAGTTGGCAAAGAGTAGAGGTCCTAGGACAGAGCCTTGAGGGACTCCAACAGAGAGAGGGCAGTATGAAGAGGTAATGTGGGAGTTGGAGATGCTTACTATTCAGCTGGAAAAGTATCAGGAGATCCAGGATTGGGCAAGACCTTTGACACCAAAGGAAGAGAGGATCTGTAGTAGCAGGCAGTGGTTAACTGTGTTGAAGGCAGAGGACAGGGCTAGAAGGAGGAGTATAGATAATTGTCTGTTAGCTTTGGCTGTAAATAAATTGTTAGTTGACTCATAAAATGCCAATTTGAAAGAGTCCACTGCTTTGCCCTTTGCCATTTTTGGATGGTTTTACTGTTTTACTTACACTGGACAGCATATTTTGCTCCTGAATACCTTGCTAATCTTGACATTTAATTTTACCTTGCACAGGTTCAAGACACCCTGTGCCAGATGCATCTAAGCAGCTCCAAAACATAACCAAGCCTCCTTCATGTTTGATTGTACATAAAATGTTCTTTTCTTTGCATACTTTATTTTTGCATCTGTGAACACAGCTGATGTGACTTGCCAAAATACTCCAGTTTATGTCCCATTTTCTCATCTTTCCAATTGACATTCCCTCAGAAGTTTTGTGGCTTGTACATATGGATTTTGACAAATTCCAGACCTGCTTTTTATGATTTGCATTTAACTGTGGTTTCTTCCTCCGTCACCTTGGGCAAGAAAGTGATGGAAGGTGTGATCTGACATTGATGTATCTTGACCTTTTGTGAACATTTCTAATTTCTTTTGAAGTTGTGTAAAGCTATTTGTTTACTATTCGAGTTATCCATTTCTTCAAATTCTCATTGTCACGACACTGCCTTTATTCTTAATTAGGCCCGACATATTATTTGGTAGTCTCAGGGATATGTGCTATTGTTCAAATGAGCCAGAACGTTAACTCTTGTTGTAGGTCGAATTATTGTTTGTTGCCTTGCGGAAGGGCTGCTGATTACCTTCTATATCAGCCACTGCAGCTTATTGGTCTGCTATCCTTGAGTGACAAAGGTGCAGATTAATTGAACAACCGATGTTTGTTTAATTGGTGAATGCCAGCTGACTACCTATTGTATCTGTCCATGCAGATTGTTGATATGCAAATATTGAAGCACAAAATATACAGGGTAATTAAACACTTGAACAATAAGGGATTATTCCCCACCTTAACCCCAATCCTGTGGAAAAATGCCTGAATAAGAGCTGTGAACTTTAAAAGGATGATCTGCCGCTATTTCCAAAGACTCTACAGAACAGTGGCTAGGGTACCCCCAGTTGGGAAAATCAGGTCATCTGATAGGTACACCAATATCATAAATATGCTGATTGAGAGAACAGCAAAAAAGGAAAGACCAAGAAATCCAAAGGAAAATGCCTTTTTATTAATGTAGTATAGTTTATTGACCATAAACTATACTACATTAATAAAAAGAGTTAACATCCAGGTAAAAAAAATGAGTACATTAAGATTGAAATGAAAATTATATTTTATTATTCCCAATATTAAAAATTTTAAAAAATGTGAACAAAGAAAGGTGCTAGATGTAAAAAGAGGGACATTGTTACACAGTATACCGCACGAGATGAATAAACAATTTAAAAAAAACTGATCAACATTTGCACAAAAGTCACAGGGGAAGAGGCTGAAAAATTATTAGATACAGGGCCCTGCGAAAGTATTCGTCTCCCTGGAACTTTTCAACCTTTTCCCACATATTATGCTTCAAACATAACGATTAGAGTTGAGCAAAACAGGTCAGTCAGATTCAAAAATCGCCGACTTTTGCCAAAGTCGGGTTTCGCCGATCGAAACCTGACCCTAGCGTGAGGTCGGCCATGAGGTCGTCGATCAGCTCGCCAAAGTCGCGTTTCAAATGATGCTTTCAGTGCCTTTTCTCACCCAATGATGGAGGACGCACACTGTAGGCAACGCGATGACATGCGCAGCAGCCAGCAGCATCTTAGAGAAGGGCATTGAAGTGATTGGCTGGCTTTGTGTGGCGTCACAGTGGGTATAAAAGGCTGTGAATGCCGACCGCCATCTTACTTCTGCCGATCTTACAATAGGGAGAGGTGATGTTGCTGATTCTGAACAGGGAGAGCGCTAGGCAGGGAAGAAGAAAAAAAAACTGCCTCTGCTGATAGCGCTTTTCACTGTACAGTTAGTGTGCAGTGAAAGGGGAGGATTTTTGTTGTGTGCAGCAGCGCTGGTGGTGATTAGGCTGCCTTTTAAGGCTACCTGCTAGCTGCATTGCTGTGTGCACACTGCTGTTCAAACTGCTTTTTTCAAAGCACTCCAAATTTTATTATTTTGTCCTGGTGAGTTACTGAGCGTTCATTTTTTCACACACCGTCTAGTGGTGTACGCTCCTCACACACTACCGTGTACCGGCTGGTATCACGGACAAATAGAAGCTATCTGGGTGTGACTCTGGAAGAAAAAGCTGATATTCCATACCTACATCTTAGAGTCCTGTCCGTTTTTCAAAGTTTTGTATACCTGCTGTTTGATTACGGTCAAAACTAGACAGAGACAGCGTGTGTCAGTCCGTATACAAATACACAGAGCTTGACAATTTTCCATACACACACCGTACAGCGGTGTACGCTCCTCACACACTACCGTGTACCACCTTCTAGCATGGACAAATAGATGCTCCCTGTGTGTGACTCTGGAAAAAAAGCCGAGGAGTTTTTCCGTTTTTCCAGACCTACACCTTAGAGTCGTGTCCGTTTTTCAAACAGTTTTGTATATCTGCTGTTTGATAAAGGTCAAAACTAGACAGAGAGAGCGTGTGTCAGTCTGTATACAAATACACGGAGTTTGACAATTTTCCATACACACACCATACAGCGGTGTACGCTCCTCACACTCTACCATGTACCACCTTCTAGCATGGACAAATAGACGCTACCTGTGTGTGACTTTGGAAAAAAAGCCGAGGAGTTTTTCCATTTTTCCAGACCTACACCTTAGAGTCCTGTCCATTTTTCAAACAGTTTCGTACATATGCTGTTTGATTACGGTCAAAAGTAGACGGAGACAGCGTGTGTCAGTCCGTATACAAATACACGGAGCTTGACAATTTTACATACACACATTGTATAGAGCTGTCTGATTCTCCATCAGTATTGTATATCTGCCGTTCGCATTGCAGTCACTTTTATACCTAGTCAGCATGTGTGTGACACTCTATAAATACCTATACAGAGATTGTTAGTTGCACAAAAATCGTATACAGCTGTACACTTCTGATACAGTTCCGTATATCTGCTTGTTAGATTGTGGTCCAGTACATACTGTGAGAGCGTCTGTGACTAACATAATATATACGTTGATTTAATTTGTTTAATTCACCTTACACAGCTGGACGCTCCTCATACAGTACCATCTCTCTGCTGGCATTTTTGGTACTACATTTTCCCAAACACGAAGAAGTATGGTGGAAGAGGCCGCGGACGTGGGCAGGGGGCCACAGCTGGTACTGATGGTGGTGGTGCATCGGCTGGTTCTGGCAAAAGCACAATAGCAGCTAAGGCAGGAGGTGTTGAGCCTGCCTCATCCTCTGGCCCAAGAAGGCCTGTAAGGTTGCCTTTTCTTGGAGTAGGAAAACCGCTTTTAAAGCCGGAGCATCAGGAACAGGTTTTGGCGTACATTGCTAAAACAGACACCAGCTCTATTGCCTCCTCTTCTGAACGGTCGAAACCTGCAAGCACGGAGTCGTCAGTGCAGGGTTCTGGTCATAAAAAATCCTTTCCTTGTGTCCTTCACCCCCACCAAAAGTTAAGGATGCGGCAGCCCACACTTCAGATTACTCTATGGAGCTCTTTTCACATACCATACCTGGGTTATCCAGTCAAATCCTGAATTCCCCAGTCCAAGATGAATCTGACATGGAGTGCACTGATGCACAGCCACTGCTAGATGATTCTGCTGGTACATTGACCCACAGCACTACATTGCCCTCGCAGTCTATTGAGCCAGAATCTGACCCTGATGAAACCCAGGTGCCCCTTCCCACATGCTATACCACCTTACACGGTGACACAGAGGAAAGTAAAGAGGAAGGTGCAGATTACTTTGAAGGGGAGGTGATGGATGACCCATTTCTGGACCCAGATTGGCATCCATTGGGGGAGGAGGGTGGCGCTGGCAATAGTTCAGATAAGGAGAAGGATCCGCAGCAGGCATTGACATCGCAGCAAAGCTTATCTAGGAGGCCCGTAGCTGTCCTAAAACATGGAACAAAAACTAAAAGAGCTGCAGGACAGCTTGACCAGACGGTCAACTTAGCAAAGCGTGCAAAGCCAGAAAATGTTTACCATAGTAGGAAGAGTGCAGTGTGGCACTTCTTTGTCCAAAATCCTACTGATTGAAAGGTTACCTGTAAGAAGTGCGGAAGGACCTTTAGCCGAGGTAAACAACTCAGCAATTTGAATACCAGTTGCATGCTTAGACATTTAATCAACATGAACTTGGAAGCGTGGACGGACTACGAAACCTCAAGTAGCACATGTGCTCCTTCTCCGACTGAAGGTAGCCAACAACACTCCATCACTACCCCCACTGTAAGACCATCGCCACCATTAAGCACATTACCAGCACTAAATGTGGAGGTGTCGTCGCAAGGCCAAAGCACTCAGGGAATCACAATGGTTTTGCAACGCAACACTGAATCTAGCCCATCACCACCAATACCATCACCAACCCCCTCTCACTCCATCCGATCCACCGCTACTTCCCCCATATGCAGCTCTCCAGTCCAGCTCACCCTACCAGAGACTCTGAGTAGGACAAGAATGTACTCATCCACTCATCCGTATACACTGTGTTTGAATGCCTACATTGCCAAACTAATCTCATTAGAGATGATGCCCTACCGTTTGGTTGAAAGCAAAGCTTTCTGCGACCTCATGGTCTACGCTGTCCCACGCTATGACCTACCCAGTCGGCACTTATTTTCTCGAAAAGCCATCCCTGCCCTCCACCGGCATGTGAAAGACCGCATTGTCCATGCACTAAAACAGTCAGTGAGTGGAAAGGTGCACCTCACAACAGATGCATGGACCAGTAGGCATAGCCAGGGCCGTTACATGTCCATCACTGCGCACTGAGTTAATGTGGTGGATGCAGGCTCCACTGGGGACAGCGGAGGTGGAACAGTGCTGCCTAGCCCACGGTATAGGAAACAGTTGGCTGTAGGCTTTTGCTCCTCCTCCTCCTTGTCTATCAGCGAAAGCTCGTCCACAGAGCGCAGTCGCACGAGCACTAAATCCACAGCTGGCAGTCTTGCACACGAGGTGTCCCACTATTGAACAACTAGTGGTAAGTGTCAGCAGGCTGTGTTAAAGATGATGTCTTTGGGCGACAACAGACACACCGCGGAGGTACTGGCCGACTACTTGCAGTGACAAACAGAGTCATGGCTGGGCAGTTTACATCTTGAGGCAGGCAAGGTAGTCAGTGATAACGGCCGTAATTTTGTGGCAGCCATAGCCCTGCAAAACTCACACACATACCTTGCCTGGCTCACACTTTGAACCTGGTGGTGCAGTGCTTTCTTAATAATTATCCGGAGTTAACTTCCCTGCTCCATAAGGTGCGAAGACTGTGCTTGCACATCCATCGCTCGGCCGTACACTCCAGTCATATGCAGAAGCTGCAGCGATTGCTCCACCTCCCCAAGCACCGCCTAATCATAGATGTTGCAACAAGGTGGATCTCCACCCTGCACATGGTTGAGAGGATGTGCAAACAGAAGCAGGCTGCAATGCATTTGTGGGAGGATACACAGGCAGGCAGTTTGAGGGAAGACATGGAATTGTCGGGTGTGCAATGGTCAAAGCTGAAAGACCTTTGAAAAGTCCTTCAGTGTTTTGAGGAATGCACACGGCTGGTAAGCACAGACGACGCCATCATAAGCATGAGCATCCCACTTATGCATCTGCTCATGCAAAGTTTGACACACATTAAGGATCAGGCGTCTGCAGCGGAGGAGGAGGAGGGAAGCCTTGATGACATTCAGCCATTGTCTGGTCAGGGAACTGTCCTGGACGAGGTGGAGGAAGAAGAGGATGAGGAGGAGGGGGATGATTATTTTGGACAGGAGGATGTTTCTCTGGGGGCAAGAGAAAATGTTGGCATTCCAAGGTCAGGTACAGTGTTTGTGCGTGACTGTAGGGATGTGGATTTGCCAGAAACTGCTCCTCCACCCACCAGGGGCAGTGTATCATTGATACCTGGAACATTGGCCCACATGTGCGATTATGCCTTGCGGATCCTAAAAAGGGACCTCCGCATTGCCAAAATGATGAGGGATGACGACTACAGGCTGGCCAGCATCCTCGATCCACGCTACAAAGGCAAATTACACATCATGCCACAGGAGAACCTAGAGATAATATTGGCAAACAAGCAAGCAACTCTGGTAAACCGTTTGTTTGAGGCTTTCTCAGCACACAGCAGCAGTGCTGGTTCTCCCACGAGCTGTAGTGAGCACAATGGAAGAGGTGTTCATGGTGCAGACAGCAGAAGTGACGTTGGAAGCAGGGGTTTAATGACCATGTTGTGGAATGATTTCTCAAGTACCGTTCACACGACTGCTAATACTGCATCGATTAAAAGTGATAGGAGGCAGCAGTTGTCAATTATGGTTAGAACCTCCCATATCGATGTTCTCCCTCACAGGTCATTCCCCTTTGACTATTGGGCCTCTAAACTGTACGCCTTGCCTGAATTGGCACAATATGCCCTACAGGAGCTCACTTGCCCTGCTGCTAGTGTGTTATCTGAAAGTGTCTTCAGTGCTGCTGGATCAATCCTGACAGAAAAAAGGACCCATCTGTCGACCCAAAATGTTGATGATCTAACCTTCATTAAAATGAACCATGCATGGGTTTCAAAGGATTTTGTCCCACCTTCCCCTGATGACACATAAGTAACCAGAAAAGTGCCTCGGTTTTTTCCTCCTTTTCCTCGGACTTGCCCAATTACACCCTTTGCAGCAGCTGAATGTCCAGTCAACATATGCCAATTTTTAAACATCTCTAACTGGGCTGCCCACCCCTCCCCCAGCAGCTGGGGTCAAGACCTGGTGCACCCGGGCAAGTGCCGTTGCTCTGAACAGGTGGATGGGCCCACTGATGGCCGATGGTAATGGCACAGGGCCCCTCATAGTACAATACAGAGTCTCAGATGGTGGGAGGGACCACTCGCCGTCAGACACACCAGCATACTATGAGGGGCCCTGTGCCAGTCCCGTCGACCACAATTGTGCTCCCCCTGCTTGGTCATGGCCACAGAACTTGCAAGTTGCAATACTTACCTCTCCCTGCTCCACCGCTGTGAAGTCTGGGCAGTTAAATCCTTCACAGGGACGGCCACTAGAAATTTGGTGTATTGATCAATGATGGTTAAGATGTAGCTATGGCCTGTCCTGCTGGCCTCTACCTTCAGATGATTAATGGCTACCATTTGAAATGGACGTCAACTTACTAGCGGAGGCAGTGGTGGTCTATGATCACCTTTCACAGTTGTGATAGTCACAGACATGTGACATTCCTGCCACCATGTTTCAATGTCTCCTCTCATGCCAATCCAATAGAATCGCCTACGGCCTGTGGCTTCTGTCGTTTGCACTCCAAAATGACCAGACACATCATGATAGGCAGTGAGGACCATGTCTACATCTCTCCCTGTGATCACAATTTGATGGAGTCGAGTAACGGTGATGTGATCCACGCTACTGCGATAAAGCAATCCTTTCTTCACAAAGAACCTTTTTCGCTTTCTCCACAGACACAGTAATTGAGGGCCTGCATCGCCTCTGCAACATCTACCGGGAGGTTTTCCCACGATGAGTAATTCCAAAATTTCTGCTAACACTCGACTTTGCATCTATACTTGTATCCATGTAGTTTCCAGTAGCAGAGATTCTGGACTGGCTTACTGACGTTGAAATATATACAAAGATTTAAAAGTATCACAACACTGTATACTGGTGTATGCTATGAATACCTTTCCCTTTTTCTTTTTCTACTTTTTTAATTCTGGTGTAATACATAGTGAGCCTGTGAGTGTCTGTGTCTGACTCCAGAAGTATAGATGGAAATTTAACCCTAGACTGGACACACCTGGTATGTCCTCTTACAGTACCTTGTTTCAAAAATTTGTATTAAGGTATCATCTGTAGGATAACCAACTGTGGGGGGGGGAACCCTCTTCTTGCTGCAGACAAACACGAGACTGAGACAGAGTTTGTATTGAACAGGTCCATTTCTAGTGCCCATCCTTCTGTCGACAACAGCAATTCACCACAGCCGTTTCACATTTTTCTGTACACAGGCCCTGGTACCTTCACTTCCTTTGTAACTATAATCGTGGCATCCTCTGTGGCTGGCCTAGGCCCAACCACCACAGTGCTGCACCAGTCTGAGCACACCGACCGTATGATAGCCCCAGGCCGTCTTCGTCTGCGGCTACCGTCCTCTGGGCCAACCCCCCGTGACCGCCTCAAAAGTCAGTCCTCCCTGGAGCCTGTTCACTGTCTCTATTTCCTCAGCAGAACTTCCTCTTTACTGTGCTCCCTTTGCTGACTGACTCTTCCAGAACCTTCCCTCAGCCTTTTATACTTCCAGTTCTGGTAACTCCACCCACCATAACCTAACAGTTTCTCTGACCAATGGCAGTTATTCAGTCCCACTCCTACACTCTCCACTGCCCTCCAATGGGCAAGCTAAAACACTGCACCCTTTCTCTTTATCTTAGCGGTTTCACACCTACACTGTGCTACACCTCTGTTTCTCACTACAGACTGGTTTGTCTGTCAGTCCACCTTCCCTACATCATCCATAGTGAGTGAGCGTGTGTGGGTTACGCCTTCTATATATACGGTGAATCGGAGAAACAAATTTTTACACTATACTCGATACAGCTTGTATCTTGTTATACAGTACCTTTGTTTGACATTTAGCATTACGATCAAATCCATACTGTGTAAGAGTCTGAGTGTGACTATGGGACTATTTATATGGAGATTTCAATTGTACCCTAAAAAATATATTCTTGCTATCTTGTTATCCAGGACCGTTTTTACAACATTTTATATTATGGTCAAAACCAAACTGAGGCTGGTTTCACACTTGCTTTTTTTTGCAGCACGTTTTCCCGCAAAAAAACGCATTGAAAAAATGCATACAAAAGCATACAACTGCTGCGTTTTTTTCAAGCATTTTTATGAGCATGCATGAAAAAAACGCAGCGTTTTTATGCGTTTGTATGCGTTTTTAGTGCGTTTTTACCGCGTTTGCGTTTTTTCCAACATTAGGTGGCCCCTCACACTAACCCAAACCATGACTTTACTAACCCTAACCATGACCCTAACCCTAACCCTAACCCTGACCCTAACCCTAACTCTAACCCTAACCCTGACCCTAACCCTTAACCAAACCATACTTAACCCTAACCCAAACCTTAAACCCTAACTAACCCTAACCCTGACCCTAAACCTAACCCTAACCCTAACCCTAACCCTGACCCTAACCCTAACCCTGACCCTAACCCTTAACCAAACCATACTTAACCCTAACCCTAACCCTAACCCTAACCCTGACCCTAACCCTGACCCTAACCCTAACCCTGACCCTAACCCTTAACCAAACCATACTTAACCCTAACCCAAACCCTAAACCCTAACTAACCCTAACCCTGACCCTAAACCTAACCCTAACCCTAACCCTAACCCTGACCCTAGCCCTAACCCTAACCCTAACCCTGACGCTAACCCTTAACCAAACCATACTTAACCCTAACCCAAACCCTAAACCCTAACTAACTCTAACCCTGACCCTAACCCTGACCCTAACCCTAACCCTAACCCTGACCCTAACCCTTAACCAAACCATACTTAACCCTAACCCAAACCCTAAACCATAACTAACCCTAACCCTGACCCTAAACCTAACCCTAACCCTGACCCTGACCCTAACCCTAACCCTAAACCCCCTTAACTAACCCTAACTCTAACCCAAACCCCTAAATTCCATGGTTAACAAAAAAAAACGAATGTGCAAAAAAATGCATACATAAGCATGCCAATGCGCACATATGCGCACCCATAGACTATAATGGGTGTCTTGCTGTAAAAAAAATGCATTGCGCGCGCATGCGTTTTTTTGAGGCAAGTCGGACGCACCAAAAAATGCAACAGGTTGCATTTTGTGCGCCCGAGCGCATACCGCAAAAAAACGCATGCGCGGTAAAACGCGTACAAACGCATGTGTATGCGCACATAAGCGCATCCCATGCAAAGTATAGGGAAAAAAACCGCATGCGCTATTTAGCACTAAAATACCGCGAAAAAAAACGCAAGTGTGAAACCAGCCTGAGTGAGCATCTGAGGGTGACTACGGAAATATATACCGATATTTTCAATTTGGCCAATACTGTATACAGCAGAATGCTTCTGATACAGTAACCTTTTTAGCTATTTAGATTCTGGTGTAATCCATAATGAGCCTGTAAACATCTGTCTATTACTCCGGCAATATATTTGGAACTTTAAGATTACCCCAACACTGTATACAGCTGTACGCTTGTGTTACATAACCCTTTTACAGCTTTTCATATTCTTGTGTAATCCATACTGGGCCTGAGAGCGTTTGTGTCTGCCTCCTGAAATGTATAGGGAGAATCAGAATGTTTATTCTATACTATATATACCTTGTATCTGGTGATACTGTGCCCTTTTTCAACTTTCTATTTTATTGGGTAATCCATACTGAGCCTGTGAGCATCTGTGTGTGCCTCATGAAATATATACGGAGATTTACTGTTATCCGTAGACTGTATAGAGCTGTACGCTTCTGATACAGTACCATATATCTGCTGGTATTTTGGGTCCATTTTCCAAAACATGAGGAAGTATGGTGGAAAAGGACGCGGATGTGGGCGTGGAGGGCCACCTGGTACTGATGGTGGTGGTGGTGCATCTGCTGGTAGTGCCAAAAACACAACAGCAGCTAAGGCAGGAGATGTTGAGCCAGCGTCATGGTGTAGCTCTAGAAGGCCTGTAACGCTCCCTTTTCTGGGAGTAGATAGACTGCTTTTAAAGCCGGAGTATCAGGAGCTGTTTGTGGCTTACATTGCTGAAAGAGCCTCCAGCTCTATCGCCTCCTCTTCTGAAGTTGTAAAAAATGCAAGCACTGTGTCGTAACTGCAGGCTTCTGGTCAGGAGCAACCCCTTTCCTTGTGTCCTTCACCCACACCAAAAGTGAAGGATGTGGAAGCACACACCTCAAATTACTCCATGGAGCTCTTTTCACATACCATGCCTGGGTTAATTAAAAATAGGGCCCATCATGTACTGGAGCATTGTAAATGGGGCAGATCAGACATAGGAGCAGCATCTAAGGGGCACATTATACACTGGGCATTACAAATGGGGCCCATTATATATGGAGCATTATTAGAGCCCATCATACACTGGAGCATCATCCATGAGGCCCATCATGTACTGGAGCAATGTAAATGGGGCAGATCAGACACTGGAGCAGCATCTAAGGGGCACATTATACACTGGAGCATTACAAATGGGGCCCATTATATATGGAGCATTATTAGGGCCCATCATACACTGGAGCATCATCCATGAGGCCCATCATGTACTGGAGCATTGTAAATGGGGCATATCAGACACTGGAGAAGCATCTAAGGGGCCCATTATACACTGGAGCATTACAAATGGGGCCAATTATATATGGAGCATTATGTGGAGCTCATCATATACTGTATGGAACATTATATGTGACTAATTATTTGGTATGGAGAAATATATGGGGCTCAATATTCTGTATGGCGCACAATGTGGTGGCCATAACACTGTATGGAGTAATATACTGTCCTGTTTTTGAGCTATTGTACAATTTAAAATAGATCAGTCATGTCATGTAAGCAGTGAAGTATATGTCATTGTACTATACCTATATTTCTGTGGTGTATAGGAGCATCATGAGTTGTGGTATGTGTTAAAGGGACGCACTGACACTCTGGCTCAGGGCACACGAAAACCTGAAGCCAGACCAACCCCCCCCACAACTTTAGCCAAATAACCCTCAGTTTTCAATGCGTAACTATTATTATGAAGTAAATTAAGGTTGACAAGCTTCAGTAATAAGAATTGATGTTTTTGGCATTGAAATGGGCACTGTAGTTGTGTTTACTGTCCACCACTCCCTGCCGACTTTGCTTCCCCATTGACTTGCTTTGGGTTTCGTGTATCAGTCAACCTCCGACTTTTTCCTATAGTCGGACAATTTCGTTCGACCCGACTTTTGCGAAAGTCGGGTTTCATCAAACCTGACTGGACCCGAAAAAAGGCAAAGTCGCTCATCTCTAATAACGATACCAAATGTAAATTTTTGGTGAAGAATCAACAACAAGTGGGACACAATTGTGAAGTTGAATGAAATTTATTGGTTATTTTAAATTTTTGTGGAAATTCAAAAACTGAAAAGTTGGGCGTGCAATATTATTCGGCCTCTTTAACTTAATACTTTGTTGCACCACCTTTTGCTGCGATTACAGCTGCAAGGTGATTGGGGTATGTCTCTATCAGTTTTGTACATTCAGAGACTGAAATTCTTGCCCATTCTTCCTTGGCAAGCAGCTCAAGCTCAGTGAGGTTTGATGGAGATTGTTTGTGAGCAGCAGTTTTCAGCTCTTTCCACAGATTCTCAATTGGATTCAGGTATGGACTTTGACTTGGCCATTCTAACACCTGGATACATTTATTTGTGAACTATTCCATTGCAGAATTTGCTTTATGTTTGTGGTCATTGTCTTATTGGAAGACAAATCTCCGTCCCAGTCTCAGGTCTATTGCAGACTCCAACAGGTTTTCTTCAAGAATGGTTCTGCATTTGGCTCCATCCATCTTCCCATCAATTTTAACCATCTTCCCTGTTCCTGCTGAAGAAAAGCAGGCCCAAACCACCATGTTTGACTGTGAGGATGATGTGTTCAGGGTGAAGCGCTGTGTTGCCTTTACGCCAAACATATCGTTTGGCATTGTTGCCAAAAAGTTCGATTTTGGTTTCATCTGACCAGAGCACTTTCTTCCACATGTTTGGTGTATCTCCCAGGTGGCTTATTGCAAACTATAAACAACAGTTTTTATGGATATCTTTGAGAAAAGGCTTTCTTCTTGCCACTCTTCCATAAAGGCCATATTTATGCAGTGTACAACTGATTGTTGTCCTATGGACAGACTGTCCCACCTCAAATGAAGACGTCTGCAGTTCATCCAGAGTGATCATGGGCCTCTTGGCTGCATCTCTGATCAGTCTTCTCCTTGTTTGAGATGAAAGTTTAGAGGGACAGATGGATCTTGGTAGATTTGCTTGCACAGTGCTCCATGGGATGTTTAAAGTTTTGGAAATCATTTTGTATCCAAATCTGGCTATAAACTGCTCCACAACAGTATCACAGACCTGCCTGTTGGTCTTCAAGATGCTCTCTGTGCTTCAAACAGAACCATGACACTATCACAGAGCAGGTGCATTTATACAGAGACTTGATTACACACAGGTGGATTATATTTATCATCATTAGTCATTTAGGACAACATTGGATCATTCAGATATCCACAATGAACTTCTCGAGTGAGTTTGCTGCATTGAAAGTAAAGGGGCCGAATAATATTGCACGCCCCACTTTTCAGTTTTTGAATTTCCACAAAAATGTAAAATAAACAAAAAATTTCGTTCAACTTCACAGTTGTGTTCCAATTGTTGTTAATTTGTCACCAAAAATATATATTTTGTATCTTTATGTTTGAAGCATGATGTGTGGAAAAAGGTTGAAAAGTTCCAGGGAACCATATACTTTCGCAATGCACTGTATCTACTATGAAAGCTACTAAAAGCATGTCAGCGGATTAACTCTAAAACTGCAAATTCCTATACCTAGGACAAAGATAAATGCAAATACCAAACCAGGTAATAGAAATTGTTGTGCAAAAATGTAAAAAAATCAGGCACATAAATAATCAATAGAAAAGAGCAGGTGGGAACACTAAGTTTTATACTGTCTGCTAAATATGCATGCCTGTGTAAATTAGTTAGATAAATAACCTGTCAATTAACCTAGGCCAAAATATCAACTGGCTGTGTGACACAATGTAGCATTACTGTTAAACCTAAACAGAATATGTCAATGTGTCAATAACAATGCTGGACCATATCATACCTGTATTGCAAAAATCAAGATGGATACTATGGCATCCCTGTAAAATAGCATACAAGGTATAATATATAGTATATATAATAATAATAATAAATTTTATTTTTATAGCGCCGACATATTCCGCAGCACTTTACATTTCAGAGGGGATTTGTACAGACAATAGACATTACAGCATAACAATAATCACATACAGTAGATTATAACAAATAACAAGAGGAGTGAGGGCCCTGCTCGCAAGCTTACAGTCTATGAGGAAAGAGGTAGACACGAAAGGTGGGTGGTAACAGTTGCTCTGATTGTATGGACCAGCCATAATGTTAAGTGTGTAACTGTACAGACACAGAGGGCTAATGGATGCATAAAGCATGTGGGAACATGATGCTGGGAACCTGGTTATGGTAAAACTTTTGGCTCTGCCACACAGGGATAGGTTAGGTTAATGTGTTGAGGCGATAGGCCAGTCTGAATAAATGCGTTTTCAGGACACGCTTAAAATTGTGGGGATTGGGGACTAATCGTATTGACCTGGGAAGTGCATTCCAAAGAATTGGCGCGGCACGTGTAAAGTCTTGGAGACGGGAGTGGGAGGTTCTGACTATTGAGGATACTAACCTCAGGTCATCAGCAGAACGGAGGGCGCGGGTAGGGTGGTATACTGAAACAAGGGAGGAGATGTAGGGTGGTGCTGAGCCATGGAGGGCTTTGTGGGTGAGGGTAATAAGTTTATACTGAATTCTGGAGTGGATGGGTAGCCAGTGTAATGACTGGCACAAGGTAGAGGCATCGGTGTAACGATTGGTGAGGAATATGATCCTGGCTGCAGCATTCAAGACAGATTGGAGAGGGGAGAGTTTGGTAAGAGGGAGACCGATTAGAAGAGAGTTACAATAGTCGAGACAAGAATGAATAAGAGAACCAGTAAGAGTTTTTGCAGAGTCAAAAGTAAGAAAAGGTCGAATTCTAGAAATGTTTTTGAGGTGCAGATGACAAGAGCGAGCCAGTGATCGAATGTGGGGGGCAAAGGAAAGCTCGGAATCAAGTATGACCCCAAGACAGCGGGCATGTTGCTGCAGAGTAATAGTGGAACCACACACAGAAATAGCAATGTCGGGTATAGGTGCATTAGTAGCGGGAGGAAACACCAGGAGTTCAGTCTTTGACAGGTTCAGTTTCAGATATAGTGAGGACATGATATTAGACACAGCGTTTAGACAATCGCCAGTGTTTTCTAGAAAGGCTGGCGTGATGTCAGGAGAAGAAGCGTATAATTGGGTGTCATCAGCATAGAGATGGTACTGGAAACCAAATCTACTGATTGTTTGACCAATAGGGGCAGTGTACAAGGAGAAGAGGAGGGGGCCTAGAACCGATCCTTGAGGAACCCCAACAGTAAGGGGAAGGTGAGAGGAGGAGGAACCGGCAAAAGAAACAGTAAAGGAGCGGTCGGAGAGATAGGAGATATATCAAGTCACATTTGTATAGTGCATATAGCCATCAATGAGCAGGTATAGAAAGGAGAGCAAGACATGCATATGCAAAATAGCAAACATAGGGCTGGCATTGTAATGCCAGTGTACATCATGACTAACAGGGTCAGAGCAGAATCTAGACCCTTGCACCAGGAACAGTTGGGAGTGGAGGTAATCCTGAGGAGACTCTCAGGGTAGGGAGTGGGAGAACAGAGAGGATTACAATGAGGTTGTAGATCCCACTTTGTGTACCCAGAGGCACACAGCTTGGTAGATCAGCAAAGGAGGAGGAAAATGATGAGATTATGTTGCAGCTTCACGCACAGACATGGAATAATGTAACCATGACAAGCACTGCATCCTCAGCCATAACTCTGTCTGTGTCCAGCAGTGATTGCAAGTCTGCATTCGAAGTGGCGGCTAGGGTTGCCAAGTCTTGGACTTTTTTGAGACTGCAAAGCATGGCATAACTCATGTTATTTGTCAGCTTTGTAAAAAAATGACTCAGGACAGGCAAGAATTCCAATAATTTGACTACTATATGCATGAACCAGCACATGTGCGATGAACATGCGTTAGTCTAAGAATCTCAGTGCTCTAAAATGCGGCATAGTGGGCCTTGCCGATGTAAGGATTCCAGACTTTCCTTTGTGCTTGTTTGCCCTTATCCAAGATGGAGTCTTGTATCTCGCCTTGTCATGGAACTTCCTGTCTGTTCTGATTATTTAAGTCTGAGCTGTGTGTTCCTTTTTGCCTGAGTATTTTGTTGCTGTTGGCTCCTGAGCTCCTGCATGTCTACTGGTGGACTCCCTGCTGCTGCTGCTCATTACTCGGTGCTCTGCCTCTCCACGTTATACTGCCTAAAGTCCTCAGTGTGTCTCCCTGATGCTGTCTGTGCTTAACTACTGTCTGGACATCTAGTGTGGAACTATTTGCCTCTGGATCTGCTGTCGCCTGTAAAGAATCCTGACATCACCATCTCCTCTAGGCCTGTGTTTGTTTGGCTGTGGTGCTGGACTTGTGTGGGACCTTCTGCCCTAAAAAGTACATATAGTGACCTTCTCATGATAATGCCACTCCCGTATAATGCTGGTCTTCTATGTTTAAGTGCCATGTGCATTTCCACCCATATGATTGCTGGAGTTCTATACTTTAGTGCTGTGCGCGTACTCATTCATAATACTGTACAGCTGGACTTCCTTATTAAATGTGGTGTGCTTACTCTCATATTTACTGCTGGGCTAACACGTTTAGTGCTTTGGGCACGCATGCATCATATTACTAAAAAAACAAAACAAAAAAACAAACAAATCTGAACTGAGAAAAGTAAGTTAATGTGTATGCACAATGTAAGTGCATATTAACACATGACCATTAACCAGAGAAAACAGAAAGCAAAACAAATATTCTGAACTAAAAAGTAAAAAATAAACTGCAAATAATGCATAAAGGTAATAATAATAATAAGGGTATTTAGTAAACATAATTTTGATCAAAATAATGTACAAGCCATCCCGCCACGTCACGGCAACCCTTGTGGGACAGTCCCTACTCTAGTATTTAAAACCTTTTCATTTGCCTAGTGACGTGATTGTGAACAAGGATCGAGCGGCTGAACCACTAGTAACAGCTTAGGCCAGACAGGATGGTTTTCCCAGCTCAGAAAGAGGGCGGTCACACCCCTATATGCACTGAATGCACAATGCATCATATTACTGTTGGACTGGTTCATATTAGCGGTCGCGCCCCGCTCTTCAGCTACACTGGACATTTCCATGTTGTGCTGTGTGTTCATTACTGTTGCAGGAAGTGATCTGTTTGTTTTGTTTTACTTGCATCATTCTATATTGTGCTGTGTTTTTGTTTCACTTGCAGGAAGTGCTCTGTTAATTTTGTTTCACTTGCATTATTCTAAAATGTGCTGTGTTTTCGTTACTATTGCAGGAAGTGCTCTTTTATTTTTATTTCTCTTGTTATATACTCATTTGCATCAACTTTGGTCTCAGTTTTGTACTATCTCACACAATCAGTTTCCATAACACCCATATAATTGTTAGAGCCGACCACTGGCCGCTTTACAGCTTCCACAAATTCCTATGACCACACTGGGCAGTATCATGGTAAAATTGTTCTTCTTATTCTTTCAACTGTTTTTTATTATGACCACTGAGTGTTGGAACCATGTTTCTTTTATCAAATAGGTGTGTTTGCTATAATGCTATGGAAATCATGTTCCATTCTCCGAGAATTGCTATTTCTTCCAGACTATGGCATATGTTTATTCTTTTTTCCTTTTTCTGTCTTATTATATGTACCTCTATTAATAGATCCTTTTGTATTTTATATACATAAATATACTGTATATACTGCTCAAAAAAATAAAGGGAACACTTAAACAACAAAATGTAACTCCAAGTCAGTCAAACTTCTGTGAAATCAACACTGATCATGATTCCATATCGCCTGCTGTTGTGCAAATGGAATAAACAATAGGTAGAAATGATAGGAAGGTCACTAACATCCATGTGTCCGTTCAGTAAGAGTGTCCAGGGTTCCCTTTATTTTTTGAGCAGTGTGTATATATATATATATAGTATATATTATTGAAATGAAAAATTTATGTGATATATGTATTTTTTTGTTAATTGTTAACAGCTCTGAAGAAGGCCAATAAAGGCCGAAACGTCAGTGGAACGCGTTATTTAATAAAATTGTTTAATTTTTTAATCAATTCTTTAGAGTGCCGAATTCTCATTTTTTGCTATATTGGAGTGGAATTCTGTTCATGCAACCTGAGAGGAGTGCCATGCAGCCTCTTTTTTTGTGCTTAAATTAATGTGCCTTGGAAATTGCATTTACATAGCTCAAGAGTTGTGGACAGCTATCAAAACCGAGTTTTAGCAATGGCTATCTCCACTGAACCTGGAGCCAGGGAAGACCGTGTGTGATAAGCGTGTGAATCTGGTGATGGCCTTACACCAGGGTAACATCACACACATGCCTTGCATGCCTCAGATCCTCAACCTGGTGGTACAGCATTTTCTCTGTTACTATCCCTTCCTGGTTGTAGAAAGCATGGTCGCTGTGTGTGGATCGCCCTCCCAGGGCTGTGGGTTTCTCGGTACTGGGCCGGTCTCTCAGAGGGAGGTGTCACAGCAGCGGTGACCCGGTCCATGGCCCTGGACGCCCATGTAAAAGGGGTTGAGTGATGGAATAAAGTTTTTGAGTGATTTGTGACTCCACCTGAGGTGTTCGGCAAGGGAGGTGTTAAGCCGACGCTGCAGACAGATCCTCTGGGACAGATGGTGGGGTGCAGCAGTGATGTTATAGCCCTCCACAGGCAGGGCTGCAGTCCCAGGGCAGAGTAGATGAAGAGAATAGGTGTTGAGGAAGAGGTTGCAGTGTCTGGCACAGAGATGTAGCAGTGCTGAAGAAGTTGCAGAAAGAAGGCAAGGACACAGCAGAAAGTAGTTTCTTTACCTTTACTTTGTAAGTGCAGTCCAGGGTCCAGATTACAGATGGCACAGGAGCTGATTAGCCTGGAAGCAACTTAGGAATCTCTCTGTCAGACGGGTTGTGTGGTCTCCTCTCTAGCGCTTATTTTTAGGTACTTGCAGTACCGTGTTACACTGAAGTTCCACTTGCTTATTCTCTTTAGAACTCCCTCGTATGGCAGACAGCTGGAGCCTTCTATCTCCTTTGGCTCAAACGTCGCTGTGGTGCCTCCGAGTCTTAGATGGGAATAGAGCATTTACAGCTTCCTATTCCTCTGGTTTCTGTTGCAGGACCGTCAGTATCCATACAACCTTGGAGACCAGGCTCCAGATCATGCGCTCTAGCTGGGAATGAGCCTCAACTCTCTGCTCAATCTCCCCGCTCTTCTCCTTACATCCACACACTTCGCCATCCTCACAGAACTGACTAAATTTCCCCCCTCCTGGCCCCAGAGAGCAGCTCTTCCCCCAGTTTTGGTTCAGAGCTCCCTCTGCTGGCCTGGAGTAGGAACTGTTTGGTGTGTATTGATTAACTGCTAGAGAGACCCTTCATTGCTTCCAGGCATGACATCACACTCCCTAGGAGGAAGGTAATGCTACTATGGCGACCATACTCCTGGGGGCGCCACACTCCCCCCTTGTGCAATTCAGTACTCCTGGCCTGAAGAAAAAAACAAGTAAAACATATAAACACTTAAGCAATTAAAAATTTACAAGATTTAAGAAAAAAAATGAAAAATACAAAAACCACAGCTCAAAAAGAGTCCTATGACGATTAGTCCATGCATCAATGTCCATGGTACATTAAAACAAAATGAAACTGCTCAAAAAGGTGGGTTCTTACAGAGTCTCTGTAGGCACAAAACTTAAAACGTTACATATTTACAGGTTAACATTTACATTATTTATTTAGATACAAAACCTGAGGTGTGGTATACTTTGGGTACTACGGACAGACCTGCATAGCACTGGTGTGGTTGGGGACCTCACTGGTTACTTGGTGCTAAATATTGGTGTAGGGTGTGTTGTACTGGATACACTACTGGTGGTTCTGCATAACACAGGGATACTAGACTTCCTAGGACCACTTCTACTCACTGTAGGTAAACTGGGTAGTAGCTGTCTGCAAACTCTTAGACTCACCATGGGCATGACAGATTCACCACTGACAGGGCGAGGATTCTCTGGCTCCACTGTTGGTGTGGCATCTGCTGCCTGAATTTCCTGATTTTCAGAATTTTCTTGAGTCACTTCTTCTTGCACTACCAGTTGGGGAAAGGTCAAAACTGGCACCACTATGGCTTGATTCACTCTAGTCCAATTTGAAGGGAATTCTCCGAGTACAGTGCTGACCTTTTCTTCCTTCTCTATGGGTTGGATGTTGTTTTGCTCTTCCATTCTGTCCTTTAGTTGGTCAGGGCACAATTTCAGATGATCCCTTGATATTGCTGATGAGGTTTCTACTCCATCCTTACTGATAAGGCACACTTTGATGTTGTCAATGTTTGAGGGTAGGACGGTGTAGGGTTCAGCTTCCCATTGGTCATCCAATTTATGCATCCTCCTTTTCCTCTTTAGGACTTGTTCTCCTGGTGACAAGGGAACTGCAGGTGCATGTTGATTGTAGTTCTTTTCCTTTTTGTCTCGCCTGTGCTAGACTCTTTTCTACATACTCTTGTACTCTTCGATACTGCTGCTGCCACTCTGTATCCCAGTCAGCATCTGGTGATGTCACCTCAGATGTAAGGACTCCCATATCCAAATCAATAGGCAACTTGCCAGGTCTCGCTCTCATTAGGTAGGCTGAAGTGCAGTTGGTGGAATTCACAGGAATGTGATTGTAGAGGTCTATCAGATCTGGCAACTTTTCTGGCCACAGATTCCTCTCTTACAAAGGCAAGGTCTTCAGTAGATCGATCACCACCTGATTCATCTTTTCACACATGCCATTGGTCTGTGAATGGTACGGTGTTGTCCTGATCTTCTTTCAACCGTACAAGTTACAGAATTCCTGGAACACTTCTGCCTCAAAAGCTGGACCTTGATCTGTAAGCACTCGCTTGGGATATCCGTGTGGTCGACAAAAGTGCTGTTGGAATGCTCTGGCTGCTGTACTGGCTGTTTGAGCCTTGACAGGCACGACTACCAGGAATCTCGAGTAGTGGTCAACGATGGTAAGAGCATAAACGTAGCCTGAACAGCTTGGAACCAGCTTCACATGGTCCAGGACGACCAACTCAAGTGGCTGGTTGGTTATTATTGGCTGCAAAGGGGCTCACTGGCTGTTATGTTCCTTCCTGCGTAGGTTACATTGTCCACACTCCCGGCACCAATTTTCAATGGCCTTCCTCATTCCAGCCCAGTAGAATCTCTCCCGGAGCAAGACTTCTAACTTCTTCCATCCGAAGTGTCCAGCTCCATTGTAATAGGCTTCTAAGACCATTGATGCCTCCCTCTTTGGGATTACCACATGCCAGACCAACTCATGAGTGTGGGCATTGATGCTCCTCCGACACAGCTTTCCTTCATAAATGAACAGCCTGCCTTTTTCCTTCCACAACTGCTGGGTTTCTTCAGGAGCATCCGACTCTGGGCGTGAGTCAGCTTGTGACAGTAGCTCCTTTACCAGGCAGACTGTGGGGTCGCTATCTTTGGTTTCTGCCCAGTCATGATGAGGCAATGGATTTAGGGTAGCCTGCTTCATGATAGACCGTCTGTTTCTCACTCCTTGGGCACGTTGGGCCGCAATTGGCCGGTGGAAGGCAGGTAACTCTATTTCTTTGAGTGCCTCAGGGTCTTCTCCTGCATCTGGCAGATTGGGCATTCTGGACAGTGCATCAGCATTGGCATTCTTGTGCCCTGCTCGGTACTTGATGGTGAATTCATAATTAGACAGCCGGGCCATCCATCGCTGCTCCAGTGCACCTAGTTTTGCAGTTTCCAAGTGAGTCAACGGGTTGTTGTCCGTGAAGATCGTAAACTTGGCTGAAGCTAGGTAATGCTTGAATCGTTCAGTCACAGCCCAGACTATGGCAAGGAGCTCCAGTTTGAAGGAACTGCAGTTGTCAGGGTTCCTTTCAGTGGGACGAAGCTTCCTGCTGGCGTAGGAGATCACTCTTTCTTGCCATTCTGTACCTGTGACAATACTGCTCCCAGTCCCACGTTGCTGGCATCAGTATACAACACAAATGGTTGGTCATAATCTGGGTAGGCCAGAACTTCATCTCCTGTGAGAGCCATCTTCAGTCAAGTGAAGGACCTCTCCAGTTCCTCATTCTATTCAAATGTAGGACTCTTCTTCCTGGCTTTCTTGGGCTGGCCCACCAGAAGATTTTACATAGGCGTGGCTATCTCAGTGAAGCCTTTGATGAACCTTCGGTAGTAGCCTACCAACCCGAGGAATTGACGTACTTCGTGAAGGTTGCTGGGCTTCTGCCAGTCTCGGATGACAGTGACTTCGCCAGGATCTGGTGCCACACCTTCTGCACTCACTACATGACCGAAGTACTGTACCTTTGGCTTCAGGAGGTGACATTTGGATGGCTTCACTTTCAGGCCAAAGTTGGACAAGGCTTCGAACACCTCAGCCAGGTGCTTCAGATAGTCTTCATAAGTCTTGGAGAAAACAATGACATCGTCAAGGTATAACAGGACTGTCTCGAAGTTCTTGTGTCCAAGACAGCACTCTATTAGCCGTTGAAATGTCCCAGGGGCGGTGCAGTGCCCGAATGGCATGTAGTTGAACTTACAGAGACCCATTGGGGTGGTAAATGCTGTTTTCTCCTTGTCTGCCTCTGCCACGGGAACCTGCCAATACCCACTAGTGAGATCTAAGGTGGATAAATAGTTAGCAGTTTTAAGTGCAGCTAATGACTCCTCAATTCTGGGTAATGGGTAAGCATCCTTATGTGTAATGCTGTTAATTTTTCTGTAATCAACACACATTCTCATGGTACCATCTTTCTTTTTCACAAAGACTATTGGAGCTGCCCAGGGTCTACAACTGTCTCCGATCACCCCAGCCTCCTTCATTTCCTGCAACATACTTTGGGCACATTGAGATTGTGTTGGGGGTATAGGCCGGTACCTTTCTTTAATGGGTGGATGATCTCCAGTGGGAATATGGTGTTAAATCCCTTTTGCCTTCCCAAAGTCTAGAGGGTGTTTACTAAACACCCGCTCATACTCCTGAGTCACTCGATAAACCCCATTCTTTTGGTATGAAGGGGTGGAGTCAGTCCCCACCTGCAGCTGCTGACACCACTCCTCCAGCTGCTTTACAGAGCCATTGTCCTCCACCTGGTCGGATGAGACCAAGGGCTCTGCTGCCTGTATGGCGTTGTTGCTGACAGTAAGCAGCTTAGCAACTGTGGCATACCAAGGTATTATGGCCTCTCCTTCCCCACAATTCAAGAGGCGTACAGGTACTCTCCCTTTGCGGACATCAACTACCCCTCTTGCTGTCAGGACAGTGGGCCAGCTATCAGAGTACACTGGCTCTACCAACGCTTGGTAATCTTTTCCTCTGAGGCCTATGGCTGCCCGACACCAAATCAACATTTCACATCTGGGGGGTATCGCAATGGGGATAGAATCACTCACTCTGACTCTGCCAATTTCTCCGCCAGACAGTTCTACCTGCTGTCTTTGCATCAGGGCCTTGATCTCCTTCTGCAGGACTCGTTGTTCGCTGGAACCAGCAGTCTCAGCCACCTGTTGCAACAAGACAATAACCTCGGAAAGACAATTTTCAATCACATTGGTACCTAGAGTCATCATTGGGTTACATTCTCGTCGATCAATATCTACAACTATCAGACCTTGAGATTTTAACTCTACTCGCCCCACTTTAATAGTAATCTCTTTACATCCTACTTGCGGCAAAGACTGACCATTACTGGCAACTACTGTGAGTTCATCACTTGGGTCACGGGTAATTTCAGAGTTAGCCCAATACCGCTTGTAAAGGACATACGGCATAGTGGTCACCTGAGAGCCAGTGTCCAGCAAAGCGTTCATGGGGATGCCATCAATCACCACTGGGAGGATCAGTCGTCCTCCAACATACTTGGCTCGCCAGTTCTTTGGGCCTTGTGGTCTTACTCCTGGGGGTTGACCCTGTGCCCCAGGGTTTGCTCGTTTAAATAACAGAATCTTGCGATGTGGCCTGCCTTGTGGCAGTGACGACAGATGGGATGTCCGTCCTGGTCATAGCGATCATTGCTTCTCCCTCGGAGTGGCGGGATCCTCTTCTTCCGTAGCCATGGGACATCCTCTGGACTGGAAGCCAGCTGGATCTTCTCCTTTGAGGACACCTGCAGGGACTGCACAGTTTTAGCAAGTGCAGCCATACCTTTGGTCAACTCCTGGACCTGAAGACGCAGCTCTTCAGACAGATCTTTATCCAGAGTATGTGCATCAGCCTCCGCAGGGCTGAGAGGGAAAGATGCTGCCTCCTGATGGTATGTAATCACTGGGCGCCTAGGGGGCGCTGGGCAGCTAGCAGTTGGTTCATGCAGCACCCGAATAGCCCGGTCTTTGAAGTCTGCGAAGTCCAGATCAGGGTTCTGTAGGGCTATGATGCGCAGCTGTGCTCTGTGGATGCTGGATAAGAGTCCTTCAATAAACTGCTCCTTTAACAGTCTGTCTCCATCTTTCACACAGTCTGGCTCAATCTGCTTGATGGCTCGCAGCACCTCCTGCAGGTTAAGAGCATAGTCCCGTATACTGTCCTGCGCTCTGTGCTAACATCCAAAGAATCTCATCTTTATTTCAGCTGCAGTGCGGGTGTCAAAGGTGATTCTTAGCTTAGCCAGGATCTTTTTAACAGTCTCTTTATCAGTGTCCTGCCAGGCTTTTACTTCCCTCTGTGCTGCACCTGTTAGCTGCCCAATAAAGATGTTCACCTTCTGGCTTTCAGACAGAGGATACACCTCAAACAGACTGCACAGTGTCTCTTTAAATTCACTCAGGGTATGTGACTCCCCTGAATACTGCGGTAGCCAGGCTGCTCCCGGTATGTAGGGCATAGACAGAGGCATTATGGGGACCGCTGTGGTGGGTGCTTGCTCCTGCTGTGCTCTGGAGGTGGCACTGGCTGATGGATTCAGCGGCGGCATCAGAGCCACAGCTGCGCCGGGCCCTGCATCTTGTGGTGCTGGGGGGTCGGCGGGGGTGTCCATCACCGCGTCTGTGCGTGCTTCGGACATTCTCTTCCCCCTAGTTAATGTTGGGCCAGGTCCTGGGTTGCGCTGGCTTGCCGGTTGGATGAACGGGGGACGCTGGGGCTGCAGGCCTCTGCTCCTCCGACCTCTCGCGCGCTGGTCTCTTCCCGCGTGGCACTTCACTTCTTTGCGCTCTTTGGCTGGCTCCGCCCATGACGGTCTGCCTCTTTGGTTTCCTGCGTGTGCCAAGCAGCGGGATAATGGTGACAATGGTACAAACAGTCTAATGCACACAACACAGTCTCTGGCACACAGGACCCGGGGACACCGGGCTCCATAAATCCTGTTTGTGACGCAAAATGGGTCACCCTCCCAGGGCTGTGGGGTACTCGGTACTGGGTCTGTCTCTCAGAGAGAGGTGTCACAGCAGCGTGACCCGGTCCGTGGCCCTGGACGCCCATGTAAAAGGGGTTGAGTGATGGAATAAAGTTTATGAGTGATTCGTGACAGCACCTGTGGTGTTCGGCAAGGGAGGTATTAAGCCGACGCTGCAGACAGATCCTCTGGGACAGATGGTGGGGTGCAGCAGTGATGTTATAGCCCTCCACAGGCAGGGCTGCAGTCCCAGGGCAGAGTAGATGAAGAGAATAGGTGTTGAAGAAGAGGGTGCAGTGTCTGGCACAGAGATGTAGCAGTGCTGAAGAAGTTGCAGAAAGAAGGCAAGGACACAGCAGAATGTAGTTTCTTTACCTTTACTTTGTAAGTGCAGTCCAGGGTCCAGATTACAGATGGCACAGGAGCTGATTAGCCTGGAAGCAACTTAGGAATCTCTCTGTCAGAAAGGTTGTGTGGTCTCCTCTCTAGCGCTTATTTTTAGGTACTTGCAGTACGGTGTTACACTGAAGTTCCACTTGCTTATTCTCTTTAGAACTCCCTCATATGGCAGACAGCTGGAGCCTTCTATCTCCTTTGGCTCACACGTCTGTTGTGAGTTCATTCTCTGGTTCACCAGTTGTGAGTTCTCCTTCCAGACTCCCTCTGGTGGTAACAGGAGGTAGTGAGGTTGATTTGATCGCTGGAGATCTGCCACCTGAGAATGAGGATGACGATTGGACCTCAGGAGTCTCAGATTGGATTTAAGACAGCCGACGCCCTATTCAGTTGCTGGTGATTCCTTCTGGCTTGTCAGCTCTTGGTTTTCATCTCTGTTCCAGTCATCTAAAGCTAAGTTTTTCTACTAATGTTCACACTTGATTTTGTTGGTCTGTTCGTTTTTTTGTGTGGTCAGCCAGCCCCGGCTGGGGGCTGTGCTGAATTTCCACTCTTATTAATCAGTATTTTGCCAATTTGCTTTTTGTCCCTTACTAGTTTGGTCTCTTTTTGCTCTGTCTCAGAATATTTCAGAGTGCTGATATAGTGGGAGAAGTCTAGTGACATCAGGGTTAATTTTGCTATCAGAAGTGTTGGACATTATTTTTGTAGGGTTTTTTGCAGGTTGCAGACAGTGTCTTTCCTTTCCTTTCTAGTTAGTTTGGGCCCCATCATTTGCTCAGCCTATTTTCCTGCCTGTGTTTGTGCCTTCATCTTGTTTCACCGTCAATACATGTGTGGGGGCTATATTTTCCTTTGGGGTCTGCTCTGGGGCAGTTAGTTTTCCCCTTTTCATGCTTCAGGCTTATTTAGTCCTCCGGCTGTGACGAAGCGTCTAGGAACATCGTAGGTACGCTCCACGGCTGCTGCTTAGTTGTGTGGTAGGATCAGGGATCTGCAATCTGCATAGTTACCAACCTCTCTGGTTTTCTGTGACTTAGCATGTTTAGGTTTTTTCCTCCTCGGTGACCCATTCATAACACACGTCGCTGTGGTGCCTCCGAGTCTTAGATGGGAATAGAGCATTTACAGCTTCCTATTCCTCTGGTTTCTGTTGCAGGACCGTCAGTATCCATACAACCTTGGAGACCAGGCTCCAGATCATGCGCTCTAGCTTGGAATGAGCCTCAACTCTCTGCTCAATCTCCCCGCTCTTCTCCTTATGTCCACACACTTCACCCTCCTCACAGAACTGACTAAATTTCCCCCCTCCTGGTCCCCAGAGAGCAGCTCTTCCCCCAGTTTTGGTTCAGAGCTCCCTCTGCTGGCCTGGAGTGGGAACTGTGTTGTGTGTATTGATTAACTGCTAGAGAGATCCTTCATTGCTTCCAGGCATGACATCACACTCCCTAGGAGGAAGGTAATGCCACTGTGGTGACTATACTCCTGGGGGCCACATCTGCTCACTTCTGATGTTTGCACCCCTGCTACAAACATCTTTCTATCTATCAGTTAACCGGTTTTTATGCGATGTGCCAACACAGTGGAATTCCCCTCTGCACATGTTGCAGCGACTGTGGCAGCAGCAATGAGCCCTGGTGCAGTATGTAATTTGTCATAGCCTGGGCCAGAGCAGTACAGATGTAGTGTAAATCATGCTTGCAGAAAGGGCACAGATGAATTACCTCTGCACCCTTCTGCACAGTGTAGAAATGGCTACTAAGATGGTTGCTGCCATCATCAGCATCACTATTCCAGTAATCTACATTCTGGAGCACACTTTGAATAGTCTGAGGGAGGAGGTGGAGGAAATAGAGGAGGATGCAGAACGGATAACAATATGTCTTAGTTCCAGGCTGTCTTCGCACAGGCGGGTGCCATGGAAGGGTGGATTACAGTGATTGATGGGGGCCCATGGTACCAGACAAACTATAAGTGAAGGTGCAAAAGCCAAGCCACAAATGGAGGTTGAGGAAGGGGAGGAAGAGGTGATGGGTAGTGTTGAGCATTCCGATACCGCAAGTATCGGGTATCGGCCGATACTTGCTGTATCGGAATTCCGATACCGACTTCCGATATTTTTTCAATATCGGAATTCGGCATCGGAATCGGAAGTTCAGTTGATTGACGGCCTGACGTCATCATGATGCGCGGTGTGTGCGCATCATGATGCGCCGTCATTTCGGGCCTTCCGGGGGTCTCTGCCGGCCTGCCGGGGGGCTGTGTGGACTGCCCGGGGTCTCTGCCGGCCTGCCGGGGGGCTGTGCCAGCCTGCCGGTGGTCTGTGCACCCTGTGGGGGTCTGTACCGGCCTGCCGGGGGGCTGTGCCGGCCTGCCGGGGGGCTGTGCTGATGTCCGGGGGTCTGTGCAAGCATCGTCCGATGGGACTACAAGTCCCATCGGGCGATGCCTGCTACCATGACAGTGATTGACACATTAGCCAATGATGGGACAGTAGTAGTCCCATCATCCGGCTAATGTGTTAAATGTTAAAAAAAAAAAAAAAAAAAAAAAATACTACATACATACTACATGCATGCTACATACATACTACATGCTACATACATACTACATATATACTACATACATACTACATACATGCTACATACATACTACATGCATGCTACATACATACTACATGCTACATACATACTACATGCATGCTACATACATACTACATATATACTACATACATACTACATACATGCTACATACATACTGCATGCTACATACATACTACATACATACTACATACATACTACATGCATGCTACATACATACTACATATATACTACATGCATGCTACATACATACTACATGCTACATACATACTACATATATACTACATACATACTACATACATGCTACATACATACTGCATGCTACATACATACTACATGCATGCTACATACATACTACATGCATGCTACATACATGCTACATGCATGCTACATACATACTACATGCATGCTACATGCATGCTACATACATGCTACATGCATGCTACATACATACTACATGCTACATACATACCACATACATACTACATACATACTACATACTACATATATACTACATGCATGCTACATACATACTACATGCTACATACATACCACATACATACTACATACATACTACATACTACATATATACTACATGCATGCTACATACATACTACATGCTACATACATACCACATACATACTACATACATACTACATGCTACATACATACTACATATATACTACATGCATGCTACATACATACTACATGCTACATACATACCACATACATACTACATACATGCTACATATATACTACATGCATGCTACATACATACTACATATATACTACATGCATGCTACATACATACTACATACATACTACATGCTACATACATACCACATATATACTACATACATACAATACATTCATACAATACATACATAGACATACAGTACATATAACATAGAGTAACATACTTACCAATACTTGTCACATTGTTCCCCGAAGCCATTGTCTTTCCGGAATAAATATTAACATAACAAACCACAAAAATACTCACCCACGATCCGAAGCAGTCCACGAGTGTGTCCCACGACGATCTTGGGTAGAGAACTGCAGCATCAGATGATGCTGCCGTTCTCTACGGGCTGCAGGAATCCAATGACGGAAGGTAGGTATCCTTCCGCACTGTATTCCTCCGCCACTTAAAAAAAAAAAGTCCCTAGTCTCACTTTATGCCATTGCTGCGTGGGAATTTCCCACACAGCAATGGCATAAAGTGAGACTAGGGACTTTTTTTTTTTTTAAGTGGCGGAGGAATACAGTGCGGAAGGATACCTACCTTCCGTCATTGGATTCCTGCAGCCCGTAGAGAACGGCAGCATCATCTGATGCTGCCGTTCTCTACCCAAGATCGTCGTGGGACACACTCGTGGACTGCTTCGGATCGTGGGTGAGTATTTTTGTGGTTTGTTATGTTAATATTTATTCCGGAAAGACAATGGCTTCGGGGAACAATGTGACAAGTATTGGTAAGTATGTTACTCTATGTTATATGTACTGTATGTCTATGTATGTATTGTATGAATGTATTGTATGTATGTAGTATATATGTGGTATGTATGTAGCATGTAGTATGTATGTAGTATGTATGTAGCATGCATGTAGCATGCAGTATGTATGTAGCATGCATGTAGTATATATGTAGTATGTATGTAGCATGTAGTATGTATGTAGCATGCATGTAGTATATATGTAGTATGTATGTAGCATGTAGTATGTATGTAGCATGCATGTAGTATATATGTAGTATGTATGTAGCATGTAGTATGTATGTAGCATGCATGTAGTATGTATGTAGCATGCATGTAGTATGTATATGGTATGTATGTAGCATGTAGTATGTATGTAGCATGCATGTAGTATATATGTGTTATGTATGTGGTATGTATGTAGCATGCATGTAGCATGCATGTAGTATGTATGTAGTATGTATGTAGTATATATGTAGTATGTATGTAGCATGTAGTATGTATGTAGTATGTATGTAGCATGCATGTAGCATGCAGTATGTATGTAGCATGCATGTAGTATATATGTAGTATGTATGTAGCATGTAGTATGTAGCATGCATGTAGTATATATGTAGTATGTAGCATGCATGTAGTATATATGTGTTATGTATGTAGCATGTAGCATGCATGTAGCATGCATGTAGTATGTATGTAGTATATATGTGGTATGTATGTAGCATGCAGTATGTATGTAGCATGCATGTAGTATATATGTAGTATGTATGTTGCATGTAGTATGAATGTAGCATGTATGTAGTATGTAGTATGAATGTAGCATGTATGTAGTATGCATGTTGTATGTATGTAGCATGTAATTTTTTATTTTTTTTTTTTTTTTACATTTAACACATTAGCCGGATGATGGGACTACTACTGTCCCATCATTGGCTAATGTGTCAATCACTGTCATGGTAGCAGGCATCGCCCGATGGGACTTGTAGTCCCATCGGACGATGCCTGCACAGACCCCCGGAGCCTGCACAGACCACCGGCAGGCCGGCACAGCCCCCCGGCAGGCCGGCACAGCCCCCCGGCAGGCCGGCACAGCCCCCCGGAGCCTGCACAGCCCCCCGGCAGGCCGGCACAGCCCCCCGGCAGGCCGGCACAGCCCCCCGGCAGGCCGGCACAGCCCCCCGGAGCCTGCACAGCCCCCCGGCAGGCCGGCACAGCCCCCCGGCAGGCCGGCACAGCCCCCCGGAGCCTGCACAGACCACCGGCAGGCCGGCACAGACCACCGGAGCCTGCACAGACCCCCTGGCAGGCCGGCACAGCCCCCCGAAAGGCCCGTACAGACCCCAGAGAGGCTGTACAAGGGCAGGAAAGGGTTTTTCTTATTCCGATACCAGAAGTCCCATAGACTTGAATGGGACTTCCGGTATCGGAATCGGCGATACCGATACTTTTTTTAAAGATCGGCCGATACCATCCGATACGATACTTTGAAGTATCGGACGATATCGCTCAACTCTAGTGATGGGTGCACAACAGTTAAAAGATGAAGAGGACAATGATCCCCTCTCTGTTGTCCATGGTTGACAGGAGGGCATGGAGGAAGCAAGCTTGAGTGTTACCCCACCACCAACTCTCTATGGACCTGGATCTCATGAAAGCGCACTAAGCATGAGCGCCTTTTTGCTGCACTATCTGCAACACAATCCCCCCGTTGCTAGGATTAGTAATAGTTTTGACTAATGGGTTGCCACTCTGTTAGATTCACGGTACAAGAGTAAATTTTGCCAGATGCTTCCCCCTCTTCATGCTGGATTATTGAAACAAGTTTGTAGACAATCTTAAGAGTGGATTTCCCCAAGACAGCAGTGAAGCATACAGTGTGCACTGCAGTTCTCAACTTCCAACCCCGAGAATGTCAAGTCAGTGCAAAAACATTTACAGCAGCAGCAGTGTAAGTGGCAGAAGCAATTTATGTGAGTAGTTTCACACTTTTTTTGACCATTCCATGCATCTGCAGAACAAACTACAAATCTGACACATAGTGAATGACTGGAGAGGGTGGTGCAGGGGTATCTCAAGCTCAACATCAGTGCCATCAATGGGGGTTTGGTGCTTCTGCACTGCTATGTATAGCATAAATCACGGTCTACTGCAAACACCGGCCACGAGCAAGCATTCAGAGAAGCATCTGAATAATCTTGTGAATAATCACAAGCATAAGGGTCATCAGTAGAGCTCTGGTTGTCATGACAACTAATTGGTGCCCAGTGATAACATATCAAGAGTGCCTATGGGTGGGATGAATATCGTGCTTCTCTTAAGCGCATGTTAAATCCTGCTGTTAGTGATTGTCATCATGTTTGGGGAAAGATGCAGGCTCAGAGTGTCAGGGACATGACATTTCATGTAATATGTCATGATCGGGTACCTGGTAATGTAAGTGAGTGTAGACAGGTATCACGATGATTTCTATCTTCTGTCATGTGAAAACCCAGAAATCTCTCTCCCGCATGTTATGTGCTGAGAAGAGTTAATCGGCCATGACAGGGGTGGGTTTTTGTGAGTAGCTGTAAGAGATGGGCAAGATAGTTACTTAACATATCTCCACCCTACGGGTGTGATTCGATAAGTTAAATGTTCTGCTGCTGAGTTTTTTTCTGTCTGTGGGTCAGTCTGGAAAGGCCATGTTTATTTTGTTGGAACCTGCACTGGTTTATGCCATGATTTAAATAAATCAGTTGAAGAAACGTTCCTGTGTCTATCTCTGTGAGTCAACCAGCACAGCGTTAAAAAGTGCAGAAAATTTCTAGCATTCATACCATATGATAAATATGCAAAACATATAAATCAACCTAGAAATGTATGTAACATTACTTTATGAAGTTTTGGCAACCCATACTATGAAAAATAAACTAATTATTATTATAAAACTTATGAAAAATAAATGAATTATACTGCTATAATTTTTCTTTGGTTAATGTTTTTGATATGTTAAAATAATTAGATTTTAATGAAAGCAATTCAAGTTATCTGCACTTATGTCAATGAAAATTTTATATAGTAAAAGTATTTTATCCACTGATAAATTTTTAACAGATAAAACTGCGTCATTAAGCAGTTAGTGGTATACATGGGAAGTGGTATATATGGGAAGTAGTGGTCCTGAATTAAAATGTCATGCTATTGAAATATCATCATATGTCTTTTTCAAACCCACTGCATTACATCAACAGAACGTAGATAACAAAATTACTAAGAATAAGATGAAATACCACTTAAGATGATTGATGTAAAACTAAGCGTCATCTCAAAAGACATCCTAATAAATAAAATTGATCCAAAGGACTTGTAGGTGACAGTCATAATGTAGAAGCATGTTTGCCAATAGAATGTATGGTTTTCACCCACAAGCATTATATTATTGTATGAGACATCTAATAGTTGAGAGAATCAGACATTGATTATGTCACTTTTTAAGTAATATGAAAACTAATGAATGTTACCTAGTAACAAAGCAGCATGCGAACAAAAATACTACTGCAAGAATCATATATCGGTATGAATGTTTAATTTAAGAAATAAAAGTGAAAATAAACATCAAGAGTAGAGATGAGCGACTTTGTTCAGATTCGATTCTGAATACGATAGGAATCTAATGTTATTTTTGCAATATTCGTCGAGCACATCCGAACGTCATTAGAGTCAATGGGAGTAGAAATTACCGTATATGTTCTGAACCGATCATAAGACATATATTCTGCATGAATAGTGTTCGAATATGGCCCGACTATGTCAAAATCAGATTCAGGGCCAAAATCCAAACAAATTCGCTCATCTCTAATTAAGAGTCTATTTAGCTGCTAAACACCATTGCAGACTTTTTATGTGGACATATATGATAGGATTTATAATACACACATGATAACTTGATGGCCTTTGATATACTTACGCTAACTTAATTATTAGACAAAATAGGAGCCCTCAATGTTTGAGTCCTATTGATAAGAAACAGAGAAGAGTAGATGGAATCTGCTTACCTGGTGGAGTTGTGCAAGTCAGGTACAACTCTGATGAGAGCAGAAGTGTAGTAGTATTTTTTTGTATAGATTGCTACTTCGTCCTTTAAAGCCTGCAGAGTGACTCATTAAAACAAATGCAAGGCAAAAAATTAGAAAAAAAAGTTGTGGTGGGAGCTGTCATGCTGAATACAAGGATGAGAAGGTGTAGAAAAATAATGAACATTTATTAAAAGACAGCATCCCATTTCAAAATTGAACAGATAGATTTTGAAATGTCCTTTAACAAGTGTTTGTTGTTTTTCTAAACCTTCTAATCCTTGTCTTCATTGTGACAGTCCCAGCCACAAGATTTTTCACTCTCATTTTTTTATCTTGCATTTGTTAACATAATGGCATTGAGGTAATGGAAGGTAGCTCTCCTCCAAATGCATTTAAGGAAACAGACTTTTTCAGGGTACCCAGACAATCAATACATCTGTTTTCTGATAAGCATAGGTTTATGGGTTTTCTTGTCTGTCCAGATTACCATACCTTCACCATGTGACATCACCCAACAACCATCGGGCAGCACACATGGCGATACAGGAAGAGATGCTACCCAAGGCACCAAGATATGACTAGTATTATCCTTATTGCTATCTGGAATTGGTGTTATTGGACTCATTGGATATTTGCAGCAGAGCCAGCTGGGTCTCTTCATAGATATTCCCTGGACACTATGAGAACTGCTGAGTACACTCTGAACACAGGCTGATATTAGACCCAGTCAGTTTATTGCAGCTATCTTAGTGATCATTATTACCTAAAACAATCTTATGCCCCTTAATAGTTATTGCTAGTGAACCTGGTTCCTACATATACTAAACTACTTTCTACTGGATTTTCCAGCTGTGGTTACTCATAACTTGTTAGTCTTAACTGATATTATTGTTTTAGCGATCCTACTTTGGAACACTTTAGGTTGCTTACGCCTTGTGTTACCTGCTCCAGTCTGGTATTGAGCCAGGGCTGAGTTCACACAGATCAAATATACTTGATGCCCCCATAAGATGCTCCATAGATTATGCCCCCATAAGATGCTCCATAGATTATGCCCCCATAAAATGACTCCATAGATTATGTCCCCATAAAATGCTGCATAGATTATGCCCCCATAAGAAGCTCTATAGATTATGTCCCCATAAGATGCTCCATAGATTATGCCCCCATAAGATGCTCCATAGATTATGCCCCATAAAATGCCCCATAGATTATGCCCCATAAGATACCACATAATTATGCCCCCATAGGATGCTCCATAGATTATGCCCCATAAAGTGCCCCATAGATTATGCCCCCATAGGATGCTCCATGGATTATGCCCCATAGATTATACCCCCATAAAATGCTCCATAGATTATTCCTCCATAAGATGCTCCATAGATTATGCCCCATAAGATGACTCCATAGATTATGCCCCCATAAAATGCTCCATAGATTATGCCCCCATAAAATGCTCCATAGAATAGGTCCCAAAAAATGCTCCATAGATTATGCCCCATAAAATGCTCCATAGATTATGCCCCCATATACTTCCCCCCATAAGATGCTTCATAGATTCTGCCCCATATGATGCTCCATAGATCATGCCCCATAAGATGCTATATAGATTATGCCCCCATATGCTGCTCCATAGATTATGCCCCCATGAAATGCTCCATAGATTATGCCCCATATGCTGCCCCCAGAAGATGCTCCATAGATTATACCCCATATGATGCCCCCATAAAATGCTCCATGGATTATGCCCCATATGCTGCCCCCAAAAGATGCTCCATAGATTATGCCCCCATATGCTGCCTCCATAAGATTCTCCATAGATTATGCCCCTTATGCTGCCCCCAGAAGATGCTCCATAGATTATGCCCCATATGCTGCCCCCATATGCTGCTCCATAGATTATTCCCCCATAAGATGCTCCGTAGATTATGCTCCATAAGATGACTCCATAGATTATGCCCCCATAAGATGCTCCATAGATTATGCCCCCATAAAATGCTCAATAGAATAGGTCCCATAAAATGCTCCATAGATTATGCCCCATAAAATGCTCCACAGATTATGCCCCCATATGCTGCCCCATAAGATGCTTCATAGATTATGCCCCATAAGATGCTCCATAGATTATGCCCCCATATGCTGCCCCATAAGATGCTCCATAGATTATGCCCCAATATGCTGCTCCATAGATTATGCCCCATAAAATGCTCCATAGATTATGCCCCATATGCTGCCCCCAGAAGATTCTCCATAGATTATACCCCATATGATGCCCCCATAAAATGCTCCATGGATTATTCCCCATATGCTGCCCCCATAAGATGCTCCATAGATTATGCCCCCATATGCTGCCTCCATAACATTCTCCATAGATTATGCCCCTTATGTTTCCCCAGAAGATGCTCCATAGATTATGCCCCATATGCTGCCCCCATATGCTGCTCCATAGATCATGCCCCCATATGCTGCCCCCATATGCTGCTCCATAGATTATGCCCCATATGCTGCTGCAAAAAAAATAAAATGACATACTCACCTATCGTCGCTGGGGGCCAGGTGTCGGGTCCTGTGGGAGAAGCGGGGGGCTGCAGAAACGCATCAGGGGGGTCAGTATGATCTCTGACTCCACCGCTCCCCCACCGACCCCCAGGTATATGACTCGTGTATAAGCCGAGAGGGGGACTTTCAGCCCCAAAAAATGAGCTGAAAATCTTGGCTTATACACGAGTATATATGGTACATAAATTTTCATTGCATGCCCTATGAATTAACTTTTATTATGCAATTCTTAAAGCGTAACTGTTAACATTTATAGTTTGTAAATCAATAGTTCACATGTAAATAATCAACTTTGTAATAATCTTATCAGTGAAATCTTTTTTCTCCTCTTGGACTGAAATTTTACTTTCAAATTGTTAAATTCACACAAAAAATCTGTGTTCAGTGGAGACAGGTTTTTACATTACTGAGATAGGAGAGTAAAGTTACTGCTAAAGGAGGAGAAGGGAGGAGATAGATGCAGAGCTCTGCCCTCATTATTAGTGTTGAGTAGTGTTGAGCATTCCGATACCGCAAGTATCGGGTATCGGCCGATACTTGCTGTATCGGAATTCCGATACCGACTTCCGATATTTTTTCAATATCGGAATTCAGCATCGGAATCGGAAGTTCAAAGTTGATTGACAGACTGACGTCATCATGATGCGCGGTGTGTGCGCATCATGATGCGCCGTCATTTCGGGCCTTCCGGGGGTCTCTGCCGGCCTGCCGGGGGGCTGTGCCGGCCTGCCGGGGGGCTGTGTGGACTGCCCGGGGTCTGTACCGGCCTGCCGGGGGGCTGTGCCGGCCTGCCGGTGGTCTGTGCACCCTGTGGGGGTCTGTACCGGCCTGCCGGGGGGCTGTGCCGGCCTGCCGGTGGTCTGTGCACCCTGTGGGGGTCTGTACCGGCCTGCCGGGGGGCTGTGCCGGCCTGCCGGTGGTCTGTACCGGCCTGCCGGGGGGCTGTGCCGGCCTGCCGGGGGGCTGTGCTGATGTCCGGGGGTCTGTGCAAGCATCGTCCGATGGGACTACAAGTCCCATCTGGCGATGCCTGCTACCATGACAGTGATTGACACATTAGCCAATGATGGGACAGTAGTAGTCCCATCATCCGGCTAATGTGTTAAATGTTAAAAAAAAAAAAAAAATACTACATACATACTACATGCTACATACATACTACATGCTACATACATACTACATATATACTACATACATACTACATACATGCTACATACATACTACATGCTACATACATACTACATGCATGCTACATACATACTACATGCTACATACATACTACATATATACTACATACATACTACATATATACTACATACATACTACATACATGCTACATACATACTGCATCCTACATACATACTACATACATACTACATACATACTACATGCATGCTACATACATACTACATGCATGCTACATACATACTACATGCATGCTACATGCATGCTACATACATACTACATGCTACATACATACCACATATATACTACATACATACTACATACATGCTACATACATACTACATACATACTACATGCTACATACATACCACATATATACTACATACATACTACATACATACTACATACTACATATATACTACATGCATGCTACATACATTCTACATGCTACATACATACCACATACATACTACATACATGCTACATACTACATACATACTACATGCATGCTACATACATACTACATGCATGCTACATACATACTACATGCCACATACATACCACATGCTACATACATACTACATATATACTACATGCATGCTACATACATACTACATGCTACATACATACCACATACATACTACATACATGCTACATATATACTACATGCATGCTACATACATACTACATATATACTACATGCATGCTACATGCATGCTACATACATACTACATACATACTACATGCTACATACATATTACATACATACAATACATTCATACAATACATACATAGACATACAGTACATATAACATAGAGTAACATACTTACCAATACTTGTCACATTGTTCCCCGAAGCCATTGTCTTTTCCGGAATAAATATTAACATAACAAACCACAAAAATACTCACCCACGATCCGAAGCAGTCCACGAGTGTGTCCCACGACGATCTTGGGTAGAGAACGGCAGCATCAGATGATGCTGCCGTTCTCTACGGGCTGCAGGAATCCAATGACGGAAGGTAGGTATCCTTCCGCACTGTATTCCTCCGCCACTTAAAAAAAAAAAAAGTCCCTAGTCTCACTTTATGCCATTGCTGCGTGGGAAATTCCCACACAGCAATGGCATAAAGTGAGACTAGGGACTTTTTTTTTTAAGTGGCGGAGGAATACAGTGCGGAAGGATACCTACCTTCCGTCATTGGATTCCTGCAGCCCGTAGAGAACGGCAGCAACAGCTGATGCTGCAGTTCTCTACCCAAGATCGTCGTGGGACACACTCGTGGACTGCTTCGGATCGTGGGTGAGTATTTTTGTGGTTTGTTATGTTAATATTTATTCCGGAAAAGACAATGGCTTCGGGGAACAATGTGACAAGTATTGGTAAGTATGTTACTCTATGTTATATGTACTGTATGTCTATGTATGTATTGTATGAATGTATTGTATGTATGTAGTATATATGTGGTATGTATGTAGCATGCATGTAGTATATATGTAGTATGTATGTGGTATGTATGTAGCATGTAGTATGTATGTAGCATGCATGTAGTATGTATGTAGCATGCATGTAGTATATATGTAGTATGTATGTAGCATGTAGTATGTAGCATGCATGTAGTATATATGTAGTATGTATGTAGCATGTAGTATGTATGTAGCATGCATGTAGTATATATGTAGTATGTATGTAGCATGTAGTATGTATGTAGCATGCATGTAGTATGTATGTAGCATGCATGTAGTATGTATATGGTATGTATGTAGCATGTAGTATGTATGTAGCATGCATGTAGTATATATGTGTTATGTATGTGGTATGCATGTAGCATGCATGTAGTATGTATGTAGTATGTATGTAGTATATATGTAGTATGTATGTAGCATGTAGTATGTATGTAGCATGCATGTAGTATATATGTAGTATGTATGTAGCATGTAGTATGTATGTAGCATGCATGTAGTATATATGTAGTATGTAGCATGTAGTATGTATGTAGCATGCATGTAGTATATATGTAGTATGTAGCATGTAGTATGTATGTAGCATGCATGTAGTATATATGTGTTATGTATGTAGCATGTAGCATGCATGTAGCATGCATGTAGTATGTATGTAGTATATATGTGGTATGTATGTAGCATGCAGTATGTATGTAGCATGCATGTAGTATATATGTAGTATGTATGTTGCATGTAGTATTTATGTAGTATGAATGTAGCATGTATGTAGTATGTAGTATGAATGTAGCATGTATGTAGTATGCATGTTGTATGTATGTAGCATGTAATTTTTTTTTTTTTTTTTTTTTTTTACATTTAACACATTAGCCGGATGATGGGACTACTACTGTCCCATCATTGGCTAATGTGTCAATCACTGTCATGGTAGCAGGCATCGCCCGATGGGACTTGTAGTCCCATCGGACGATGCCTGCACAGACCCCCGGAGCCTGCACAGACCACCGGCAGGCCGACACAGCCCCCCGGCAGGCCGGCACAGCCCCCCGGCAGGCCGGCACAGCCCCCCGGAGCCTGCACAGACCACCGGCAGGCCGGCACAGACCACCGGAGCCTGCACAGACCCCCTGGCAGGCCGGCACAGCCCCCCGAAAGGCCCGTACAGACCCCAGAGAGGCTGTACAAGGGCAGGAAAGGGTTTTTCTTATTCCGATACCGGAAGTCCCATAGACTTGAATGGGACTTCCGGTATCGGAATCGGCGATACCGATACTTTTTTTAAAGATCGGCCGATACCATCCGATACGATACTTTGAAGTATCGGACGGTATCGCTCAACTCTACTCATTATCCCTCTTTCATCTACTTGAAATTTTATTTGCAGTAACAGTCATCTATTTCAGTAATGTAACATTCTGTCTTCACTGAAGCACATTTTACCTGTGAATTGAAAATTTTGAAAATGAATGATCTATCATTAGGAGAAATAATCAGAATTCTCTGATATTTTGCAAAGTTTCTTATGTTGAGTCTCAAACTAGCACTTTTTCAATTTTTTACTTAGAATTATTTTCCTGTTTTCTATTACACTAAGTGGGGTTAAACTGAGGAAAACACACAATTCTGACACTGTTTTTTGGGAATGGTTTTTGATGCGTACATTGTATGGTAAAATTACCTTACAATATGATTCTCTTTATTAGTATGATTACAACGATACCAAACATGTGCAGGTTTTTTTATTATCCAAATGGTAAGAAATAAATTAGAACTAAAAGAAAAAAATTAGTGGATTGCGTTGCCATTTTCTGTGACCCATAACGTTTTATTTTTCAGCCTGTGAAGCTATATGAGGGCTTCATTTTTGCGGGACAAGAAAATATTTTTAGTGATACCATTTCGGGAAAGATATGACATTTTAATCGCTTGTTACAGCATTTTTTATGGTACTGTAGAGATAAAAGTAATTTTGGCATTCTTTAATTTTTTACTGTGATTACAGATCAGGTTACTTATTTTTATATTTTGATAGATTGGACTTTTCTTAATGCGTCAATACCATACATACTGTATGTATTACATTTTTTATTATATTTATTTTTAATGGGGGAAAAGATGGGTGATTTGAACTTTTATGTTTTTTATTTGTTTTCATATTTTTTAGGCTACTTTCACACTTGCGTTTTTTTGCGCTGCGCACCGTGTGCAGTACAAACGCACAAAAAAAAGTTTGTGTGCTTTTTTTACGGGTTTGGGTGCGGTTTTTTTGCGCATACGTGTGCATTACCATGCGCACGTATGCGCACCCATAGACTATAATGGGTGTTTGGCTGTAAAAAAGCGCATTGCGTGCGTGCGCATGCGTTTTTTGGGGGCAAGTCGGACGCCCAAAAAATGCAACAGGATGCATTTTGTGCGCCCGAATGCACACTACAAAAAAAGCATGCGCATACAAACGCGTACAAACGCATGTGTATGCGCACCTATGCGCACCCATGTAAAAGATAGGGAAAAAACGCATGCTTTTTTTGCGCTAAAAAACAGCGCAAAAAAACGCAAGTGTGAAACCAGCCTTAAAATTGTTTTTTTTTTACATTTCACTGTACCTCTTAGACCCCTTATGGGAGTTGAACCTGTGATCATCTGATCATTTGTACTATATACAATAACAACACAGTATTGCTACATATAGCAAAATCATGGACTCATTTGAAGCCCAACTACAGGCTGAGTTTCAAGGAAGCTCCATAGTGATATGCACAAAGGTCTTCAAAAAACAAATAATGCACCCCCATGCTGTTTCGCTGTCAATGACAGTGTCAGAGTTTGACAGTGGCATATATTTGAATCGTTGGTGGTAATTGTCACCTTCTGTTGTTGAAACAAACAGCCATTACCTGTTGAGTATGGGGCAACCTCACCCGGTGAGTCCGCTCCTTACACCCTCTACCAACTTCCGCCTCTAGAGGTCTCTAACTCATTTCTCAATTCTAAACCAAATAAGCACAAACAGCTCATTATTGTGATGGTATTAGTCATCAGTTGAGATTTGTACATGAGCTTACATTTAAAGCACATAAACTGAGATGATCATTGATTTGTAGAGTTGAGCGATACCGTCCGATACTTCAAAGTATCGTATCGGATGGTATCGGCCGATCTTTAAAAAAAGTATCGGTATCGCCGATTCCGATACCGGAAGTCCCATTCAAGTCTATGGGACTTCCGGTATCGGAATAAGAAAAACCCTTTCCTGCCCTTGTACAGCCTCTCTGGGGTCTGTACGGGCCTTTCGGGGGGCTGTGCCGGCCTGCCAGGGGGTCTGTGCAGGCTCCGGTGGTCTGTGCCGGCCTGCCGGTGGTCTGTGCAGGCTCCGGGGGGCTGTGCCGGCCTGCCGGGGGGCTGTGCCGGCCTGCCGGGGGGCTGTGCCGGCCTGCCGGGGGGCTGTGCAGGCTCCGGGGGGCTGTGCCGGCCTGCCGGGGGGCTGTGCCGGCCTGCCGGGGGGCTGTGCCGGCCTGCCGGTGGTCTGTGCAGGCTCCGGGGGTCTGTGCAGGCATCGTCCGATGGGACTACAAGTCCCATCGGGCGATGCCTGCTACCATGACAGTGATTGACACATTAGCCAATGATGGGACAGTAGTAGTCCCATCATCCGGCTAATGTGTTAAATGTAAAAAAAAAAAAAAAAAAAATTACATGCTACATACATACAACATGCATACTACATACATGCTACATTCATACTACATACTACATACATACTACATAAATACTACATGCAACATACATACTACATATATACTACATGCATGCTACATACATACTGCATGCTACATACATACCACATATATACTACATACATACTACATGCATGCTACATGCATGCTACATGCTACATACATAACACATATATACTACATGCATGCTACATACATACTACATGCTACATACTACATATATACTACATGCATGCTACATACTACATGCTACATACATACTACATGCATGCTACATACATACTGCATGCTACATGCATGCTACATACATGCTACATACATACTACATGCTACATACATACTACATATATACTACTTACATACTACATACATACTACATGCATGCTACATGCATGCTACATACATAACACATATATACTACATGCATGCTACATACATACTACATGCTACATACATACCATATACATACTACATGCATGCTACATACATACTACATGCATGCTACATACATACTACATGCTACATACATACTACATATATACTACATGCATGCTACATACATACTACATGCTACATACATACTACATATATACTACATGCATGCTACATACTACATGCTACATACATACTACATATATACTACATGCATGCTACATACATACTACATGCATGCTACATACATACTACATGCTACATACATACCACATACATACTACATATATACTACATGCATGCTACATACATACTGCATGCTACATGCATGCTACATACATACTACATACATACTACATGCTACATACATACCACATATATACTACATACATACAATATATTCATACAATACATACATAGACATACAGTACATATAACATAGAGTAACATACTTACCAATACTTGTCACATTGTTCCCCGAAGCCATTGTCTTTTCCGGAATAAATATTAACATAACAAACCACAAAAATACTCACCCACGATCCGAAGCAGTCCAGGAGTGTGTCCCACGACGATCTTGGGTAGAGAACTGCAGCATCAGCTGTTGCTGCCGTTCTCTACGGGCTGCAGGAATCCAATGACGGAAGGTAGGTATCCTTCCGCACTGTATTCCTCCGCCACTTAAAAAAAAAAAAGTCCCTAGTCTCACTTTATGCCATTGCTGTGTGGGAAATTCCCACACAGCAATGGCATAAAGTGAGACTAGGGACTTTTTTTTTTTATGTGGCGGAGGAATACAGTGCGGAAGGATACCTACCTTCCGTCATTGGATTCCTGCAGCCCGTAGAGAACGGCAGCATCATCTGATGCTGCAGTTCTCTACCCAAGATCGTCGTGGGACACACTCGTGGACTGCTTCCGATCGTGGGTGAGTATTTTTGTGGTTTGTTATGTTAATATTTATTCCGGAAAAGACAATGGCTTCGGGGAACAATGTGACAAGTATTGGTAAGTATGTTACTCTATGTTATATGTACTGTATGTCTATGTATGTATTGTATGAATGTATTGTATGTATGTAGTATATATGTGGTATGTATGTAGCATGTAGTATGTATGTAGTATGTATGTAGCATGCATGTAGCATGTAGTATGTATGTAGCATGCATGTAGTATATATGTAGTATGTATGTAGCATGCATGTAGTATATATGTAGCATGTATGTAGTATGTATGTGGTATGTATGTAGCATGTAGTATGTATGTAGCATGCATGTAGTATATATGTAGTATGTATGTAGCATGTAGTATGTATGTAGTATGTATGTAGTATGTATGTGGTATATATGTAGCATGTAGTATGTATGTAGCATGCATGTAGTATATATGTAGTATGTATGTAGCATGTAGTATGTATGTAGTATGTATGTAGTATGTATGTGGTATGTATGTAGCATGTAGTATGTATGTAGCATGCATGTAGTATATATGTAGTATGTATGTAGTATGTATGTGGTATGTATGTAGCATGTAGTATGTATGTAGCATGCATGTAGCATGCATGTAGTATGTATGTAGCATGCATGTAGTATGTATGTAGCATGCATGTAGTATGTATGTAGTATGTATGTAGTATGTATGTAGCATGCAGTATGTATGTAGTATGTATGTAGTATATATGTAGTATGTATGTAGCATGTAGTATGTATGTAGCATGCATGTAGTATATATGTAGTATGTATGTAGCATGCATGTAGTATGTATGTAGTATGTATGTAGTATGTATGTAGCATGCAGTATGTATGTAGCATGTATGTAGTATATATGTAGTATGTATGTAGCATGCATGTAGTATTTATGTAGCATGTAGTATGTATGTAGCATGCATGTAGTATGTATGTAGTATATATGTAGTATGTATGTAGCATGCATGTAGTATGTATGTAGCATGTAGTATGTAGCATGCATGTAGTATATATGTAGTATGTATGTAGCATGCAGTATGTATGTAGCATGCATGTAGTATGTATGTAGCATGTAGTATGTAGCATGCATGTAGTATATATGTAGTATGTATGTAGCATGTAGTATGTATGTAGCATGCATGTAGTATATATGTAGTATGTATGTAGCATGCATGTAGTATGTATGTAGTATGTATGTAGCATGCAGTATGTATGTAGCATGTATGTAGTATATATGTAGTATGTATGTTGCATGCATGTAGTATGTATGTAGCATGTAGTATGTATGTAGCATGCATGTAGTATGTATGTAGTATATATGTAGTATGTATGTAGCATGTAGTATGTATGTAGCATGCATGTAGTATGTATGTAGCATGCATGTAGTATGTATGTAGTATTTTTTTTTTTTTTTTTTTTTTTTTTACATTTAACACATTAGCCGGATGATGGGACTACTACTGTCCCATCATTGGCTAATGTGTCAATCACTGTCATGGTAGCAGGCATCGCCCGATGGGACTTGTAGTCCCATCGGACGATGCTTGCACAGACCCCCGGACATCAGCACAGCCCCCCGGCAGGCCGGCACAGCCCCCCGGCAGGCCGGTACAGACCCCCACAGGGTGCACAGACCACCGGCAGGCCGGCACAGCCCCCCGGCAGGCCGGTACAGACCCCGGGCAGTCCACACAGCCCCCCGGCAGGCCGGCACAGCCCCCCGGCAGGCCGGCAGAGACCCCCGGAAGGCCCGAAATGACGGCGTATCATGATGCGCACACACCGCGCATCATGATGACGTCAGGCCGTCAATCAACTGAACTTCCGATTCCGATGCCGAATTCCGATATTGAAAAAATATCGGAAGTCGGTATCGGAATTCCGATACAGCAAGTATCGGCCGATACCCGATACTTGCGGTATCGGAATGCTCAACACTATTGATTTGTAAACTACTATATTTTATCATTCAAGTAAATTATATTTTTAAATAAGCTAAATATATTTTAGGAGTCAAATAGAAAAACAATTACGGTAACTAAATATTGCAAATAGTTTATGGCCTGATCTTTGTGTATGATGATTCATGTTTCATTAATGTTTTTACAAAAGATGATTATTTCTGCTCATCTATGGAAGGTACAGTTGTGGCCAAAACTATTGACACCCCTGCAATTCTGTCAGATAATACTCAGTTTCTTCCTGAAAATGATTGCAAACACAAATTCTTTGTTATTATCTTCATTTAATTTGTCTTAAATGAAAAAACACAAAAAGAATTGTCCTAAAGCCAAATTGGATATAATTCCACACCAAACATAAAAAAGAGGGTGGACAAAAGTATTGGCACTGTTCAAAAAATCATGTGATACTTCTCTAATTTGTGTAATTAACAGCACCTGTAACTTACCTGTGGCACCTAACAGGTGTTGGCAATAACTAAATCACACTTGCAGCCAGTTGACATGGATTAAAGTTGACTCAACCTCTGTCCTGTGTCCTTGTGTGTATCACATTGAGCATGGAGAAAAGAAAGAAGACCAAAGAACTGTCTGAGGACTTGAGAAACCAAATTGTGAGGAAGCATGAGCAATCTCAAGGCTACAAGTCCATCTCCAAAGACCTGAATGTTCCTGTGTCTACCGTGCGCAGTGTCATCAAGAAGTTTAAAGCCCATGGCACTGTGGCTAACCTCCCTAGATGTGGACGGAAAAGAAAAATTGACAAGAGATTTCAACGCAAGATTGTGCGGATGTTGGATAAAGAACCTCGACTAACATCCAAACAAGTTCAAGCTGCCCTGCAGTCCAAGGGTACAACAATGTCAACCTGTACTATCCGTCGACGTCTGAATGAAAAGGGACTGTATGATAGGAGACCCAGGAAGACCCAACTTCTTACCCCGAGACATAAAAAAGCAAGGCTGGAGTTTACTAAAACTTACCTGAAAAAGCCTAAAACGTTTTGGAAGAATGTTCTCTGGTCAGATGACACAAAAGTAGAGCTTTTTGGGCAAAGGCATCAACATAGAGTATACAGGAGAAAAAAAGAGGCATTCAAAGAAAAGAACACGGTCCCTACAGTCAAACATGGCGGAGGTTCCCTGATGTTTTGGGGTTGCTTTGCTGCCTCTGGCACTGGACTGCTTGACCGTGTGCATGGCATTATGAAGTCTGAAGACTACCAACAAATTTTGCAGCATAATGTAGGGCCTAGTGTGAGAAAGCTGGGTCTCCCTCAGAGGTCATGGGTCTTCCAGCAGGACAATGACCCAAAACACACTTCAAAAAGCACTAGAAAATGGTTTGAGAGAAAGCACTGGAGACTTCTAAGGTGGCCAGTAATGAGTCCAGACCTGAATCCCATAGAACACCTGTGGAGAGATCTAAAAATGGCAGTTTGGAGAAGGCACCCTTCAAATATCAGGGACCTGGAGCAGTTTGCCAAAGAAGAATGGTCTAAAATTCCAGCAGAGCATTGTAAGAAACTCATTGTTGGTTACTGGAAGCGGTTGGTCGCTGTTATTTTGGCTAAAGGTTGTGCAACCAAGTATTAGGCTGAGGGTGCCAATACTTTTGTCTGGCCCATTTTTGGAGTTTTGTGTGAAATGATCAATGTTTTGCTTTTTGCTTCATTCTCTTTTGTGTTTTTTCATTTAAGACAAATTAAATGAAGGTAATAATACGAAAGAATTTGTGCTTGCAATCATTTTCAGGAAGAAACTGAGTATTATCTGACAGAATTGCAGGGGTGTCAATACTTTTGGCCACAACTGTATGTCTCTGACTACTATCTCACAGAGCAGAAGCTGCTTCACGTTCACATAAATATTCAAAACTTTTGTAAAGAAAATAAACATTGAATTACTCCGGGCATTAAATGCTGCCTGGAAAACAAAAAAAAATGCACTTTGAACAACCCTTGATATAAAAGGCTGACAATTGTGCATTCCTTAATTGTAAATATATTTACACACAAATATATATATATATATATATACATACATATATATCTGTGTATATATATATATATTAGTGAAATCCCAAAACAAACACATTAATGGCCTCACCATTTCATCAGTACAAAATGTATTGTTTTGGGGTTTTTTTGTTTCAACTCTTCAGCTAAGAAAAAAGGAATGCACAGATTGATCAGTGAACTCCCAAAAGAGCATGTTTTGATTTATTATTATTTATTATTATAGCGCCATTTATTTCATGGCGCTTTATATATGAAAAGGAGGGTGCATAATAAAAAACAAGTACAATAATTTACAATACAATTTATAATTTAGTCACCGACTAGTACAGGAGGAGAGAAGACCCTGCCCTGGAGAGCTCAGGCTACAATCCCAATACATCTCTACTTATTGCAGGCCATATGCCCACCATTACTTATTTGTAATTCTGGGCTTTCAGCAACAACTCTCGAGTCAGATACATTTGCTGATGCTGCAGCTGATGAGTTGTAATACATTCACAATGCCACAATAGTCAGTGACCCAAGTTCATTAAAGGGAATCTGTTACCAGGTGTTTGCCACCTCATCTGAGAACAGCATGATGTAGGAAAAAAGGTCCTGATTCCAATGATGTATCAGTTAGTTTACTGGGTGCAGCCGTTCTGACACAATCAGAGCTTTTAGATTTAGAATGCAGCAGAGCTGAGAAAGCTTCCCCCACCCACACTACAGTTTTCTATGCAAATGTCTATTGACAGTGATTTGCTTATTACAGGAGGGGGTGTGGTTGATCTAGGAGTGATAATACCCTGCTTAGAAAACCTTCAATGTGAGTAAACAGCAGCACACAACATGATAAAAGACAGATTCCATTCAAGACTGGTGTTTTGTATGTTAGTCTTAAAAAGAACCTGTCATATAAAAAAGCACTATTAACTTAAAGATATGGGGCTATTGTGCAGGTTAATAGCATTCGAAAGCTGCCTAGGCCCGAACTGAGATTCTAACTGCCATTATGACATTGGAGGCAGCTTTTAGTCGCTATGCACTAAGCGATGACGGTAGCCACATCCAGTTCATTTCCTCCTGGCATCATCGTTCTCAGTACGACAGCCACTTGGCTTCAGTATTCTATTAACCCCATATCTGCTGGTTAATAGTGTTTTTTACATGACAGGTTCCATTTAATGATGGGCGTGCATGACTAAGATGCACCAGATTAATTATGGAGCACAAGACAATTAATTTGGATATTTTATTAAAGATGTGTGCACTTCCGTCTGACTCACTAGAAATGTTATTCTAGTCATAGACTGGAGCAAAATTTCTGGTGTAAGAAACACTATCACTTTTAATTAATTGTCAGCTTTGCCCATTTTGGTGGAGCTGCCGAAAACTGGCATGAAAACATAAAAAATCTCAACATTTATGTGCAGGCTTTTTGCTCTAGTTTTCTTGCACAAACATTTCAATGAATCAGGGCCAATGTGTTCTTTAATTGTGTTTTAATGTTTTAATGCCATATCATTTTATTAATCTGTATTTATTTATTTATTTATGTCACATTCCTGCCGGCATCACTGCATGGCTTCCCATCCCACACCATGCAGATACACCAACCTACTCACCACTCCTAGCCATGCAGTGAGTTTTATCCTCTGCTTACTACATGCTGTAAACCACGTGTCCTTTTGCCAAGAATTACCTGGTGCATATGGCATCTCCACCAATGGGAAGATGTCTGAGCAACATTCTCTCTCATTCTTTGGTCAGCTACTGAGTTGCCAGGCCTTTCCTGTTTCTGCTCTTGTTTCCCTCACCCTGGGGGCTGTATACTCAGTCCTGAATCCTGTATCCTAAACTTGTTCCTGTGTCTGTACAAAGTTCTATCCTTGTACCTGTGGTATCCTAGTCTGGATCTTTTCCTACCCTGCTGTGTACATCCTTTTTCCTGCTCCTTTAACTCACAGTATCTGAACCAGCACCTATCTCTATTCTGTTGTCTCTGCACAATGTTAGTGACTTTGGTGTACACTTGCTACTTCATTGTAAGTACCTGTGTGAATCTGCTTCCACTCCGCACCTGCAGCTCTGCTTCAACTCTGCATCTGTGGTCCTGCTTTTGTTCTACAACTGCGGCTCTGCTTCCGCTCTGCATCTGAGGCTCTACTCCTGCTCAGCATCTGCGATTCCAGTCTAAACCTGGTCATATCTATTCCTGTATTTGTTTCATACCTACCTATGTCCCAGTACTTCCTATTATTAGTCTGAACTTGGTTCTACCCATCCCAGTCTCCTAGTCATACCTGTCTATGTCCTAGTCGTTCTTAAAATGGTTCCTGTCTATCCAGTCTGTACAGGTTTCTACCTGTCCCCATATCCCACCCATACCTGACAGTGCCCAAGTCTTTCCCAAAGAAGTTCCTGTCCCTCCAGTCTGAAATGTTTACACTCACCTGCCGGAGTGTCAACCATGCCCACCTTTATATCACCTATGCCCGCCAGTACTTGCCTGTCTATTAGAGTTGAGCGATACCAGCCGATACTTGAAAATATCGGATCGGAATGGATCGGCCGATCTTAAAAAAAAGTATCGGTATCGCCGATTCCGATACCGGGAACCAATGCAAGTCAATGGGGCCAAAATATCGGAATGAAAAAAAACCCTTTCTTTCCTTGTAGGTTAATTCTACATGAAGAAAAACAACTAAGAATAATGTAGAATGTATTGTGGGAGGTGGAGGAGACATTAAAGCCATAGAGGTTTAGCCCAATCAAATGGAATAGCAGGAATTAAACTTTTTTTTTAAAGACGTTAGGAGTTACAAAGATATTGACTATGTTAGCCTCATTTATATTTTGCCAGACATGTATGTCTTCTTCTTTCTTCTTTCTTCTTCTTTCTTATTCTTCTTCCTTTTTTTACCTTCTTCTTCTTCTTCTTATTCCTTTTTTTACATTCTTCTTTTTCTTCTTCCTTTTTTTACATTCTTCTACTTCCTTTTTTTACATTCTTCTTCTTATTCCTTTTTTTACATTCTTCTTCTTCTTCCTTTTTTTAAATTCTTCTACTTCCTTTTTTTACATTCTTCTTCTTCTTCCTTTTCTTACATTCTTCATATTCTTCTTATTCAACAATTATTATTCTACATATTCAACTTCTTCATCTTCTTCCTATTCTTCTTCATCATATTCTTATTTGTGTCAGGCATTCCTGTAGTTGTTATCTAGAAAAGTTAGAAGTTTACACCTTCCGTTCTGCCTGTCACAAAAGATTTACAACAGGATTTGTCCGCGTTCAGTTTGGCCTGCAGCAGCAGGCCTTTTCCAGGGGCACCACGAGGAGGAACGGACTCACCCCCATACACTGCTTAGTCTTCTGCTTATAAATAAGATAATATCATTTGCTCAGAGTATTAGTCTTATGCTTAATGTTCTTCTGCTTTGTTTTTTTATGCTTCTTTGTCTTCTCTCTCTTGTTGTTCTGCATCTTGGTGGTTGTCTTCCTGTTCTTTGTCCTCTTGAACTAGCTGATGGTACTGGCACCCGGAGGGGCAGCAGAAGGAACAAGAGCCAATGGCACTACCGAGGACCAGCTGATGGTGCTGGAACCTGGTTACTAAGCAGGAGGTACCTGTGCTACAAAGCACTACCAAGGACCAGCAGACGTTGCCGGAACTCGGATACCGAGATGGAGGCACCTAGGCCAAAGGCTCTGCCGAGAACCAGCTGACGGTGCTGGAACCCGGATGGGTAGCATAAGCTGCAAGAGCAAATGGAAATAGCGAGGACCAGCTGACAGTGCTGGCACCCGGAGGGTCAGCAGAAGGAATAAGAGCCAATGGCACAACCGAGGACCAGCTGACGGTGCTGGAACCCGGTTACTAAGCAGGAGGTACCTGTGCTACAAAGCACTACCAAGGACCAGCAGACGTTGCCGGAACTCGGATACCGAGATGGAGGCACCTAGGCCGAAGGCTCTGCCGAGAACCAGCTGACGGTGCTGGAACCCAGATGGGTAGCATAAGCTGCAAGAGCAAATGGAAATAGCGAGGACCAGCTGACAGTGCTGGCACCCGGAGGGGCAGCAGAAGGAATAAGAGCCAATGGCACAACCGAGGACCAGCTGACGGTGCTGGAACCCGGTTACTAAGCAGGAGGTACCTGTGCTACAAAGCACTACCAAGGACCAGCAGACGTTGCCGGAACTCGGATACCGAGATGGAGGCACCTAGGCCAAAGGCTCTGCCGAGAACCAGCTGATGGTGCTGGAACCCGGAGGGGTAGCTGAAGTTACCCCTGAAAAGCAAAGTTGGCATGCCGCAAGCTGGCCGCAGTTACCGAATCACACAGTCCTACAGGGGGTGCTTGTCCTACTGGCACTACGGAACAAGCCTTTCTTACCAGAACCCGCAGTCCACATAGGAAGCACCTAAACTGCTGGCACCCTAGCCTCGGCTAACCCAACCGCAACACGACATGGCAACTTGGGGTGGCAAACTGACATTGACACTTCCCGGAAACAGCAGGCAGGGCTGGAACCAAGCTGGGCAGGAGGGAGTACCCGTGCCAAAGTCAGTTATGAGCAGCAACTGGCGATGTTGGAGCCCAGGGACAAGCACTTAGCAGGCTGAGGCCTGATGTGCTGTCAATTGGGAGGCAGCAGGACAGATTGCCATCAAAACAGCAGGGGAACAGCTGACGTTACTGAACCCCACAAACACAGGAGCTAGTGTTTTACTCTGTGAAGACGGCACTTCCGAGCAACAACTGGCTGTATTGAAGCCCAGGGACAAGCACGGAGCAGGCTGAGGCTGCATTGAAGAAATTTTAAGATCGGTTGTAGACTTCTACTAATTTTAACCAAGCTCCACTTAGGCCTGTGGCTTCACTGATTTTCGTATTTCCCCTGTCCTCCAACCCCGCCAGTTACAGCTCCGAAGTGGCATCTGCACAATCCACACTTGTTCATGTGTTCTAGGTGTTCAGTCCGGTCAGTTAATCCCCTGATGTGTGTCCGGCAATGTCGCCTGCTCTGTTATGGGAATGTGGACAGAGCAGGCGACATTGCTAGTTAGTTATGGGAATGTGGACAGAGCAGGCGACATTGCCGGACACACATCAGGGGATTAACTGACCGGACTGAACACCTGGAACACAGGAACAAGTGTGGATTGTGCAGACGCCACTTCGGAGCTGTAACTGGCGGGGTTGGAGGACAGGGGAAATACGAAAATCAGTGAAGCCACAGGCCTAAGTGGAGCACGGTTAAAAATCAGTAGTAGTAGGACTGTGTAGGCAGCAGGAGACTTTGCCATCCACACAGCAGGGGATCAGCTGGCAGTGCTGAACCCCACTAACACTTGAACGAATGTGTTTGGCTCTGTGGAGACGACACTTCTGAACACCAACTGACGCTGTTGGAGCCCAGGATTAGGCGAGGAGCAGGCTGGGGCCTGTTGCTTTTGGCAGGTGAAGACAGCAGGAGACTTGCCATCTCCACAGCAGGGGAACAGCTGGCAGTGCTGAAACCCACTAACACTTGAACAAATGTGTTTGGCTCTGTGGAGACGACACTTCTGAACACCAACTGACGCTGTTGGAGCCCAGGATCAGGCGTGGAGCAGGCTGGGGCCTACTGGATTTTGGCTGGTGTAGGCAGCAGGAGACTTGCCATCTCCACAGGAGGGGAACAGTGAACCCCACTAACACGTGAACGAATGTGTTTGGCTCTGTGGAGACGACACTTCTGAACACCAACTGACGCTGTTGGAGCCCAGGATTAGGCGAGGAGCAGGCTGGGGCCTACTGGATTTTGGCAGGTGTAGGCAGCAGGAGACTTGCCATCTCCACAGCAGGGGAACAGCTGGCAGTGCTGAACCCCACTAACACGTGAACGAATGTGTTTGGCTCTGTGGAGACGACACTTCTGAACACCAACTGACACTGTTGGAGCCCAGGATTAGGCGAGGAGCAGGCTGGGGCCTGTTGCTTTTGGCAGGTGAAGACAGCAGGAGACTTGCCATCTCCACAGCAGGGGAACAGCTGGCAGTGCTGAAACCCACTAACACTTGAACAAATGTGTTTGGCTCTGTGGAGACGACACTTCTGAACACCAACTGACGCTGTTGGAGCCCAGGATCAGGCGTGGAGCAGGCTGGGGCCTACTGGATTTTGGCTGGTGTAGGCAGCAGGAGACTTGCCATCTCCACAGCAGGGGAACAGCTGGCAGTGCTGAACCCCACTAACACGTGAACGAATGTGTTTGGCTCTGTGGAGACGACACTTCTGAACACCAACTGACGCTGTTGGAGCCCAGGATTAGGCGAGGAGCAGGCTGGGGCCTGTTGCTTTTGGCAGGTGAAGGCAGCAGGAGACTTGCCATCTCCACAGCAGGGGAACAGCTGGCAGTGCTGAAACCCACTAACACTTGAACAAATGTGTTTGGCTCTGTGGAGACGACACTTCTGAACACCAACTGACGCTGTTGGAGCCCAGGATTAGGCGAGGAGCAGGCTGGGGCCTACTGGATTTTGGCAGGTGTAGGCAGCAGGAGACTTGCCATCTCCACAGCAGGGGAACAGCTGGCAGTGCTGAACCCCACTAACACTTGAACGAATGTGTTTGGCTCTGTGGAGACGACACTTCTGAACACCAACTGACGCTGTTAGAGCCCAGGATTACGCATGCCGCATGCAGAGGCCAATGGGCAGCAGTTTTTATGGAGGTTGTTGACTACTACTGATTCTAACCATGCTCCACTTAGGCCTCTGGCTCCACTGTCTCTACTATTTACCCTGACCTCCAACCCCACCAGCTACATCTCTGAAGTGGCGTCAGCACAATCTACACTTGTTCCTGTGTTACTGGTGCTCAGTCCCGTCAGTTGATCCCCTGATGTTTGTCCGGCAAGTTCGCCAGCTCTGTCCTCATTCCCACTACTGGTTATGGGAATGTGGACAGAGCAGGAGACCTTGCCGGACACACATCAGGGGATAAACTGATGGGACTGAGCCACAGGAACACAGGAACAAGTGTAGATTGTGCTGACGCCACTTCAGAGATGTAGATGGCGGGGTTGGAGGCCAGGGGAAATAGTAGAGACAGTGGAGCCAGAGACCTAAGTTGGGCACGGTTAAAAATCAGTAGTGGTCCACACAGCAGGGGATCAGCTGGCGTTACTGAACCCCACTAACACAGGAGCTAGTGTGTTTCTCTGTGCAGACGACACATCTGAGCGACAACTGGCTGTGTTGAAGCACAGGGATTATAGTTCAGGTGGTAGAAAAATGAACACACCAGCAGACCTGGATACAGTTCCCAACCACTAATTTAGTCTGTAAGAGGAATGGCAAAGTCTTTGGAGATCCAGGCCTTGTTCATTTTCAGAAAAGTCAGCCGGTCAACATTATCGGAAGATAGTCGCGTGCGACGGTCTGTTAGTACACCACCTGCGGCACTAAAGACGCGTTCCGATAATACACTGGCAGCAGGGCAAGCCAGCACCTCCAATGCATACTGGCTAAGCTCTGGCCATGTATCCAGCTTAGAGACCCAAAACTTGAAGGGGGAAGAGCCATCTGGGAGTACAGCGACAGGGCAAGACATGTAGTCTGACACCATCTGACGGAAGCGTTGCCTCCTGCTGACTCGAGGCGTCGCTGATGGTGTAGACAATTGTGGTGGACACACAAAACTTTGCCACATTTGGGCCATAGTGGTCTTGCCTTGTGCTGCGGCGCTGCCTCTGCTCCCTCTTTGTGCAGAGTTTCCTCCACTGCCTCGACGCACAGAGCTGCTTTGTAAAGCACTAGCAACAATGCTGTCGGGTGGAATGGAAAACATTATGGACTGCACCAGTGACTCTTCGTACTCCCGCAGTTTACGCTCCCGGTTCAACGTTGGTATGAGCCTTTGTACGCTGTCCCGGTAGCGAGGATCTAGGAGGGTGTACACCCAATAATCAGCCGAGACGAGAATGTGGGCGATGCGGCGGTCGTTTCTCAGGCACTGCAGCATGAAATCAACCATGTGCTGCAGACTCCCAACTGCCAAAGAACCGCTGTCCCCTGTTTGAGGCGTGACCTCGGCCTGCTCTGCATCACCCCACCCTCGCTGTACATACTGAGTAGAGGTTTGTGTACCTCCCTCCTCTGGAGAGATGTCTTCCTCCTCCATCGACTCCTCCTCATCCTCCTCACAAAGTGTCCCCTGCCTAGGCCTTTGTGAGGAAACAGGTAGCGCAGACTGTCCAGAAGCAGATGGCATTTGGGACTCCTCATCCTCCACCTCTTCCGAAACCTCGTCCCTTAGTGCTTGCAGTGTTTGTTGAAGCAGGCAGATAAGAGGGACAGTCATGCTGACTAGTGCATCATCTGCACTCGCCATTCGCGTGGATTCATCGAAGGCACGCAAAACGAGGCAGATGTCCTTCATAGAGGCCCACTCAATGGTGCTGAAGTGTGAACGGCGCACAGTGCGACTTGTTTGCGCCTGATGCAGCTGGTACTCCATGACTGCTGCCTGCTGCTCACACAACCGCTCCAACATATGTAACGTTGAATTCCACCGGGTGGGTAGGTCACATATGATGCGATGTTCTGGAAGGCCAAATCGTCGCTGCAGAGCAGCGAGGCGCGATCTTGCCGTGTTGGAACGCCGCAAGTGAGCGCACTCTATGCGGACCTTGTGCAACAGTGCATCAAGATCTGGATAGTCCCTCAGAAAGCTCTGCACGACCAAGTTAAGCACATGTGCCAGACATGGGATGTGTGTGAGGTTGCCTAGGCCAAGAGCTGCCACCAGATTTCGGCCATTGTCACACACTACCAAGCCCGGCTGGAGATTCGCTGGCCCAAACCACACATCGCTCTCCTGCTTGATAGCATTCCAGAGCTCCTGCGCTGTGTGGCTTCGATTCCCCAAAGAAATTAATTTGAGTACAGCCTGTTGACGTTTGGCCACAGCTGTGCTCATATCGGTCGTAACAGGCTCCTGCTCTGCTGTTTCTGAGGAACTTGAGTAGGAGGAGGAGTCTATGTGTACAGACTGGAGTCCTGCAATCCGTGGCGTTGGAAGAACACGTACAGCGCCACTCTCCAGATCTGTACCCGGCTCCACAACATTGACCCAGTGGGCAGTGAGGGAAAGGTATCGTCCCTGTCCATGGTTACTGGTCCACGCATCGGTGGTCAGGTGGACCTTGCTACTAACGGCGTTTAGTAGCGCATGTTTTATTTTGCCCTCAACATGTTTCTGCAGGGCAGGGACGGCTCGCCTGCTGAAATAAAAGCGGCTGGGCATGTTGTATTGGGGGACTGCCAATGCCATTAAGTCCCGGAAGGTGTCAGTGTCCACCAGCCTGAATGACAGCATTTCAACTGCCAGAAGTTTGGCAATGCCAGCATTCAGAGACTGTGCTCGGGGATGGTTTGCCGAGTAAGGGCGCCTTTTATCCCATGCCTGTGCTACCGATGGCTGTGATGGATGGGAACGTGCTGCTATGGGTGGAATCTGACAGGGTCTCCGGACAACAGTGGCAGAGGTTCTTCCTTGGCGATCCTGTGAGGAAGCCGAACCAGCAGTGTGTGAGCAGGAGGAAGAGGCCCCAACACGAACTGAAGAGGTGGTAGGTGGTGCTGTACGTTGGCCTACGTCTTCAGGTGTCTCTGCAACTCCAACTCGTGCTTGGTGCGCACATGTTTCCACATATTTGTGGTATTGAGGTTGCTGACATTTCTCCCTCTTTTGACTTTCTGATGACACAGCTTGCATTTGACAAAGCAAATGTCATCTGCAACTGTGTCAAAAAAGGACCACGCACTGCAAGTCTTGGGAGCGCCCATTTTGCCTTTGGAATGAGGAATGCTCCTAACGGGTGCCGAAGTGGAGGGTACAGGCAACCAAGTCTTCCCCCTCCCTCTGCCTCCTGTTTTGGCCGGTAGGGGAATCTCTTCCTCCGAGCTGCTCCCACCACCTTCCTGTTCCTCACGCCATGATGGGTCAAGGACCTCATCATCTTCCCTCCCCTCTTCAAACAGCTGCTTCTTCGGGGTTGTCTCGCCAGCACCGTACGCACCAGAAAGTGGCAACTGAGTCTCGTCATCATCTGATGCGTACTGAGGTGTGCTGACCATAGGCACTGGCCCACTCGCCTCTTCAGATTCAGAGGGACAAAGAAGTTGCGCATCACTGCATACTCCCTCTTCTTCACATTCAGGAATGCTGCTTGGCTGGCCCCATCTTTCCAAGCCAACAGATTCCGAGAACAGAAGTAGAGACTGTGATGGCTCCTGTCCATGTCTCTCTGACTGCCTGGGCACTTTGGCAGGTGGTGAAGAGACAGATGGTTGCTCTTCGGTGCTCTGGTCCTGAGAGGATGCGGAAGTAATTGAAGTCGATGCGTTAGCTGCCATCCATCTGACAACGGCTTCAATTTGTTCCTCCCGCAGCAGTGGGGTACGTTGAGGTCCTACAAAGCTGCGCATAAAGGACTGTTGCCTGCTAAAACTGGGGGATGCTGATCCACTGGTGCCCGCAGCAGGCCCAGAATCCCCACGTCCTCTCCCTGCAGAATCCCCACGTCCTCTCCCTGCAGAATCCCCACGTCCTCTCCCTGCTGAAACTCCACGCCCACGCCCACGCCCACGCGCCTTACTCCCTGCCTTCTTCATCTTGCCAGACTGCTTAAGATAGGCAGAAAAGTACAAAGGGGGGCCTTAGTGTGCTTATTCCTGAACAGCTGGTTACAAGTACAAGAAACACTAATTTTATGAAGTGTGTGTGTGTGGACTACACTTTAATAGGAGCTGATGTGGCCTACACAAGTTCCAAATGTAGTGTTTGGTGAACTTTTTTTGTGGTTTCTTTGTTGGAAACAAACTCAAAGTATGTGAACAAAGAATTGAAACTGATAGTATCACCAACTTTTTGGAGCTATTACAATGCAGGCAGGTAACCTACAATGCAAAAGATGAGGCTCCAAAAAAATTGGGTAATACTAATCTGGCTGCGCCGGCAGGGCACAAGCCAGAAAAAAAGGCTCCTCTATCTACTCCTATATAGTGTTTGCAACCAACCAATGTTGATGGATACGGATGGATGCACACTAATAGGAGAAGAAAAAATGAGCAGCACTCAAAGACAAATATGTGTGAGGCAGTGACGCACGTTGAGCGTCCTACAACCAGACGTAGCTGCAGGACACTCTACTCAGCGTGAGCTGCACTCACACACAGTCAGAGACCTCTCAGACAGCCGTGAACAGTGCAGCTAAGTGGGCACTGGCACTGACAGGCTGCAGAAAGGCTCCGCTGTGTACTCCTATATAGTGTTTGCAACCACCGTAGATGGAGACGGATGGATGCACACTAATAGAAGAAAAAATGAGCTGCACTCAAATACAAATAAGTGTGAGGCACTGACGCACGCTGAGCGTCCTACAACCAGACGTAGCTGCAGGACACACTACTCAGCGTGAGCTGCACTCACACACAGTCAGAGACCTCTCAGACAGCCGTGAACAGTGCAGCAAAGTGGACACTAGCACTGAAAGGCTGCAGAAAGGCTCCGCTGTCTACTACTAGTGTTTGCAACCAACGTATATGGATACAGATGGAAGCACACTAGATTGAAATTACAGTATGTAAAAAATGCAGCTCAAAAATTAAAAGATGTATGAGGCAGCAGTGATCACACTGGGTGGCCTACAGCCTGACGTGGCTGCAGGACCCACTCCACAGCGTGAGCTGCACTCACTCAGCCCTTGCAGACAGCTGTGAACACTGCTGCTAGGGCAAAGAAGGCTACAGTGGTGGTTTATGTAGCCTGGGTAAAGAACTAGATGTTTGGTGGAATCGCTATTTCTAACTGTCCCTCACAGTCTTCTACAGCAGCCTGTCCCTAACTGAATTCACAGCAGAGTGAACCAGAAATGGCGGCTGCGGTGGCTTTTATAGTGCATCATGACATCATTTCGGCAGCCAATCACAGCCATGCCAATAGTTAACATGCCTACATGCCTAACAGGATGTGCCCACACTTCGGAGGATTCCCATTGGCTTAATCAAAGCAAGCAGGCTCATAGCATGATGGGAACTTCCGATTCCGGTATTCGATATGACAAAAGTATCGGAAGTCAGTATCGGAATTCCGATACCGCTAATATCGGCCGATACCCGATACTTGCGGTATCGGAATGCTCAACACTACTGTCTATACATCAGCTGAGCCAGATAGTATATCTACAGTACTTGCCCACACCTGTCATTACTTTGTCCTGTACCCCTGAGTGTCAGCTGCTACTGCCAGATGCCGCTCTGGAGCTACCTGCTGCACAAGCCTGAACTCACCACTAGAGGCTCAAGTGAACACCAAGTTAGCAGCTTAGTCACGCCCATCCAGAGTAAGTCTGGTTTGTGGCGCAGTGGTGCCACAATCCTTGCTCGTGTCCTCCATTCTGGGTGCAAGCATTACAGTTTGCTCAGGCCATGGTCCTTGCTGAGCCCCATTGTCCTTCACTCTTGGAGCTATATGAACTATTATTTTGCCAGCGTGAGTGACAGGGAAACATTTTTTTTCAGCTACAAACACTGAATACCCTATTGGAAGCCCTGAGTTTTGCTGCACAAACCCAAGTCACAGTCCTTGCAGCCATATATACTCAATCTGCCATAGCACACCCAAAGTGGAACCCTTCCCAGCAGATCCGACAATGTATTATGGGGATTCAAAGCAGTGCCATGCATTCCCGGAGTAGGGCATGCAGCACTACAAATTGTTTGCTCCCCATTTAATTTCTGATTGGGTAAAGATGGGATTTCTAGTATACCTACCTAGCAGGAGATGCTTTGAAATGGCTCTCAGACCTGCAGGCCTTCCTGATGTACTGTATGTCTAAGAGGTCTTTATTTTGTCTCGTTCAGCATCTTCTGGAAAGACTTCCCTACCGAGCCTTCAGAAACAGACCAGACATTTTATACCTGTGGGAAAACTGTCACTTCTGGCCATGACCATCGAGAGACAATCTGTACTTCAGCCTGTAAAAGTAGCTATCTGAGCAAAACTCTTGGAGGCAGACAGGATTGGGCTGGCTGAGCAGCAGCTTGAAGCTAGTTGTGAGAAGGGATTGCGGTATTGCTGCGATTGTGTGGAACATCTTGATGGTCTCTACCCTTCAGATGCTAAATATTTGCAGTTTTTTGTTTAAATGGTGAAAAAACAATGGTAAATTTATAAGAATTTTTTTGCTTTTGTCACCATTTTCTGAGACTCATAATGTTTTCATGTTTCATGACATGGGGCTGCATAATTACTTTTTTTGCACACTGAGCTGACATTTTTACTAATACCATTTTTGGGTAGACACAATGCTTTGATCACCTCTTATCCCAATGTTAGAGAGACCAAAATACCACAAATCTGGAAATATTTTTTTTTCCGTTACGCCGTTTACCAAATTATCGTATTCATTTACTTTACATTTTGACAGATTGGACTTTTACTTTTTTAATTGTTTTATTTTTAATGGGGCAAAAGAGGTATAATATAAACTTTGTTTTCTTTTAATATTTTAAAAAACTTTTTATTCTCTTCTTATTGGGGGCTTAAATTTACTGGGGACTTATCACATCTGCTATACCTAGCAGTGCATCAGCATGAAATCATGATCTCCTATGAACATCAGCCACAGACTGACTATCATAGGAGGATCAAAATGACAGGCACTTGGGTCATTAACACCCTTGGCTTTCATGGCAGCCAATCAGCGTGTGATAAATGTCGCTGTCATAGATTGATAGTGATATTTAACGGGTTAACAGTCATGGATGGAGCTCCGCTTCACAGGTGGCTGTTAAAGGCACATGATGGCTGATTAAATCAGCCATCTTGCTTGGGGAAGATGCAGGCATGGTGTACGAGCCCACAAATAAAACGAGAACATGAACTTTGACATACATGCACGTAAAAAGTGTCTCTAGCGTTGTAATGTCACAATAATTTGGGTCTTTATTACAAGATGGTATCTGTTATTGATGGTGTCACAATAGTCTCTATTTTATTTCTCAGATATGTGTTATTTCAGTGTCATAAGCGCATGAGTCTTAACAAGTTGTGTTCTAATGAGCTAACATACCATGCATACACTGTACTCCTGCACATTGTGATTAATGAAAATATGAAAATATGAACTCTCACTTTGTAATACTGCAGCGCCTGTGCCCTGCAGTACTTTGCTCTGCCCTCAACAGGACAGATAAGTACGCCTGCACAGGAGCGCGATGTCAGAGAGCCATAAAGCAAGCAGGAGGGCAGCATTACAAGAAGATGGGAGGTGCCGGACCCAGACCTGCGACACCCATCAGACTGGACCGCCCCCCGGTGACTATAATAAAACATATTTTTCTTCTCTTGCCAGTCGGATCGGTGGCTTATCTACAGCATTATAGAAATCAACTCCCATACCTACTGCCAGTTTTTAGAAGACACTTTCTTTACTTGTTGCAGGAAAAAGTCCATGTCTTTCAAGAAAGCCATGCCATGATTTTTATGCAGTCAATGCAACATCACATACTCTACTGCTTGGCTGCCAATAAATGCCTTAAATATGAAAGAATAATAACATAGCCCCTTCCTCACCTGACCTAAACCCTATTGAAAAGTTGTAAGCTCCTCTTAAATGGAATATTTATGTGAAGGAAAAACAGTTCTCCTCTCTGAACAGTGTCTGTGAGACTGATTGGTTCTCCCCAAAAATTGATTAACACATTAAGAAACTGACAGAATACATGAATGGAAGATTTACGATTGTCTTTGAACCAAAAGGTGGCTATATTGGTCACTGATCTTTTTTTTTTTGCAGTGTCAGAAATGTATTTTTGTAGAGGTTTAGATGCTTGGTTATTATCTCACTTTAACAGTGAAAAAAACAATTGAGATGGGAAAGATTATGTCGCTCATTTAGATAAAAATTCTGCATACCAACTGTCATGATCCAGCGTGGATCTGACAGTTTAAATGGATACGTTATTTTTTTTTCCTTTGGCTAGGTGCCAAAGTGATGTGATTGCCCCCGGTGGCCATTAGAATTATTACACGTGGGGTCGTTCATTCTAAGTTGCCCGTAATTACATGTAATTATAAATCAGGTGTGAGGCTCTTTAAAAGAGTTCAGGTGGGTTGATGACTGTTGGTGATATTGTGTGTTAGTAATTCACAAGGAAGTCTGGGTGAAAGAAGGAGCTGAACATGAGTCCTGTGCAGCCCAGCCAGAGGGGACGAGTGGCCGCTATGTGGTCTGCAGGAAGGGCTGGCATGGCGTGGTGGAGTCACAGTTTATGGTATCGGCAGGAAGTGCAGGCATGGCTTGGTGGAGTGGCGACGATGGTGAGAGATGGACTCAAGCATGCTGGACTTTTTGGGCAGGAGCTGAACTCGTCTTTGGGACTCTGTTACTGGACTTCTGCAATTGGTGGTGGACTCTGCTCCAAGCCTGCACTGGCTGGTGAAGGATCCAGTTATGGTGATGGATCCGGGTGGAGGAGAAGATGCACACAGGTGGTGGGCTCTGTTGCTAGGAGCGTACACAACAGAGCAAAGCTAAGTGGTGTTTCCCCTGTATTGTCATCTTTTTTCATGTGTGTTTAGTGCAGTGGTGGGATTAGTTTCCGCACCGACCAATTCCCTAGTGAGGGTTTAGGTTCAGGGCGAGCTAGGGTTTTTAGGTTCCTGTGCGTCGCCCGGTGCAGAACCGGCATATGGAACGTTAGGAGTGCAGGGACACTGGCTCAGGGGAGTACAGGAGGTCTCCACTTCCCTATTCCCTATTGCAGGGCCCACCATTGTTAATGTTACCCAGGTTCCCCTTTATTATTTAAATTCGCTTTACTGGAGGCCGGGTTTCCAGACTACTGTATGTATAATGTGTAATACCTAAATTCGCCAGTTGGAGGCGTCGTATCCAGCTGCACATCCAATTATTTAAATTCGCCAAACTGGAGGCGGTGTATCCAGGGTCACGTGTGTCATATGGGTTCGCCTTGCGGTACTCGCTGTGTCCAGACACACGTGACCGTGACACCAACAGTAAACAATTGAGGTGAGAAAGTTTATATGTTCATTTTGATATTTAATAATTCTGCACATGAATAGTTGCTCAGTTTTTTCTGTACACACAAATATTCTCCTAAGACAAAATCTTACTTTTACTTTAATAAATATTCAGGTTTCAGGAGTACTAATCTTTATATTGTCCATCAGCACTGTAGCTGTTAAATATTATAATAAATATTATAATAATCTAATATTATTAATTAGTAATATAAGTTTTGAAAAGGGTACATGGAATAAAATAAATAAGATTTTGAGAGTTACAATTAATATAGTTAATTCTGCTATTCTATGAAATATGATTATAAAAATAACTTCAAATTAGTGTATGGTGAGTTGAAGGCATGTTTTATAGCATCATGCACGATATTTATAAAAACCTTACAGCAATGCTTAGTCCTATCATTCTCTTAATTGATGTAAAAATAATTGAAACGGGTATATTTCCCAAAAATGGAGTTTCTTTGCAACTATGCTAATCTGACTGTAGAATATAAACCAAAATCTCCACCTCATTTACTACAGGTAAAAAAAAATAATAATAAATGTAATGTCATTAAACTACTTGAGTTTAGAGATGAGCAGAATGGTCAAAATTCAAATTTGCCTGTTAATGCAGATTTTCACAGGAAATTAGATTTGCAGTGAAGTTTTTCTCTACAACTCTTAGACCCCAGAGTACAACAAACATAACTTTTAAAAGATAAAAAAAATTATGCCCACCTTACTGCTCATCTTTCTGGACCCTCAGCTCCTCACCATCACCTGTCTGGCTCCTGTCATATCGTCGTATGATCTGATCACCACCGCTAGTGCTGAAATTCTCAGTTCTGTGCCTTTATGCATAAGGTGAGCGCACATGTCGTAACATCATAATTACATTCCCCGTTTATGCGCAGAACACACATCAGAGATGGAAGTCCCAGGCAAGCATGAGAGGCACTGGAATTTTAGCGTAAGCTTGAGCTTTTTCATTTATCATATCCTACCTACATTTATTTTGCAAAGCCTTGAGTATAAATAGCGATATTTAATTTGTGTCAAATAATTTCTCTGGAAATCAAATTTCCTGGGAAAATTCAGAAAATCCACGAGAACAGGTGAATTTGAAATTTGTCTCATCTGCTCATATTTATTAGCCAATATTCTATTAATATTGTCAATTTTATCGTTACTTGAGAATTGCAGTTTATAGGGCCGTTATAGTAGCATTCCGGCGTTCAGTGCCATGTAATTATCAATTAGATGTTTGTCATGCAGCCATTCAGCACTGGAATCCATTATGAAATTTTACACCAAGGCAATCCTAGGGGTTAATATTGTAGCTATGCTCTTTGGGGATAGTAAATAATAACGAAAAATAAGTAATTACAAATTAGCGTTTATAGCTACAAGTATTTATTTTACTGACTTATATAGCGCCCTTAATTCCCACAATGCTTTACAGACATTATCGGCACTGTTCCCTTTGGAGCTCCCAATCTAGAATCTTTTTGGAGTGTGGGAGGAAGCCCATGCAAACATGGGGACAACATAAAAACTCCTTGCAGATGTTGTCCTTGGTGGGATTTGAACCCAGGACCCCAGTGCTGAAAGACTGCAGTGCTGGAAAATGAGCCACTGGTAGCAAATTAATTAATTATTTAGATGCTATACATGGTTTCTGTTTTTTCTTCACTGGTCTTATTGAAAATTCTCATGATTTATCTGAAATCTTCAACAGTCTAAAAGAAAAACAATAAGAAATTTAGAAAATAAAACAAGAACAGTGTTTATCTATAATTCACCAAGTCTAAAACATTGAAAGTCCACAGCGGATATGTTTAAATGGATTTTAGCAGCAAGGTAGTCATATAAGTAATTTATGTTTTCCCTTTCAAACCATCCATTTTTATTGCTACATTATGGAGAAAGATATTGCTTTTTAGAGAGATATAGAGAACAGCGTGGAACTCTCTAGAAATATCGATGGTAAAGGTTAGGCATTTGAAACGTTATTGTGGTTAAGGTCAGATATATCTCGTAACCTGCACACTCTCTGGTAAGCATACATTTAGGGAAAGCATTTTTATTATAGCTGGAAGTGTTTAAGAAGTGTTGAAACTATGTATTTAAATTAGGAATGTGATTTATTTTATCTTTAAGGATTTAGCTTCCATAAATTGTCTGCATAAATTTTGCACTATGTATAATGAGGCCAAACTAAGCTTATTATACTAATAGATTAAAAAAGAACAAACATAATGACAGAAATAGACTTTTTTAATCTCCTCTAGTGCAATAAGCATTAGCGCGTATGTGCAGAAAATATGAATTCTTGTCTATTATTTATAACCAGTATACCGGACTGAATTCCAAATATAGCTTTTGGACAAACTCGGCAGGCCTCCATACTGCACTATGCTACAGTATTACCAAAACTACATTAAGCCTTACAACTCCAACACAAAGAAATTAAGGAAAGAGAGCGCACATAGGGTGATAAAAGTGATATTTTGGGTGACAATACACGGTTAGTGCACTCACCTTTACAGGTTGTGAACAGTCACAACCCCTTGCAGTATGTGAAAGGAACCAGTGGTCGCTGCAGACTCCCGTAGATACCAATGTCACAAAGGAGGAAGAAAAAGACCGGGTTTTTCAATGTATCCGCGCTGACCACACAAGGACAGAAATATTCTTCAAAGCTTTATTGTGCCGACGCGTTTTGTGGCCAATTTGCCACGTCCTCAGGGCCAAAGAAGTGGCATATTTGCCACAAAATGTGTCGGCACAATAAAGCTTTGAAGAATATTTGTCCTTGTGTGGTCAGCGCGGATACATTGAAAAACCCGGTCTTTTTCTTCCTCCTTTGTGACAACTCCAACACAAAGTATAAACAAGTAGTTGTTTCATATCCATAATTATACAGTATTTTAAATATTAAGAGATGTATTTGATTGGTTTGGGCAATTTTATGTACTATAGAGACCCAGGAACTTGCACTTCCAGACTATTAAAATTGCTAATGGTTTCATTTCTTTATTTAAAATTGAATTTAAACGTAGCTATTTCATGATTATAGGACATAGACCATATAATTATCACACTAGTGTGCTACTTTGTTGTCAGTGCAGTGCCTGAGAAAATAACTTAATCCTCACGTAAATGAGGGTGTTTTCATGCACCCTTGGCATGAACAAAAGTTCCATGCGCCCTTATACCCACTCATTTTGTATGCTAGTTGTTTTCACTGCTTGTGATTGACAGCACTCGCTTACCAGAGTAAGTGCTGCCTAAAGTCATCTGCCGTATATGTGTGTGCACACTGACACTGCCAGCGCCTAACTGCACACACACACAGTGGATGGGTGCTTTCTTCTCCCTAACTCCTCTCTGCTGATGCCACTTACCATACTTCCCATTGTATCCATAGAGCGAGTGGTGTCTGTAGATAGGATCTACAGGAAAATAATTGGATAAACTTTTAGAAAGCATTAACTCGATCAGCCCCCCCAAGCCCGCTTTCACCTTCATGAAGAAGGCCAAATTTTACAATTCTGTCCAGTGTCTCTTTAAGAGGAAGTAACTCTGGAAAGTTGCAACAGATCCCACTGTTTATTTTGCGACATATTTTACTTCATGATAGTCATAAAATTTCTTCGATATGACTTGAGTTTATTTGTGAAAAAAAAAATTGTTAAAAATATTGAGAATATTGCAAATGTCAAGTTTTTAACTTTCATGCCCTTAAATCAGAGAGTTATGTCACACAAAATAGTTAATAAACATCATTTCCAACATGTCGACTTTAAATCAGCACAATTTTTGAAACATCACTTTTTTTTTGAGAAGTTATAAGGTTTAAAAGTTGACCAGCGATTTCTCATTTTTTTCAATAAAATTTACAAAACCAATTTTTTTAGGGACCACATCACATTTGAAGTGATTTTGATGGGTCTTATATGACAGAAAATATCCAAAAGTGACACCATTCTTAAAACTGCACTCCTCAAGATGCTCAAAACCACATTCAATAAGTTTATTAACCCTTCAGGTGCTTCACAGGAATATTTGGAATGTGGAAATAAAAAATTAACATTAAAAGAATAAGGACTAGGAGACAAAAAGGAGTGCAATAGGGCCTTATCCAATGGTAACGGTAGAATAAGTAATGCGAGACCACTCACCTGATATAGTTGCAAATAGCAACATGAGAAAAGCACATATTTCAGCTGCTGCAGGACACTGGTCACAATGTGCCCAGCAGCGCAGATGATGACACCTCTTTCTTACTTCTTAAAAAATTAACATTTACATATTTTTCACAGAATTTTTTACTTTAGACCCCAATTTTTTCATTTTCATAAGGGTAAAAGGAAAAAAAATGTTGTGCAATTTCTCCTAAGCATGCTGAAATCCCATATGTGGGGAAAAATCACTGTTCCGCATGGCAGGGCTCGAAAGAGGAGGGACTTTTCTTGTGGATTGATTTGAAGCTGTTGTTAGGGGCATTTTACAAAACATTTGAGATCACATTTATGCACAACACTTACATCATACTTTACATCTAAATCTCAGAGTGACATCATTCAAATGAAATCCCTGAGGGATACATTCACTATAATGAAGCAGCAGAACTACTCTGGACTTTGTCTGACCTCTGTTCTCTGTTCAGAGTTGCCCTTCTTTTCAGAGGTGCACAGAACTGTGGCCGATGGCACTTTTATGCACACCTAAGGACATGGACACGGCTGGATCACAGGCCAGACTGTGTTTACAGGGCCTCCATCTGTCTCATTATAGGGAATCTAATGCTGGGGATTTCAGAGAATTACAAGGAAAGCCCAGTGTAAGCGCTCAGCACAGAGCACAGGATAAATTTGAGCTGAGCCTTACTGCAATCTTTGATAGATAGAATGAAAAAATCAACAGCAGATGAAAAATTGGTTTTATTTATTTTTTACACCATTCCTTGTGTGGTGTAAGTGATTAGATCACTTTATTTTTTGGGTCGGTGCGCTTACAGTGATATCAGATTGTTATCCTTTTTTTATATTTGCCTGCTGTCACAGACTAAAGGACACATTTTATTGCTCATCACCATATTTTGAGAACTATAATTTTTCCATATTTCTGCTGACAGTTAAGTGATGGCTTGTTTTTTGTGGGACAAGTTGATGTTTTTATTGGTACTGTTTTTGAGCACATGACATTAGTTGATCGCTTTCTATTTCAATTTTTTTGGAGGCAGAATGAACAAATACCAGTAATTCAGTAATTGTTGTTTGAGTTTTTTTTATGATTATAATGATGCCACATTTATATAGGTTTTTGTTTTTTGATACTTTTATGCAGTAAATATTATTTTATAGAAAAAATATTTTTTGGCATCACTTTATTTTTAGAGGTTTTTTTATTTTTCTGCTGATTGAACTGTATGGCACCTTTTTTGCAGGACAAGATGATGTTTTGAGCAATGATGCTTTTATTTACATTCTCTGATCGCATTTTACTCCACTTTTTTTCAGTGTGATGAAAAAGCATCTTTTTGTTGTGCTTTTTTCATATAAATATTTATTTATGGGTGCATTATATTTTGTATTTTGTATTATTTTGTGATTTTTTAAAAATTTCACGTTTTGCAGTCTAAGGCCGGGTTCACATTAGCGCTTTTGAGCGCAGCGACGGCCTGCGCACGGCCGCCGCTAAGCCCCGCCCCCTGCTGCGCCTCCGCCGGTAGCTCCGCCTACCGGCACATGACGCTGCATGCGTCCTGCGTCCCCTATCTTTATCACTGGGGGCGCAGGCCATGCGCAGTATGCGTTTGGCGGCGCATGCGTCCTTTTGACGGTGCGCCGAACTGCGCCAAGCGCAACCTGCTGCAGTTTGGTTGTGCTCGGCGCACCGTCAAGAAGGCGCATGCGCCGCCAAACACATACTGCGCATGGCCTGCGCCCCCAGTGATAAAGATAGGGGACGCAGGACGCATGCATTGTCATGCGCCGGTAGGCGGAGCTACTGGCAGAGGCGTGGCAGGGGGTGGGGCTTAGCGGCGGCCGTGCACAGGCTGTCACTGCGCTCAAAAGCGCTATTGTGAAACCGGCCTAATCACTGTTATAATGCATTGCAATGCATTAGCAATGACAGACTTCTCTCACACAAACCTTTCAGATCATGCACTAAGCATGATCTAACAAGTTTGCTACAGCCTGGTGACAAGGACATTGTCATAACAACATAGAGTCACCATGGATCAGCCTCTCACAATGATGTTGCCGGGGTGCTGATCAAATTGAAAAGCGGAGTGCAGATCGCTAGCTGTCGCATTATTTTGGGAGACAGAGTGCCGGGAGCGGTGCGGGTTCCTGCACTCCTCTGTGCATGAAAAATCTCCAATACAAATCCATACATCCAAAGTCGATAAGTATCTAGAGACCTGAAAGTATGGATATGCTTTACAAGAATTTCCTGCAGTAAGTTCTTAACACAAATGTATTTTACACTGCGGATCTCATCACAGTGGGAAATTTATCACCGCTCATGTAATATTTTTAGAGCTAAAGCAGTGGAGAGTATGCAGTATATACACCGCATAGGAAGCCCTGAGACTGTTCTACCTACATCACATAGGAGACACAGACTACTGTATATACATCACAAAGGAGACACTGGGGCTGAAGCAAATAGATTACACAGGAGACACTGGGACAGGAGCACATAAATTACTCAGGAGAGGCTGGAATTCAATCATATGTTCTCAGAAAAAGATTCAATGTAGGAGTATTTTACTGTATTGGCATATATTCACCATACAAGCCCATAATTGACGAAAATAGATTAAAATGTAACTTTCAATTTACTTATGTTTACTTATGCTTAAAATTAATTATAAAGTGCAAAATAATAACACACAACCACACAACCACCACCAAAGTATCAAACAGACACTTGTAAAGATACCATAGGGAGGTGCCTATCCCTACTGAAAAACTGAACCACCCTACTGTATCTACCAGCGGAGTTTGTCAACCTTTAACCTGCACAATGGTTCACCTCGCTCATCTATGGCTCACTCTGCTGGCCCTATAGGCCTTATGTGAAAAAGGGAAAGAAAAAGCAGATAGAACAGAGCATAAATCAAAGATTGATGTTGTGATAACACATATGTTAGTTTGTTTAACCCCTTAATGACTGCCGATACGCCTTTTAACAGCGGCAGTTAAGGGTACTTAAACCATAGCGCCGCTTTTTAACGGCGCTGAGGAATAACAGTATTGTGTCACCCAGAGACAGAATTTCTCCTGAGTCTCCGCTACCCCCATACTCTGGAACTCTCTGCGGAAACACATCAGACTCTCACGATCAACGGAAACCTTCAAGAAGAACCTGAAGACCCACCTGTTCGGACAAGCCTACAGCCTGCAATGATCCTCGGTCTACTGAACCACCGCACGACCTGCTCTACCCTCTCCTACTGTATCCTCACCCATCCCTGTAGACTGTGAGCCCTCATGGGCAGGGTCCCCTCTCCTTATGTACTTGTGTGTGTCCCTTGTCTTACACATGTTTATTAAACTTGTTTATATTTCCACTTTTCACATGTAAAGCGCCATGGAATAAATGGTGCTATATAAATGCATAATAATAATAATAATCTGAAAAAACGGTACCTACAGGCCAGATTTTTCATACTGTGGTTTGTCTGTTAAACTGATCACATAGTGCGCTCAAAATTGTGACATTTCAGGCCTCAATTTAGTTTTTTTGGCAGTGTTTTAGGCACGTTACTGAGACCAGTTTTTTGAAAAAAAAAATTGTTACCTACAAGCCAGATATTTCAATCTGTGGTTTGTCGTCACAAGGATCATATATAAGTTCGCTCCAAATTCAGCCATTTGTAGTGAACGTGGAAAATACTGTCCTCCATTTAAAATGGGCAAGGCATGTGGCATCCACATCTTCTCGCCTAACCTTCCTGTCCCAATTACTAGGGGATCACAGCAGCACACCAATATTGTTGGCTGGATAGCGGACAAAGCTTCTAGTCAGTTCTTCCTGAGTGTGGTTGTCTCTTAAAGACTCTGCTGATAACCCCAAAAAGGCCATTTGTACCACCTGCCAGGCCAGCATCAGCAGGGGTAGCAAAACTACCAGCCTGACCACCATCAGCATGATCAGGCACATGGCAGCAAAGCACCCGACTTTGTGGGCTGAACCCAAGGCTCCAGAAATGCTGTTGTGCATGCAAACCAATCCCCTATCCATGGTGAATGTGAAGATGACTCCCGCCCTGCACCTGTCATTGCATAAACTCAACTAGCACCATCATCAAGCATGTCCACATCCTTGTCATAGCACAGCGTTCAGTTGTCCTTACCCCAGTCCTTGGAACGGAAACACAAATAAGCAGCCAGTGCCCCATAGGCCATGCTATTAAATTCACACATTTTGCGACTGTTTGCGCACGAAATATTGCCTTTTAGGCTCATGGACACGGACACTTTCCACAACCTAATGGCGGCGACCGTCCCTTGGTTCTCGGTCCCCAGCCGCCACTATTTCTCCCAGTATGCCGTCCCCGCATTACACAAGCACGTGTCCCACAACATTGGCTGTGCCCTCAACAATGCAGTTACTGAGAAAGTCTACGTAACCACGAATACGTGGACAATTGCTTGTGGGCAGGTGTGGTACATCTCGTTGATTGCACACTGGGTTAGCGTAGTGGAAGCCAAGAATCAGTGGGACCTTGGGATGGAACATGTCCACCCGACGCTGAGGATTGCGGACCCTAGGTCAATGAGGGTTGCCCCCACAGTCTACATTTCCTGCACCTCATCCTCCTCTTCAGAGTCCATATTCAAAATGACCACATCAGTCACAAGCTGGAAGCACTGCCTAGCCAAGCGGCAACAGTCTGTGCTGAAGCTAATATACTTAGTTGACCAACTGTACAATGCTGTTGTGGACAGCTCTGAAAGAGCAGGCAGATCTGTGGCTGACACCGCTAAACCTACAGCCAGGCATGGTCGTGTGTGACAATGGCCAGAACCTGGTGGTGGCTCTGAGGTAAGGTATGCTGACACATGTACCATGCCTAGCCCATGTGCTTAACATCGTGGTTCAGCGGTTTCTCAAAACCTACTTAGAGCTGCCGAATCTGCTTGTCAAAGTACGCCGCCTGTGTGCCCTCACCAACTGGTGTGTGATGCCCCCACACATTGAAATTCTACACTGCAGATGTTGGAAAGGACTTGTGAGCAGAAGTGGGCAGTTGTTGACTACCAGCAACAACAAGGCCACCGGTATTTAGTTCAGACTACACACAAAAGACCTCAGGATTGGACATGAATGTCAGACATACTGTATGTACCATCCTTCAAAACTTTGAGGACTCTATCAAGATGCTGAGTGTTGATAACGCCATAATAAGTGTCACCATTCTACTTCTCTGTGTTCTGAAATACTCTCTGCTCACAATTAAATAGGATGCATTGCAGACGGAGTACGATGAAATGGAGCAAGGAACCATACAGGGTATGAGGAAGAGGAGGTGGAGGAGGAAGAACAGGAGCTAGTTTCATGCGCTATAGACGGTACTACCTACACAACTGTAATACTGTCTGTTCCGCGTGGATAGCCTAAGGACAGGAAGGAGGTGGAGAACATGGTCAGTCGTCCTTTTGGTGAGGACATGGAAGTTGTCTGTTAGCGTCTGGCACGCATGGTTGAGTTTATGTTGCGCTGCCTTGACTGTGACGCTCGCATTCTCCAAATTTTGGGTGACAGTCATTACTGGTTGGTAACACTTCTAGACCCACACTACAAGGAGAACTTTCTATTGCTTATTCCCGAGACAGACAAGTCTACGAAAATTGGGCAGTACCAAAGGGCCCTTGTTGTGGAATTATTAAAAAAATTCACATCTGAAAACAGTAGCAGCTGAGGTCACAGTTCGTTGGACAACCAAGTAGTACAGGCGAGAGAGACACTGGCAAAGTTCTGGGACAGTTTTTCTATTACCCTCCCATCGCACAGGCCCTGAGGCGCAGGGTACTCTCATAAGGAGTGCAAAGTTTGGAAAGATGCTGAGGGAGTATTTTGCTAACCGTACCAACATCCTCCACGATTCCGCTGTGCCTTAGAATTACTGGGCATCCAAGCTGGACACGTGGCGTGTACTGGCTCTCTATGTCTTTGAGGTCTTGGCCTGCCCTGCCACTAGCGTTTTGTCAGAGTGGGTTTTTAATGCCACTGGTGGAATTATAATTGATAAGCGCATCCACCTGACAACTGAAAATGCTGATAGACTGACTCTTATAAATTTGAACAAGGGCTGGATTGGGCCAGACGTCTCAACACCACCAAATGATAGCAGTGTCTTATTTTGGGAGGTCTACTCCCATGCACCTCTTCACATCCACACATGGGTATATGCTTCCTGATTTGGCAATTTGCTATTGTCCTCCTTCTCCTCATCCTCATCATCCACCACCACTAGATCACTAGGGTAATCGTGGTTAGTGATGCAACACCCACATAATTTTTTTTAAAGGGTGTTTATTATACCCGTAACAAAATATTTCTATAGTATTTTCACGTATACCCCAGGGGTAAATGTTTATCAGCCCATACACTTAGTTTATGGGCATTACAAGTAAAGGAGACCCATTCCTTTCTAAAGTGAACATTTTTTAATGAGGCCCTCCTCCACATCTCTATCAAGGGGCATTGTAGTGCCTCCAAATTTTTGGCAGCTCTTGCATTTACTGCATAGGCAAACACTATGGGAGACCCGCTCCTTTCTAATGGGAACATTTTGTTATAAGGCTCTCCTCCACATCTCTACCGAGGAGCATTGTAGTGCCTCCAAATTTTGGGGCAGCTTTACTTTCACTCATAGGCAAACACTATGGGAGACCTGCTCCTTTCTAATGGGAACATTTTGTTATGAGGCCCTCCTCCACATCTCTACCAAGGGATATTGTAGTGCCTCCAAATTTTTGGCAGCTCTTGCATTCACTGCATGGGAACATTGCCTTTAGGTGGCCCTCCTGTTTGTCTCTTCAAAGGGGAATTGGGGTGCATCTAAATGTGGTGCAGGGCAGACCTTGCATTCAATGCATAAAAAAACAGTATGGGAGTACCAACTTCCTAATAATGGAAACATTGCCTTCATGTGGCCCTCCTGTACGTCTCTTCAAAGGTTTATTTAGGTGCCTCCAAATTTGGGGCAGGTGCTGCATTCACTGCATAAGCAAACAGTATGGGATTACCAACTTCCTAATAATGGGAACATTGCTTTCAGGTGGCCCTCCTGTACATCACTTCAAAAGGGTATTGGGGTGGGTGTAAATTTGGTTTGGTGCAGAGTAGGTCTTGCATTCAATGCATAGGCAAACAGTATGGGAGTACCAACTTCCTAATAATAGGAACATTGCTTTCAGGTGGCCCCTCTGTACTTCTCTTCAAAGGGGTATTGGGGTGCGTCTAAATTTGGTGCAAGGCAGGCTTTGCATTCAATGCATAGGCAGACAGTATGGGAGTAGCAACTTCCTAATAATGGGAACATTGATTTCAGGAGACCCTCCTGTAAAACTCTTTAAAGGGGTATTGGAGGGCATCCAAATTTGGGGTAGGCCTTGCATTCACTGCATAGTCACAGTATGGGAATACCAAATTCCTAATAATGGGAGCATTGCTTTCAAGTGGCCCTCCCGTATGTCTCTTCAAAGAGTTAATGGGGTGCATCCAAATTTTTGGCAGCCCTATCACTCACTGCATACGTAACAACAGTATAGGAGACACACTGTTTAATAATGGGAACAACAAAGCATAGCCAGCTGATGGATCTCTAAGAATAGTAAAGGCCGCATGATGACCCTATAAAAATTGGCTTTCTGACTTTCAGAGTCCCTCCTTCATAAATGAAACAGGATGTGACTGATGATGTGTCACACACCACATGGCCAGCTAAGGTTGTAAAACGTTAAAATGACATTTTCCAGTGAATGCATTTGCCTTGGTTAAAAGCAATGCTAAAATTTAAAAATGCATCAAAAACGCTACGTGTGAACATTAGTGTTGAGCGATACCATCCGATATTCAGAAATATCGGATCGGATTGGATCAGCCCGATACACAAAAATTATCGGGTATCGCCGATTCCAATACCGGAAGTCCCATTCAAGTCAATGGGACAGAAATATCTGAATTAAAAAAAACCCTTTCTTGCCTTGTACATCCTGTTCGGGAGGGGAGAAGAGTGTGGGCGGTGCGTGGACGGACACTGTGCGTGTCTGTGTGTGCGGGCGGGGTCTGTGCGGGTCTCGGGGGTCTGTGCCGACTGTCGGGGGCCTGTGCCGGCTGCCGGTGGTCTGTACGGGCCTCTCAGGGGTCTGTGCCGACTGTCGGGGGCCTGTGCCAGCTGCCGGGGGCCTGTGCCGGCTGTCAGTGGTCTGTACGGGCCACTCTGGTGCCTGTGCCGGCTGTCGGTGGTCTGTGCCGGGGGCCTGTGCCGGCTGCCGGTGGTCTGTACGGGCCTCTCGGGGGCCTGTGACGGCTGTCGGTGGTCTGTGCGGGCCTGCCGGGGGTCTTGTGTGTGTGCAGGCATTGTCTGATGGGACTACAAGTCCCAACATACATACTACATACATGCTACATATATACTGCATTCATACAACATACATACATACTACATACATGCTAATGATGGGACAGTAGTAGTCCCATCATCCGGCTAATGTGTTGAATGTACAAAAAAAATACATACTACATACATACTACATGCATGCAACATGCATACTACATATATACTACATGCATGCTACATACATACTACATATATACTACATGCATGCATGCAACATACATACATACTACATATATACTACATGCATGAAACATGCATACTACATATATACTACATGCATGCTACATACATGCTACATATATACTACATGCAACATGCATACTGCATATATACTACATGCATGCAACATACATACTACATATATACTACATATAACATGCATACTACATATATACTACATGCATGCAACATGCATATATACAACATACATACTACATGCAACATACATACTACATATATACTACATATAAACTACATGCATGCAACATACATATATACTACATATATACTACATGCAACATACATACTACATATATACTACATGCATGCAACATACATACATACTACATATATACTACATGCATACTACATATATACTACATATATACCACATGCATGCAACATACATACTACATGCATGCAACATACATATATACTACATATATACTACATGCATACTACATATATACTACATGCATGCAACATACATATATACAACATATATACTACATGCATGCAACATGCATGCTACATATATACTACATGCATGCAACATACATGTATACTACATATATACTACATGCAACATGCATACTATATATACTACATGCATGCAACATGCATACTACATATATACCACATATATACTACATGCATGCAGCATACATATATACTACATATATACTACATGCAACATGCATACTACATATATACTACATGCATGCAACATACACATATACTACATGCAACATGCATACTACATATGCAAAAATAACAGCCTCTAGTCACTTCCTGTAGCTATTAATGAGTTCCTGGATCCTGGATGAAGGTATTTGTGACCATTCCTGTTTACAAAACAATTCCAGTTCAGTTAAGTTTGATGGTCGCCGAGCATGGACAGTCTGCTTCAAATCATCCCACAGATGTTAGATGATATTCAGGTCTGGGGACTGGGATGGCCATTCCAGAACATAGTAATTGTTCCTCTGCATGAATGCCTGAGTAGATTTGGAGCAGTGTTTTGGATCATTGTCTTGCTGAAATATCCATCCCCTGCGTAACTTCAACTTCGTCACTGATTCTTGCAAATTATTGTCAAGAATCTGCTGATACTGAGTTGAATCCATGCGACCCTCAACTTTAACAAGATTCCCGGTGCCGGCATTGGCCACACAGCCCCAAAGCATGATGGAACCTCCACCAAATTTTACTGTGGGTAGCAAGTGTTTTTCTTGGAATGCTGTGTTTTTTAGCCTCCATGCATAACGCCTTTTTGTATGACCAAACAACTCAATCTTTGTTTCATCAGTCCACAGGACCTTCTTCCAAAATGTAACTGGCTTGTCCAAATGTGCTTTTGCAGACCTCAGGCAACTCTGTTTGTGGCGTGCTTGCAGAAACGGCTTCTTTCGCTTCACTCTCCCATACAGCTTCTCCTTGTGCAAAATGCGCTGTATTGTTGACCGATGCACAGTTACACCATCTGCAGCAAGATGATGCTGCAGGTCTTTGGAGGTGGTCTGTGGATTGTCCTTGACTGTTCTCACCATTCTTCTTCTCTGCCTTTCTGATATTTTTCTTGGCTTGCCACTTCTGGGCTTAACAAGAACTGTACCTGTGTTCTTCCATTTCCTTACTATGTTCCTCACAGTGGAAACTGACAGGTTAAATCTCTGAGACAACTTTTTGTATCCTTCCCCTGAAAAGCTATGTTGAATAATCTTTGTTTTCAGATCATTTGAGAGTTGTTTTGAGGAGCCCATGATGCCACTCTTCATAGGAGAATCAAATAGGAGAACAACTTGCAAGTGGCCACCTTAAATACCTTTTCTCATGATTTGATACACCTGGCTATGAAGTTAAAAGCTCAATGAGGTTACAAAACCAATTTAGTGCTTCAGGAAGTCAGTAAAAAGTAGATAGGAGTGTTCAAATCAAGAAAATGATAAGGGTGCCCATACTTTTGCACTGGTCAAATTTTGTTTAAATGCAGATTGCACATTTTCTGTTAGTACAATAAACCTCATTTGAATCCAGAAATATAACTGAGTCCATCAGTTATTAGATATATGAAACTGAAATAGCTGTGGCAAAAACCAAAATTGTTATAAAGAAAAAAGGTTAACATTAATAGGGGTGCCCAAACTTTTACATATGACTGTATACTACATATATACTACATGCATGCAACATGCATACTACATATATACTACATGCATGCAACATACATACATACTACATATATACCACATATATACTACGTGCATACTACATACAGTATATGCCACATATATGCTACATGCATGCAACATACATATATACTACATGCAACATACATACTACATACATACTACATATATACCACATGCATGCAACATGCATACTACATATATACTACATATATACTACATGCATGCAACATACATACATACTACATATATACCACATGCATGCAACATGCATACTACATATATACTACATGCATGCAACATACATACTACATATATACCACATGCATGCAACATGCATACTACATATATACTACATATATACTACATGCATGCAACATACATATATACTACATACAATACATTCATACAATACATACATATAGACATACAGTACATATAACATAGAGTACATACTCACCATCACTTGTCACTTTGATCCCCGAAGCCATTGTCATCTGTGGAATAAATATTAAAATAACAAACCACCAATATACTTACCCCTGATCCGCAGAAGTCCATGAGTTTCCCACGACGATCTTGCGTTGAGAACAGCAGCATCAGCTGATGCTACCATTCTCTACGGGCTCCAGGAAACCAATGACGGGAGGTAGGTATCCTTCTGCACTGTATTCCTCCGCCACTGTAAAAAAAAGTCCCTAGTCTCATTTTATGGCATTGCTGTGTGAGAAATTTCCCACGCAGCTTTTGCCATAAAGTGAGACTAGGAACTTTTTTTTACAGTGGCGGAGGAATACAGTGCGGAAGGATATGTACCTCCCGTCATTGGATTCCTGGAGCCCGTAGAGAACGGTAGCATCAGCTGATGCTGCTGTTCTCCACGCAAGATCGTCGTGGGACACTCGTGGACTTCTGCGGATCAGGGGTAAGTATATTGGTGGTTTGTTATTTTAATATTTATTCCACAGATGACAATGGCTTCGGGGATCAAAGTGACAAGTGATGGTGAGTATGTACTCTATGTTATATGTACTGTATGTCTATATGTATATATTGTATGAATGTATTGTATGTAGTATAAATGTATGTTGCATGCATGTAGTACATCTGTAGTATATATGTAGTATGCATGTTGCATGCATGTGGTATATATGTAGTATGTATGTATGTTGCATGCATGTAGTATATATGTAGTATTCATGTTGCATGCATGTGGTATATATGTTGCATGTAGTATATATGTAGTATATATGTATGTTGCATGCATGTAGTATATATGTTGTATATATGTTGCATGCATGTAGTATATATGTTGTATGTATGTATGTTGCATGCATGTAGTATATATGTGGTATATATGTAGTATGCCTGTTGCATGCATGTGGTATATATGTAGTATGTATGTATGTTGCATGCATGTAGTATATATGTAGTATGCATGTTGCATGTAGTATATATGTATGTTGCATGCATGTAGTATATATGTAGTATGAATGTTGCATGCATGTAGTATGTATGTTGTATGTATGTATGTTGCATGCATGTAGTATATATGTTGTATATATGTAGTATGCATGCATGTAGCATATATGTTGTATGTTGCATGCATGTAGTATATATGTGGTATATATGTAGTATGCATGTTGCATGCATGTGGTATATATGTAGTATATATGTATGTTGCATGCATGTAGTATATATGTAGTATGCATGTAGTATATATGTAGTATATATGTATGTTGCATGCATGTAGTATATATGTGGTATATATGTAGTATGCATGTTGCATGCATGTAGTATATGTGTTGTATGTATGTTGCATGCATGTAGTATATATGTGGTATATATGTAGTATGCATGTTGCAATCATGTAGTATATATGTTGCATGCATGTGGTATATATGTAGTATGCATGTTGCATGTAGTATATATGTATGTTGCATGCATGTAGTATATATGTGGTATATATGTAGTATGTATGTTGCATGTAGTATATATGTATGTTGCATGCATGTAGTATGTATGTTGCATGCATGTGGTATATATGTAGTATGTATGTTGTATATATGTATGTTGCATGCATGTAGCATATATGTGGTATATATGTAGTATGCATGTTGCATGCATGTAGTTTATATGTTGTATGCATGTTGCATGCATGTAGTATATATGTAGTATGCATGTTGCATGCATGTAGTATATGTGTTGTATGTATGTTGCATGCATGTAGTATATATGTGGTATATATGTAGTATACATGTTGCATGCATGTAGTATATATGTATGTTGCATGCATGTGGTATATTTGTAGTATATATGTAGTATGTATGTAGTATGTATGTTGCATGCATGTAGTATATATGTAGTATGCATGTTGCATGTAGTATATATGTATGTTGCATGCATGTAGTATATATGTGGTATATATGTAGTATGTATGTTGCATGTAGTATATATGTATGTTGCATGCATGTAGTATGTATGTTGCATGCATGTGGTATACATGTAGTATACATGTTGTATATATGTATGTTGCATGCATGTGGTATGTATGTTGCATGCATGTGGTATATATGTAGTATACATGTTGTATATATGTATGTTGCATGCATGTAGTATATGTGGTATATATGTAGTATGCATGTTTCATGCATGTAGTATATATGTTGTATGTATGTTGCATGCATGTGGTATATATGTAGTATGCATGTTGCATGCATGTGGTATATATGTAGTATGTATGTTGCATGCATGTAGTATATATGTAGTATGTATGTAGTATGTATGTAGCATGTAGTATGTATTTTTTTTTCTTACATTCAACACATTAGCCGGATGATGGGACTACTACTGTCTCATCATTGGCTAATGTGTCAATCACTGTCATGGTAGCAGGCATCGCCCGATGGGACTTGTAGTCCCATCAGACAATGCCTGCACAGACCCCTGCAGCCTTCGCAGACCCCCGGACAGTCGGCACAGACCACCGGCAGTCCGGTACAGCCCCCCAGCAGTCCGCACAGACCCCCGGGCAGTCGGCACAGACCCCCGGACAGTCGGCACAGACCACCGGCAGGCCGGCACAGCCCCCCGGCAGGCCGGTACAGCCCCCCGGCAGTCTGCACAGACCCCCGGGCAGTCCGCACAGACCCCCGGCAGGCCGGTACATACCCCCGGGCAGTCGGCACAGACCCCCCGAAGGCCCGAACTGACGGCGCATCATGATGCGCACAGACCGCGCATCATGATGACGTCATTTCGGCAGCCAATCAGAGCCACAACAGTGGCTCATTGCATTATGGGAACTTCCGATTCCGATATCCGATATTGAAAAAATATCGGTACTCGGTATCGGAATTCCGATACAGCGAATATCGGCCGATACCCGATATTTGCAGTATCGAAATGCTCAACACTAGTCGTTATCCCCACTTTGTCTAGCATCTGTCCTATCCAATTCCTCTTTAACTTATGAAATGCCTTCTCTGTGTCTAATAAAACTAATGCCGGTCTATCACTCCTATTCTCTCCACTTTTTATTGCTACTAAGGCTAATAATGAAAGTCTAACATTTGTGAGTGAACTTCTACCCTTCACAAAGCCCACGTGAGCTTATGACACTGGGAGTATTTCTGCCAACCTGTCTGCCATAAGTTTGGAAATTATTTTAATATCCTGGTTTATCAGAGAGATAGGTCTATAGGAATCTGAATCTTCCGCGTTTCTCCCATTTTAGGTATCAAATTTAGGGCCCCGTCACGCATAGTGATCTCGCTAGCGAGATCGCTGTTGAGTCACAAGTTTTGTGACACAACAGCGATCTCACCAGCGAGATCGCTGTGTGTGACAGCGATCAGCGACCGGCCCCCCTGCCGGTATCGCTGATCGCTGCAGGAAAGGCCAGGACTTTTTTTTTTGGTCGCTGGTCTCCTGCTGGCCAGCACGTCCCTTAGATACCCGATATGTACGTTAGTTACTAGCTCTCTGTATCAGCGCGCTGGTTACTAACGTGCACAGCGACGCCGGGCGCTCAGCGTCGCTGTGCTGACCGCTGGTGAAGCTGTCTGTTTGACAGCTCACCAGCTATCACATAGCGATTCACCAGCGATCCTGACACATTGATATCGTTGTCAGGATCACTGGTGAGTCGCTATGTGTGACTCCAGCCTTATATGAGCCATATTAGTGTCCCCCAAGAAGTCTCCACCTTTTATCATCCCATTATACTATTTAGTTACAATAGGAGCTATTTGTTGGTTCACAACTTTAAAAAATCACCCATGAATCCATTAGAACTGGGAGCTTTTCCAGCAAGTAGACCACCAATAGTGCTCTTCATCTCTTCATGCATAACAGGGGCATTTAGCATAGTTAAATTTGTTCCTGTGACATTATACATTGTAAGTTTAATCAAGAAATCTCAGCCTCTGTCCTCCCCTTGTGACTCTTCTAATTATAAGTTTGTATAAAAATCCCTCAGGATTGAGCTTACTTCTTTGGTATTATCCACTACTAGACCCTCTTAATTCTTAAGTTTTAATATATTGTTTTCTCCATTCTACCTTTTGCCAAATTTGCTAGCAGCCTCTCTGTTTTATCTCCAAACCTCCTCAACTCAATGTCCATCTGTGTCTTCCTAAGTATCTTTTTTATGCCCATTTGTCAAACAATTTTTTAGCCTCCTTCCAGTTTTCTCTGGCTTTTTCAGTTTTGTTGCTGTTGGAAGACTACATATTTTTCCCTTAGTTTATTGCTAAACACTTCATATGTGATGGTCTTTGTTGGCTTTAATGTATGCATATATGCTTTTAATTTCCCTCTCAAAACTGCCTTTCCTGACTTCCAATGAGTTTGCTTCTGTAAATTATCTGAAGAATTGTGAAACGAATATTCTTCCCACAGTTGTTGCCATACCACTTTAAATTGTTAGTCTCTAAGAAGAATGGTCCGGAACCTCCAAATAAAATCTGCTCCTTTTGGATATTGCTCTATTAAATTTGGCAATATTGGTGCATGGTCGGAAATCATCATTTCCTTTTTTTTTGTCCCTATCTATCCAATAATTCTCTACTCATAAATAAAAAATCAATTCTGGACCAAGTTTGATGTGATGAGAGAAGTGGGTAAAGTTCACGTTCCGTAAGCGATTCCATTCTCTACACATCTGTGTCATCTCTTAAATCTGCTAGAAGAGTTGGCTTCCTATATGATCTTTCCTTTGAACCCTCTATTTTTAGCACATCATATTTACATAGGTTGAAAAATACCTAGTCCCATCAAGTTCAATCTTTCTCCACCAATTGTTCACTTTATCATTAAATTAACTATAACCCGCATCTTTTTTTAAAAGATGTTATCCTCCTCTATAATATGCACATTGTTAAAATCTCCTCCAATTACAATTTTCTTTATTTTGTTTTGCAATAACTTAGTACTCAATTGCTCAAAAAAAGTTTTTTTGGTCTGAATTGGATGCATATACACTCACTGGCCACTTTATTAGGTACACCATGCTAGTAAGGGGTTGGACCCCCTTTTGCCTTCAGAACTGCCTCAATTCTTCGTGGCAGAGATTCAACAAGGTGCTGGAAGCATTCCTCAGAGATTTTGGACCATATTGACATGATGGCATCACACAGTTGGCGCAGATTTGTCGGCTGCACATCCCTGATGCGAATCTCCCGTTCCACCACATCCCAAAGATGCTCTATTGGATGGAGATCTGGTGACTGAGGAGGCCATTTGAGTACAGTGAACTCATTGTCATGTTCAAGAAACCAATCTGAGATGATTCGAGCTTTATGACATGGCGCATTATCCTGCTGAAAGTAGCCATCAGATGTTGGGTACATTGTGGTCATAAAGGGATGGACATGGTCAGCAACAATACTCAGGTAGGCTGTGGCGTTGCAACGATGCTCAATTGGTACCAAGGGGCCCAAAGAGTGCCCAGAAAAAATTCCCCACACCATGACACCACCACCACCAGCCTGAACCGTTGATACAAGGCAGGATGGATCCATGCTTTCATGTTGTTTACGCCAAATTCTGACCCTACCATCCGAATGTCGCAGCAGAAATCGAGACTCATCAGACCAGGCAACGTTTTTCCAATCTTCTACTGTCCAATTTCGATGAGCTTGTGCAAATTTTAGCCTCAGTTTCCTGTTCTTAGCTGAGAGGAGTGGTACCCAGTGTGGTCTTCTGCTGCTGTAGCCCATCTGCCTCAAAGTTCGACGCACTGTGCGTTCAGAGATGCTCTTCTGCCTACCTTGGTTGTAACGGGTGGCAATTTGAGTCACTGTTGCCTTTCTATCAGCTCGAACCAGTCTGCCCATTCTCCTCTGACCTCTGGCATCAACATGGCATTTCCGGCCACAGAACTGCCGCTCACTGGATTTTTTTTCTTTTTCGGACCATTCTCTGTAAACCCTAGAGATGGTTGTGCGTGAAAATCCCAGTAGATCAGCAGTTTCTGAAATTCTCAGACCAGCCCTTCTGGCACCAACAATCTTGCCACGTTCAAAGGCACTCAAATCACCTTTCTTCCCCATACTGATGCTCGGTTTGAACTGCAGGAGATTGTCTTGACCATGTCTACATGCCTAAATGCACTGAGTTGCCGCCATGTGATTGGCTGATTAGAAATTAAGTCTTAACACACAGTTGGACAGGTGTACCTAATAAAGTGGCCAGTGAGTGTACATTAATCAATTTCCCCTTCATTCCCTTTGAATTTTAACATTATGTATCTCCCTTCTGTATACCGCTCTACCTGTTGACTTTATATGGGAAATTTTGTGCAATAATAGTAACACTCCTACTTTTCTCCTATCTCATTCAGATCCATATACCTCACCCACCCACATTTTTTTCATTCTGAACATGTCTTCATTTCTCAAATGTGTTTCCTGTAATAATGCAATACCTGCTTTCAACTTCTTTAAAAGTCTTAAGACCATCATACTTTTTGTTGCGGTTCTGAGCCCCTTTACATTCCTAGATATTATCTGCATATTATAATCTCATTTCTGGGTTACATATCACACAACTATATCAGATGTTTCCTGTTTCACTCTGTCCTACATTGTACTCATGATTCTCTTCCCCTATAACACCAATTTAACCAACAACAACACAAAATCAAACAATGCTATCTTCATTTCTGAAACCTCCTTGTTCCTGGATTTTTTATCCACAAATTCCATCCCGGAATTTGTTGACTTGCTAAACCATGTCCAAGTTATTTAACTGATGACTCTGTCTAGTCAGAGCTTTTGGGACACCAGCTTTGTAAAGTCTAATTTTCCCCTATTTATTCCCTTCCGTGTGTGTTACTTATCTGTCGCAGATTTGGCATCCTGAGATGTCTTATGATTTCAAGTTGATCTTTTGTTAGGCATCGGGTTCCTGCAGCAGCACAGCAGGAATCCAGAGCCTCACATTCTGCGGTCTCCCATTCTCGATCGACCACAGAGGAGCTTGCTCAGCAGCCCCGTCATTCCCAACACTCTTCTCAGACCAGCTCTGTGAGTCTGGCTGTTGCTGCCACCTCTGGGCCAGCAATAGCAACACAGGCTGATCAGCAGCAAGCCACTCCAGAGGCTAAGTCCTTCCATCGCTCCACTGAGCATGCTCACGAGACAATCTCCCATTGGAGATCGGGAGTCGCATGCACAGGTCCTTCTCTAGATCTGATTGGTCCATCTCAGGGATCTGGAAGCTTCCGGAAGGTCCCGGCTATAAAAGGTTCACATGGCTGTTCAGCCATGCGCTAGTATAGACTCTAGTTGCTACCTGTGTGAATGATGACAGATGCATGGACTTGCAAATGACTCATTAAGATTCCCCTCCCTCTGATATTATGTGTGTGGATAGGGAACTAGTGATAGAGTCAGCGCCAGTCAGTGGCAAGCTACAGGCCACAGTGCATATCATCCACAGTACTAGCATCCGACAGTGTGCCTGCTACCGGGCATTGTCATACAGCGGCAGTGCTTGTCGCCATGCTACAGTCAGCAGTACTTATTGGCGTCCGCTGTTGTGACACCGCACGCACGGTAGGTCTAGAAGGACGCTGGGCGTGCATTCCGCTGAGACCTGTGAGTTCAACAGGCTCGGCATTTGTGTTTAATGCTTCGGCACCTCTGTCAAGTAAGAGAGTCCGCCCAGTGCACACCGGGTGACGTTCAACCCGCGTGCATTATACCGCCATATTGAGCGTCTGCCATTACGTAGCAGCAGAGTAACACCTCTGCACGGTGGACCCCGGGCGGCGAACACACTTACTATTATTTATTATTTAGTGCGTTCCGCCATCCCTAACAGTATGCTAGCACCAGGGTCTGGCTAGTAATGGCGGACCAGCAGCAGCTACAGCAGTACATTCAGCAGCTGGAGGGCAGGTTGGCAGTTCTCGAGAGTTCCACCTCAGCTGCAAATGCTACAGCGGCTGCTGCCCAGGCAGTCACAGAGGCTGTCTCGCGTGGGTCCACAGCCACGCCTGCGCCGACAATATCCTGCCTCCCATTGTCCGATAAATTTTCTGGTGACAGCGCCACCTGTAGGGGTTTCGTGAGTCAGTGCTCTATCCAGCTCGAGTTACTGGCCACACGATTCCCTACAGAGCGGGCTAAGGTGGGGTTTATCACCTCCCTCCTGTCGGGCAGGGCGTTTGAATGGGTCACGCCACTGTGGGAGCGTGGTGACACCATGGCTCTGAGCGTTGCTCAGTTTCTAATGTCCCTAAAGCAGGCATTTTTGGGGCCACGGGTCCCTCATGACACCTACCTCCAGTTACTAGCATTAACACATGGATCCCTCTCTGTTAGCCAGTATGCCATCCGTTTCCGAACACTGGCTTCCGAGCTGGAATGGCCTGATAAAACACTCGTCCTTGTGTTATAGAGAGGTTTGGCGGGGCATGTCAAGGATGCTCTAGCTACCCGGGAGGTTCCCGTAAGTCTGGAGGAGCTGATTGCTATTTCCACCCGCATTGATCTCCGTTTTTCAGAGCATGGTCTGGTGCTTGCTCAATCCAGACAGAAGGTTAGCTTGGCTCCCAACTTCTCTGAACCTCTTGAACCCCCCGAGCTGGAAATTATACCTCCAGAGCCCATGGAGGTGTCTCGCACCGGTCCCAAGCTGCGCTCGGCACAAAGCTCCGCACGCTGTTACCAGTGTCGACAGCCTGGTCACCTGGCTAACAGGTGTCCGCAGTGGTCGAAAAGACAGTGGTAGTTGGTGGGGGTCTATTTGATATGGAGACTTTCTCCCCCAAACCGGCATTCCGAGGGACGTTAGATAACTGTGCTTTCACCTGGGAGGTAGAGGTCACGGTGGACTCTGGGGCCGAAGGGAACTTTATGTCCTCGGCCTTCGCCCAACAGCACGCAATTCCGTTGGTGCCACTTCCTCACACCATGCCCATTAGGGTGGTCAACACTTCAACCTAACCGTCCCAGATTACCCACCAGACAGCACCCCTTAGGCTCTCAATCCCACCATCTCAACATGAGACGCTGTCCCTGCTCATTATGCCAGAGGGCATCGACCAGGTGCTCCTCGAGGTTCCCTGGCTCCGTTGCCATTCCCCTCATGTAGAGTGGTCCTCGGGGAGAATACTGGGATGGAGCAAGGACTGTGTGGGAAGGTGCATGGGGCAGCGTCCAAGTAGCCTCTGCAGAGGTGCCCGCGGATCTTTCCGCGCCCCCCACTGAGAATCTGAGGACCGTGGCTCTGGACGTCCTCGAGTCACTGCCTCCAGGCAAGACCTTTGTCCCTCCTCACCTGTGGCCAAAGGTTCTTGCGTGGGCACACACGTGCAGGGTGGGTGGTTACTGTGGCTACAAGCGGACCACAGAACTCCTGGCAAGGTCTTTTTGGTGGCCACACAGGGCTTGGGACATGAAAGAATACATTCAGGCATGTGCCTCTTGTGCTCGGAGCAGGTCCTCTAAGTAGAGGCCGGCTGGGTTACTGTATCCCTTGCCGGTGGCAGACTGGGCAGTGGAGGCTCGCGACATTTGGGATCACGCCCAGCATGCCATTCTAGCCTCTAAGGAGAGAATGAGGGCATCCACCGACACACATTGGCGCTCCGCTCCAACTTTTGCCCCTGGCGACTTAGTGTGGCTCTCTGCCCGAAATATCAGGCTGTGGGTCGAGTCCACCAAGTTCGAGCCATGATACATAGGTCCCTTCAAAATCCTTGAGCGGATCAGCTCAGTGGTCTATTGTCTGGCTCTTCCACCACACTTGGCCATCTCGGATGCCTTCCACGTGTCCCTTCTCAAACCTGTTCACATGTCCCAGTTTTCCGAGTCATCTGCCGGGACATCAGACTTGTCTTCGGATGAGTTTGAGGTCAATGCCATTGTGGGACGCAGGGTGGTGCGTGGCAAAAAGTTTTATTTGGTGGATTGGAAGTCTCAGAGAGGAGAGGGGCCCTAGGAGGGGGGCAATGTTAGGCGTCGGGTTCCTGCAGCGGCACAGCAGGAATCCAGAGCCTCACATTCTGCAGTCTCCCATTCTCCATCGACCGCAGAGGAGCTTGCTCAGCAGCCCCGTCTTTTCCGACGCTCTGCTCAGACCAGCTCTGTGGGTCTGGCTGTTGCTGCCACCTCTGGGCCAGCAATAGCAACACAGGCTGATCAGCAGCAAGCCACTCCAGAGGCTAAGTCCTTCTGTCGCTCCACTGAGCATGCTCACTAGAGGATCTCCCATTGGAGATCGAGAGTCACATGCACAGATCCTTCTCCAGATCTGATTGGTCCATCTCAGGGATCTGGAAGCTTCTGGAAGGTCCCGGCTATAAAAGGTTCACATGGCTGCTCGGCCAAGCGCTAGTATAGACTCTAGTTGCTACCTGTGTGAATGATGACAGATGCATGGACTTGCAAATGACTCATTAAGATTCCCCTCCCTCTGATATTACGTGTGTGGATAGGGAACTAGTAATAGAGTCAGCGCCAGTCAGTGGTAATCTACAGGCCACAGTGCTTATCATCCACGGTACTAGCATCTGACAGTGTGCCTGCTACTGGGCATTGTCGTACATCGGCAGTGTCTGTCGCCGCGCTACAGTCAGCAGTACTTATTGGCGTCCGCGGTTGCGACACCGCATGCACGGTAGGTCTAGAAGGATGCTGACCCTGTGTCTTGGGCTTTAGTCCTGTGACCATATACTGTGCGTGCATTCCGCTGAGACTTGTGAGTTCAACAGGCTCGGCATTTGTGTTTAACGCTTCGGCGCCTCTGTGAAGTAACAGGGTCCACCCAGTGCACACCAGGTGACGTTCAACCTACGTGTGTTATACCGCCATATTGAGTGTCTGCCATTACGTAGCAGCAGCTTAACACCTCTGCACGGTGGACCCCAGGCGGCGAACGCACTTACTATTATTTATTATTTAGTGCGTTCCGCCGTCCCTAATATCTTTGTCTTTCGATCTGCGTTGTTGAACTCCATCTCTCTGTTTCTTCATCTTTCACTGTGTCTTGTTCTGTTCTTCTCCCCATCATGGTTCTGCTTGTCCATTTTCCCCTAACAAACTGAATACATGCTCTTCTGCTTCTTTCAGGTTTTGAAAATTTAATGTTGAGCCATATGTATGCATTACTTTCTGTATGGCTGGATACAGTAATTGGAACTTTTCTTGATTTTTTAAAATAGTCTAGAACATCAATCACTGAACTTTCTGCACCATTTGTTAACCGCCGATGCTTAAGCATTGAAAATTATAATTTTGTGACTTTGAAAAGTTAACACCTCTTTGCGACGACTGCATTTTTGCAGTATGTTTTCCTTATTGTTAAAGTCCAAGTACTTAGCTATTGCTTTCCATGGTCTCTGGTTTATTTCTGATGTATTATTGTGTCTTTGCTGGCTTATTCTGTGTGCCCTTTCTACTCTCCTTTGAGAAACTATCCCCAGAGCTTCTGGTAGATAATCTTGATATATTCTCTGGAGTTGTCGGGTTTGACAGTTTCTGGTAGTCCAACTACCCTTAAGTTGTTCCCACGCAACCTGTTTTCAAGGTCTTCAAAGTGGGCCACCAAAATATGGATTTGTTTCTGTAGTAAAGTAATTTGTTTAGCTGCCTGCTCATTTTTATCCCCCAGCTTCCCTCTTCTGTCCTCTGTTTCTTTATCTTATTTCATGCTGCGAGATGTCTTCTTTAAGACCCAAATGCAAATAAAGTCCGTGGAGCCTCATTTAAGAGTCTCAAACACGGGACTAGCCAGATCTTCCTCCAGGGAAGGGCCCAGTCAAGGGGTGGCTCCTTTCAAAAGCCACTATTACCACCATATTAAGTGGCCCTTTAAGTCAATATCCAGCTCTTTACGAGTTTACATATATGACAAGGGAAATACCAAGACCAGGTATCCATCCACAGACAGCTGTTTCGGGGTGTTGCCGCTCATCAGTGTGGAGTAGAATTCTGGCTAGGTGGGAGCAATGCCTAGTAGACCAACATCACGAAACAATCACTGACCTCAGGGAGACCAGTCAAAGAAAACACTGTGGCAGCCGGCAAAGGCGCTCAATCACAGTGAAATCCTAAGTGCATTGCTCCCTGGGACTTTATTTGCATATTCGTATTTCCCAGGGAGCAATGCACCTAGGATTTCACTGTGATTGAGCACCTTTACCAGCTGCCGCAGTGTTTTCTTTGACTGGTCTCCCTGAGGTCAGTGATTGTTTTGTGATGTTGGTCTACTAGGCGTTGCTCCCACCTAGTCAGAATCCTACTCCACACTGATGAGGGGCAACACCCCGAAACAGCTGTCTGTGGATGGATACCTGGCCTTGGTATTTCCCTTATCATATCTGTAAACTCGTAAAGAGCTGGATATTGACTTAAAGGGCCACTTAATATGGTGGTAATGGTGGTTTCCGAAAGGAGCCACTACTTGGCTGGGTCCTTCCCTGGAGGAAGATCTGGCTAGTCCCGTGTTTGAGACTCTTAAATGAGGCTCCATGGACTTTATTTGCATATTTGTATTTCCCAGGGAGCAATGCACCTAGGATTTCACTGTGATTGAGCGCCTTTACCGGCTGCCGCAGTGTTTTCTTTGACTGGTCTCCCTGAGGTCAGTGATTGTTTCATGATGTTCTTTAAGACCCAGCAACTCCTCTGGCACTGTAGTTGATAGGAAGCAAATCATCACCGCTGGCCAGAGAGCCACGGTTCCCACGATGTCAAAAGACAGAATGAGTGTTCAACTGTGAACGGAGGTATAAAGTTTACCTCCAGTCACTGGTGTCAGCTGTCAGCTTAAGCAAGGCTGGTTATCAAGAATAGAGGGGTCCCCAAGCCATATTTTTCAATTATTTTAAAAAGTATTAAAAAATTGATGTGGGGTGCTCCCCATTTTTTACAACCAGACTTGCTAAAGCAGACAGCTTGGGGCTGGTATTCTCAGGCTGGTAAGGGGCCTTGGATATTGCCCCACAGCCTAAAAATAGCAGCCCACAGCCATCCAGAAAAGACACATCTATTAGATGCCTCAATTCTGGTGCTTTGCAGGGCTCTTCCCACTTGACCTATAGCAGTGGAAAGTGGGGTTAATGTCTGTGGGGTTGATGTCACCTTTGTATTGTTGGGTGACATCAAGCCTAAGGCTTAATAATGAATAGGTTTGCATTGACAAACCAACACAATGGGCAGCACTATGAATACATTTTATAAGTGGTCATAAACAACAAAAATCAACAGCATGTGAAGAATTAGGTTTAATTTGTCAATGCAACCTTCTTCTCCCACTCTTGACACACCTGCCTTATCCCTAGTTAAATCATTTGACCCCCTGTAGAAATTTTATAATGGTACAGCAGAAGTCAGCTATGGCCTATGAATGGTTATCAGGGTCTGGGCCAACATTTATAGCTTTGAATTGAAATTTCAATAAAGACATGGTGACTAAGGGAGAAGTGTAAACTTTCCATTCTGGGAGCCCTGATACCTCAAACAGCAACTCAATTTTTTTCCCAGCCAGACTCAGGTGGCACAAATATCAGCTTGGTAGAGCACTAACGTTAGAAAAATGTAATGATAGAAACACTGGTAGTTGACTAAAAGTGCAGGCATGCCAGTCTGGTATCCATACTGTAACAGGCACCACGCATGAAGGAGACCCAATTTGGAGTACAAATATTTTCCTATTTTCCAAAATTAGGGAGAGGCAACAGGAAATTTGGCATCAATTTATCCACAGTACAAATTTGGTAATGGCACAGCAGAAGTCAGTCATGTGGCATGGATGAGTTATCAGGGTCTGGGCCAGCATTTACCGCTTGAAATTGAAGTTTCAATGAGGACCTGGTGTTAACCCCTTCCCATCATGCGCTGTACTAGTACTGCTCTGCGAGAGGTGCGCTTCCACAAACAGCAGTACTTGTATGGCGGCACGATCACATGGCCTCACGCTGAGTGCTGCAACGATCGGGTGCGGGTGTCAGATAGAAATTCAGCAAATTCTGCACTCCCAAATCCAAATGCCCCCCTCCATTCTGAGCCCCAGTGTACCTAAACAACATTTAGCACCCACATGTTTGGTATTGGAGCCCACCTAATTTACAGGTACGTGTCTAAAAAGCACGAGCTGGGTATAATGTACTGGTCACTACAACAGCAGTTGGCAATTTTCACTCAGCAACATCCACTGCTGCTTGTTTCTGGAAAACACCCATGGAGTCAAAATCATCACTACGTCTATAGATAAATTGCCAAAGGGTTATAATTTTCCAAAATGGGATCACTTGAGAGGGGGCTTCCACTGTTTAGGCACATCAGGAGTTCTCCAAATGCCACATGGCATCCACTAATTATTCCAGTAAATTTTACATTCAGAAAGCCAAATGGCACTCCTTCCTTTGCAAGCTCTGCTGTGTGCCCAAACAATAGTATTCCCCCACATATGGGGTATTGTGTACTAAGGAGAAATTGCACAACAAATTGTATGGAGCAATATCTCTTGTTACCCTTATGAAAATGCAAAATTTGGAGCTAGAAAAGATTTATCTTGTAAAAATTTGATTTATTTTTCAAAGCATATCGTTATAAACTTCTGTGAAGCACCTGGGAGTTCAAGGTGCTCAATACACATCTAGATAAGTTCCCTAAGGGGTCTAGTTTCCAAAATGGTGTCACTTGTTGGGGATTTCCAATATTTAGATACATCAGGGGCTCTCCAAAAGGAACATGGCAACCGCTAATTATTCCTGCATATTTTACATTCAAAAAGTGAAATGTCGCTTCTTCCCTTCTGAGCCCTGCCGTGCACTAAAACAGTAGATTTCCCCCACATATGGGGTATTGGCATGCTCAGGAGAAATTGCACAACAAAATATATTGTCCATTTTCTCCTGTTACCCTTTCAAAAGTAAAAACATTAGGTCTAAAGGAAAATTTTTGTGAAAGAAAAGTAAATGTTTATTTTTTTCTTCCACATTCCAAAAATTCCTGTGAAACACCTGAAGGGTTAATAAACTTCTTGAATGTGGTTTTGAGTACCTTGGAAGGGTGCAGTTTTTAGAATGGTGTCACTTTTGAGTATTTTCTGTCATATAAGCCCCTCAAAGTCACTTCAAATGTGATGTGGTCTCTAAAAAAATGTTTTTTCAAATTTTGCTGCAAAAATTAGAAATCGCTGCTCAACTTTTAACCCTTATAATTTCCTACAAAAAAATTATGTTTTCAAAACTGTGCTGATGTAAAGTAGACATGGGGGGAATGTTATTTTTTAACTATTTTGTGTGATATCACAGTCTGATTTAAGGGCATAAAAATAAAAAATTTGAAAATTGCAAAATTTTCAAAATTTTCACCAAATTTCCATTTTTTAACAAATTAACGCAAGTCATTTCAGAGAAATTTTACCTCTGTCATAAAGTACAATATGTCATGTGAAAACAAACTCAGAATCAGTGGGATCAATTGAAGTGTTCTAGAGTTATGATCTCATAAAGTGACAGTGGTCAGGATTGTAAAAATTGACCTGTTCTTGAAGGTGAAAACAGGCTTCGGGGTGAAGGGGTTAAGGGAGTGGGGTGTAAGCCTTATTTTCTGAGAGCCTTGATACCTCATGCAATACCTCCATTTTTTTCAGCCACACTTAAATGGCACAAACATCAGTTTCATACAGTACTATTGGTAGAAAAATGTAAGGAAAGTAACACAGGTAGCTGACTGAAAGGGAGTGCAGACCTGCCTGCCTGGGAGCCCTACTTACATAGGCACCTGTCCAGATGGAGGCCCAACTTGTAGTCTCCACATTTCAAAAAAAAAATCACACACCACTAAAGTGGCATCAATTTTCACAGAGTAGAAACAGTATAAATTTACTCTTGTACAGTGGATCTAACTTAGTAGCACTATTTTGAACCCTAAGAACATGGGCATCATGGTGAAGATGGTGCTCATGTGCTGGGCGTTTCAATGAGGTTCAAATTCATGGTGGTTGTTGGTGGGGTATCATTCAAGGCTGCTTCCTCTGTCCCCTCCTGCCAACCAAGATAACAGAGAGGGGATCATTATCCCTTTCATCTGTTGCACATCCACCAACTCATCCTTATCCATTTCTTACTCTGCTGCTGCATCTTCACTAACAGTTTGTCTGGTATGACAAACCCCCCCTCGATCGCTGTAAGCCACCCTCCCAAGACATTTGCCTGTATGACGACAGTCCTGAAATTTGAAATATTTTTATACCTTCCTCATCCTTCTCTGCTTCCACCTCTTCCTTTGCTTCCACTTCTTGCTTCCTTCATAAATTACACTGATTTTTTTTTAATTAATGTTGGTTTACTTATATAATTTTTTTAAATTATTTTTAAATTTTACCTTATGCAAGACTTATTATACAGTAAAGAATTTTTCTCAACATTTTTTTTCCTGTAAAAGCCAATTTCTCTTAATTTTGAGTGTTTTATTATTGTCAATCCTTAAAGTGGTGTAAAAGTGTGACACCATTGTTGTCACCAGCAATCCTGGAGTCTAAGATGTTTACAGGGGTCTTCATCATGCTGTTCTCCTTCCGTTTAGCACCTTTTCCATCTATTTCAACATTTTCACTGCCCCAAGACCTCCTTGTAGGGTGTGCCAGAAAAGTGCTCAGATTTCTTATTGACTTCCATTATACTCATCACTCTAAACGAGCATCCGAACATTAGGAATTATTCTTCGAGCAATGAGCATCTGAGCAATCTAGTGCTCGCTCATCCCTAATATCCACTTCTGGCAAGGAGTAGGCCAGGGAAGCAAAACTATGCAGGATACAGGGGGTTTATATTTCTGCAGAATCTTGCAACACCTCCCTATTGCTGGGTGGAGACTCTCCAGAAACAGGAAGATAGTAGTGTTGGAAGTATTGAACAAGGCAGCTCAGCAAGATGGTTTGACACTAAGAGGAACAGAGAGGTGCACAGAAGGAGTAGGATGGCGTTTACAAACCATGCGAGTCACCAGCATGACAATGGGACAATTTATAAAGTCTCACAGCTTCCATAATCATCAGTGTATACTGATGACTCTCAAATCTACCTCGCTGGCCAAGATGTCACCTCACTGAAGTCTATCAACCCAGAATGTCTATTGGCCATTTCCTCCTCCTTATCACAATTCTTAAAGCTCAGTGTGAGCAAAAACAAACTTATCTTCTTACCTCGATCCCACTTAATTCCCCTAAATGATCTATTGCAATAACTGACATCATACTTTCCCTTGTATTGGAAGTGTTCTGCCTTGGAGTAATCCTTGACTCTGCCCTGTTATTCAAACAACACATCCAATTCCAAAAAGTATCTAGTCCAAACTACAAAGCTGTCCATAATTTGTCTCCTCCATACATCTCCGTACTAATCTTCTGTTGTCTTCCCACACATAATCTCTGGTTCTCTCAATGCCTCTTTCTCACTTCCTTAACAGTACATTCCTCACCCAATCACCTGCAACAATTCACCTGAGTATCCCCCATCCTCTGGAATTCTGTTTCCCCATACATTTGACTATCCACCACATTTGGAACACTTAGTTGGAACTTGAAAATGCATCTCACAGAATACAGTAACCGCTGCTGCCACTTAACCACCACCAGTGCTGCTGCTGCTAACCCCTAACCTTACCTACTGTCTCTTTCCTCCTTTACACTGTAGACTGTAAGCCTGCAGGTGCATGGTCCGCTCCCCCCCCTGGTACGGACTGTCATTGTTGGCTTGTTCATTATTATTTATATGTGTATTTTGTATGTAAAGCCATTCTCACATGTACCCCACCACAAAATCAATGATGCCCTAAAAAAAAAGTAGTATCTATTAAATGAACTGAATAAGACCGGTTACAATTTATTTTTATGATGGAGACATTTTGAAATTGCTAAGTATCAATTTATGCTAAAGAGCTTAAGTTGTTGGATACAGCCTTAGGAAGCTCTAGAGCATTATACAAAGTGCAACTGGAGACTTTGCTCTTTTGCAATTCACTGTAAATTGTAAATTTTTGAAGTATTTGTTGAACCTGGTTAGTTTGAATTTCAATAGATTCAATCATTTCTAAACTATATTTCATTTTAGCATATGCATTATTAGATAGCATTATCATAGCTAAAAATATATAGTATACCAATGTTACCACATATTTAATTGTATCACAGAGCATCGGACGAGCAATCTCACTCTGTGGAGTGTTTCTGATAAAGTATACAACAAAATATTTTATATCTAAAATGAAGACTTGCTTTGATGCAGGATACCACTTTACTTTGGTAATTGATTGCTTCACATCTCCAAGCCATGATATACAGTAACTAACAATTATGGTCCATCAACCTTGATTAGTAATTTAACAATATGTAAATTTAGAAACACCAAGGCAAGTTCCAGTTTTGCAACTGTCCCAACAGTTTGAACACAATTTAGATAAATGCTAGTGAGCCCTCCTGATATGATTTATTGAACCATTGTGACAACATCATTCACATCCAGAAAATAGTTTTTATAAGGTCAGCTTATATACTACCATACTTTGTAATAAATATAGACTTTTTATATTCCAGGAAAACACAAATTTGATTCCCTTTAAACAAACATATAAATGCTAAAATAAAACACTAAAATTACTCACGCAAAGCTAATTTTTACAGCATCCAAATAAACTGCAGGTGCTTTGCTCTGATTAGAAGGCACCTGCAGTATGCCAACAGTATCTACCTTGGCACTGAAAACATTTTCCTCATGAAAATATTTACTGTACTTTACCTTCTCTAAGTTATATAGAATCATAATCAGGCATATATAAAAATTCTGTTCCACTTTATAGTTATTTCTAATTCAGGTGATGTACTTGACTTCACAAACAATTAGCATGAATGTCAATACAGAACATACTAATTTAATAGATTGCTATTGCTCAAACTATAGCAATATCTCCTTTTTATTTTGGAGTAACACTATATTGAACTTTTTTGCTGTGCAGCTAAACAAGTGCGCTCATTTTCAGTCTAGACAGTTGGCAAATTTTGTCTGGACTATACCCTAACTGCTAACATAGAGGGAATAGCACTGTTTCCCAGCCAACTTCAGAGCAGTGCTTACACTTCTTGTAAAAAAGACTGGCCAGGTAGCAGATATCCTATGCAATGATCAGAAAACTATAGAATTAAAAAAAATCACTCCATTCTTGAGAATAGAGTGCATTTTTAATATGAAATATATTAAAAAATTGTACTTTAAAATCATTGACCAAACGTGTGCTTAGCTCGGCAGGACCTTTGTCTTTTCGGTCATAATTGGCCTTTTTCAAGCTGTTTGTTTTGTAGGCTTGAAAAAAGGCCAATTATGGAAAAAATATTGTCTGATTTGACTTGCTGTTATGATTTTAACTAACATGGAATGAAGACCAAGTTTTTAACAGGAATCTGATGCCTTTGTGCCTCAGCATCCATTAATTTTTACATTGTTTTTGGACCTGTTGGGAAGCTCTGCCAAGCTAAGATATTGTACGTCATGTTCATTGGAAATTTTGATCAATATGATTTGTGTTTATTTTTGGTGCACTTCTAATTTGTATGCCCTTCAATCAAACCAAGAAACCAAGAAAAAATAGTTAATAAATAACATTTGCCACGTGTCTACTTTACATTTTTTGAACCATTATCTATAATAATAAATGCCCTAAGCAGCTTCCTGTTGTAACAACTTCCGTCCAGTTGTAACCGGTGACGTCACCACACACCTCTTTCCATGTTAACCCTCAACACACCACTCCTCCTCAACACACACTCCACTCACCTTTCACCATCTCCACTCACGTCCACTCACTCTTTCACTCCACATACGACCCTTTCTCTCACTCCGTCTCTCATACTCATGCCGTCATCGCCGCTGATTCACGATCCCTGACATCTTCTTCCGCCGGCGCCATCCTGGATCCAGACGTCCTCCACACCGGCGACATTTTCTTGCGGCGACGCCATTTTGGATCGGCGAAATCCCGCCATAGTCAAGATGGCGTCTCCGCAAGAACATGTCGCCGGCATGGAGGACGTCGGGATCCAAAATGGCGTTGGCAAAATCTCGCGGGATTTCGCCGACGCCATTTTGGATCCCGACGGCATCCACGCCGGCGACATGTTCCTGCGGCGACGCTATTTTGGATCGGCGAAATCCCGCGATACTCAAGATGGCGTCGCCGCAAGAACATGTCGCCGGCGAGGACGACGTTGGGATCCAAAATGGCGTCGGCGAAAACTCGCGAGATTTCGCCGACGCCATTTTGGATCCTGACGTCGTCCACGCCGGCGACATGTTCTTCCGGCGATGCCATCTTGAGTATCGCTGGATTTCACGATACTCAAGATGGCGTCGCCGCAAGAACATGTCGCCGGCGTGGACAACATCTGGATCCAGGATGGCACCGGCGGAAGAAGATGTCGGGGATCATGGAGCAGTGGCGATGACGGCGTGAGTATGAGAGACGGAGTGAGAGAAGGGGTCGTATGTGGAGTGATAGAGTGAGTAGAGATGGTGAAAGGTGAGAGGAGTGTGTGTTGAGGGTTAACATGGCAAGAGGTGTGATGCTATCGCATCCTCCCGATGCGATAGCATCGGGCCATAATCTAGTTTTTTATAAGGACATTAGAAGCATGAAAAGTTAATCAGCAAATTTTCATTTTTCCAACAAAATTTACAAAATCAATTTTTTTTAGGTACCACATCATGTTTTAAGTGATTTTGGAAAGCCTATGTGACAGAAAATACCCAAAAGTGACACTGTTTTAAACACTAAACCCCTCAAAGTGCTCAAAACAACAATCATGAGAAGTATAGTGTTGAGCATTCCGATACCGCAAGTATCGGGTATCGGCCGATACTTGCTGTATCGGAATTCCGATACCGACTTCCGATATTTTTTCAATATCGGAAGTCGGCATCGGAATCGGAAGTTCAAAGTTGATTGACAGCCTGACGTCATCATGATGCGCGGTGTGTGCGCATCATGATGCGCCGTCATTTCGGGCCTTCCGGGGGTCTCTGCCGGCCTGCCGGGGGGCTGTGTGGACTGCCCGGGGTCTGTACCGGCCTGCCGGGGGTCTGTACCGGCCTGCCGGGGGGCTGTGCCGGCCTGCCGGTGGTCTGTGCACCCTGTGGGGGTCTGTACCGGCCTGCCGGGGGGCTGTGCCGGCCTGCCGGTGGTCTGTGCACCCTGTGGGGGTCTGTACCGGCCTGCCGGGGGGCTGTGCCGGCCTGCCGAGGGGCTGTGCTGATGTCCGGGGGTCTGTGCAAGCATCGTCCGATGGGACTACAAGTCCCATCTGGCGATGCCTGCTACCATGACAGTGATTGACACATTAGCCAATGATGGGACAGTAGTAGTCCCATCATCCGGCTAATGTGTTAAATGTTAAAAAAAAAAAAATACTACATACATACTACATGCATGCTACATACATACTACATGCTACATACATACTACATGCTACATACATACTACATACATACCACATACATACCACATACATACTACATACATACTACATACATACCACATATATACCACATACATACTACATACATACTACATACATACTACACACATAACACATATATACTACATGCATGCTACATACATACTACATGCTACATATATACTACATACATACTACATACATACTACATACATACATACTACATATATACTACATGCATGCTACATACATACTACATGCTACATACATACTACATATATACTACATGCATACTACATACATACTACATGCATGCTACATACATACTACATGCTACATACATACCACATACATACTACATACATACTACATGCATGCTACATACATACTACATGCTACATACATACTACATATATACTACATGCATGCTACATACATACTACATGCTACATACATACTACATATATACTACATGCATGCTACATACATACTACATGCTACATACATACTACATATATACTACATGCATGCTACATACATACTACATGCTACATACATACTACATATATACTACATACATACTACATACATACTACATGCATGCTACATACATACTACATGCTACATACATACCACATACATACTACATACATACTACATGCTACATACATACTACATATATACTACATGCATGCTACATACATACTGCATGCTACATGCATGCTACATACATACTACATACATACTACATGCTACATACATACCACATATATACTACATACATACTACATACAATACATTCATACAATACATACATAGACATACAGTACATATAACATAGAGTAACATACTTACCAATACTTGTCACATTGTTCCCCGAAGCCATTGTCTTTTACGGAATAAATATTAACATAACAAACCACAAAAATACTCACCCACGATCCGAAGCAGTCCACGAGTGTGTCCCACGACGATCTTGGGTAGAGAACTGCAGCATCAGCTGTTGCTGCCGTTCTCTACGGGCTGCAGGAATCCAATGACGGAAGGTAGGTATCCTTCCGCACTGTATTCCTCCGCCACTTAAAAAAAAAAGTCCCTAGTCTCACTTTATGCCATTGCTGTGTGGGAATTTCCCACGCAGCAATGGCATAAAGTGAGACTAGGGACTTTTTTTTTTTTAAGTGCAGGAGCACTAAGTGGGAAGCCAGCGCCATTACTTATATCTTGTAAGTGTCCTTACCACATTGGTAGTATGTTTATGTATCTGTTTATACACATTGCTCATAGTTGGGCTCTTTTTGCTAAGTGATCACTGAGTGGTTGTGTATATACCCACTGTGGGAAGTACTGTGAGTTCAGTAACATTTGTGCTGTTCTCTTTGGGCTATTTAGCTGTACGTAGCAAATTACATGCCACTCTCTGATCAATATGTGTAATTATTCAATACTTTTATTTATATTTGGTTAAACGGGCAATATAAATATTCAGCTATATGTATTATAGCACATGCCACTTTCTGATCAGTGTGTGTAATTGTTTAATATTTGTACTTATATTTGGTTAAATGGGCACTAGTGCAATATGGCTCCTGCTTTGGATAGCAGTCACCCTTGTGTGTAATTTTTATCCTTGTATTTTTGTATTCAATAAAAGTGTTTATTTTTGGGCAATTTATACTTATTTTTGTTGTTTATGGATTCTAATTTGAGTTTTTGCCGTTATTATTCATTGGGTTTTTGTTGTTTATGTAGTATGTATGTAGTATGTATGTAGTATATATGTAGTATGTATGTAGCATGTAGTATGTATGTAGTGTGTATGTAGCATATATGTAGTATGTATGTAGCATGTAGTATATATGTAGTATATATGTAGCATGTAGTATGTATGTAGTATGTATGTGGTATGTATGTAGCATGTAGTATGTATGTAGCATGCAGTATGTATGTAGTATATATGTAGTATGTATGTAGCATGTAGTATATATGTAGTATGCATGTTGCATGCATGTAGTATATATGTAGTATGTATGTTGCATGTAGTATATATGTAGTATGTATGTAGCATGTATGTAGCATGTAATTTTTTTTTTTTTTTTTTACATTCAACACATTAGCCGGATGATGGGACTACTACTGTCCCATCATTGGCTAATGTGTCAATCACTGTCATGGTAGCAGGCATCGCCCGATGGGACTTGTAGTCCCATCGGACGATGCCTGCACAGCCCCCCGAAGCCTGCACAGCCCCCCGGCAGGCCAACACAGCCCCCCGGAGCCTGCACAGCCCCCCGGCAGGCCGGCACAGCCCCCCGGCAGGCCGGCACAGCCCCCGGGCAGGCCGGCACAGCCCACCGGAGCCTGCACAGCCCCCCGGCAGGCCGGCACAGACCACCGGAGCCTGCACAGACCCCCTGGCAGGACGGCACAGCCCCCCGAAAGGCCCGTACAGACCCCAGAGAGGCTGTACAAGGGAAAAACAGGATTTTTCTTATTCCGATACCGGAAGTCCCATAGACTTGAATGGGACTTCCGGTATCGGAATCGGCGATACCGATACTTTTTTTTAAGATCGGCCGATCCATTCCGATCCGATACTTTGAAGTATCGGACGGTATCGCTCAACTCTAGAGAAGTATTAACCCTTTAGGTGCTTCACAGGGATTAAAGCAATATGGAAAGAAAAAAATTGCAATTTTATTTTTTCCCAAAAATGTTTATCTAGCTCCATTTGATTTTATCTTCCCAGGTGTAATCGGAGTAAATGGACCATACAATTGTTTGTGCATTTTCTCCTGAGAACACCGATACGCCATATGTGGTGGAAAACTTCTGTTTAAGAGGGCTCAAAAGGAAAGGAGCATTGACCCCATATTGGGTTTAAACCCCTAAAGGAAATTATTTTGAGTTGTGGTGAGCATCTTGAACCCACAGGTGTTTCACAGAATTTGGTAACGTTGAGCCATGAAAATGAAAAAAATATTTTTTTCCACATAAATATTGGTTAAGGGCAGAGACAGACTGCCGCATTTCTCATGCGAAAATTGCATCATAAACCTCGTACTGGGTGTTAGCTCTCCTGATCTGAGCTTGACAGCAACATAGTAATCCATCACGCTGTCTTGCTCAGGTCAGGAGAGGTGCCTGGCCAGTCCGTGCAGTGTGATGTGATTATCACATGAGAAATACGGTAGTCTGACTCTGCCCTTAGCCCCAAATTCTTCATTTTTACAGGAATAACAGGAGAAAATAGACCATGTAATTCGATGTGCAACCTAAGTATACCAATACCTCATATGTTGCGAAAAAGTACTGTTTCGGCATATGCAGGTCTTGGAAGGGAAGGAGCTCCAATTGAATTCTGGAACACAATTTTAGCTGGAATAGATTGCGGATGCCATGTCACATTTGAAAAGCCCCTGATATGCTAAACCAGCAGAAACCCCCACAAGTGACCTTATTTTGGAAACTATACCTCTCAAGGATTTCTTCCCAGAATTTTATAACTTTAGTCTGAGTAAATGGGAAATTCCCATTGTTTCCACTTAGATGCTGTTTGGACCCCAAATTTTTTATTTTTAAAAGGGATAGTAGGAGAAAATGGAAAGCATAATTTCTTGTGAAATTTATCCTGAGTAATTCAATACTCCTTATGGGGTCGAAAAATACTTTTGAGGCACTTTGCATAGCTCAGCTGGGAAGTAGTACAATATTAGAGTTCTGATTTTGCTGGAATGGTTTGAGGGTGCTATGTAAAATTAGTAGCACCCCTGAGTTGCCAGAACAGCAGAATCCCTCCATAAGTGACCCCATTTTACAAACTACATCTCTAATGAATTCATGTAAGGGTGCAGTGAGAATGTTGACACCACATGTGGCAAACAGAATGTTATACTATTGGGCCGTGAAGATAGAATAATTACATATTTACAACTAAAATATTGTTTTAGCCCCAAGTTTTTAATTTTTATAAAAGCTTATATCATAGAATCATGCAAATTATCTCTTCAAAGAGGAAGAGGACTAGAACTCTAGTGCCACCTATTGGACATAGTAATCCTAACAGTCAATGTCAACCCTTTAACGAGCCTTGTTACATGACTTAGGATAAAAGCCAAACCAGAATCTCAATTTGCAGACACTGTGTTTTGGGGTACTGGCCCTCGTCAGTGCAAAGTGTGAGATCTGGTTTGGCTGTGTGAGAGGCGTTTGACCGATATTCAAGAAGTATCGTTTCTCCTTGCAGAGACTGACATGCTAAGCATGCCAATATGAGGAGACTTAAAGTCGCAATGCTTCTCTGGGAAATATTCAAATTGTCTCTTCAGAGAGGGAGAGGACTAGAACTCTAGTGCCATCTATTGGAAGTAGTAATCCTAACAGTCAATGTCAACCCTTTAACGAGCCTTGTTATATGACTTTAACGACTTTAAGTCTCCTCATCTCGGCATGCTTAGCATGTAAATCTCCGCAAGGAGAAACGATCTATCATAGAATCATAAAATGTTAGAGTTGAAAGGGACCTCAAGGGTCATTGTGTTTAACCCACTGCTCAATGCAGTGCAGGATTCACTAAATTATTTCAGTCAGAGGTCTGTACAGCCTCAGTTTGAAGACTTCCATTGAAGGAGAACTTGCCACATCTCATGGCAGCCTGTTCCACTCATTGATCACTCTCTCTGTCATCAAAAAGTTTTTTCTAATATCTAATCTGTATCTTCTCTCTTTCAGTTTCATTCTATTGCTTCTTGTGTTTCCATGTGCAAATGATAATAAAGATGATCCCTCTACGCTGTGAAATCCCTTCAGATAGTTGCAAACAGCTATTAAGTCTCTTCTTAGCCTTTTTTTGCAAGCTAAACATTCCCAGGTCCTATAATCATTCCTCATAGGTCATACTTTGCAGTCCACTCACCATCCTGGTAGCTCTTCTGTGAACATGTTCCAGTTTTTCTGTTTTTTTTCTTTTTAAATGTGGTGCCCAAAATTGGAAACAGTATTCCATATGAGACCTGATCAAAGAGAACTAGAGGGGGATAATTTTTTTACGTGATCTAGACCCTATACTTCTATTAATACATCCTAGAACTGTGTTTGTCTTTTTTGCTGCTGCATCACATTGTTGGCGCATGTGCAGTCTGTGATCTATTCATGCCAAAGTCTTTTTCACATGTGTTGTTGCTTAGTTCTATTCCTCCCATTCTGTAGATGTAATTTTCATTTTTCTTGCCCAGATGTAGAATATTGCATTTCTGCCTGTTAAATACTGTTCTAATAGGTGCTGCCCATTGTTCAAGCTTATCTAAATCCTTATGAATCCTTTCTCTGTCTTCTCTAGTGCTAGCTGTTCCTCCTAGCCTTGCATCATCTGCAAATTTGATTAGTTTAATTTCAGTTCCCTTATCAAGATCATTTATAAAAGTGTTGAACAATACTGGTGCCAGGACAGAGGACTGTGGTACCCAACTTGAAATACTCTTCCAATTGGATGTGCAACCATTTGTTACCACTCTTTGAGTATGATCATTGAGCCAATTTTGAATCCACCTAACCTTAGTCTTGTCAATCCCATACTTGGTCATTTTTTCAATAAGTATATTACGCGATACTTTATCAAATGCTTTACTGAAGTCAAGATATACTATATCTACTACATTTCCCTGGTCCACTCAGTGAGTGATTCATCATATAAGAAAATTAGATTAGTCTGGCATGACTTGAATGCTACAAACCCATGCGGACTCTGGTTAATTACTGTATTATAATCCATTACATGCATACATGCTGTTTATTAATTTGTTTAATGATAGATGTATAGAAGTAAGCCTCACTGGCCTGTAATTTTCTGGCTCCATCTTCTTTCCTTTTTTGAAGGTAGGGACAACATTTTCTCTTCTCCAATCTCTGTTACATTTCCTGTTCTCCATAATTTTTCAAATATTCTGGTTAGTGGTTATGCAATTTCCTCTGCTATCTCTTTCAGTACCCTAGGATGTAATTCATCTGGACCAGGGGATTTAAATTCATTTATATTAGCTAAATGTTCCCTCACTATCTCTCTGTTTATAGATAGTGTGGATCCTTTTATTCCTTCAATTGCACATTTTTGTTACATTTGCCTTCTTAGCGAACACAGATGTAAAATAGGAATTTGAAAGTTTGGCCTTCTCAACATCATTTTTGACCACTTCACCCTTTCATGCTGTAAAAATCCTATAGCATCTTTGACTTTTCTTTTGCTTTTGACATACACTAAAAATCCTTTTTTTACTGCTTTTGGTCTCCCTTGCAAGCCTTGCTTCATTACTGACTTAGCTCTTCGAACAATTACCTTGCATTCCCAGAAAACAGCATTATAATCTTTAGATATTCCCCCCCCTTTTCCATGTAATATACATTTTTTTTTTCCTTTTTAACAAGTGATTACATTCTGTGTACATCCAGCCTGGTATCCTAAAATGCTTCCAATTCTTCTTTCTTTTTGGGATTGCTACTGATTGTGAAGTGTGAATTTAATTAAGCAAACTCTCCCATGCTTCTTGGACATTTCTGTTCTTTAGTACATCCAGCCATTGGACCTTCCCTACCCTCTTTCTGAGTGCATTAAAATCTGCACTTCTAAAGTCCAACTTTAAAGTCTGAGTCCTCACTGGTCTTCCTACTCTTGTAATCCAAAATTTGACGATTATCGCTGCCTCCTAAATCCCCAGCCACCTTTACTACTAGTAATGAGTGAGTTTGTTCAGAAAATGATCGTCAAACATAAATTCAGCATGAGTATGGCACATTCGGATTTGTGATCAGAGACCCAATGCAAAATATTATAAAATCGGTAACATTCAGTAAAGGTGTGGGAAAATATCTGCGTTGCCACAAAAATATTTTCAGCAGTTAAGCAACTATAATATTGGTGTATCATGAGTGTTGGAATGTGTTTGAAGAGAGGAGGGGGTTTGGAGAGCTCAGAGGCATGACGTTCTTGTAAGCACAGCAGTCATTTTTTTATCTCTAACTTTATGTGTGCACATTGCGGCTAGCCAATCATGGCGCAAGAAACACCCACAATGTCTTGACACACAAGCTTGTGTCATTGGCTGCTGAAATCACATGACCGTCTCCAGAAAAATAGAGGACATCTTGTTTTAGCGCCATTTTGACACTACCAGCGCAGAGAGGCAGCTTCTGATACTGCTACTGTTAACAGCAAGATTTTAGCTAGTTAGTTAGGCAGTTGTATATCTCTCAGATAGTGTAGCTAGATAGTGTCTAATGTTGCTGTAAAATTTACCTTCCAGAATTATTTTTTTTGGGGGGGGTATTGCTGAGGTTCACAGACAAAGCCAGCAGGGCATATGTTGTGCACTGCTTCTATTGTGCTCCATGCACAAGTATAGCATTCTAAATATTATTTTTCCATTTTAGCTAGTTAGATAGGTGGTTGTATATCAGTCAGATAGTGGAGCTAGATAGTGTCCAGTGTGACTGTAAAATTCTCCTTCCGGAATTTTTTGTGGGGCCATTACTGAGGTCCACAGACAAAGTCAGCAGAGCACATGTCCTACAAGTATGTTGTGCACTGCTTCTGTTGTCCTCCATGCACAAGTATAGCATTCTAAATAATATTTTTTCAATAGCTAAATGTGAAAAAGCCTCCCGTATCCCACCTTGTCATTTAGTACTGTGGTGATATGAAATGGTCTGCAGACCTAAAGCACAAAAAAAAAGTATAAATTTTTCTGTTGCTAAATGTGAAACATCCTGCTGTATCGCACATTGCCATGTTGTGGCGGTGATATGAAACTGTCTGTATACCTAATGCGCATTAAAAAATTAGAATATTTTCTTTTGTTGAATGTGATACAGCCCACCGTATCCCATATTGTCGTGCTGTGGCGATGATATGAACCTGTCTGCAGACCTAAGAAGCATTAAAAACAAATTAGAATATTTTATTTTGCTGAATGAGATATAGCCCGGCATATCCCACATTGTCATGTTGTGGCAGTGTTATGAACCTGTCAGCAGAACTAACGCGCATTAACAAAAAGTTCTAATTTTTCTGTTGCCGAATGTGATACAGCCCGCCGTATCCCATATTGTCATTTTGTGGTGGTGATAAGAAGCTGTTTGCAGACGTCAAGCACATTAAAATATTTAAATTTTTTGGTGATAAACGTGATACTTTTTTCATTTAGTGGAGTTGAAATTGTTCTGTGTGCAGAGATGTTGCACATTAAAATTAATTTATTTTATTTTTTTACAAACATGATATAGCAGCCGAAATCTGAGTTTGAAATTGTTTTGAGCCTATCTTCTAGATTATGTACTTCTTTGGCATCGAATTTCTCATGTGCATCTTTTATACCTAGCTTGAGACTCGCATCAAATGCTCTCTGGTAATTGGTGTTGGGTAAATGGGTTGTAGGCTGGATCCTGGATCTTATACTTCCTATAGCCACCCTGTTATTGATCCTGTTGTACGTTCCCATTCCCGCCCCAAAAATCTCTTGTGTTACTGTCGTCATACAGTAGGGGACATGTCACTTTTAAATGGTTTGGAGCATCCACTCAATCTTATACAGGCCTTATCGACAGGCCCCAAAAATTTGTCTTTTACTAACGTCATACAGCAGGAGACATGTCACTATTAAATTATTTGGAGTGTCCACTCAATCTTATAAATGCCTTATCGACAAGCCCCCCCAAATTTTTCTGTTACTAACCTCATACAGTAGGGGACATCTCACTTTGAAATTGTTTGGAGCATCTACTCAATCTTATTCTGGAATTATTGACGGGCCCTAAAAAATTCTTCTGTTGCTAAAGTCATACAGTAGGGGAGATCTCAGTTTAAAATTGTTTGAAGTACATCTTTGTCATACAGGCCTCATTCACACAGATTTTTTTTTCTGTGACTAACTCAATTCAGAACGCCATATTTCATCTTCTTATTTAGTGCCACTCAAATTCAGATGTGCAGAGGTGGTGCAGAGTAAAAAAATCTAATTTTTAGTTGCTAATACTGTGCTCATAGCACACTAGGTAAGCAACTTGACTGGAAAAAAATGAGGTCATGGTGGAAGGGGGGATTAGGCTTGGTGTTCAAGGTCTAAATTGGGTAGGAGGTGAAATTGATGCCACTTTATTGGTGTCTGCCACTAATTTTTGGAAATGTGTAAACTCTTGGTTAGGTGTCCATTTGCTAGTTTAGCTGTACTGGAAGATACATTTGTCCCTATTACGCTACTTGTACTCTCTTGAAATTGATATCACTTTGTTGGTGTCTCCAACTAATATTTGGAAATGTGTGCCCTCGTGGTTGGGTGAAAATCTCCTGGGTTGGCTGTAGTGAAAGAGATGTTGATCCCATTATACTATTTTTACTCTGGTGAAATTGATGCCACTTTGGTGGTGTCTGCCACTAATTGTTTGAAACGTGAGAACTCCTGGTTGGGTGTCCAACTGTCCATCTGCTGAGTTAGGTGTAGTGGAAGACTTGTCAGTTCCTATTGTACTATTTCTGCTGTGGTGAAATTGATGCCACTTTGTTGGTGTCTGCCACTAATTTTTAGAAATGTGAACATACCTGTTGGGGTATCCATCTGTTAAATTTGGTGTAGTGGACAATGTGTCAGTCCCTATTATACTATTTCTGCTGTGGTGAAATTGATGCCACTTTGTTGGTGTCAGCCACTAATTTTTGGAAATGTGAACAATCCTGGTTGGGTGTCCATCTGCTGGGTTGGCTGTAGTGGAAGATTTGTTGGTCCCTATTATACTATTTCTACTGTGTTGAAATTTATGTCACTTTGTTGGTGTCTTCCAATAAAATTTTTGGAAATGTGTAGACTTCTGGTTGAGTCTCCTTCATGTGTGTTACCTGTAACAGTAGGCCTCTGAGACCAGTAGTCCTCCACCCACATTGAGTCAACTACCCGTGTTACTATTCTTACATTTTTCTGGTAAAAGTAATCAACAAAACTGATATTTGTCCCATCTGAGTGTGCATGAGCATCAATTTCAATTGTTTTTTATCACTTACTGTATATAGCGCCAATAATTCAACATTCACTTTACAGACATTTACAGACATTACCTCCACTGTCACCATTGGAACTCACAATCAAAATTTAATATCTGTATGTCTTTGGAGTGGGGGTAGAAAAATAAGTACTGGGAGGAAACCCTTGCATACATAGTTACAACAGACAGTATCTTTGCAGATACTGTCCTTGGTGGGGTTGGAACACAGGACTTCAGCGCTGCAAGGATGCTAATGTTTTTGCATTGATGACTCAACGTTTCTGTGGTTGGAAGCCTATCACTGTGATGCAAGAGAGAGAAACCGCCACACTCAAAATAAGACTCATTTGGTCCTGCAGATAGTGCTAGAGTTTATTCAAAATTCACCACAGGGTTATACAAATAGAGTGATAGTAACCTTAAGACCCAGCTGGGGCTTAAGGTTCTGTAGAGATGGCATCAGCTGAGACTTCTGCTTTCTATACACAGCCTCTTGGTCCTTTTTTCCTACTATTTAAGTGAGACTTGATAAAGACCCGGAACAGGGTCGAAATGTTACCTCGTACCTCATTAAGCTCGTACCTTATTAACACTTGATTTGTATTACCCTGTGGTGAATTTTGAATAAACTCTAGCATTATCTGCAAAACCAAATGAGACTTATTTTGAGTGCAGCTGTTTGTCTCTCTTGTCATGATTTCTGGACTGAGTGCAGGTTCAGCCAGCACCTGATTTTTCAACGGAGTGCACGTCATTCATTCTTAGAATTATCACTGTGAAGCAAACTGTGTGCATCACTGCTGTCTGGGGAAAACCATTGTCAAGATTGTCTTCAAGCATATTTTGATACTGTAGAATGGGCATGCACCTTTTTCAGGGGGGAGGGAACTGGCAAAATGTACTTTTGTATCATGGATAGAACACACTGGCACCCAGAAGTCAGCACTATTATGAATCATAACTATACGGGTAAAAATCATGTTGTAGATAGCGCTGCAAGTCAGTCTCTTTCATGAGGTCCAACTCCACAGTGTGTTGGAGGCGGGATAACACTCAAGCTTTCTTCCTACATCCCCTTGTGGCAACCATGGACAACAGAGAGGTAGTCATTATCCTCTTCATCTCAGAACTGGTGGAAGTCCATCACCTCTATTCCTTCTCGTTCTTTTGTGGTCCTTCTCCATTTGTTCCTCCTCCATTTGTTAACCCTAAAGCAGCCATTTTGAAAACATGCAGAAGGGTGCAGAGGTCCTTCATCTCTGTTCACTATGCAAGTGTGAATTGCACCACGTCCGTACTGCGATTTGCCAGGGTATGCAAAATGTCATACTGAATCAGGTCTTGACACTACTGCCACAGTCGCTGCAACATGTGCAGAGTTGAATTCCACGGTGTGGTCACTTTGCTTATCAATCGGTTAACCGGTAAATCGCTATTCCAAGTTAAGTGAAATGGTGAAAGTGAACACACAATGACAGTGTTTTATACAGCAGCGCATCCATGCTGGGACAGTGGTGTAGGAATTACTGTACCATCAGTTTGAGGATGTGAGCCATGCAAGGCACTTGGGTTAGATTGGCACGGCGTAGGGCTGCCACCAGGATTGCACTGTTATTGCACATGACGTTCTCGGGCTCCATGTTGAGTGTAAGCAGCCATTGCTCAACCTCGGCATGGATAGCTGTGCACAACTGTTGATCTGTATGACTGCGATCTCAAAGGCATATTAATTTAAACACTACCTGATTGTGGTGAGCAATGGCTGCGCAGTACAGAAATGGGGGGATTCCCTCTGCAGTGTTGTAAGGTCTGTTATGATGAGTCACCGAAGGAGGAAAAAACAAAATACCAGCTAAGTCCAGAAAAACCAGAGAGGTTGGCAGCTACCGGATTGCAGACCCCTGAACCTATCCACAACAACTAGCAGTAGCCGTGGGGGGTTCCTACGGTGCCCTAGACCCCTCGATCACAGCCGGAGAACTATATAGCCTAAAGACAGAAAGGGGAAAAAACAAAACTGCCCCAGAGCAGACCCCAAAGCAATAGGCAGCCCCCAACATATAATGACGGTGAGCAAGATGAAAACACTAACACAGATAGAAAGATAGGTTGAGCAAATGATGGGGCCCAAGCTAACTACATAGGACAGGATAGGAAAGCTGCTGTCTGCCATCCGCAAATACCCTATCAAAATGAGCCAACCGACTGATAGGAAAAACAGGCCCTGAAGTCGCTAGGCTTCAAAAGACTATATCAGCACTCAGGTATATTCTGAAGACAGAGCAAAATATCAACAGATCAGAGACAAAAATGGAGTTCAGCTCACCCCCGGCCGGGGATAGCAGAACTCCCAAAAAACAAGGCAAAACAAAAACAAAACTGAAGAGTACAAAGAAGAGCAGAAAAACTTAGCTTTGAGATGCAGGAATCAGACTGGTCTCCAAGAATCCAGCAGGAAAATCACCAGCCAGGAAGAAGGGCATCGGCAGCCTTATATCCAGTCCTCAATTCCAGCCACCCAGTCATCATCTAGCTGCCCAGGTGTTTGGTAATCAGCCTCACTACCTTCCTTCACCAGAGGAAGGAGTTCATCAGACCTCAATGGTGAAGGGAAAAATGAACTCGCAACAGTACCTCCCCCTTTAGGAGGGGTCACCGAACCCTCATCCATGCCACCAGGACGATCCGGGTGAGCCCGATGAAAGGCATGCACCAATCTTTTGGCATGAATATCAGAGGAAGAGAACCAGGAATTATCCTCCTGACCATAACCCTTCCACTTAACCAAATACTGGAGTCTCCGTCTAGCCAGATGGGAATCCAGTATCTTCTCTACCTCATATTCCATGTTACCTTCAACCAATATAGGGTCAGGAGGTGCCACCACAGGAACTACTGGTTCAACAAACCTCTTCAACAAGGACTTATGAAACACATTATGAATTTTAAATGTGACAGGAAGAGCCAACCGAAAAGAGACCGGATTAATAATCTCCAAAATCTTGTAAGGTCCAATAAATCTAGGCTTAAACTTAGGAGAAGCCACCTTCATAGCGATATTTTTTGATGACAACCAAACCATATCACCCACCTTAAACTGGGGACCAATGGTCCTACGCCAGTTGGAAAACCGCTGGGCCTTTTCCTGGGAGAGAGACAACTTATCCACTACTTGGTCCCAGATCTGGTGCATTCTCTCCACCACAGTGTCAACACCTGGGCAGGCAGAAGGCTCCACCTGCCCTGAAGAAAATCGAGGGTGAAAACCAAAGTTACAAAAAAAAGGTGACATCAAAGTGGCAGAACTAGCTCTATTATTTAAAGCAAATTCGGCCAAGGGCAAAAATGAAACCCAATCATCCTGATCGGCAGAAATAAAACATCTCAAATACGACTCCAAAGTCTGGTTTGTTCTCTCCGTCTGCCCATTGGTCTGAGAGTGAAACGCAGAGGAGAAGGACAACTGAATTCCCAGCTTGGGACAGAAAGTCCTCCAAAATCTAGACACAAACTGAACTCCTCTGTCAGATACAATGTTCTCAGGAATCCCGTGCAAGCGAACCACCTTTTGCAAAAACAAGGGCACCAACTCAGAGGAAGATGGCAACTTAGGGAGTGGTACAAGATGGACCATCTTAGAGAATCTATCACAAATCACCCAAATAACAGTCATTCTCTGAGAGACAAGCATATCAGAGATAAAATCCATTGAAATATGGGTCCATGGCCTCCTGGGCACCGGCAAAGGCATCAACAAGCCACTAGAGCGAGAACAAGGTTTAGACCGGGAGCAAGTCCCACAGGACTGCACAAAATTCCTGACATCACGAGACAAGGCGGGCCACCAAAAAGACTGACTCACCAGATCTCTAGTACCAAAAATACCTGGATGACCAGCCAATGCAGAGCAATGAACTTCAGACATCACTCTCTTCCTCCACTGGTCAGGAACATACAACTTTCCACTGGGACAATGCTCAGGTTTGTCCTCCTGAAACTCTTCCAGAGCACGTCTCAAATCGGGCGAGATGGCAGAAAGAACTACCCTCTCGCCTAAGATGGTAGCAGGCTTAGTCACAACAGGAGAATCAGCAAGGAAACTCCTAGAGAGGGCGTCTGCCTTGACAATCTTAGTGCCCGGAAAAAAAGAGACCACAAAATCAAAACGTGTGAAAAACAAGGCCCACCTAGCCTGTCTAGGATTCAAGCGCTTGGCCGACTCCAGGTAAATCAAATTCTTGTGGTCAGTAAGGACCACGACTTGGTGTTTGGCTCCCTCCAACCAATCTCTCCACTCCTCAAATGCCCATTTCATGGCCAACAGCTCCCGATTCCCCACATCATAGTTACGTTCGGATGGGGAGAACTTTCGGGAAAAGAAAGCACAAGGATTCATTTTAGATGACACAGGATCTTTTTGGGACAACACCGCTCCTGCACCAATCTCAGAAGCGTCCACCTCCACCTGAAACGGGAGTGAGACATCAGGTTGCCGCAAAACCGGAGCAGAAGTGAATCTTCGCTTCAGCTCCTGAAAGGAAGAAACAGCCTCCGGAGACCAATTCAGCACATCAGCACCCTTCCTAGTCAAATCCGTCAATGGCTTGGCAATACCAGAAAAATTAGCTATAAATTTCTGATAAAAATTAGCAAAACCCAAAAACTTCTGGAGGGCCTTCAAAGAAGTGGGCTGAACCCAATCATAAATGGCCTGTACCTTGGCCGGGTCCATTTCAATAGTTGACGGAGACAAAATAAATCCCAAAAATGAAATCCTCTGTACCAAAAAGGCATTTCGATCCCTTGACATACAGGGAATTCTCCCTCAAAATCCGGAACACAGTCCGAACATGTTCCACATGAGAATCCCAATTCTTGGAGAAGATCAAAATATCATCCAGATAGATAATCAAAAATTTATCCACAAAGTCTCGGAATATATCGTTCATGAAGCACTGGAAGATAGAAGGGGCATTAGTGAACCCAAAAGGCATCACCAGGTACTCAAAATGTCCCTCCGGAGTATTAAACGCTGTCTTCCATTCATCCCCATGTTTAATGCGAATAAGATTATACGCCCCCCTGAGGTCAAGCTTGGTAAACCAGCAAGCACCTTTAACACTGGAGAATAGATCAGAAATCAGGGGTAACGGATACTGATATTTAACAGTAATTTTGTTGAGGGCACGATAGTCAATACAAGGCCTTAATGAACCATACTTTTTAGCCACGAAAAAAAACCCCAGCACCTAAGGGTGAAGAGGATGGTCTAATATGACCCTTCTCCAATGCCTCCTTAATATAGGATCGCATAGCCTCGTGCTCGGGTACAGATAAATTGAAAAGCCGACCCTTGGGGAATTTACACCCCGGGTTCAGCTCAATTGCACAGTCATAACTCCTATGAGGAGGCAAAGACGCAGACTCATTCTCACTAAATACATCATAAAAGTCAGCCAAATAGTCAGGAACATCATGCGACTGGGGAGAGGTGGAGAAAACAGGAGCATCACTATGGGCACACCGACAACCCCAACTCACCACAGACAAAGATTTCCAATCCAGAACTGGATTATGGATTTGCAACCAGGGAAACCCCAGAACAATGGTATCATGCAAATTATGCAACACCAAAAATCTGCAATTTTCTTGATGGTCTGGGGCGACCCGCATTACCACCTGGGTCCAAAACTGAGGTTTATTCTTCACCAAAGGAGTAGCATCAATACCCCTCAAAGGGATAGGCATCCGCAGAGGTGTCATAGGAAATCCACAACGTTTAGCAAAATCCAAGTCCATCAGGTTCAGAGCTGCTCCTGAATCCACAAAAGCCTTGACGGAAAATGTGGACAGGGAGCAGATCAGAGTAATTGCCAGAAGAAACTTAGGTTGAACACCACCCACAGAAAACGTGTGTGCACAACGTTTCTCTCGTTTAGGGCAGACAGAAATAAAATGCGAGGCATCTCCACAAAAAAAACACAGCTTATTACGCCTTCTGAACTCCTGACGTTGCGCCCTAGACAAAACTCTATCACATTGCATAGGTTCAGACATTTGTTCAACAGGTGGTAACATCTCTCGAGTAGTTTTGCGTTCACGTAAACGCCGATCCACCTGAATGGCTAATGACATAGAATCGTCAAGACCAGAGGGAACAGGAAATCCCACCATAGTATCTTTTACAGTTTCTGACAAACCCTTCCGAAAGAGGGCTGCCAAGGCACCATCATTCCAGGTAGTAAGGACCGCCCACTTTTGGAATTTTTGACAGTACAACTCTGCCGAATCCCGACCCTGGCTTAATGCCAACAGGGTCTTTTCAGCCTGATCAATAGCATTAGGTTCATCATACAACAACCCCAAGGCTTGAAAAAATGTGTTCACATTATTCAGAATAGGATCATCAGGTTTCAAAGAAAACGCCCAATCCTGGGGATCGCCGCGCAGCAAAGAGATGACAATTTTAACCCGCTGCGTGGAGCTCCCTGACGAGTTAGGCTTCAAGGCAAAAAATAATTTACAATTATTCTTGAAATTCAAGAATTTAGACCGATCCCCCAAAAATACATCAGAAGTAGGAAAGTAGGAAAGATAGGTGGAAATTCCCCGCACTTCAGCAGCGAGCTGCTCCACATGATCAGACAATTGCTTCATCTCCAATGAGAGAAAAATTCCCCCTACGGCCTCAGAGATATAGAGGAAAAAATATGCACACACAAAAAAAAAAAAAATTCTGACCCTGTTTTTTTTTTTTTACAATTCTCTCCTGCTATTGAGTACCCTAGGATCTGTGGTATGGCTGGTGATTCTGTTATGATGAGTCACCGAAGGAGGAAAAAACAAAATACCAGCTAAGTCCAGAAAAACCAGAGAGGTTGGCAGCTATTGGATTGCAGACCCCTGAACCTATCCACAACAACTAGCAGTAGCCGTGGGGGGTTCCTACGGTGCCTTAGACCCCTCGATCACAGCCGGAGAACTATATAGCCTAAAGACAGAAAGGGGAAAAAACAAAACTGCCCCAGAGCAGACCCCAAAGCAATAGGCAGCCCCCAACATATAATGACGGTGAGCAAGATGAAAACACTAATACAGATAGAAAGATAGGTTGAGCAAATGATGGGGCCCAAGCTAACTACATAGGACAGAATAGGAAAGCTGCTGTCTGCCATCTGCAAAAACCCAAATGAGCCAACCGACTGATAGGAACAACAGGCCCTGAAGTCGCTAGGCTTCAAAAGACTATATTAACACTCAATAGTGGAAAAGAAAAAAGAGAAATTCCAGCGCCAGAAATGGAAAATTAAAAATCCATTTTATTGTGCCAATGCATATTAAAATTCCAGCATTGGCACAATAAAATGTTTTTTTAATTTTCCATTTCTGGCGCTGGAATTTCTCTTTTTTCTTTTCCACTATTGATTGACTGCCTAGTCAAATCTGTGCGCAGGATTTGGATTCTACCAGCAAGGCAGTACGGTGAGCTGGATTATTTTTTCTTTTCCTTTTACCATATCAGCACTTAGGTATATTCTGAAGACAGATCAAAATATCAACAGATCAGAGACAAAAATCGAGTTCAGCTCACCCCCGGCCCGGGATAGCTGAACTCCCAAAAAACAAGGCAAAACAAAAACAAAACTGAAGAGTACAAAGAAGAGCAGAAAAACTTAGCTTTGAGATGCAGGAATCAGACTGGTCTCCAAGAATCCAGCAGGAAAATCACCAGCCAGGAAGAAGGGCATCGGCAGCCTTATATCCAGTCCTCAATTCCAGCCACCCAGTCATCATCTAGCTGCCCAGGTGTTTGGTAATCAGCCTCACTACCTTCCTTCACCAGAGGAGGGAGTTCATCAGACCTCAATGGTGAAGGGAAAAATGAACTCACAACAAAGGTCTGTTTTATTAAGGCAGAGATTTAGGGCACAGGTGGAAGCCCTAAAGGAGGTGGAGGAGGCAGTAGCACTGGATGAAGTATTAGATACAGAGGTTTGTTCCATCGCCTGGTGTGTAGCAGTTTTTTCTCCAACTCAAGCTGTTTAGAAGTTTAGTTCTCCAACCCCTGTTATCTAGTAGTTTAGTTCTCCATGTTCTAGTGTGTATTTGTTTAGATCTGTAATCATAGCTGTTTAGTAGTTTAGTTCTCCAACCCCCGTTGTGTATTAGTTTAGTTATCCATCGTATGGTGTATAGTGGTTTAGTTCTACGGCCCTAGATGTTTAGTAGTTTAGTTCTCCAACCCCTGTTGTCTAGTAGCTTAGTTATCCATCTTATGGTGTGTAGTGGTTTATTTTTCCTTCCCCAAGCGCCCTGCAAACCTTGGAGATTGCAAAACTTGTGGAGCAGCCCCTTCCCTGACTGCCCCTACAGCCACCAGTTTCCCAGTGCTCAGTCATCTAGCTGTAATTCCCCTGTCCATGCTTACTCATCGAGGTGTCATTGTTGAAATGCACCCTGGCAGACAGGGGATGTTGTCTGCAACTTTTTGCTGTAGCGCATGCACATCTTTCTTACAGAAGTAATGGTCACTGGGCAACTGGTATTGGTGAGACTACGAAGGCCATAAGCTTTCAGAAACCATCTGCATCCGTAATGCGTAAAGGCTGCATTTCCATGGCCAACAATTTGGAGTGGCCTTGCAATAATCACAGAGATCACAGACCATGAGTCATACAGAAGCAAGCACTGTGATCTTAGCAGCGAATAGCTCTCAGCTGGCCCTTATCGTCCAGACTAGAGTTGAGCGACTTTTGTTTTTTTAGGGTCGCGTTTCGTTTCGTGAAACCCGACTTTTCCAAAAGTCGGGTCGAGCAAGATCGTCCGATTATAGGGAAAAGTCGGAGTCGTCCCGAAACACGAAACCCAATGTAAGTCAATGGGGAATAAAAGTCGGCAGTGAGAGGAGGACAGGAAACACACCTACAGTGCCCATTTGAATGCCAAAAGCATCAATTCTTCTTACTTAAGCTTGTCAACCTTAATTAACTTCATAATACAAGTTACGCACTGAAAAATGGGGGTTATTTGGCTAAAGTTGTGGGGGGGGGCTGGCTCCAGGTTTTCATGTGCCCTGGGCGAAAGAGCGCCCCTTTAACACATACCAAAACTCATCATGCTCCGATACGGCAGAGAAATAGCGGTATAGTACAATGAAAAATACTTCACTTTTTACATCTCATGACGAGGCCCATCTATTTCTCCATACAGAATCATTGGTCCCATATAATGTTTGAAACAGTATATGATGAGCTCCACATAATGCTACAGTATATGTTGGTCCCCATGGATGAAGCTACACTGTCTTATGGGCCCAAATAATGCTCCAAACATAATGGGCCCCATTTCTAATGCTCTAGTGTATAATGGGCCCTGTAAATGCTGCTCCAGTGTCTGATGTCAACCTTTGGAATGTTCCAGTGTATGGTGGGCCCCATCTATCATTCTCCAGAGTAACGTGCTCCCCAAAAATTGCTGTCCCAACATTGAAAACAATCAAATAAGTCTCCTCGCTAGGGAATCCCTGTACTAGTCTGGACTCCTCGTCGTCCCCATCTTCCATCTCACTGCACAGTATTTCAACCTTGCAAGTGCTGTGATCCTGAGCAAGCAGGGGGGGCCCACTCGTTGGCGACGGCACTGGCACAGGGCCCCTGATAGTACGGTGGTGTGTCTGATGGCGGGTGGGCCGAACCTGCACTTTCATCTGCAGCTTCCTCTTTGTCACCGTGTAAGATGGAACTGTATATAGGAAGGGTAACCTGAGTTTCATCAGGGTCAGATTAAGGCCATGTAGCGTGAGAGGGGAATGTAGTGGTCTGGGTCAATGTACCAGCAGATTCATCGAGCAGTGGCTGGGCATCAGTGCACTTGTGTCGCCCCCAGGAGTACGGTCGCCACAGTGGCATTACCTTCCTCCTAGGGAGTGTGATGTCATGCTTGGGAGCAACGAAGGATCTCTCTAGCAGGTTAACTGATTGGGCGGTGTTATTCCCACGAGTCATGACCCTCCAAACAGCGTTCATGAAGGCAAATTGTTTGTTTTACGTGGGCAGTATGGTTGCAAAGCTGAACCTTAAAGGAATATCCAGAAGGGCACCACCAGGAGTGGAGCCTACGGTTAAATTCGACTTCACCTGGGAAACCTCAACCATGCCAGCTACAGAACAGATGCACACATTGCAAGCTTAATTCCGTTAACGAACGAGACTCCGTCAGGCCCCGCGGTCCGAGTTCGGCTTACTAGAGGGACACGTGAGGCTCTGGAACATGAGATTGGCCAATAACTGGTGTGTCATGCCCTTACATGTCCGTGGCTGCATGTGCGCTACACTGAAAAGGCAAGTTTTTGTCGCTTACAGGTGCAGATAACCCGCTGAACAACGTTAGTGATGGGGATCACTGATTACAATTATTACCCGCGAACAATGATTTCCCAGTAAGTGCAGGTCAACTGCAGTTCCGGAATTAGGCCTAACTGTCATTCCTGAAAAAATGAAAAACTTACGTGTGCAAACCACAGGTGCTGTAGCTTGCTTAACAGCTCGCCAGCCGTTCTCACGCCCAGTATGGATTACACGTGATTGCACAAAGGTTAGAAAGGGTACCGTATCCCCAGATAACATGTATGGATAGCGTACACATTCAAAATATATGTCTCAGGAGGCAGGCTCAGACGGTGTTAGGCCCAGTATGGATTGCACGTGATTGCACAAAGGTTAGAAAGGGTACCGTATCCCCGGATAACATGTATGGATAGCGTACACATTCAAAATATATGTCTCAGGAGGCAGGCTCAGACGGTGTTAGGCCCAGTATGGATTGCACGTGATTGCACAAAGGTTAGAAAGGGTACCGTATCCCCGGATAACATGTATGGATAGCGTACACATTCAAAATATATGTCTCAGGAGGCAGGCTCAGACGGTGTTAGGCCCAGTATGGATTGCACGTGATTGCACAAAGGTTAGAAAGGGTACCGTATCCCCGGATAACATGTATGGATAGCGTACACATTCAAAATATATGTCTCAGGAGGCAGGCTCAGACGGTGCTAGGCCCAGTATGGATTGCACGTGATTGCACAAAGGTTAGAAAGGGTACCGTATCCCCGGATAACATGTATGGATAGCGTACACATTCAAAATATATGTCTCAGGAGGCAGGCTCAGACGGTGTCAGGCACAGTATGGATTTGACTGCCCAGATTACACAGCGGAGGAGCAGGGAGAGGTAAAGATTGCAAATGCTGGGGCCCTGCCCAAGCAAGGGGGGCCCACTCGTGGGCGTCGGTACTGGCACTGGGCCCCTCATAGTACAGCGGTGTGTCTGTGTCTACAGCACAGTTAGGGAGTTTTAGAAAGTGGCATATGTTGATGTTGGACATTCAGCTGATGCAAAAGGCGAAATAGGTCAAGTCCCAGGAAGAGGTGGACCAAAGCAAGCCATTTTTCTGTCACCCTATGTGTCATCAGGGGAAGGTGGGACAAAATCCTTGGAAACACATGCATGGTTCATTTTAATGAAGGTTAGATCATCCACATTTTGGGTTGACAGACGGGTCCTTTTTTCTGTCAGGATTGATCCAGCTGCACTGAAGACTCTTTCCGATAGCACACTTGCAGCTGGGCAAGCGAGCTCCTGTAAGGCATATTGGGCCAATTCAGGCCAGGTGTCCAGTTTAGCGGCCCAATAGTCAAAGGGGAATGACCTGTGTGGGAGAACATCGATATGGGAGGAAAAGTAGTTTGTAACCATGGTTGACAACTGCTGTCTCCTGTCACTTTCCATCGATGCAGTATTACCAGTTGTATGAGCGGTATTTGAAAAATCAGTCCACAACATTGTCATGAAACCCCTGTCTCCAACGCCACTTCTGCTGTGTGCACCACGAACACCTCTGCCAAGCTGCCCCCGGCCCGTACGGCTCGTGTGAGAACCATCACCGCTGCTGTGTGCGGGGAATGCCTCAAGCAACCGATTTACCAGAGTTGCTTGTTTATTAGCCAATATTAGGTCAAGGTTCTCCTGTGGCATGATGTTTTGTAATTTGCCTTTATAGCGTGGATCCAGGATGCTGGCCAACCAGTAGTCGTCATCGTTCATCATTTTGGCAATGCGGGGGTTCCTTTTTAGGATCCGCAAGGCATAATCTGACATGTGGGCCAATGTTCCCGGTGTCAATGATGCACTGCGAGTGCTGGTTGGAGGAGCACTTTCTGGCAAATCCACATCCCTCCAGTCACGCACAAACCCTGTACCAGACCTTGCCACGCCAACATTTTCACTTGCCCCACGAGATGCATCCTCCTCCCCTAAGTAATCATCCCCATCATCATCCTCCTCCTCCTCTTCTTCCTCCACCTCGTCCAGGAGAGGTCCCTGAGCAGACAATGGCTGAATGTCATCAAGGATTCCCTCCTCCTCTTCCTCCTCATCAACATTGGCTGCAGACTCCTGCTCCTTAAGGTGCGTCAAAGTTTGCATGAGCAGACGCATATGTGGGATGCTCATGCTTAGGATGGCGTCGTCTGCGCTTACCAGCCGTGTGCATTCCTCAAAACACTGAAGGACTTTACAGAGGTCTTTCAGCTTCGACCACTGCACACCTGTCAACTCCATGTCTGCTCTCAAAGTGCCTGGCCGTGTATCATCCCACAAATGCATTATGGCCTGCCTCTGCTCGCACAGCCGCTCCACCATGTGCAGGGTGGAGTTCCACCTTGTTGCAATGTCGATAATGAGGCGGTGGTTGGGAAGGTGGAGCAATCGCTGCAGCTTCTGCATACGAATGGAGTGTACAGGCGACCGGCGGATGTGCGCGCACAGTCTTCGCACCTTCTGGAGCAGGGCTGTTAACTCCGGATAATTTTTGAGGAAGCATTGCACCACCAGGTTCAAGGTGTGAGCCAAGCAAGGTATGTGGCTGAGTTTTGAAAGGGCTATGGCTGCCACAAAATTACGGCCGTTATCACTAACTACCTTGCCTGCCACAAGATGTACACTGCCCAGCCATGACTCAGTTTGTCGCTTCAAGTACTCGGCCAGCACCTCGGCGGTATGTCTGTCGCCCAAACACATCATCTGCAACACAGCCTGCTGACGCTTTCCACTAGCTGCTCGATAGGGGGACACATCGTGTGCAACAGTGGCAGCAGCAGATGGAGTGCTCGTACGACTGCGCTCTGTGGACGAGCTTTCGCTTCTGGAGGAGGAGGAGGAGGAGGAGGGTGGAACGCCTACAGCCAACTGTTTCCTATACCGTGGGCTAGGCAGCACTGTCCCACCACCGCTGTCCCCTGTGGACCCTGCATCCACCACATTAACCCAGTGCGCAGTAATGGACACGTAACGGCCCTGGCCATGCCGACTGGACCATGCATCAGTAGTGAGGTGCACCTTTCCGCTCACTGACTGCTTGAGTGCATGGACAATGCGGTCTTTCACATGATGGTGGAGGGCTGGGATGGCTTTGCGAGAGAAGAAGTGGCGACTGGGTAGGTCATAGCGTGGTACTGCATAGGCCATGAGTTCGCGGAAAGCTGTGCTTTCCACCAACCGAAAGGGCATCATCTCAAACGAGATTAGTTTGGCAATGTGGGCGTTCAAACCCAGTGTACGCGGATGAGAGACTGAGTACTTTCTTGACCTACTCATAGTGTCTGGGAGGGTGAGCTGGACTTGAGAGCTGCATATGGTGGAAGTAGCGGTGGACAGGGCGGACTGAGAGAGGGTTGATGATGGTGATGGAGTTGGTGTTCTTTCTGATGGCCTAGAATCAGTCTTTCGTTGATATAACAGTGGGATTCCCTGACTGCTGTGGCCTTGCAACGACACCTCAGCATTTGCTGCTGTGCTAACCGGTGGGCTTACATTGGGGGAAACAATGTAGCGTTGCTGACTACCTTCGTTGTGATCAGTTGCACATGTGGCACTTGAGGTTTGGTGTTGTGTCCACGCTTGCAAGTGCATGCTGGTTAAATGTCTAAGCATGCAACTGGTATTCAAATTTTTCAGATTTTTCCCTCGGCTAACGGTCTTTGCGCACTTCTTACAGATAACCTTGGCCTGATCATGAGGATTTTGTTCAAAAAAGTGCCACACTGCACTCTTCCTACTTTGGCAGACATTTTGCGGCCTAGCACGCTGTGATCTTTTGACCCTCTGGACAAGCTGTCCAGCAACTCTTTTGATGTTTGGAACCTGTCTTTGGAGTGCTCCGGGCCTGCCAGATAACAGCTGTTGCGATGTCGATGTCTGCTGTGGATGCTCCTCATCTGAGCTATTGGAAGCAGCACCCTCTTCCCCCAATGGATGCCAATCTGGGTCAACAACTGGGTCATCCATCACCTCCTCTTCTATGTCATGTGCACCTTCCTCTGTGTCACCGTGTATGGTGGTATAGTGTGCGGGAAGGGGCACCTGAGTCTCATCAGGGTCAGAATCTGGCTCTGTACACTGCGAGGACAATGTAGTGCTCTGAGTGAATGTACCAGCAGAATCATCCATCAGCGGCTGTGCATCAGTGCACTCCATGTCAGATTCATCTTGGCCTGGGTAATTCACCATTTCACTTGATAATCCAGGCATGGTATGTGAAACAAGCTCCATGGAGTAATCAGTAGTATGGCCTGCGTCATCCTTCAATCTTGGTTGGGGTGAAGGACACAAGGAAAGGTGTGGTTCATGAACATGAGCCTCCAATGACGACTCAGTGCTTTTACTTTTTACAACTGAAGAAGAGGAGGCGATAGAGCTGGAGGCTGAGTCAGCAATGTAAGACAAAACTTTTTCCTGATGCTCTGGCTTTAAAAGCGGTTTGCCAACTCCTAGAAAACTAAGCGTTCGAGGCCTTATGTAGCCAGACGATGACGCAGGCTCAACACCTCCTGCATTCGGTCCTATTTTGCTCTTGCCACTACCATCAGATCCACCACCAACACCATCATTACCAGCTGCCAACCCCCGCCCAATTCCACGGCCTCTTCCACCAGCCTTCCTCATTTTTGGTAGAAATGTAGACAAAATCCAACAAACTATATAGTATGTAAAACAAGGTACAAGGTGTCTATAGGACAGGGGAGATTTTGAATTTCTGCACACACTTTTGGACACTGGACACTTTTGGATTGTGTGAGGCCCAATGAATATCTGAGCGCTATGTGACAGGCTCGATGGCACAGCTGTGACCTAAGTGACTAGAGGATAAGGGAGATTTTGAATCTCTGCACACACTTTTGGACACTGGACACTTTTGGATTGTGTGAGGCCCAATGAATATCTGAGCACTATGAGACAGGCTCGATGGCACAGCTGTGTCCTAAGTGACTAGAGGATAAGTGAGATTTTGAATCTCTGCACACACTTTTGGACACTGGACACTTTTGGATTGTGTGAGGCCCAATGAATATCTGAGCGCTATGTGACAGGCTCGATGGCACAGCTGTGACCTAAGTGACTAGAGGATAAGTGAGATTTTGAATCTCTGCACACACTTTTGGACACTGGACACTTTTGGATTGTGTGAGGCCCACTGATATCTGAGCGCTATGTGACAGGCTCGATGGCACAGCTGTGACCTAAGTGACTAGAGGATAAGTGAGATTTTGAATCTCTGCACACACTTTTGGACACTGGACACTTTTGGATTGTGTGAGGCCCACTGATATCTGAGCGCTATGTGACAGGCTCGATGGCACAGCTGTGACCTAAGTGACTAGAGGATAAGTGAGATTTTGAATCTCTGCACACACTTTTGGACACTGGACACTTTTGGATTGTGTGAGGCCCACTGATATCTGAGCGCTATGTGACAGGCTCGATGGCACAGCTGTGACCTAAGTGACTAGAGGATAAGTGAGATTTTGAATCTCTGCACACACTTTTGGACACTGGACACTTTTGGATTGTGTGAGGCCCACTGATATCTGAGCGCTATGTGACAGGCTCGATGGCACAGCTGTGACCTAAGTGACTAGAGGATAAGTGAGATTTTGAATCTCTGCACACACTTTTGGACACTGGACACTTTTGGATTGTGTGAGGCCCACTGATATCTGAGCGCTATGTGACAGGCTCGATGGCACAGCTGTGACCTAAGTGACTAGAGGATAAGTGAGATTTTGAATCTCTGCACACACTTTTGGACACTGGACACTTTTGGATTGTGTGAGGCCCAATGAATATCTGAGCGCTATGTGACAGGCTCGATGGCACAGCTGTGACCTAAGTGACTAGAGGATAAGGGAGATTTTGAATCTCTGCACACACTTTTGGACACTGGACACTTTTGGACTGTGTGAGGCCCAATGAATATCTGAGCACTATGAGACAGGCTCGATGGCACAGCTGTGACCTAAGTGACTAGAGGATAAGTGAGATTTTGAATCTCTGCACACACTTTTGGACACTGGACACTTTTGGATTGTGTGAGGCCCAATGAATATCTGAGCGCTATGTGACAGGCTCGATGGCACAGCTGTGACCTAAGTGACTAGAGGATAAGTGAGATTTTGAATCTCTGCACACACTTTTGGACATTGGACACTTTTGGATTGTGTGAGGCCCACTGATATCTGAGCGCTATGTGACAGGCTCGATGGCACAGCTGTGACCTAAGTGACTAGAGGATAAGTGAGATTTTGAATCTCTGCACACACTTTTGGACACTGGACACTTTTGGATTGTGTGAGGCCCACTGATATCTGAGCGCTATGTGACAGGCTCGATGGCACAGCTGTGACCTAAGTGACTAGAGGATAAGTGAGATTTTGAATCTCTGCACACACTTTTGGACACTGGACACTTTTGGATTGTGTGAGGCCCACTGATATCTGAGCGCTATGTGACAGGCTCGATGGCACAGCTGTGACCTAAGTGACTAGAGGATAAGTGAGATTTTGAATCTCTGCACACACTTTTGGACACTGGACACTTTTGGATTGTGTGAGGCCCACTGATATCTGAGCGCTATGTGACAGGCTCGATGGCACAGCTGTGACCTAAGTGACTAGAGGATAAGTGAGATTTTGAATCTCTGCACACACTTTTGGACACTGGACACTTTTGGATTGTGTGAGGCCCAATGAATATCTGAGCGCTATGTGACAGGCTCGATGGCACAGCTGTGACCTAAGTGACTAGAGGATAAGGGAGATTTTGAATCTCTGCACACACTTTTGGACACTGGACACTTTTGGATTGTGTGAGGCCCAATGAATATCTGAGCGCTATGAGACAGGCTCGATGGCACAGCTGTGACCTAAGTGACTAGAGGATAAGTGAGATTTTGAATCTCTGCAAACACTTTTGGACACTGGACACTTTTGGATTGTGTGAGGCCCAATGAATATCTGAGCGCTATGTGACAGGCTCGATGGCACAGCTGTGACCTAAGTGACTAGAGGATAAGGGAGATTTTGAATCTCTGCACACACTTTTGGACACTGGACACTTTTGGATTGTGTGAGGCCCAATGAATATCTGAGCGCTATGTGACAGGCTCGATGGCTCAGCTGTGACCAAAGTGACTAGAGGATAAGGGAGATTGGATTGCTTTTAAAAAAGCAGTTTGCGGAGCAGTGGGTAAACAGCAATGCCAGCCTGTCAGGAAGCCTTAAAAGGCAGCCCAACAACCAACACTACTGATACACCACAATATAGCCTCCCCTTGCACTGCACACACAGTGACTGGTGTGTTGTGCAGGCCAAATTGCTATCAGCAGCAGAAGCAGTTTTTTTTTCTTCTCAGCAGGACAAAAAAAAAAAATTGGGCTTGCTTTTAAAAAAGCAGTTTGAGGCCCAATGAATATCTGAGCGCTATGTGACAGGCTCGATGGCGCAGCTGTGACCAAAGTGACTAGAGGATAAGGGAGATTGGATTGCTTTTAAAAAAGCAGTTTGCGGAGCAGTGGGTAAACAGCAATACCAGCCTGTCAGGAAGCCTTAGAAGGCAGCCCAACAACCAAAACCACTGATACATCCCTATATAGCCTCCCCTTGCACTGCACACACAGTGACTGGTGTGTTGTGCAGGCCAAATCGCTAGCAGCAGAAGCAGTTTTTCTGTCTTCTTACCTGCCTAACGCTCTCCCTACAGAATCAGCAGCAACCTCTCCCTATGCTAAGATCGGCAGAAGTAAGATGGCGGTCGGCGTGCACGCCCTTTTATACCCCCTGTGACGCCCACCAAAGCAAGCCAATCACTTGCATGCCCTTCTGAAAGATGGTGGTGACCCGTGCCTATGTCATCACGTTGCCCACAGTGTCCGTGGATCCTGATTGGCTGAAAAAGAGCGCAAAACAAACTTTTGAAACGCGACTTTGGCGCGTAAGTCGCCGACCTCGTGGCCGACCTCATCCTAGGGTCGGGTTTCGTTTCATGAAACCCGACTTTGCCAAAAGTCGGCGACTTTTGAATTTTTTCGACCCGTTTCGCTCAACTCTAGTCCAGACAATGACAATGACATCTGAGAAGGTCACAGGCCGTTCACAATAACTAGTTCTCAAAAAACAGGTAGTGAGAGTACGGCTTTTCCACTTCCCAATTACAACACATGGAATATGCGTATATCCTGCTGTACGATCACTTCTAACTCTACAATTAGCCTACACTCCTCACTGCCAACAACAATCCTGTTTTTAAGCAAATAAATAAATGCAGGCCAGTTGGACACCATTCTACTTTTGAGGTTCACGTCATTAGGGTGTTCCATCCCCTCTCCCTCAGAGTAGCAGTCATATTCCATCCCCCAGGCTCACCCACCCACTTCCTTGACCACTGTTATGTTTTGCAGCCACACTTCATGTCCTCAGAATTGGCAACTTGAACAGCTCCACCTCCGCAACTGCATCTCATCTTCTATCTGTAGCCAATTCTTGTGGCCTCTCACAACTTTCAAACTCTGAGACACACAAAGACTGTAACACCCCCGATCTAGACTTTGTCCGATTCAGTTTAGTCTCCTACCTAGATGACTCACCTCTTACCCTTTGTCCCCCATGAATCTAGGAGTATATCCACAACTTAGACATTTTTAGGTGCTTCCTAATAGAAATGAGTGAATATTTCAATGTTCGAATCTCCGAATTTGCAATATTCGCTGATTAAATGCTGATAATATTTTTGTGGCGACGCAAATCTTTTGCTGTACTTTTACTGAATGTTACAGATTTTATAAAATTTTCTTGGGTTTCCGATCACGAATCCATATGTGCCATATTTGTGTCGAATTTATGTTTGGTGATCGTTTTCCAATCAAATTCGCTCACCTTTACTACCTAAAAACACGTGTTTAGGGTGGCCTATCACGTTCCCTAATCAAAGTCCTTTTTATATGTATAGCTTATTCTCTACTACTCTGAACGTAATTCACCATCAAACTCAACCGTACCCAAAAGACTCATGCAGCCTTTATCTACCCCCATTTCCTGAAGATGGTTGTATCATCATTGTAAATAAGCACCTGCAATTGGTGTCACCCCCAATTCATTGTAGATTGTAAGCTCTGAAGAGCAGGGTCATCATTATTTTTGCTTACTTGTTTATCTTAAACTTGGCAACTTTTGACTGTTTTATATTAACTGCTGATTAGAGATGAGCGACTTTGCCTTTTTTCGGGTCGAGTCGGGTTTCATGAAACCCGACTTTCGCAAAAGTCGGGTCGAACGCAATTGGCCGATTATCGTGAAAAGTCAAAGGCCGACTGAAACACGAAACGCAATGCAAGTCAATGGGGAAGAAAAGTCGGCAGCGAGTGGAGGACAGGAAACACACCTACAGTGCCCATTTTAATGCCAAAAACATCAATTCTTATTACTTAAGCTTGTCAACCTTAATTGACTTTATAATAACAGCTAGGCATTGAAAACTGGGGGTTATTTGGCTAAAGTTGTGGGGGAAGTAGGGCTGGCTCCAGATTTTCGTGGGCCCAGGGCAAAAGAGTGTCACTGGGCTCCTTTAACACATGCCACAATTCATGATCCTTTGATACGGCAGAGAAATAGCAGTATAGTACAATGAAAAATACTTCACTTCTTACATCACATGACTGATATCCATTTTAAATTCTCCAATAGCTCCAAAAATGGACAGTATATTACTTCATACAGTATTATGGCCACCGCATAGTGCGCCATACAGAATAATGAGGCCCATATATTTATCCATACAGAATCATTGGTCCTATATAATGTTCGATACAGTATATGATGAGCTCCACATAATGCTACAGTATTTGTTGGTCCCCATGGATGAAGCTGCACTGTCTTAAGGGCCCAAATAATGCTACACATATAATGGCCCCATTTCTAATGCTCCAGTGTATAATGGGCCCTGTAAATGCTGCTCCAGTGTCTGAAGTCCACCTTTGGAATGCTCCAATGTATGGTGGGCCCGATATATCATTCTCCAGAGTATAGTGCTCCCTAAAAAATTGCTCCCAACCTTTAAAACAATTAAATAAGTCTCCTCGCAAGGGAATCCCTGTACTCTGGACTCCTCTTCGTCCCCATCTTCCATCTCTCTGCACTTGGACTGTTTATGTAGAGGGCGTACAGACATGATGTCATCGCGCTCTCTGACCAGAATGTCACTGTCAGGAAATGCGGAAGACATCACGGCGGTGGAGCAGGGAGAGGTAAGTATTTCAACTTTGCAAGTTCTGTGATCCTGAGCAAGCAGGGGGGGGCCACTCATTGGCGACGGCTCTGGCATAGGGCCACTCATAGTACGGCGGTGTGTCCAACGACGGGTGGGCCCTCCCGGGTGGGCCCTCCCACTGGCAGAGACACTTTTGCGTACTATGAGGGGCCCTGTGCCAGTGCCGTCGCCCATGAGTATGCCCCCCACCTACTCAAGGAACCTGCACTTCCATCTGCACCTTCCTCTTTGACACCGTGTAAGGTGGTATAGTATGTGGGCAGGGGAATCTGAGTTTTATCAGGGTCAGATACTGGCTGTGTAGAGTGCGAGGGGAATGTAGTGGTGTGGGTCAATGTACCAGCAGAATCATCTAGCAGTGGCTGGGCATCAGTGCACTTGTGGCGCCCCCAGGAGTACGGTCGCCACAGTGGCATTACCTTCCTCCTAGGGAGTGTGATGTCATGCTTGGGAGCAACAAAGGATCTCTCTAGCAGTTAAACCAACACACAACACAGTTCCCACTACAGGCCAGCAGGAAGAGCTCTGAACCTGACTGCTGAGGAGCTGCTCTCTGTGGTCAGGAGGAGGGAAGTTAGGGCAGTCTGTGAAGGGAAGGGGAAGTGTGTGGACGTGAGAATGGGAGCTGGAACATGAGCAGAGTTAAGGCTCACTCTTAGCTGGAGTGCATGGTCCGGATTCCGGTCTCCTGCAGCAGAAACCGGAGGAAGTAGCAGCTGTAAATGCTCTGTTCCCAACTAAGGCTCGGAGGCCCCAGCAGCGACGTGTGTGAGCCAGAAGGAAAAGGCTACGGCTGCCTGCCATACGAGAAAGTTCCAAAAGAATGTCAACAGGGGGAACTTCAGTGAACTCAGTACTGCGAGTACCTCAGATAAGCGCTAGAACGGAGGCCACACTACCTATCTGCAGAGAGAGAATTCCTAATTTGCTTCCAGGCTGACCAACTCCTTCTCCATCTGTACTCTGGGTCCTGGACGGCACTTACCAATTACAGGTAAAGGAACTGCATGACTCTGTCTGTCATCTTTCTCCTGCGCCTGGTGCACGACTCTGCTACATCCTGCACTGCACACCATCTACCAACTCTTTCATCTGCCCTGCAACTACGGCCCTACCTGTGCAGGGCTTCTACATCTTAGCTGCAGCACAACATCTGTCCCAGAGAAGTGACACTGCAGCGCTGGTCAATCTGATCAGAAACCACAGGTGGCGTCATGTATCATTCACCTATAAATGTTATTCACTCCTTTGCATGGACGCCCAGGGCCACGGACCAGGTCACCACCACCGTGACACATCCCTCTGAGACACCGGCCCGGTATCGACTAATCCCACTGCCCTGGCTGGTGAACCACACTCCATGTCAGATTCATCTTGCACTGGGGAATTCACGATTTGACTTGATAACCCAAGCATGGTATGTGAAAAGAGCTCCATGGAGTAATCTGTAGTGTGGCCTGCCGCATCGTTCACTTTTGGTAGGGGTGAAGGACACAAGGAAAGGTGTTGTTCCTGACTAGGAGCCTCCACTGATGACTCAGTGCTTTTATTTTTTGAAACTTCAGAAGAGGAGGCAATAGAGCTGGAGGCTGTGTCAGAAATGTAAGCCAAAACTTGTTCCTGAAGCTCCGGCTTTAAAAGCGGTTTACCTACTCCCAGAAAAGGGAGCCTTAGGTGCTATTGTGCTTTTGCCATTACCAGCAGAAGCACCACCACCACCATCAGTACCAGCTGGCAACCCCCGCCCACGTTCACGGCCTCTTCCACCACACTTCCTAATTTTTGGGAAAATGTTCCCAAAATACCACCTGCTGTATGGTACTGTAAAACAAGGTACAAGGTGTATATAGTATTGGGGAGAATTTGAATCTCCCTAGAGATTTTAGGAGGCTGAACTATGATCTCAGGCTCACTATAGATTACACCTCCATTTAACAGGCTGAAATTGGCTGGTGTATGACAAAGTACAAGGTGTATATAGTATTTGGCAGAATTTGAATCTCCCTAGATATTTTAGGAGGCTGAACTATTATCTCAGGCCTACTATAGATTACACCTCAATTTAACAGGCTGAAATTGGCTGGTGTATGACAAAGTACAAGGTGTGTTATGGATGAGTCACCGAAGGAGGAAAAAACAAAAATAATAGCTCAGTCCAGAAAACCAGAGAAGTTGGCAGCTATCGGATTGCAGACCCCTGAACCTATCCACAATAACTAGCAGTAGCCGTGGGGGGTTCCTACGGTGCCCTAGACCTCTCGATCACAGCCGGAGAACTAAATTAGCCTAAAGACAGAAAGGGGAAATCTAAACTGCCCCAGAGCAGACCCCAAAGCAATAGGCAGCCCCCAACATATAATGACTGTGAAGCAAGATGAAAGACACTAACACAGATAGAAAGATAGGTTGAGCAAATGATGGGGCCCAAGCTAACTAAATAGGACAGGATAGAAAAGCTGCTGTCTGCAATCCGCAAAAACCCTATCCAAAAATGTACCAACAGACTGATAGGAGAAACAGGCCCTGAAGTTGCTAGGCTTCAAAAGACTATATCAGCACTCAGGTATATTCTGAACACAGAGCCAGAGATCAACAGATCAGAGTCAAAAATGGAATTCAGCTCACCCCCGGCCGGGGATGGCTGAACTCCAAAAAAACAAGGCAAACAAAACCAGAACCAAAGAGTACAAAAGGCAGAGCAAAACTTAGCCCCAAGAAGCAGAAACCAGACTGGTCTCCAAGAATCCAGCAGGAAAATCACCGGCAAGGCAGCAGGGCGTCGGCTGCCTTATATCCAGTCATCAGTTCCTGTGACCCAGTCATCATCTATCTGCTCAGCTGTTTGGTAATCAGCCTCACTACCTTCCTTCGCCAGAAGAGGGAGTTCATCAGACCTCACTGGTGAAGGGAAAAATGAACTCACAACAAATGCCGTTCTCAAAGATGGTGATGACCACTGCCCATGTCATCGCATTGCCCACAGTGTGTGTCCTCCATCATTGGCTGAAAAAGGGCGCTGGAAGCATCATTTGAAACGCGACTTTGGCGCTCTGGTCGCCGACCTCATGGCCGACCTCACGCTATGGTCGAGTTTCGTATCAAGAAACCTGACTTTAGCGAAAGTCGGCGACTTATGAATTTCACTGACCCGTTTCGCTTAACTCTACTGCTGACTCATAAAGCAATGCGGAATGTGTTTGCAATATATAAATAAAGGTTAATATTATTAGTCGATTGAAAGTGGTGAAATTCAAGCTGTTAACTTTGCCATGTGTAGGAGTAAAGAATCTTTTACGTGAGGACAACTGCACAAATGAGGGTTTGCTGCTATGCTGACACTGACAGGAGTAGGGTGAACACGATAAGCTGCTGGACTGTGAGAGAGGTGCAGATGGGAATGTTACGGTGGATTGAGAAAGATGGGGTGTGCTTGGTATGTAAGGTCAGTCAAAAACAGCAGGCATGTCCAATTCTGTATCAGCTGACAGGCTATCAATCACCCCAACAGTAGGGGGTAAACAAGTGGAGGTTCTTCGGCTGGAGACCCGTGTGACAAAACTTGCCATGGTGAGGGAGAAGGAAGAATCAGAAGATGCGGTTGATGGGGTGGACGGTGGTTGTTGAGACCCACTAGTCTGCATTTTAGCACAATGGTATTCCCAGATTAACGCATGTTGATCACGTATGTGGCAGGTCATAAAATGATTTCATTTTTTTACTCTACTAGATTGTTTTTAAAAAAGTTGACAGATAACATGATTTTTTAGACTTTTGCCAATCTGAAAAAAAAGACCCCAGCTAGGCAACTAAAGTGCTGTTGTCCAATGCCAGAGTTGGCCCTCAAGATGCATTAGCTGTTATGGTTGAATAACTCTGTGTCTATGTAACCTCCTCATCTTCCTCCTCCTCTTTCTCCTTTGCTGAGCTACTCCGCTGCATGCCTCTGGGTTTACACCAAGTGTGATCTGCTACCGCATCGTTATCCTCTCTGTTCTCCCACTCCTCGGCAATTAGAGTCATTGTCCTTCTCTTGCTGCCTTGACAGCACAGTACAGTCCGCGGGTGTCTCAAATAGCTGAGTCTCATCACAAATGGATCACCTTCACCCAACGCCTTTTGAAGAGAGGGTTTGGTTTTTGCTCGGACAAAACATCATCCGGCCTGTCAGAAAAAATTTGGCCATCAGTGCAGATGATTTCCTCCTCTTGACTCTGTGAATCTTTAGAGTACACTTCCTATGCCAATGGCATACAATGTGTGAGGGGAGGAGATTTGTAGATCTGTGGTTCCCAACAGTCAGTTGGGCGCTTGGAGAATTGTGATGTGGGGGGAAAAAGGTTAATTGGGGTGCCACCACTGAGAGCTGTACTGTGTGTGATGCTAAGGTGGTGGAAGAGGAGGAAAGGCCACTTGATGCAGCACTTGCCATCTATTGGCGCACATGTTCTTTCTGACCCTCATCTACAAAGCGTACTGTTGTACGGTTGCCAAAGAAAGGGAGCGGAGTTGCCTGTCCAGTAACAAAAGTTGTAAAAATGCTGTGCAAATTCCAACTGCAGCAAAACAAATCGACTTCTCATTCCTCATATAATACCTGTCTCACAACCCTAAACAGCTATTCAATATTTTCAATTCTTTCCTGCATCCATCAGTTCCCCCTCACTCTCCTCTCAACTCAGCTGAATTATTTGCCTCACTACCTTTGAACTTGACCAATAATGTTCCACCTCATTCCAAACATTACAACAGTCTTCATCACAAGCATAACCCACATTTTCAACATGTTACTAACAACTGGTGTCTTCAATCCTGATTGAAACATGCCTCAATCACATCCATCCTCAAAAAGCCCACCCTTGACCCATCCTCTGTTTCTACCTATCACCCCATATCATTTCTCCCCTGTGCGACCAAACTACTGGAACAACATGTCCATTTTGAAATGTCTTCCCACCTCTCCTCTTGCTCCCTGTTTGACCGCGTATAATCTGACTTCAGATCAAACTATTCCACTAAAACTGCCCTGACTAAAGTCACCAACGACCTACTAGCCACCAAATGAAAGCGACGGGTGTTTGTCCTCCTCCTTCTCCTTGACCTGGCATCTGTCTTTGACACAGTGGACCATTCCCTCTTACTACAGACTTTCTGATCTGTTAACATTACCTAACAGACGGGACATTCAGTGTCTCCCACTCACACACCACATCCTCATCTCGTCCCCTATGTGTCGGTGTCCACCAAGGTTCAGTTGTTGGACCGGGAACTATGCTTTGAGGGCTCACTTGCGTGCTCTCTCCCTCTTAAAGGGACCACCTGCATCAACCTAAGGTAATCCCAACCGACACCTTATCCTCCAATAAGGAGGTGCCTGAGCTATGTTGTTAGTTTGCCTTGCATGCTTGCTAGTTGTCAAGTTCCCCAGGTGGGTCTGTCTGCTTGTCTACCCTGTATCCATCTGCTCTTACCTGTCTGTGCCCGTCTGCACGTACTTGTCTGCACTCTTCTGTCCATCAGCCAGTCCAGATCACACCTGCCAGCAATGTGGGGCAATGATACTGTATGGAGCAATATTTGGAGCCCATTAAATTGTATGGAACATTATGTGGAGCCATTATAATGTATAGACCACTATGTTGGACCATTATACTGTATGGAGCACTATTTGGGCCCTTTATACTGTATAGAGGACTATAACAAAAAAACTAAAGACATGAACTGGAATATAAGTTGGTGCACACATTCACATTGGCCACTGTTTGCAGAACTATGTGGGGCAAATATACTGTATAGAGGCCATTATACTGTATAGAGCACTATGTTGGGTCATTTTACTGTATGGAGCACTAGGCAAGGCCCAATATACTGTATGGAGAACTGTGAGGCAATTATAATGCATGGATAACTATGTGGTGCCATTATACTATTCAGAACACTGTGTGAGACCACTACACTGTATGGACCATCCTGTGAGGCCTTTATACTTTATGGAGTACTATATGTGGCCATTATTTTATGGAGCACTATGTGGAGTCAATCCTACTATATGGAGCATTATGTGGGATCAATTATACTGTGTGTAACATTTTGTGGTGCCACTATGTTTTATGGAACTTCAAGTGGGGCCATTTACTGTATGGAGCACTATGTGGGGCCTGTCATACTTTATGGAGCACCATGTAGGGCCCATTATACTTTATGGAACACTATGTGGGACAATTATACTGTATGGAGCACTAAGTGGACCCAATATACTGGATGGAGGACATTGTATAGCTACTATACTATGTGGAGAACCATGTGGGGCCATCATATTGTATGGAGCACTATGTGGACCCAATATGTGGCACCCCAGGAGTCCAGTTGCCACAGTGGCATTGCCTCCATCACAGGGAGTAATGTCATCCTGGAAGCAAGGAGGGGTCCCCTTACCAGGTGTCAGTAGGAGAGAAGTCAAGCAGAACCTGGGGAGTGGAGCTCTTATTAAACTCGCCCCAGAGCTAAGCGCTAGGAACCAGATACCGGAGTCTGTGGTTGTGTGGGTATTGAAGTCCAGGCAGTTAAATCTGGAGGGCAGGGGACTGCAGGTCTCCTGGCCCGATCTAATACCTGATGGCACAGCAGCATATCAGAGCCTGGAGCCAACACAAAGAAGTGGCACCTGTGATAGGCTTGAGCTGCCTGCCATGCGGGCAATGGTTTGTTTTTAAAACAGAGAGTGACAGCAGCAGGAGGGTGAGCTGTTAGGCAGCGAGAAAAAAGGGAGGACAAAGGAGAAGGAAGGCCTCCATACCTACCTTGCAGGTGCATCCAAAATTGCTTCCAGGCTGCCCAGCTCTCCATTATAATCTGCTACCAGTGCTCCGGTCTGTACTATCAACCATCAAGTAAAGGAAAAGAAAATGTCAGCCCTTGTGTCCGCCAGTGATCTCGTGCCCTGAGTCCTGCACCACAAGGTACTCAAAGCCTGACATAAATGGAACCGGTAGCCCTGGGGCCCCCCTCCACCTGTGGGGAGCAGAACCATTCTAGGTGCATCACCATCAGCCCCAGCAGTCTCCTTTAGCAGCATCAGCCATCCGTTGCCTAACACCACAGGTGCCGTCACGTTAAATCCCATATACATATTCCCCATTTTACGGCACAGCCAGTGCCACGGAGTCACGTCACAGCCCCGTGACTTCCCCAAAGAACTGTCCGACCCGATTCCAAGTACCCCACGGCCCTGGGGGGCGAGTTAATTATACTGCATGGAGGACTTTGTACAGCCACCATACCACCATATGAGGCCATTATACTATAGGGAGCACTATGTGGGGCAATTGCACTGTATTGAGCACTGTGTGAGGACATTACACGGTATGCAGTGCTATGTGGGGTCAGTTATACTGTATGCAGTATCATGTGGTGCCATTATGCTTTATAGATCTTAATATGGGGCCATTATACTGTATGAATGGCAGTTTGGGAATTACAGTTGGAGAATCATTCAGTGATAGGATCAAAATTCTTTGTTAGGTGAATTGAGGAAGGGGAGGTACCATATGGAGAAACAGATGTACTTTCAGGTCGGATGACGCACTTCCGGTCTGGCGGTCACCGCTGTTGTTTAAATACCACTACCCCATCATTGCAGCATGCACCCACCAGCAGGGCGCGGGAGCGCTGCTTATATGCAGCTAATTCAAAGGTACACCCTCTTTTCCTTATCACTTACTACCAATATAAGACTGCCTTGCTACTGTATACCACTATACACCAACGGAGAAATACCCTTGCTGCTGTAGATCCCCTTCCCCCCTCCCCTTATCCCATCAGTATACACTGGGCCTTTTTTATGCAGACTGATTTATCCCTGATTCTAACTCAATGTAGGTCCCCAACGCAGTTGGACATCACTCTATTTAATAAACACTATAATGTCTACAAAACAGGTATTCATATATAAGCTCACTTTGAATTTGGAGACTTCATCTTTAATGAGTATAAATTAACCTCTAACATTCCCAACAGCATCTTTACACCCCCTTGGGAACATTAAGTCTACGTATCATTCCTATATGAAGGTAATTCTAGACCTCCCCCATTCTGTGTCTCCTTACTGACTCTTTGTCACTGGAGTCCTATGGCCTTCAGCCTTATTTCTGTGTGTATATATATATATATATATATATATACACACAGAAATATATATATATATATTTTGTATATATATATATATATATATATATATATCTCGGTATACAATTGGCACCTTTCATGCTTCATGCACATGACTCTACTTCCCCCCCCCCATTTTTCACTTTTGTGAAATCTTGGTGCTTATGAGTCTCGATGGTTGCTATTCAAACATATTGCCACCAGCATGTGGGTTTTTATTATTTTTTTCCTCTATACAACTTTTGTAAAAATTTATATCAATATATGTTTATGTATTTTGTGATTTTGATTTTTGATTTCTGTTTTGTCTTTTAACGACTTTATGAGTAAGACTCAGGAGGGTCAAAATATCAGATATAATCCCGGTCACTCGCTATATATTTATTTTTGCTCCCATTTGATGTTTTGTTAATAAGTTTCACTTTCTCACATATGTAACCACTAGAGTGTGTGCTGTATTCCATATTACTTGCACAGCTGGTGACAGTACTTGTGAGATTCTTTAATGGAAGAATGATATAGCCATCACTGTGCTGTCACTTTTTTCACTATTCACATCCCATCTCTGTCCTGAAGTGTTAGGAATTCCAAATGTCTTAGCTTCCTCTACTTGCTTTCTTTTCCTGGTCTCAGAGGAGCACTGTTGGGTGCAGGAGTAGCAGTTTTTACTGCAAAGTTGGATTCCATCTCCAAATTCACCCAGATGGCAAAGTCATTAAGTCATTTCAGTAACCTGATTATGTTCATTATACTTAATTCCATATATAATATCTCTCCCCCCTTTCCGTGCAATCAATGGCTTTTCATTATTGCGATTCACAGTGAATTTATGAACCACAAATGTAAATTGTCTCTTCAGAGAGGAAGAGGACTAGAACTCTAGTGCCACCTATTGTAAGTAGCAATACTAAAAGTCAATGTCAACCCTTTAACGAGCCTTATCACATGACTTAGGATAAAAGCCAAACCAGAATTTCAATTTGAACCACAAATAGAATATTTGGGGAATATTTGGTGAAGCTGGTCAACTCCAATTTTTAATGTTCCACCCAACTCTAATGCGATAGCATTAGCAACCAATAATGAATATTTGTCTTCGACAGTTCAGAACATAACATAATTGTTGGCTTTAGGTGGCATAACATCTTATTTTCCAGATATTGATAAATGGAATCCTTTCTTATGATTTTTTTAACTACTGCTTTGGTAAATATGGGGCAGCAGTGTTACTTTGCAGTGTTAGCGTCCTGGTTCAAATCCCATTAAGGATGACATCTGCCAGGAGTTTATATGTTCTCTCTAAGTTTGCGTGGGTATCCTTTGAGTATTCCACTTTCTTTCCACACTTGAAAGACATAATGATAGGGAATTTCAGGGACTTTCGAGGTCAGTATGATTTACCGTGATATAAAACATATATGTTTCTCTTTATATTTTAATGGTTTAAAAATTCAGACTTTTGTAATAAGATTTGTTTCTGTCATAATGTTCTGGGACTTGTATCAGTTTACAGATTTAGATGTGGGCTTTTTTGTGCCCTAAACTGGCATTTTTATTGATACTCTTTTGTGGTACATGACATCTTTATCGCATTTTGCTGTATTTTTTATGGGAATGTGAGACTGAGAAATGACAATTCTGGCAATTTGTGGATTATACTATATTAATACCAAACAATTGAGAATTGGCGTGTCTCCTGTGACTCCCAGACTATGGCTGAGCTTCACAAGACTAAGATGGTAGCAACATAGATTTTCAGCAGTCCCCCAGTTCCTATGGAACCATTAACTCCCCATTATTATGTAATTTGAATGATTATGTCAGTGATTAACAGCAGAATTTAAACTACAGCAATTTTAGCAAGCTCTTGTTGCTGCATTTACAAAAATATGTAAGTAACAAAGCTGACATCCGCTTGACACAAAGTGGGCTCAACTCCTGAGCCTGTTTTATACAGCCCTTAGTGGCCTATGATAAAATTGTACATTATAGGTATGTTATAGGTAATGTATGACTTATCTTATCTTGTGTTGCACATGTTGTCTATATGAACTGCATGCTGTGTAAATAATGTGTGTCGTGTGTCACTAAATTTGGCACTTTCTACATCTGTGTATATGAAAACAGGTACATCTGGCAAACTGACAGATTCTTTACACTTTTTATTCTGCACCAAAATTGAATTGTTTACTTATTCAAAATGTATGTTGCCACACTCCATATAACATATTTTAATAACATTTTACTATGATGAGTTGTAACTATGTATATTCAGAATTCTGCAAATTAGGGATACAAATAGTTTAAGTCCTAGAAATTATTTTAGCATTTTATTTCATTCCAATTCATTCTGTGTCACTCTGCCAAATGAAAGCATTAGTCCTCCTTAAAAATGATGAAACAAAATAAAGGCTTTAGGCACTTGTCGTTGAGAAATAACAGGGAAAGAGCATATGGTGAAATATAATTTTAATTACTTTTAAAATATGTTAAATGTTTTTTTCTTTTATTTTCATTCTTAATATGCTTGATCAAATGTACTAACGAGTCTGCTTATGGCAAAAAATGCTCTCGCCCATTAAAACATGACTAATTTTATGGATATTATACATCACTACTTGTCAACAATAATTTTATTATGCAAACTCTAAGACTTTGTTTATTGCACTAAATGTAATTATAGGAAACAGCTTTCCTCCTTCCTTACTGCAAAACAGCAAAGCACAAATGTTTTTACCATGATTAAAGAGTCACCATATTGAAAATGAAAATCTACCATTCTAGTGTATCTACATGTGATATTTTCAGAAAGTGTAAACATTGTAAACATGAAAATTATTGCATCAAATTTTTAACTACATTTGTTCACGTATTCAGGGGAATATGTAGGTGGTATTTCCTGACGAAGGGGGCACGAGACCCCCGAAGCGCGTTGAATAAACCACTGTGAATCTTTGACAGCTATCTCCTGGAATCCTTTCTTTCTGCAGCTCGGAATATAACTACAAATTCCCCTGAATACGTGATTACTTCTGGTCGTTGAGGACCTGTGGATCTGCAGCAGCCGCCAGCCTTTTTGCTTTCTTTCTTCCTAACCAGGTGAGCAAGTTTCTTGGTGTAATCTCTCCTTGTAACGTGGATAAGACCCTATTGCACTTTTGTGTCTCCTTTTCTTTGCAATAAGCTACATTTGTTGAAATTCCTCAAAACACATCTGTTACGAAGACCTGTTAACTCCAACGATTACATCCATTTTTTTCTTATGCCGTGCAATTGTACCTGACAGTTATTGTTTGACTTTACTATAAATTACATCTCTGACAACTCAAGAGCTATAATTTGCCACTTCTTCTCAGCCAAAGACAAGTAAGCCATGCTGTCACTCTCCCAATGTGGTGCAACCTTAAATATTAAAGGCCCCGATTAAAGAAATGGAAAATTGCTTGTTAAAGGAGATTCCTAACAAGAGTAATAGCAGTAACCCTATTTCATTTTCATAACATATCTTCTCTCAAGCAACAACATCAAAAGGAGCCGTGTCACAACATCAGAATTATCAACATACCCAGTGGAGCAAAAAGATAAGTAAGACTTAGCATGTATGTCACACCGGAGGATAAAATATTATGTGATATAAGCATTTTTTTTACCCCTTTCTGACATTTTCCATATGTATACAGCATATATTTGGTCCAACTTCCAGCAAAGTGGATGGGAGCTCTACAGCTAACAGTCATTCCACCCCACTGGAAAGGTTGAATCTAGCTCAGGTCACTGTGAGTTAGCCACTGCACACATAACAACATGCTTTTGTCACTTTTTCAGTAATTAAGGGATGAAGGAGAGCTGTCATGATGTCTGCAATGTTTGTCATCCTATGTATTGTAGTACCAACTGATTTCAGGTTCAAGTCCCATAGTCGAAATAAAAAAGTAATAATACTAATGATCCTCCTTTTCACAATTTGAATTAAAAATAACCTGAAAAATTTACAAAAAAAATATATTCGGTATCACAGCATCTGGAAAGTTACTACATTTTGAAACATCATATGATTTATTCCCATAAGGAGTCCTGGAAAAGTAAAGCATTGGACAATTTTTCAGTCATAGCAACTTCAAAAAAAAAGAATGTACTAAAGATATTGGAAAGTCAAAAGTAATCCAAATTTTATATAAATTAAAACTGCTGTTTGCCTTTCAGAGACAATTCTTCACATGGCTCAGTCAACAGACAAACCAAGAAAATGTAAGGCTTTCAGTATATGGTAGCAAAATCTTTACATTTAGCACTTTACATTGACTTTATAGTACAAGGTAGAAAAACACAATGAAGAAATCATCAGCTCACCAAGCTGAGAAATGCATGGAGTAAAGGGTGCGGTGCACGGAGGATTCATGCTGGCTTCCTGAGCAAGTGAACCATGAAAAAAAAGGTGGAAAACCCAGCAAACGAAAAATCATTAAAACATCACATTTATTTGTACATTGGCCGCTGTGCTAACATGTTTTTGAAATTTTACTTTTTCATGTTTCAATCTACAAATAAATGTAGTGTTTTAATGAAATTTGCATTTGCTAGATTTTCCACTTTTTCTTTTCATGGTTGATTTTATAGTTCTTGTGCCACTATGGGTTTTTCACAAAAAAATTAAGCTCTTTAACTCACATGAAAAAATTAAAACTATTTTAGGGTCCAAATGAAAGTCCCCACTATTATTTAAAAATGGCTGCACACAAAAAATATTGATTATTTTTTGTAGGACAATTTATAAATATATATATTTTTTCATATACAGCATATTTTTCAGCATTTTGTCACCCTTTCCTGCAGTGTCCACAATAACCCTTTTCATGTTTCATTTTTTTCTTGCATGGAGTTGTAGTTTTGATTGCTGTCATATAATTTTCACTAAACCGTATTGAAAAATAGGAAAAAAATGATGTGTTTAATAGAAGGGAGAAAAAAATGTACCGTATATACTCGCGTATAAGCCGAGATTTTCAGCCCATTTTTTGGCCTGAAAGTCCTCCTCTCAGCTTATACGTGAGTCATATACCGGGGGTTGGCGGGGGAGGGGGAGCGGGGATGTCAGATCTTACTAACCCCCCTGGCGCGTCTCTGCAGCCCCCTGCTTCTCCCATGGTCTCAGGCTCCTTCCTTCAGTGGTCACGTGGTACTGCTCATTAAAGTCATGAATATGTGCATATTCATGACTTTAATGAGCGGTACCATATGATCGCTGAAGGAAGGAGCCTGAGACCGGGAGAAGCGAGGCTGCAGAGAACATGCCAGGAGGGGGTAAGTATATGCGATATTCACCTGTCCCCAGTCCACCGCTGCGGCCGCTCTGTCCTCTGTGTCCTCTGGCTGTGATGTTTAGGTCAGAGGGCGTGGTGACGTAGTCAGTGCACGCCACTCCCTCTGCTGCCTGAACATCACTGAAAGAAGACACGGAAGACAGAGCAGGTTCAGCGATGGTCCAGGGACAGATGAATATCGCCAGTGCAGGGGTCTGGAGCCAGCGGTGACACCGACACCTGTCCCCCATAGCGTGCATTTGTCCCCGACTGCTCAGGACACCGGCACCTGGTCCCCAGCAATGAGAGGTGAGTATGTCATTTTTTGATTGCAGCAGCAGAATATGGGGGCATAATGTATGGAGCATCTTATGGGGTCATAATCTATGGAACATCTTATGGGGGCATAATGTATGGAGCATCTTATAGGGGCATAATGTATGGAACATCTTATGGGGGCATAATCTATGGAGCATCTTATGGGGGCATAATCTATGGAGCATCTTATGGGGCGTAATCTATTGAGCATCTTATGGGGCCATAGCCATTATGGAGCAGCATATGGGACATATTATTCTATGGAGCATCTTATGAGGCCATTATTAACCTTCGCGCAGCATTATATGGGGTGTATTTTGTATAGAGCATCTTATGGGGCCATCATGAACTGTATGGAGCATTATATGGGGCTCCTGATTCAACCTACTGATATAACCTACTGATGTCTCAATTAATTTTACTTTTATTGGTATCTCTCTTTTTTTTTTTAATTTACCAGTAGCTGCTGCATTTTCCACCCTAGGCTTATACACAAGTCAAAAAGTTTTCCCAGTTTTTGTGGCAAAATTATGGGGGTCGGCTTATATTCGAGTCGGCTTATACACGAGTATATACAGTGATTCCACTTTTGTTGCACTTGCTTCTTTTTAACAGCGTTTGTAGTAAAAATTACTTTAACTTTGTTCTGTGGGTTAAGTCAGTTCCATACTTACAGATAGAGTTGAGCGAAACGGGTCGAAAAAATTCAAAAGTCGCCGACTTTTGGCAAAGTCGGGTTTCATGAAACGAAACCCGACCCTAGGATGAGGTCGGCGACTTACGCGCCAAAGTCGCGTTTCAAAAGTTTGTTTTGCGCTCTTTTTCAGCCAATCAGGATCCACGGACACTGTGGGCAACGTGATGACCTAGGCACGGGTCACCACCATCTTTCAGAAGGGCATGCAAGTGATTGGCTTGCTTTGGTGGGCGTCACAGGGGGTATAAAAGGGCGTGCACGCTGACCGCCATCTTACTTCTGCCGATCTTAGTATAGGGAGAGGTTGCTGCTGATTCTGTAGGGAGAGCGTTAGGCAGGGAAGAAGACAAAAAAACTGCTTCTGCTGCTAGCGATTTGGCCTGCACAACACACAAGTCACTGTGTGTGCAGTGCAAGGGGAGGCTATATTGTGGTGTATCAGTGGTGTTGGTTGTTGGGCTGCCTTTTAAGGCTTCCTGACACGCTGGCATTGCTGTTTACCCACTGCTCCGCAAACAGCTTTTTTAAAAGCAATCCAATCTCCCTTATCCTCTAGTCACTTTTGTCACAGCTGTGCCATCGAGCCTGTCACTTAGCGCTCAGATATCAGTGGGCCTCACACAATCCACAAGTGTCCAGTGTCCAAAAGTGTGCGCAGATTTTCAAAATCTCCATTATCCTCTCGTCAATTTGGTCACAGGCAGCTGTGCCATCGAGCGTGTCACATAGCGCTCAGATATCAGTGGGCCTCACACAATCCACAAGTGTCCAGTGTCCAAAAGTGTGTGCAGAAATTCAAAATCTCCCTTATCCTCTAGTCACTTTGGTCACAGCTGTGCCATCGAGCCTGTCACATAGCGCTCAGATATTCAGTGGGCCTCACACAATCCACAAGTGTCCAGTGTCCAAAAGTGTGCGCAGAGATTCAAAATCTCCATTATCCTCTCGTCACTTTGGTCACAGGCAGCTGTGCCATCGAGCGTGTCACATAGCGCTCAGATATCAGTGGGCCTCACACAATCCACAAGTGTCCAGTGTCCAAAAGTGTGCGCAGAGATTCAAAATCTCCATTATCCTCTCGTCACTTTGGTCACAGCTGTGCCATCGAGCCTGTCACATAGCGCTCAGATATCAGTGGGCTTCACACAATCCACAAGTGTCCAGTGTCCAAAAGTGTGCGCAGAGATTCAAAATCTCCATTATCCTCTCGTCACTTTGGTCACAGGCAGCTGTGCCATCGAGCCTGTCACATAGCGCTCAGATATCAGTGGGCCTCACACAATCCACAAGTGTCCAGTGTCCAAAAGTGTGCGCAGAGATTCAAAATCTCCATTATCCTCTCGTCACTTTGGTCACAGGCAGCTGTGCCATCGAGCCTGTCACATAGCGCTCAGATATCAGTGGGCCTCACACAATCCACAAGTGTCCAGTGTCCAAAAGTGTGCGCAGAGATTCAAAATCTCCATTATCCTCTCGTCACTTTGGTCACAGGCAGCTGTGCCATCGAGCCTGTCACATAGCGCTCAGATATCAGTGGGCCTCACACAATCCACAAGTGTCCAGTGTCCAAAAGTGTGCGCAGAGATTCAAAATCTCCATTATCCTCTCGTCACTTTGGTCACAGGCAGCTGTGCCATCGAGCGTGTCACATAGCGCTCAGATATCAGTGGGCCTCACACAATCCACAAGTGTCCAGTGTCCAAAAGTGTGCGCAGAGATTCAAAATCTCCATTATCCTCTCGTCACTTTGGTCACAGCTGTGCCATCGAGCCTGTCACATAGCGCTCAGATATCAGTGGGCCTCACACAATCCACAAGTGTCCAGTGTCCAAAAGTGTGCGCAGAGATTCAAAATCTCCATTATCCTCTCGTCACTTTGGTCACAGGCAGCTGTGCCATCGAGCCTGTCACATAGCGCTCAGATATCAGTGGGCCTCACACAATCTAAAAGTGTCCACTGTCCACAAGTGTGTGCAGAAATTCTAAATCTCCCCTGTCCTATAGACACCTTGTACCTTGTTTTACATTACTATATAGTTTGTTGGATTTTGTCTACATTTCTACCAAAAATGAGGAAGGCTGGTGGAAGAGGCCGTGGAATTGGGCGGGGGTTGGCAGCTGGTAATGATGGTGTTGGTGGTGGATCTGATGGTAGTGGCAAGAGCAAAATAGGACCGAATGCAGGAGGTGCTGACCCTGCGTCATCGTCTGGCTACATAAGGCCTCGAACGCTTAGTTTTCTAGGAGTTGGCAAACCGCTTTTAAAGCCAGAGCATCAGGAAAAAGTTTTGTCTTACATTGCTGACTCAGCCTCCAGCTCTATCGCCTCCTCTTCTTCAGTTGTAAAAAGTAAAAGCACTGAGTCGTCATTGGAGGCTCATGTTCATGAACCACACCTTTCCTTGTGTCCTTCACCCCAACCAAGATTGAAGGATGACGCAGGCCATACTACTGATTACTCCATGGAGCTGTTTTCACATACCATGCCTGGATTATCAAGTGAAATGGTGAATTACCCAGGCCAAGATGAATCTGACATGGAGTGCACTGATGCACAGCCGCTGATGGATGATTCTGCTGGTACATTCACTCAGAGCACTACATTGTCCTCGCAGTGTACAGAGCCAGATTTTGACCCTGATGAGACTCAGGTGCCCCTTCCCGCACACTATACCACCATACACGGTGACACAGAGAAAGGTGCACATGACATAGAAGAGGAGGTGATGGATGACCCAGTTGTTGACCCAGATTGGCATCCATTGGGGGAAGAGGGTGCTGCTTCCAATAGCTCAGATGAGGAGCATCCACAGCAGACATCGACATCGCAACAGCTGTTATCTGGCAGGCCCGGAGCACTCCAAAGACAGGTTCCAAACATCAAAAGAGTTGCTGGACAGCTTGTCCAGAGGGTCAAAAGATCACAGCGTGCTAGGCCGCAAAATGTCTGCCAAAGTAGGAAGAGTGCAGTGTGGCACTTTTTTGAACAAAATCCTCATGATCAGGCCAAGGTTATCTGTAAGAAGTGTGCAAAGACCTTTAGCCGAGGGAAAAATCTGAAAAATTTGAATATCAGTTGCATGCTTAGACATTTAACCAGCATGCACTTGCAAGCGTGGACACAACACCAAACCTCAAGTGCCACATGTGCAACTGATCACAACAAAGGTAGTCAGCAACGCTACATTGTTTCCCCCACTGTAAGCCCACCGGTTAGCACAGCAGCAAATGTTGAGGTGTCGTTGCAAGACCACAGCAGTCAGGGAATCCCACTGTTATATCAACGAAAGACTGATTCTAGGCCATCAGAAAGAACACCAACTCCATCACCATCATCAACCCTCTCTCAGTCCGCCCTGTCCACCTCTACTTCCACCATATGCAGCTCTCAAGTCCAGCTCACCCTCCCAGACACTATGAGTAGGTCAAGAAAGTACTCAGTCTCTCATCCGCGTACACTGGGTTTGAACGCCCACATTGCCAAACTAATCTCGTTTGAGATGATGCCCTTTCGGTTGGTGGAAAGCACAGCTTTCCGCGAACTCATGGCCTATGCAGTACCACGCTATGACCTACCCAGTCGCCACTTCTTCTCTCGCAAAGCCATCCCAGCCCTCCACCATCATGTGAAAGACCGCATTGTCCATGCACTCAAGCAGTCAGTGAGCGGAAAGGTGCACCTCACAACTGATGCATGGTCCAGTCGGCATGGCCAGGGCCGTTACGTGTCCATCACTGCGCACTGGGTTAATGTGGTGGATGCAGGGTCCACAGGGGACAGCGGTGGTGGGAC